>NC_046317.1:5030544-5764217 GCF_009819535.1 Lacerta agilis | reverse complement strand
TGAGTCCGTAAGTGACTATCAGGCCAATTCTGGATCCACATGTCCATCCACAGTGGGGACATTGGTTTCCGGGCGGGAGTTGATCATGGTGTGGATTTGCCAAGCGTGCCTTCCTCTTAGCACATTTCTCCCTTTCGTCCCGAGTTCGAGTGTCTTCAAAGCCCACGACACCTTTGGAAAATGCTGTTCTCCAATTGGAGCGCTTGCAGGCAAGTGTTTCCCAGTTGTCAGTGTTTGTACTACATTTTTAAAGATTTGCTTTGAGGCAGTCTTTAAACCTCTTTTGTTGACCACCAGCATTACGCTTCCCGTTTTTAAGTTCGGAATAGGTTTCCGAAAGTAGAAACCGAACACCCCAGGGAGAAAAGTTCTAGATTAGTCCATTCCCTGCTGTGCTAACATTCAACTTACAGGATACACTTTATGATAAAGAACAACCAAAAAAGTGATTTCCCTGGCTGCAGTCTGTGGTGGCACAGTCCAGTCTACTACCTCACCCTCCTGGGCAGACCAGGTGACAGCTGCCAGTCATCAAACACTAATCAAGAACAGATAAATCAAGCAACTGATACACAGGTGTGAACTAGGCCTCCGTTTGTTGCCCGTGTGGAAAGGATCCCCCTATCAGACTCAGGAGGTGGACTGGGCGGGTCGGCTAATTCTCAAGTTAGCATTTTTAAATGGAGAAATAAACAGCCTGCCCCAAAGAAGCTGTTATTGAGGGGGGTGGGATTGAAAAGGCCTTCAAACAGCAAACCACCTCTCTCCCCAGCCTGCCTTAGGTACAGCCTATCACTTTGATTCTTGCAACCTTCGGGGCAAGTGTTTCTTTGCCTGTCAACGTGGATCTTTCACTGGCGCAGTAATGATGGGGAAGTGGCTACACATATTTACTTACTAAGAGCAGAAACAAAGGAACAGAAAGGCATCTGGGTACAACTTTTGCAGTAACATTTCTGACTACGGGTGGAGAGGGGGGAAGATGGTGGGTTGTATTCAAAGTAGCGCGAAGCCAAGCATTCTGCCGGAGCCTGCCCTCTAGTTCCTCCTAACCTTCCAGAGCAGATTTGGGGATGTCAAGGGGAGGAGGAATCCCATTGCGCTAGCACAACGTATTTAGCACAACCTGTATGTTTGAATGTTCTCCGCTCTCTTCCAATAACACACTTCCTGTACATTCCCCCCCCCCCACTGTGTGGTAGGCAGTGTGGAAATATAATACATGTATTCTGAAATGGCACAGCTCAGCAAGAGCTGCAACACATAACTTCCCTATGCCTGTTTTGTCTTTTTTTGAGCCATTTTGCACATTGTGCAGCAGCAGCATACGGTACTCAGTTATACCACCCAGATGTATGCTTGAGTGCAGCCAATCCTGGTTCTCCGACACATTTGTACCTTGATTGCACGTGAGCCTGCAAACCAGTTTATCACATTCACATTTTATGTTTTCAAATGTTTGCCTAAACGTGTGGTGCATGAAATTGCCCTTAAAATTCCAGAGCATTTTTTTAGAGCCTACAATTCCACCTTCCAAGTCTTTAGCCATACCTGCTCTGATTTTTGTTTCTTTTTGTTCAGAGTCCTTCAGCTTTGGTTGCTCACCCTCCATGTTCTGGATTTTTGCCAGAGCTTCTTCCAAGTCCTCGTGAAGGACTTCGGATTTTTCCTCAGCTTGCTGTGCTCGCTTTTCAGCCTCTCTGAAAGAGGAGGTGCCAGAAAGAACTCATAGCCCTGACCAGGCAAGAAACCAATTAAACTAATCTGATTTATTCTAGCTGGCCGCTTCCTACTGTGAAAAATACATTTTCTCTTGCTTCTTCACTCCCCTAACAGCCAATGTTACTGCAACCTATGTAAGAATCCACACCTGATTAGTACCGTATTTTTTGCTCCACAGGACGCACCGGACCATAGGGCGCACCTCATTTTTAGAGGAGGAAACAAGGAAAAAAATATTTTTCTGGTTTTCCTCCCCTAAAAGCCCAGTTTTTTTGTTTTTTGTTTTTTTGAGGATCAGCTAAGTTTTGCAGCTTTTTTTGCAAAGGGGGAAAAGCAAAGCTCCTTTTGCAAAGGGGTAAAAGCAAAGAGGAAAAGCCCCATTTTTATGGGGTTTAACTCACATTTCTGAAAAATCTTAAGGAAAGGGAGCCATTTCTACAGTTTCCTGACAGATAATCTAATCAGCCAGTCACATGTCCTGGGGAAACAAACAACCTCCCTCTGCAGCACATTCAACAAAGGAGGGCGGGGCTGAAAGGGAGTCGGGGACTTTTATCTCTCTCCCGATCTCTTGCTGATCAGCTGCTGGGCGGGTCCTTTCAACACTCCCTTTTCTCTTTGTAAAATAAAAAGCACTATCTGCTTTTGGCCCCTGGGCAATTCAGCTCCAGGGACCACCACTCGCTCCATAAGACGCACAGGTATTTCCCCTTACTTTTTAGGAGGAAAAAAGTGCGTTTTATGGAGCGAAAAATATGGTATATTTCAAGTCTCTAAAACCTACAGGAGAATCTATTCCTAGCACTTCAAAACCACATGAAAACTCACTATTTTTTTTAAAATGGAATGTGTTGAGGCAGAATTGACACCTGCAATCACATAGGCCACCTGTACAAGATACCCTGTAGTCTCTAGTCTGAACCAGAATGCACACATCCATCCATCTCTTCCCTATGGTTCTATACTCACATGAGTCGCTCTTCCAGAATTTCCAGTGATGCCAGCAACTCAAATTCCTTCTTTGAGGCCGTTGTGGTCCACTGGCTGGCATGCAACTCCCTCTGGAATAAGAAGAGTGAATAACTTATAGGAATTGAAAGGAAATAAATCAACAGGCTACTTTCTGTCTCAGAACTGGCATACTGAAGTCCCTGCCTCAAATCTTGCCTCAGCTATATACATTACACCAAGTAAAATACATAAAACGTATAAAACAAAAAGCAACTCTTGTTGGAAATGTCAAGAAGAAGAGGGGACCTTCTTACATATGTGGTGGCATTGCGGGGCTATTCAAAAATTTGGGAGCCAGGTTTTGGAAGAAATTAAAAAAAATGATGAAATATAATATAAAGAAAAATCCAGAACTATTCCTATTGGGGATAGCGGACGAAGAAATAAATAAGCAAGATGAGAAACTTTTCCTATATGCCACGGCTGCGGCTAGAATTCTGATTCCTCAGTATTGGAAAAGAAAAGAAGTACCAGGAATTAAAGAGTGCCAGGAAAAATTATTTAATTATATAGATCTGGCTAAATTAACTGATATAATCAGAGGACGTAGCGACCAAAAATTCCAACAAAACTGGGGGAAATTTGGAGACTACTTGAAAAAGCAATGCCCCACTGTGAAATGCTGGATCCATTTCTAAACATCCTGTATTGTGAACCAAAGTTAGGAAGGAAGGATAGAAGAAAATAAGAGAGAAGGATTATAAGGAATATCATAGTAGTAAAAAAGAAGGGATAGACCGATATCCTGGGATGATGACAAGTGGAAGCCAAATGGGAGGGGGAAGTAACATATAGTAGAAATAGACAAGAATATACAGAAGAATGGGAGAAAGAATTATCACCAAAGGTTAGTAGAAATTGATTTATAATAATATAAATAATATTATTGTAAATAATTTTATTGGCACTGAAAGGTTCTTTGTTCATATTTGCTGTTTGATGTATCTGAAATTCTGGAATTCTGTTTGTGGAAAATTTAAATTTTGCAAATAAAAATTACAAAAAAAAAAGAAATTGATTTATGCGATTATTGAAATTGGATATTATTTTTTTTGTTTTGCTTATTATTTATAATACAGAACCGCATTATTTGGAATATATGAATGTATTATTTGAATGTATTTTATGGTTTCTTTCTATGAAGGAATTCAATATGTAATTTTTAATTTTTTCTTTATTTATTGTTCTTTTTTCCTTTTTGTACTTGATGCAATAAAGTTAATAAAAAAATATTTTTAAAAAATTCTTGCCTCAGCTATGAGCACACTAGGTAGCCTTAGACAAGTGACGCTCACTCATCCCTTACATCTTCAGAATGGGGAATAAAAATAATTCTGGCCTACCTCACAGGGTCATTGCACTGTTTTATTTACAGAGGCACAGAGTTGGAAGCTGCAGGTATATGGCTGCCATTACTCTGCCTCTGAGAAGAAAAGGTTTATGCAGGGCACAATTGCCTGAAAAGATCTCCTGTAAAAACCCCATAACGGTGTTTGTGCACCACTGTTGTTCTTTTCAGTGGGGCCGTTGCGGGAGAACTTCCCAGATCTGTTTTCCTGCTGCAATAGTGTGTTGTAGCGGCCATAGAGTTGGACTAGGACCTGGAAGTCCAGAGTTCAAATCCCCACTCGGCCATGAAGCTCGCTGGGTGACTTTGGGCCAGTCACTGCCTCTCTCAGCCTAATCTGCCTCATAGGAGTTTCGTGGGGAGTAAATGAGGAGGGGGAAGAACCATCTATGCCACCTTGAGCTGCTTGGAGAAAAACTGTCTACTGCCATTAGTATCGCAAGATTATCATGAGTGCGCTTGAAGAGATTTAGGCTATAGTAATCAGAAGTTAAATTAAGAGAGGATATAAGAAGTTGGAGTTGTTTGATGTTTATTTTATTATGAATAAGTTTTTAGGTATATGATGATTTGATTTGTAAGATTGAGATAAATAGTGAGAAAGAAGACTTTACAATGTTACAAAGTTACTAAAGAAGATTAGAAATGAACGCAGAAGAGAGGATGCGAGGAAGTCCTAAAATAATGATTATAAAGAGGATAAGGATAGATAAATAAGTGTGCGTAAGCTTTCTTTTTGTATTTTTGTATTGTTTTGTAGTTTTTTTTGTAGTGTTTGTATTTTGTGTGTTTTTATTGTTAAAATTCAATAAATTCTTATAAAAAAAATATCATGAGTGCGCTTGGACTAAAAAGCTCTACTTTTCTGGTTTATCACCACAACAGTTATTAACATTTGGCTTCAGAAAAGCAAATAATTTAATTTGACAGCGCCTATATGACACTGAGCGACAGAATAATGTGGCCAAAATAAAGATTTTTTTTCCCATGATGGTATGATTATTTTCCGCCTAGTCACTTTGGCACCCTATTTGCAAAATGTAACAATTCCAAAATACAGATGCGCTTTCACTTTCGGCTGTACTTGAGGGTCGATTTCAAAAAATTCCACTGGAAAAACAGTTATGTCCCTGTGGAGATGGCAGTATTGAGTCAGTGGCTCATGTGCTTCTGGCTTGCAATCTTTATAAAGATTTGAGGAGTGAGGTTATTACCCCCTCTACTATTGTCCATGCCGGGTTGCTCAACCATTCCTACTGTGTCCTTTCTTTTAGCAGATCAAGATGATCAGGGGACAGCAAAAACTGCAGGGTTTGTGGTGGGGACAATTAGAAGATGATCTGTTTTTTGATTATTGATGTAAACTCCCAAAATGTATTTTCTATACAGTTGTGCCCCGCTAGACGAATGCCTCGCTAGACGAAAAACTCGCTAGACGAAAAACTCGCTAGACGAAGGCATTCGTCTAGCGGAAGGCTGCCCCGCAAGACGAAAAAGTCTATGGGGCTGCCTCGCAAGACGAAAAATTTTCGTCTTTTTTTTCCGTTTTGCGGAGCGCGGCTGCCATTGACGCTCCGCAAGACGAAAAACCTGCTAGACGAAAATTTTCGCAGAACGAATTATTTTCGTCTAGCGGGGCACCACTGTAGTTTTTACCTCTATCTTCAGTACATTTTCTTTTATTTTATTGCTATGGCTAGTGGCTGATGCAAATAAAGATTCTTCTGCTGCAAGGTGGGATATAAATAAATAACACTGAGGACCTGTCCTCTAAAGCAGCTGCCACACCTTGTTAACAAATAGACACACCTCTCCACAGAAGATCTATCTATTTATACATACATACATACATACATACATACCCGTGACACTGTGATTTCTTTCACTTGCATGGTTTTGACATACACATTAGAATCATCACCAATGTATCTGACTGGGTAAGTGACCGCAAGACTCTCGGCCTGCTCGCCAGTGCTGGTGCTGGGCACAGGCGGCTGTTCCTGCAAGGACAAGCAGAAGGAGCAAGGGAAAATGGAAGGACCACACAATGTAATGTTTGTTTCCTTATCATCAAGGAAACTTCTCACAGAAGAGACTCAGATATTTTATGGGAGGATCATGATGATCAACGCCGGTCCTTTTTTTTCCTGGTGGTACTCAACAGTACGCAGTACTGACACCTTTTTAATGGACATGTTAAAAGGTGCCGGCACCATTTTTTCTAGAAAAAAGCTCTGATCAACACAATCTTCAATTATTTTCATATTCTATATAAGGCTATGCTACGCTGTCAATTGTGGTTCAGGAGCTCCTGGAGTCAGTGTTCACAGACCACACATGAATTCTGGGGCTGATTCTCTGCTGCTGGAGAATCGGAAGTGTACACACTCTTGGCTTATCCACTTTCCATATTTCAACATGCTCAACCACCCTTGAAAAGAGAATCCTCAGCACTTCATCAAACTGCAATTCCCAGGATGCTTTGCGAGAAAGCTAAGGCAGATAAAGTGGTATACAACTTTGTAGCATAAAGTTTCTGACTCAAGCAGACACTTTATGACCAACAGCTGGAGAAAGGGGGTGCCTCTCCTTTGTGAGGCTTGCTTTTGCTGCATTGCACACAGTCCTGCCTATGTTCTGCAACAGAAGAAACCAGAATCCAGAATCTGCAGCAAGGAATCCTCAGTTCAGTGAACAGTATTTAAAAGGTAAAGGGACCCCTGACCATTAGGTCCAGTCGTGTCCGACTCTGGGGTTGCGGCGCTCATCTCGCGTTACTGGCTGAGGGAGCCGGCGTACAGCTTCCGGATCATGTGGCCAGCATGACTAAGCCGCTTCCGGCAAACCAGAGCAGCGCACAGAAACCCCGTTTACCTTCCCGCCAGAGCGGTACCTATTTATCTACTTGCACTTTGACATGCTTTCGAACTGCTAGGTGGGCAGGAGCAAGGACCAAGCAACGGCAGCTCACCCCGTCGTGGGGATTCGAACCGCCAACCTTCTGATCAGCAAGCCCTAGACTCTGTGGTTTAACCCACAGCGCCACCCGCCTCCCTGACCAGTATTTAATTAGCCAGTATTTACTAGTATCTAATTCCAATTCCTCAGATTTTTCAAAGCTTTCGCAATTTTTCAGAAAGTGGTCAAAGAGGGAGGTGTTGGGTGTATGATCAGAACAGCAAGAAATTTAAGTCACAGAAGGGGAAAACGCAAAGCATTAAATGGGCAGTTCATACTGAAGGGGTTAATTAGCTAACCTGGATATATTTACCTGAATGTACTGTTAGAGACTCTTTTAAGAGGAAAAAACTCTTTCCTGTGGAGGCTTTTCTGTATGAAATCTTTCTTTTTGCTGTGAACTTTGATCTGCACTGCACTCCTGACTGGCATATTACTATGTAAGCTATGACTAAGAGTCTGGAGATAACAGTAGAAGGTCAACCTTGCACATGGAAGTAGGAACTGTCTAGGTCAGAGACAGATAGGGTGGCCTTGCTGAAGTGCGCGTGCTAGCACAGGAAGCAACTCAGGGCTAAATGTCCTTTTGCCTTATATGTACAAGGAAATGTACAACAGGAAATGTGCCTTATATGGACAAGGATCTACAAGATGCAGATTCCTGGGATGGGGAGAGCCAAAGACCTCTATATGAGCTGTCTGGGTGCTGACTAGCTGTGTACTTGCTTGAACACAGCATTTACCTTCTGCATGCAGAATAAACTTTTCCTCTGAAGCAATCCCCTCGAAGTGTCTTTTTGACTCCTCTGATCCCTCCCTTCGGCGCAACACAAACCCAAGGTTAACGGAAAGGTCTGCAAGAAGGCTGCAATACCTATCCAGCAATGTGATGCAGCCAACAAATACCCCATTGCTCCTGATAATATGTAAAGGAAGCTATCCTGCGGGACGTATTTGTAAGAAAAACAGCCACGTTGACAGCCCCACCCATGCAATCTGCTTCCTTCACACTACCAAGCCAGTGGCCCAGCAGTGATGCCACTCCTGATACCATTAACTACTTCTGTGTGGCGTACTGGAAGTAGCTTCTCTATATTATGACTTTTTCAGGTAGCAGCCACAATATGTCTCCAATCTCTTCTCCATAGTCATGAGGGATAGAAATATATTTCTTCTCTTTGTAAACTGCAGGCTTCCGTTTTCATGATGTCAAAACTTCCACCAGACAGCAATAAACACACGGTCATGAGCCCCAGCTAAAAAGAAAGAAGCCCCGAAAGAAGAGGGACAGCTTTGTACATTTCCTAATGGAGATGCCCACCTCTGCTTCTACCACTGGCTCCTCTTCTGCTGCTTCCTGATCTTCTAGAACATCCACAGCTTCTTTGTCTGTTTTCTCTTCCTCCACAGGTACGTCTGTGGTGGGGGAGCTTTCTTCTCTCTGTTCCGGACGAGGAGGCAGCTGTCGTTTCAGCTGAAGCACCTGCAAAAAAGGTTGCTAGTGAAATTCTCCTTCTGAGATATTGCCCTGCGCCAGAAGAGAGGTGGAGGGCGGGGGAGCAGAGGGAGAAAAAAATTCCTCCCCCCCCCCCAACCAGTCACATCAAAGGTTATTTCTGCAAGTACCTCTAACCCAAACAGGCTGACCAGTTCCTCTTGGCTGATCAAAGTGGTGGGAGTGGTCTTCATCCCAGACAGGAGGAGGTTGCAGGTTTCAATCCAATCCAAGCACTCTGTCTGGAAAAAGAGAGAGCGAAAGGATCAACCAATCACCAAAAGGGAAATAAAAACAATTGCCTTGTGGTGCTCCTCCAGAGGGCTCAAACAGAGTTGCTTATGTGGAACTATGCTTAGAGGGATCGTTTCCAAACTTTGGAAGTTGTACAATGTTTTACTTACCATATGGCTCCATGTGAGAGCCCCAACCGACCGATGATTTCATGCGCTCCAGTACCTCCTCCTTTTAAAGGTGTTGACCTTTAAAGCCCTAAACGGCCTCGGTCCTGTATACCTGAAGGAGCGTCTCCACTCCCATCGTTCAGCTCGGACACTGAGATCCAGCGCTGAGGGCCTTCTGGCAGTTCCCTCATTGCGAGAAGTGAGGTTACAGGGAACCAGACAGAGGGGCCTTTTCGGTAGTGGCGCCCACCCTGTGGAACACCCTTCCATCAGATGTCAAGGAAATAAGCAGCTATCCTATTTTTAAGAGACATCTGAAGGCAGCCCTGTTTAGGGATGTTTTTAATATCTAACGCTGTACTGTATTGTTTTAACATTCGGTTGGGAGCCGCCCAGAGTGGCTGGGGAAGCTCAGCCAGATGGGCGGGGTACAAATAAATTATTATTATTATTATTATTATTATTATTATTATTATTATTATTATTATTATTATTAACATTTCCACTTCCCAACCCAAATGGGCAGTAGGTGGAGCTGGACTTTGTAGGGGGCTAAGGATTTTTGAGAGGTCCACCAGTAATCCCAGCCATCATCTTCCCTGCAAATGCATACTGAAGAAGAAGAAGAAGAAGAAGAAGAAGAAGAAGAAGAAGAAGAAGAAGAAGAAGAAGTAGTAGTAGTTTTGGATTTGATATCCCGCTTTATCACTACCCGAAGGAGTCTCAAAGCGGCTCACATTCTCCTTTCCCTTCCTCCCCCACAACAAACACTCTGTGAGGTGAGTGGGGCTGAGAGACTTCAGAGAAGTGTGACTAGCCCAAGGTCACCCAGCAGCTGCATGTGGAGGAGTGGAGACGCGAACCCGGTTCCCCAGATTACGAGTCTACCGCTCTTAACCACTACACCACACTGGCTGTGACCTGTCATTCACGCCTGGACTTCACTGGGTTCGAAGGAGCTTGCACACGAGGAATGTAATCAAGTTTCAGTAATGTTATTACGTAACATTCAGAGCTTTGAAAACAACAACAACAGTGGTGTCAGTCAATGCTTCTTTCATTCACACGGTCCTGAAAATGAGAGGAGATGTGAAGAGCGGCAATTTTTGCACCTGTTTCTGTTTCCATCGGAATCCTCCAACATCCCTAGTGAACATATGCAAAAGCGGCATGGGCCAAAGATAGACATGTCCCAACCCTACTTGAAACTTTCTGAACAACCCAGCCTCAGCCTACCTTCCCACTCAGCCTGAAGCTGCCCAAACCCTACTGCATGCCTTCAAACAGCCCACACTTCTCTTTTCAATCTATTTCACAAAATAGTTCACAGAAACGTGAGACTCGTATCCTCCCTTGCTGGTGGCCGCCACAATTGACACTACCACAAATTTTCAGCCTTTTCTTCTTCCTGCCTAGGGAGGAACATGAAATATTGGGGGCACCTTCCATGTGCCATCATGATTTCCGTGATACTACTGGGCTCAACGGCGGACTTTTTCTCCTCCTCTCCAACTAGGTATCCCCTTAACAGCACCGTCCCAGGCTAGATCTTGGAACTTCCTGAACTAGGATCACCACAACCTGGATCGGCAGTGTTAACAGTGTTCAAATTTCACATTGTGCGACAGAAGAATTACCAACGATAGAAGAATGGCAGATGAAAATGATAGACTATATGGAGCTCGCAGAAATGACCGGGAAACTCCGTGACCAGATGGACGATGCAGTGTTAAAAGAATGGAAAAATTTTAAACTGTATTTAAAAAATCATTGTATGATTGAAGGTTAGATATAATTTGAGTATGTTAGGTTGTAGAATAGAAGATAAATGATTAAGATAGAGGATGATTAGGATTGAGATATGATATATGTGGAATTATTTAGGCAATGGTATAATCTAGATTAAGAGAGATAAAATATCCATGATTTTTGTTACTGGAGAATAGAATAGAATTTTAGGAAATTTTGGAAGTTACAAAAAAGGTATTCACAAGGGACGCAGGAGGAGGAGACAGGAGGAAGTCCCAATATGATGTGAGGAAGGAGTATTAGTTTTAATAATTGTATAAGTTGTTATTTTTGTTATGTTTGTTATTAATGTAGTTGTGTTTTCCTCTTGTATGTTTTTAGTAAAAAAAAAAAACTTTTAATAAATATTATTTTAAAAAAGAAACAAATTTCACATTGCGGAAGAAAAAAACACTTAATTGAAAATTGGCTGGGCTTTAAAAAGCATGAACGGCATTGGCCGTGGGCAACTGCGAGCAAGCCATCTTTAAAGGCAGGCAAGAGGTACACAAGAAATATCAACAACCTCAGATATGCTGATGACACAACCTTGATGGCAGAAAGTGAGGAGGAATTAAAGAACCTTTTAATGAGGGTGAAAGAGGAGAGAGCAAAATATGGTCTGAAGCTCAACATCAAAAAAACTAAGATCATGGCCACTGGTCCCATCACCTCCTGGCAAATAGAAGGGGAAGAAATGGAGGCAGTGAGAGATTTCACTTTCTTGGGTTCCATGATCACTGCAGATGGTGACAGCAGTCACGAAATTAGAAGACGCCTGCTTCTTGGGAGAAAAGCAATGACAAACCTAAACAGCATCTTAAAAAGCAGAGACATCACCTTGCCGACAAAGGTCCGTATAGTTAAAGCTACGGTTTTCCCAGTAGTGATGTATGGAAGTGAGAGCTGGACCATAAAGAAGGCTGATCACTCAAGAATTGATGCTTTTGAATTATGGTGCTGGAGGAGACTCTTGAGAGTCCCGTGGACTGCAAGAAGATCAAACCTATCCATTCTGAAGGAAATCAGCCCTGAGTGCTCACTGGAAGGACAGATCCTGAAGTTGAGGCTCCAATACTTTGGCCACCTCATGAGAAGAGAAGACTCCCTGGAAAAGACCCTGATGTTGGGAAAGATGGAGGGCACAAGGAGAAGGGGACGACAGAAGACAAGATGGTTGGACAGTGTTCTCGAAGCGACCAGCATGAGTCTGACCAAACCGCAGAAGGCAGTGGAAGACAGGAGTGCCTGGCATGCTCTGGCCCTTGGGGTCATGAAAAGTCGGACATGACTAAACAACTAAACAACAACAACAACAACAAAGAGGTACACAATGTACCAAGATGTACGAAAATTTTGACTGCAGCTTGTTAGCCCACAATTGTAGAACCCTCTGGCTTTTGTGTGGCTGGAATTTTGCCTACCCTGCAAAAGTTAAGAGTCACAAGAATCCCACTCGCCCACCCCTAGCATGTGGCCCCTGGAAAGCTGCCCACCAGAGAATGTGAAAATTGTTGCCCATTGCTTACATGCAGACATGGGGACCACAGAATTATGCTTGCAAGGACATGGACCCAGAAGCAGCACTTGGCACAGTGGGGGCATGAGCTCAAGAAGGCCCGTCAAAGTGACTGATCCTCTCTTTTCTGTTTGCATAGTGTTTCCTTTTTGGTCCAGTGCTCAGCAAAGAAGTGACTGGCTGAAGCTGCCAAGAGAGACACTGACATCTTTATTGCCCCAGAATGCCACGGGGTCCTGATGTCATGCCCAGGGGTATTCTGGGACCATAAAAATGGTGGTGGCTGTAGCCATGTTACACAGCAACTCTCTTCTCATCGCTGGACTGAGTGCCATTTGACATCCCCATATGACCTAGAAAGCTCACCAGAGGGTGCAAATGAGGGACAGCCTTAAGCCCCACACTGAGAAGTGCCCAGTTAAGCAGCTGAAGACATCTCCATTGCTGCAGAAAGCCTATGCGCACTGTGCTGAGACTTGAAGGCATTCCAGGGTAATAAATAATGATGATGATGATGATGATGATGATAATAATAATAATAATAATAATAATAATAATAATAATTTTTATTTATACTCCACCCTTCCCGATCCAAAAACCGGGCTCAGGGCGGCTAACAACAAATATAAGACAATGATTAAAACAACTTAAAAAACAGCTAAAAACAGCATAAAAAACAAACATCAGTGGGATCACCAGGGCTAACTGGCCAGGTTAGTAATGCCAGGCCAGTAGGGAGGCCAGGGAGGAATTTTAATGTGGGGAGCCAGAAGGGTTTATTCAGAAAAAAAGGGAAGGGGAAAAGGAATAGGGGATCAGGCTAGATTGAAGGCCAGGCGAAATATGGCAGTGTCATAGAAAAAATACTTAATTTTGAACAGCAGCTGATAAATTCACATCATCACCATCACCATAATCAATACAGCAGCAGCAGGAACAGGAACAACAACAAAGACCATCTTAGGGTTTGAAATATTATTAAGGCTTTAGAACAAATAGAGTGACCCAATCGAGGAACTATTTCACTTATTCAATGGCCAACTTCAAAACCAAAAAAACAGTAGGATGGATTTGGACAGTTATGCAAAAAAGGCAAGAGACCACATTTGGGTCTTGCTTACCTTGATCCTCTCTAGCTGTTGTAATTCATGTTCCGCATCCTTTTGAAGAGATACCATCCTCTCGCGTGTTATCGTGGCAACCATCTCCTTGCAACAGCTGAGGAAATACATGATGTCACTGTACCCACAGCAATATGTTATGTCACAGCAATGCCACTTTAATATGAGAAAGCCAATTTCGTCACGTTCCTTCTGTCATGAGGACCATTTTCATTTGAAGTTTGCAAATGCGAAAAGTGGGGCAACTAACTGTAGGCGAGTGGGGGAAACTACTATTTGAAAGCCAGGAATTACTTGTTTCAAATCTTATCTCAGTGAATTCTCTAGGAAGCCTTGAAAAATGTCAACCCATTATCTCAGCCTCCGTCCCCATTCTGCCTTCTGAAATATGAGTGGTAATAACCCTTCTGAAATATGAATGATAATAACCCTAACTAATAGCATTGATCAGGATTACTGAGAGAATGTATGCATTGAGCACTCTGTCTGAAGTGCTCAGTGTCATTCTTAATTACTGTATTTTCCGGCGTATAAGACGACTGGGCGTATAAGACGACCCCCAACTTTTCCAGTTAAAATACAGAGTTTGAGATATACTCAACCACAGATTCTCCACCCGGCGTATAAGACGACCCCCGACTTTTGAGAAGATTTTCCTGGATTAAAAAGCAGTCTTATACGCCAGAATATACAGTACATCATTATATGCTCAGTATAATTATTAGTAATAATAATAACCATTTCATCTAGGACACAAAATCTTTCATTTTCTAAGCAAGCTTTTCTGATGAGCATTATTCTAGCAAATTAGACCTGAAGACGTGCCACAAACAGCTTTACCTGCTTCCCTCTCTGCTGACTCATATCTAGAGATTAAATGGTGTCTGTTTGCTACCTGCAGTCCTGGTTTTGACTTCATTGCCTAGATTTCTGGGAGAGTCCCCAGAAGGCTTGCTTAATAACCCAGATGAATTTTAGTATTTAGAGAGTGTTTTCAGAGTGCATAAAATGCTTCACATACATTATCTTACGGCAATCCTTACAGCAACTAGATAGGTCAATATTATTGTGTCTAATCTTGCAAGGGAGGGCTGAGCTTGCCTAATGATACCCAGTTCATCACAACTGCGAGAGTCAAAATATCTCCTAGGCAACACCAGCATCACGGAACAGGTGGGGCTGAGGCACTAAAACAAACCGGGCCACAAAAACCTCCTTCGGTACTTGGTCATGTCATGATCTACAGGTGAACCTCGAAAAATTAGAATATCGTGGAAAGGTTCGTTTCTTTCAGTAATTCAACTTAAAAGTACCAGTTACAGGTGGGTAGCCGTGTTGGTCTGCCATAGTCGAAACAAAATAGAAAATTCTTTCCAGTAGCACCTTAGAGACCAACTGAGTTTGTTGTTTTCTATTTTGTTTCAACTTAAAAGGTGAAACTAATATATGAGATAGACTCATGACATGCAAAGCGAGATATGTTGTTCGTTGTTCAGTCGTTCAGTCGTGTCCGACTCTTCGTGACCCCATGGACCAGAGCACGCCAGGCACTCCTGTCTTCCACTGCCTCCCGCAGTTTGGCCAAACTCATGCCAGTCGCTTCGAGAACACTGTCCAACCATCTGTCTAAGCGAGATATGTCAAGCCTTTATTTGTTATAATTGTGATGGTTATGGCATACAGCTGATGAGAATCCCAAATTAACAATTTCGACTTTGGGGTTTTCATCAGTTGTACGCCATAATCATCACAATTATAACAAATAAAGACTTGACATATCTCGCTTTGCATGTCATGAGTCTATCTCATATATTAAACTCCAGTAGCTAATGAAAACAATTGCTTACATAAATGGACTTTTCCACGATATTCTAATTTTTCGAGTTTCACCTGTACATCTGCACCACATATAAATAAAAATGTGTGTTCATCCTCCGGCAGCCTTGTGAGGGAAATATTACTACTCATTTACTGTGTGGGTAGCTGCGACAGAGGTATCACCAGATCTGCCCTATCATGGTGCTCTCTGTGCGTCACAGCTTTTCCATCATGGCATGGGCTTCCTTCCTGCCTGGTGGGGTGACTTTATGAAGCGGGTGAGATTCAGTGGGATCAGCAATACCTGACTATGTAGCAGGAGAATGTGCTCAGCTTTGCAGCCAGGCCTGCGGCTTCTCTTTCCAGCTTGAAAACGTTCAGCAGCTTCCTTTCCGCCTGCCTTGCCACTTCTGCCTCAGTCAAGGGGAGGGTATCACGGGAGATGTGGTCTGGGGCCATGTGGATGAGCAGGTTGACCATCCACTTGCTCAGAGCATTGTGGAAGTCGGTCAGCTGTAGGAAGTTTAGAGCAAGGTAGATTCAAGCTATACTACAAAATCACGGCATGAACACTAGGGCTGAAATCCTAGGTCTGCTTGCAAAGGAACAAGTCCCAGGGACTTACTTCTTTTCTCTGTACATCTGTACACATGTACAAGACAGACATCATATAGGAAGAAGAATGGGGGAACTTTTCAGATCCAAAACCTATCATTATCCTTAGCCTGCAACAAGACCCACTTTTTATGTTTTTTGTTTTTTTTAGCTTTGCCATAGAAATCTACATCTCTCCAATTCTGCATCAGCTGCAAACTGACCATTTCAACTGCTCTCAATACAGACACGCAGCAGAAATGCTGGCCTTCGAAAAAGACTGCCTCTGTTGGAGATTCATTCCCCGTGTGCAGTCATGGGTTTGTTGTCTATCACATGACTGGGTGTGTGTTTTGATTCCACAGGAATGGGATGTGACGAAGACAGGATGTTTGTCTTACTGTGTTCCCTGAAGTGGGACTATTGTCCTTTGTTCTTTCTCTTTGCTGTCTGATGCTAGAGAGAGGGAGCTATGTTGCAGTGCTCCAGATGTAAATAAAGTAGATTAGCCTACATCCTGAGTTTCTGAGTTCTGTTACGAAACTGCACAAGACTCTGTGGATCCCTAAGTGTGCTGATGTCTTCTGGCATCAGTCGCTGTGATGTTCGGCCCGAGGAATGCCTTTGAAGCTCCTGAACGATCGCCCAGGAGGGAGGGAACATGCCAGTCGGGCATGTGTCTCTGCCAAGGTTCTACTCGTGTGTAGGACATTCTGAAAGCCTCTTCGCTCTCTGCCTGACTTACTTCTTTTGGATTGGCTGCTTCTAATCAAGACACACGTTCCAAAGAGTGACGTATGCAGAAACACAAGGAGGGCCTCCTCTGAGCACAGATAATTATTACCTTACACATAAAAAGGCTTACATTTAGAGTGTTTTAAGAGTGAAGTTTGCCTTCCATTTGAGTTTGAAACAAGTGTGCCTCTGCTGTTAGAAGTTGGAGAAACATCGGGACACCTACTTCATGGGTAAGCTGATCATTTTCTTTCTCGGAACCACTAGTGGTTGTCAGGATCCACTGCTGAATCTTCTTGAACACATCCTCAGGTAGCAACCTTAAAGGAAACAATTCAGTCAACAACAACAACAACATAACCCACTAGATCAGAACCAGTTGCTACCTTAGACTCTTACTAAAATGGGCTCAAAGAACCCCCAAATTCTAAGATGAGAATAAAATTCCACACACCAGTCAAGCTGAAAGTATAATTTCAAAGGGCCAATTTCAAAGGTGCAACACTGATCTGGCAAGGGCTGCTGAATTCTCTTCCTCGTAATTGTCTTCTCAGAATCACATCTTCCAGACTTTTTTGCATTCATGAGAGAAAAGACACGGAGCTCTTCCATCTTTTCTCTCATGGTACGAAAACTAAAGATGAGCCAAGATTACAGGGGAAATCATTTTAGGCAATGACAATACTTGTCTTCACCAGTTGCCATCTGTCTGACTTCCATGGTTCAATATTATGGGGATTGATGACATTTTTTTTTGCTGGATCCCAGCGATCCAGAGACGCCTTGTTGCTCTCTCCCGTACAAGCCAAGACACGGACAAAGGACTTTTAAAATTGCATTGCGTAACATAGGTTTTGGCTGTGCCTCTCTGTTTATTTGCCCTATTGACTGCTCTTGAGGGCCCTTGACATATCAAACAGAATGAGGTGGGAATGAGGTTGTGGAGAGCTGAGCGATGCAGTGGGACATTTCCATCTGAGCCTGGCAGAAATCCGACACTGCATAAAAACGAATCCTCTTGCAAACAGAAAACAAAGGTGTCAGGGACAGAGGTTCTTGCATGTGTCCACCAGACTTGTGACACAGCCAAAGCAGGAGGGTGTGTTGGGGCAGAGCTGTGGTGGTGTAGGGCAGAACGGCAGTGAGGACGGGGCTGTGCAGTTGGACTAGTTCCCGTCCAGGTAAGGTGTAGCAATGGCATCAGGAGGGGGGCTCCACACGGCTGACGCATACTGATCTATTACTGAGCCAAAGGGCTCTTTAGTCCAAGCCTCAGTGTGACCAGCAGCAAAGGCTTCTTCTATTTACCAGCAGAGCTGCAAGGAAGGGGAGCACTCCATCTATCCCTCTCTCGCTGTTCATGCCGGAGGGAGGGGTTAAAGAGCCCCTGCCAGCTTTTTGATTGGGGCAGGAAGAGGTCAGTGGGTGGTGCCAACATTGCTGCACTTTAAACCCTTGCTGAATTCAAATTTCTGTTAAAATTATTAGTTAACAGTTATTCAAATGTGTCTCCACCCATCTGATCTCAATTGATGACTCAGAAGTGAAGGGCTCTCTCATCTGAAAGTTTCTATCAAAAGATTGTTATCTGTCCGGAAACAAGTGCCCTACAGAAGCAAAGCAAACAGCTTTGGAAACCATCTTATCTTACAAGCTATGAAATGCTCTAAGCTTTCGGTCCTCCACGGTGTCACCGCAACCAATGAAGCTCAAGAGATCGTCTATCTGGGCTATCCATTCAGAAACTGTCTGAAAAAATTTTATCCACTCCGTTTCATGCATAGAACCCTTTTGCCTGTTGGCAAGCAGCTTGAAGCTCCAGTCCTCCAAGCTGTGGATCAAAGACGTCAAAATTCTAGCAGATCCTGGAGAGAACATAAAAATGTAAAATAACAAGAAATTATGTAGGAAGGCAACTCAAGTTAAACATAAACCTAAGGGGTGGAAACACCATGCTAAGGCAATGGTTTCATCAGTGCAAGCAAACATTTCTGCTTGCCTGACAGAACGATGCTGTTATAAAAATCTACGGCGCAACCACAGTTGGAGTACTGTTTACAGTTCTGGTCGGCTCATCTTAAAAAGGAAAAGATAAGAAAAAGGTGAGGGAAATGATCAAAGGGATAGAATGACTGCCCTACAAAGAAAGGCTGCAGCCTTTGGAACCTTTTAGTTTAGAGCAGGCACCCCCAAACTCGGCCCTCCAGATGTTTTGGGACTACAACTCCCATCATCCCTAGCTATCGGGACCAATGGTCAGGGATGATGGGAACTGTAGTCCCAAAAAATCTAGAGGGCCGAGTCAGGGGATGCCTGCTTTAGAGAAAAGCCAAGTGCGAGGCAACACGATAGACGTTTATAAAACGATGCGTGGCATTGAGAAAATGGATAGAGGGAGTTTTTTTTCTCCCTCTCTCGTAACTTTAGAACTCGTGGGCCATTCAATGGAACTGAACGTTGGAAGATTCGGGACAGGCAAAAGAAAGGACTTATTCACACAGTGCACAGTCAAACTATGGGACTTGTTCCCCCAGGAGGCAGTGATGGAGGGCTATCAGCGGCTACCAGCCGTGACGACTATGTTCTATCTCCAAGTTGGAGGCAGTAATGTTTCCAAATACCAGTTGCTGGGAACCACAGAATGGGAGAGATGCCCTTCTGCTTGTTTCCGATGGGCATCTGGTTGGCCACTGTTAGAGCAGGATGCTGTGCTAGGTGGGCCATTGGCCTGATCCAGCAGGCTTTCCTCATGTTCTTTATGACTGCACTGCTAACGAATCAGATCACGAAAAGGTTCTTAATTTACTTTGCCAGAGGTGCTCCAAGAAAATCTTTTTGGAAAAATCCAGCTGTTTCTCACCATTCTCTCCGCAAATCCTTATACGGTACTGCTCACAGACAGTAGTGGACTGCTTGTTGATTCTCTCCAGCATTTTCAACTCAGCAGGCATCCTTCCCTGGAGAGTCTTGTGACGCCCATGCACAACAAGTCCCAGATCCACCCATTGCTTTTGTAGATTAGCAGTCGCCGTGAGGGGCTCTAGTCTCAGAAGGAGCACGTCCCCACCAAACAGCGTCAGCTCCTCATTCAACATCTAACAGGAGAAGGAACAAATGCCATGATTTCCTGAAACCTTTCTCAAGGACTGTATGCTTCAGTTCAAGTCCACGCAACAAGGTGAGCTCCCATTGCTCTGTCCCAGCTCCTGCCAACCTAGCAGTTTGAAAGCACACCGGTGCAAGTAGATAAATAGGTACCGCTGTGGTGGGAAGCTAAATGGCATTTCCGTGCACTCTGGCACTTGTCACTGTGTCCCGTTGTGCCAGAAGCAGTTTAGTCATGTTGGCCACATGACCCGGAAAGCCTAACGATTTTAGGACCAAACAAGATGTGAAATCGTGGGCACTGGAAGGGTACCACTATCTATCTATCATCCATCCATCTATCTATCTATCTATCTATCTATCTATCTATCTATCTTTGTTTCTTTGTTTGTTTGTTTATAACTTACAGAAAGTCAACCCTTGCTCCTTTTGGAGGCTCCAAATTTGACTGAAGTAAGGAGTGATGTGGGGATACTCAACCTTTTCCCCGAGAGCAACGGGCCTGGTAAGACTTGCTCTGCCCTCCCCTATGCTGCTTTCCTCCACACAGAAGAAAAAAGCTAACACATAACTGGTGCCCTTTCACACAAAATGGAGAGGAGTGAAGCAGCAGAGGTAATTTTGGTGAAAACACACACACACACACACACACACACATCCGAGGAGAAACATGAAATTCAACACCATGCTAAGACTGCCGCTTTCCTTGAATTCAGAGCCCTGCCCTACAGCTGCAGTAAGCAGGGGAATTTCACACTCCTCCTATGCCATATCAAGCTTGCCCTTTACTGGCTGCAGTGATAATATGAGTCGATGAATGCATTGATAAACATTAGCAGAAGCAGTCCAAATTAGGGACTGAATGGCCACACAAGCCACTTTTAGCTTCCTAAGGCAGAAGAACATTTAAGGACAATAAATAAAGTGATGCATGGTCTGCTGCCTACAAGCAAGCATGGTACCTGCAGGAGAGACATCTAAATACCCAATACATAATAACATTTAATGCCGTTTTCATTGTGATTGGTACTGGAAACCCCTTACCTTTTCCCAGACCTTTAGATCCACAAGGATTTGATCCAATAAAGAGGCGCCTTTTCCAAAAGTGTAAGTTCCTTTTCCACTGGGAAGTCAAAGAGAAGAGGTGGGAATTATATTGCAAAGAATACACACTCTTGTCCAGGGTGTCTAAAATCGGAATAAACTCCTGCTGTATGCATATATTGCTTGAGACACAAAGAAAGAAACTGAACCACTTTCAAGAGCCTATTGTTTGGAAATTACTCTGAATGGGTTTTATCATTGTGGCTTTGCTTAATTCGTGGATGTAAACATGGCCTGCCCCCCCCCCCCAAATATTGAATGATGAGGGCTCCCATCAGCCCTGAGCACTCCCTACGCTGACTAGGGCTGATATATGGAGTGCCACACAGGGTCACCATCCCTGGCTTAATGCATCGCTTGGTCAGTTTAGGGATTTGAAAAATGAACTTGAATATTCATTGATGGCCTTTGCAATGCCGCACCTAACAGCAATTAGGAGAGAGCAAGAAATAGTTCAGAGAGAGCTTTCCAGTTTGAATTTAGGGAGAAGCAACTTGACTATGAAGCAACTTGTGTGGATATAATTCTCTGAGAAATACAGGCAGGTTTGGTGGATTCTCTGCCTGTTGCACGGTTATCTGCTTACTTCTAATAGGTTCTGCTTCTATAACTGTAAATAAACCAGGTATTTCAAAGATAGCTAAGGAGTAAACCTTACACAGATTTCAGGATTGATGATACTGATGATACTATGTGAAATCAGTGTTAGCTCAGTGCTGATGGCAACCTGATGTTTAAACCAAGTACCGGTACATATAGTGGCACCCTTTAAAAATTGACCTTTGACCATGTACTGCTCCAGTGAATGTGGAAGGCAGCACAGAGGGCCCACCCCCAATAATAAAGGATCATTCCTTGAGACTCACAGAACATGATTCTGGAAGTAACTGAGCCAACCAGCCAAACCATTCTGAATACTCCTAGCCCTGTCCCTACTGGTTTCTTCGGTTTGTTCCACTTCTGTGCCAATTTGGCCCACCCGTTCCCGAAACTCCTGTGTCAGCTCCTGCAGAGTGGAAAGATCGGTAGCGTCCTGAATGAATCACAAGAGAAAAATGGGATTGGGGGGAGTAGAGAAAGAATCCATAAGAAAAAAATAGATTTTTAAAAAGTCATAAAGATCAAAATAATCATAAAAGCCTGCTTACAGCAGACATCTAAATTGCTAAGCAAATAATACTATGCATATTTACAAAGTACGCACAGCTAAAATCTTACAGGTGCAGCACTGACATTCAAACATGCTTCACTGGATATATTTAGACTGGGACATAGGCTTTTAATCATATGAAGCACTGCTGCCAGTCAACACTACCAGCTTTTTAACCA
The DNA here is from genome assembly GCF_009819535.1 of Lacerta agilis. NCBI lineage: Eukaryota > Metazoa > Chordata > Lepidosauria > Squamata > Lacertidae > Lacerta > Lacerta agilis. The sequence goes on along the minus strand of NC_046317.1, from coordinate 5,742,166 downwards.
TTTTGCCAGCCTGGGCCCAACTAACATGGAGTTCACAACAGAAAAATACAACACGGGACCACAAACTACATTGGAAAACAAAAGCAGATCAATAATCCCCCCTTCCCACAAACACATTTTAAGGGCCATAAAATGTTTAATCAGCCAAAAGCCTGGTTATGGAGAAACATTTTCAGCTGCTGCTTCCCTGGGGAGAGCATTCCACAAATGGGGAGCCACCACAAAAAAGGCCTGTTCCCATGCTGCCACTCTCCAAGCCTCTCATGGAAGAGCCACATGAAGAAGGGCCTCAGATTATGATCACAGGGTCCGGGCTGGTTCATATGGCGAGAGGCAGTCTGTGAGGTATTATGGTCCTGACCATTTAAGGCTTTATAGGTGTCAGGAAACCCCCCTCCCCGCGGCTGGTAGGGTCGCGGGAGCGTTTACAGTATAGAGAACCCCCTAAGCTGATTACCAGTTCGTCCTCCCCCCCGACAGCACTGGAAGCAACCATTCCTCCAGCGGGGAGGGGGAGTTAGAGGCAGGAAGGCGGTGCAGGGGCTCTGGGAGGATGGCAGAGCCTGAGCACCAGAGAGATAGCGGGGAACGGGCTCAGGTTCCCACGCTCCGAGGGCGCAGACGGGAAGGACGTGGCAGGGGGAGGCGTGGGTTTAGAACCCCGCGCCTCTTTTGCTGGACAAAGAACAGGAAGAGCTCATTCCTGGACTCTGCGGAGGGATGGGATGGACGTTTGATCTTTTGCTCCACTGTACATAGATGTTTACAATAAAGAACTTAGTTTTTAGAAGTGGCGCTTTACTCATGAGCAACCACTGAACGTCCTTACAATAGGTCAAAACTAGCACTTTGTATTGAGCCCAGAAACTAATGGGCAGCCAGTGCAGTCAGGCCAGGATTGGTATAATATGCTCAAACCATCTTGCCCCGGGGGTGAGCAACCTGGCCGCTGACTTTTGCACCAGCTGAAGTTCCTGAACTGTCTTCAGAGGCAGCCCTATGTACAACACATTGCAGTAATCTAACCTAGAGGTTGACAGAGGATAGATGACAGAGATTAGGCTATCCTTGTCTAGATAGGGGCACAGCTGAGTCAGCAGCTGAAACAACAACAGACAGTCACGGTATCTGTACCTAAGATAAAATACAAAACCGTGTATATCACTGGATGGAAATGTATTAATATGGAAGTAAACCGACAATATCATCATACAAAAAGCAATGTTGGAGAAGGTAACACAAAGTCTCTCAAACATGTGGGTATGTCCTCCCGACGGGTGGCCAGCTTCAAAACTTCCCGTTTCACCAGCAGTTTCTTCAAGGTCTGGACTTTATCATCAAATCAGAACTAGGATAGATTAGCTATATTGGAATGATGGGAGTCTGAGGCACTTTGAATAGCTTAGCTATGTTTAATATCCTAGTTCTGATTTGATGATAAAGTCCAGACCTTGACACATGTTTGAGAGACTTTGTGTTACCTTCTCCAACATTGGGAGGATGGACCCATGCGTCTTATAGACTTTTGCATAACCATCTTTAACATTATATTGAACATTATATTGCACTTTGTATATTGCACTTTGTACCAGCACTTGGATGTTTTAAAGCATATATAGGCTTTGCCTCTGAGGAAATATCTATGAATGCTTTTTGTATGATGATATTGTCGGTTTACTTCCATATTAATACATTTCCATCCAGTGATATACACGGTTTTGTATTTTATCTTAGAGTCAGCAGCTGAAGCTCATAGAAGGTACTCGAGCCTCAAGCGACAGCCAAGGATCCAGTAGTACCAGCCTTTCACACACAGCCATTCTGGAACAAACAAACAAAACTAGCTGACATCCCTTTCCCAGTTAGGTGCTCTTAAGCAATTCGAGAACACTGCCCAGCCATCTCGTCCTCTGAAGGGAACGACAGAGGACGAGATGGTTGGACAGTGTTCTCGAAGCTACCAACATGAGTCTGACCAAACTGCGGGAGGCAGTGGAAGACAGGAGTGCCTGGCGTGCTCTGGTCCATGGGGTCACGAAGAGTCGGACACGACTAAATGACTAAACAACAACAACAAGCAAGCAAGCAATTCTACCTGTGATGCCAACATCATAATGAAATGCCTCATGCCTTTAACCCAAGCCTTTTCACTGTCATACATTCGGCGAGCCAAGATCAGCTTGTTCTTTTCAATGACCTGAAATGGAACATAAGGTGATTAAAGGGATGGAGAGGGGGAAAGTTAAGGGATATTCATGAGACAGCCAAGATGAGACGGTCAAGAATTAAATTTTCAAAGTACAGCACAGCCCTAGACACACTTTCCACTGAGTTCCATGGGGCGACATGCACAGCACAGCTTAGGCTTTGAGGCGTTTCGTCAACGAAGCTGTAAAACTAATTTAAAAGTGCTGATCGGTTTTAAAAAGTGATTCTCAGTTAATCTGAGCAGCATGTTTTAAGTGTTAAAAAAACCCAACCACAGGTGGCAAATGTCTTCTTCGCAGCATTCTTCCTTCTTATAGAAGGGATATTTCTTCTGACACCCGATACAACTCATGCATGCATCACAACCCAGCACCTGTGAGTGGCAGACACCCTCTTAGAAGAACCCTTCTCTTTGGAGAGAAGGTGGAGAATGTCTTTTCAAGAGGACACCTACTGGCATTACATGATAACACTGAGACAACTACGGTAGTTACAGGTAGGTAGCCGTGTTAGTCTGCTGTAGTCAAAACAAAATAATTTTTTCCCCTTCCAGTAGCACCTTAGAGACCAACTAAGTTTGTTCTTGGTATGAGCTTTCGTTTGCATGCACACTTCTTCAGATACACTGAAACAGAGGTCACCAGACCCTTGTATATAGTGAGAGGGTGGGGAGGGGTATTACTCAGAAGGGTGGTGGGAATGGGTGATTGGTTGATAGGTGTGGAAAACCTGTTGACGACTGTTAACGACTGCAATTGGTCTTAGAGGAAAAAGCAAGGGGTGAGATGGCTAAAGATAGTTTTATCATGTATAATGAGATAAGAATAAAATGTCTCTATTCAGACCGGGTCTCTCCATGGTTTTAAGTTTGGTAATAAGTTGCAATTCAGCAACTTCTCTTTCCAGTCTATTTCTGAAAGTCTTTTGTAGTAAGACAGCTACTTTGAGATCTTGTACAGAATGTCCTGGGAGATTGAAGTGTTCTCCTACTGGTTTCTCTGTCTTGTGATTCCTGATGTCCGATTTATGTCCATTTATCCTTTAGCGTAGGGTTGGCATGTTTGTCCAATACAGTATAGAGAGCTGAAGGGCACTGTTGTCTATGAGACACCACCATTACTGGCCCCAACAACATCAAACATACCATCTCAGGACTATTTAATTGCTCATCTTCCAACAATGTGTATGCCATCAAATGCCAACAGTGCCCTTCAGCTCTCTATATGGGACAAACAGGCCAAACCCTATGCCAGATGTTGTTCTTGGCCGCTACTCCAAAGTACCACAATTCAAAGAAAAGAAATGGTATTCAGTCATAACACTGTCACTGTTGCCAAGGTCACTGGATGAGTGGCTGCTTTGTGTTCTGTAGTGCTTGTATTTTCTCAACATTTTTTGTATTGGGAGTACATAGGATGGCAACTAACTTATGCCAGCAGAAGTGGGTCATTGGCTGGAAGGCCCACAAGATTGCTCAACCAGACTTTATAATTGTGTGACAGCTCTACCAAGAAACTGTTATCACAGAAATTAATGTTCATTCATGCCTTTCACCCCTCTGTCCAAAATGGGATGGTGGGTGTCCAATCCTGGCATCCAATGAAAACAGGGCATGTTTGGGGAGTTGTCTGCTGTAGAAGAGGCTGAATCAGTTCAAGCAGGAACTCAGCTGAAAGAGCAAACAGATTCCTGGCCATTTTTGAAAATATATTTACTTAGACCAGGAGTCAGCAACCTTTTTCAGCCGTGGGCCAGTCCACCATCCCTCAGACCATGTGGTGGGCCAGACTATATACCGCATTTTCCGGCATATAAGACGACTGGGCGTATAAGACGACCCCCAACTTTTCCAGTTAAAATATAGAGTTAGAGATATACTCGACCGCAGATTCTCCACCTGACGTATAAGACGACCCCTGACTTTCCTGGATTAAAACCCCTGACTTTCCTGGATTTCCCTGGATTAAAAAGTAGTCTTATACGCCAGAATATACAGTATTTTTTTTTGGGGGGGGGGTGAACCAATTCCTATGCCATACAAATAACCCAGAGGTGCATTTTAAATAAAAGCACACATTCTACTCATGTAAAAACACGCTGATTCCCGGACTGTCCATGGGCCGGATTGAGAAGGCGATTGGGCCACATCTGGCCCACGGGCCTTAGGTTGCCTACCCGACTTAGACCTCCATAGGCGGAAATGGTGGGCACACTGGTGCCCGCAGACACCATGTTGGCGATCCCTGACTTACTTGCAGCTGTAGAGATATATTTTTTAAAAAAACTACACAGCTAGCAGAGAATGAAATGCAATGTGCCTATTCTTTGTTGCCCTCTGTAAAATGGAAATACAGTATATTCTGGCGTATAAGACTACTTTTTAATCCAGGAAAATCTTCTCAAAAGTTGGGGGTCGTCTTATACACCGGGTGGAAAATCTGTGGTCGAGTATATCTCAAACTCTATATTTTAACTGGAAAAGTTGGGGGTCGTCTTATATGCCCAGTCGTCTTATACGCCGGAATATACGGTAATTTGTTATAAAGGAGATACAAATCTGTAACTACATTTAGTTAATTTTAGTTTAATAAATGATAAAGTAACAGAAGCGGCCAAAACAATCTAAAGGTTCTTCTAGCAGAGGCACCGCACATAACGGGGAGAGAACAGCATTTTTATCAAAAGCAGAAACACACAAATGCCTCTTTTGCCAGCTACCTTGAGAGCCAACTCATACGTAGCATTGCTCCACAGCTCTTTTTCTTGAGTTAACTGGTGGATCTGGGCCTCAAGTCTTGCTCTCTGCAATTCATACAGTTCACGATATTCATCCAAAAGGCTGAAAGGGTAACGACACGAGATATAAATATAAAGGCGTTCTACTATTCTCCTACGGCAACCCTTGCTTCCAATCTTATCTGGAACTCACTTTGCATTCATCTCGGAATCCTGTACTGCCTTTGCCAGGTCCTCATAGGCTTTCTCTGCTTCAACAGTGACTCTGCGGTCATGTTCTCGGATGGTATTAAGCTCCCTGCAGTTGAACAGAGCAATACCCTCAGCTGCCGTGTACAATCACAACTTTCACTCGCAAAGTTGAATACAAACACCAGCCAATATCAACACCTTGTCAGTTTTCCAATAGCTTCCTTGAAATGGAATAGTTCATCTGTAATGTGTTTGTCCATTACTCTCTGTGCCATCATTTCTCTGTAGAGATTTTTCATCTGTCTTGGAATTCGTTCCAGCAGCTCAACGTATCTTTGTCTGTAGGAGAGACGATGTCAGAAAAAGTGAGGCGGCGGGGGAATAGCCCTGTTTCACTCAAGCGTATTTGCTAAGCAATCATTTAAAGAGAGAATCCTTTCTGAAAATAGTTGGGGAACAATAGATATAGAATAAACCTTTGTACACGCAAGTAGTTAGAACTCTCAATACGCTCAGAATGCTGAAAACAAGTTGATAAGCAAAACTGCCTTATCTGTCCTGACACCCATCAATATTATAACCTCAGGAAATATATTGGTGTACGAGAGGGATAGCCAATGTAATGCCCTCCATATGTCCTTATGGGAAAACTAGCACTAGCTGAACCCATGTGTCAGGAAACCCCCCTCCCCGCGGGTGGTAGAGTCGCAGGACCATTTGCAATATAGAGAACCCCCTCCGCTATTTACTAGTTCATCCTCCCCCTCCTCCGCCAGAAGCGACCATTCCTCCAGCGGGGAGGGGGAGTTAGAGACAGGAAGGCGGTGCAGGGGCTCTGAAAGGATGGCAGAGCCTGAACGCCGAGGGGATAGCGGGGAACGGGGTCAGGTTCCCACGCTCTGAGGGCGCAGACGGGAAGGACGTGGCAGGAGGAGGCGTGGGTTTAGAATCCCGCGCCTCTTTTGCTGGACAAAGAACCGGAAGGGTTCATTCCTGGACTCTGCGGAGGGATGAGATGGACGTTTGAACTTTTGCTCCACTGTAAATAACTTGCACAATAAAGAACTTAGTTTAGAAGTTCTGCATTTGGCGTTTTACTCATGAGCAGCCACTGAACGTCCTTACACTATGCAAAACCAACATTTAAATTCCATTTCCAGCTGATTGCATGTTTCAGCACTGCAAAAGAGCCCTAGTGCAGAAGTCAGCTATCTTTGTCATCGCGTGGACTGGAATCATCATGCAGCATTATTAAAATGTAATAATCCTTGAGATATGTATTAGGGTTTCGTTTAATACTTTGCTAATGTTTGGGCTTGCTTGCTCTTTGTTAAATTAATAGATTATGAATACATTTCTTGAGGTGCGTGAGCGACAACTTGAGTCAAATCAAGGTGGAAGGATTTTTTTTTAAATTTAAAATGTGTCAAAGAAAGATGACAAAGACAGCTGACTTCCGCTCTAGGGCCCTCTTGCAGTGCGGCAAAATGCTGCAGCTTTACAATTATTCTTCTGCTATCCATGGAGATGGCATGCAGGGGAACAATGACCTGCCTCCTGACCCCAGGAATCATATTCAGACACCCCGGCTCTCTCACATTTCACCAGGCATTTCCCACACGCTTTCAAGCACGTCTTGAAAGAGGAAATAAAGAATGTGGGATGTGATATCACATGGACTAGCAAGTAGTTTAAAAAAATCAAAAAAAAAAAAAAGCAACATTCCCAGAAAGCCGACTTCTGTGTCTAGTGCAGTACCACAAGCTGTGTTTTTTCTGCACTTGTATATAATTGCACAGACACTCAACCCTGCAGTGCAAGCCAAAACAGTCACATACTCCTCTTCTTGCAGGACTAATTTTAAGGTGCTGAGCTCTTTAGATCGCTGACCTGAGCTTGGAAAGGAGCTCTCCCCGTTCTGCACAGTCCACACTGACTTGTCGGATGATTTCATGAAACACTATGTTGTAGATGTTCTGTTCCACCTTAAGCACCTCCAGGACATTGTGCATCTTGGGAAAGAGGCAAGAAAGAAGTCGTGATCTTTGTAGAGCTAAGCACGAGCTGTTTCATACTGCCTTTATTGGCCAAATGTCTGTTGTCATCATTGGGGTTTCTAATTGCTTTTTTTTCTAAGCAACCTTGAAAGTATTTTTATTGAAAGAAGGCATATACATTACTTAAATTAACAGATTAATTCCAGTCAGTTAAATGTTTCAGTCATGTTCTTCATTTATCAGGTGGATATTTTTAAATCACAAATGTCTTTGTTTGCATATATGTTTGGCCCTTATCTTAAATATTATATCTACACTAATAAAGTGCAAGTGTCTCTGCGTCCAGTCCCTGTGTCCGTGGGATTGCGCTACTGCGCATGTGCCCCACAGACAGCCGTTGGGACTTGGAACGCAGAGACTTCATGCTGCGCGCCGCTCAGCGACCCCGAGAGCAACTACGGCGCCTACCAGGTGGGAGCAAGGGAGCGCAGGGGCCCCGGGATCTCCCAGGGATCAAGCAGAAACCCCCAGGCGGCTCTTTCCTGGGGGCGGCCCAGCCACGAAGCATGGCGGGTGAGGCAGAGAGGGAGCCGGAGGGCGGAACGGAAAGGCTGCGCGGCGAGGGAGCCGGGGGGACCCATGGCGGGAGCGAGCGTGGCCGGGCGGAAGACCGGAAGGTAGCCGAGGGAGCACGGGCGGCGGAGGAGAGAGAGAGACGGAAGAGACGCCGGGAGGAATGTTCTAGCGCCCGTTAATTTAATGGGTTTAAAGCACTAGTTATTAAATAATTTACATAGCAGTGAAAGTGCTATCAAACCTCCCCTACCATTCTTAAAATGCTATGTCTGCCTAACTACTAGATTCCATGTTGTACTCCAGTATATTAATTCTCTCCATCGGGTAATCTAAGATTACTTCCGCTTATTCTTTCACTTTGACCACACAACAACAAGCCTCTTAATGGCAACAAAACACCTGATAAGTCAGGAAAGAAGTATGTCCAAACTCTACAGCAATATGTATATGAATCCAGGACAAGGCCAATGAAACAAAAGACTGCTTCAGTGACACAGAAAGCTTTAAACCAGGAAGAGCAAGATGAGCAACAGTGTTAAGAAATCAGTTACTTGGAAGCATGGATAGTATCAGGATCCTCAGGACCTGAGCACCCAATGCTTTAGTAACTATTATTTCTTGACACCTTAAAAAGGTAAAGGGTAAAGGACCCCTGACAGTTAAGTCCAGTTGTGAACGACTCTGGGGTTGCGGCGCTCATCTTGCTTTACCGGCCGATGGAGCCGGCGTACAGCTTCCGGGTCATGTGGCCAGCATGACTAAGCCGCTTCTGGCAAAACCAGAGCAGCGCACGGAAACGCCGTTTACCTTCCCGCCGGAGTGGTACCTATTTATCTACTCGCACTTTGACATGCTTTCGAACTGCTAGGTTGGCAGGAGCTAGGTCCGAACAGCGGGAGCTCACCCCGTCGCGGGGATTCGAACCGCCGAACTTCCGATTGGCAAGCCCTAGGCTCAGTGGTTTAGACCACAGCGCCACCCGCTTCCCAACCTTGACACCTTAGAGAACTGCTAATAGAAAAAGGCTAATAGAAAAACCATCCTGGCAAGCTTCATGTAAGTTCAAAGTATGCAGGAGAAGAATGACAGTATGTATCATACGCAGTCCCCCTGCGTCTTGGGGTGAATTTGACTTCAGTGAAGGCCTGCATCACATACAAAAGGTAATCAAATGAAAGTGTGAATAATTTAAGCTAAAAGTACACAAGTCTCTGGAGCACCCGCAATGACCAGGGCCATGGTATGTGCCATGGCTTGCTCTTGGAGCCTCCATCTCTTGCTATTACATTCCCATGACTGAAGGGACATCAGCTGCCTGCTTTTGTTCTACCCTGCCTTTAAATAAAAATCTGAAGAAGTGTGCATGCACATGAAAGCTCATACCAATAACAAACCTAGTTGGTCTCTAAGGTGCTACTGGGAGGAATTTTTTAATTTTTAATTTTGTTTCGACCACAGCAAACCACACGGCTACCTACCTGTAACTTTAAATAAATCACTGTATTTTTCGCTCCATAAGACGCACTTTTTCCCTCCTAAAAAGTAAGGGGAAATGTCTGTGCGTCTTATGGAGCAAATGCATGGTCCCTGGAGCCGAATTGCCTAGGGCCAAAAACAGACCGTGCTCTTTTTTTTTACAAAGAGAGAAGGGGGTGTTGAAAGGAAGCCACTGAACAGCTGTTCCGCAAGTGATCGGGAGAGAGATAAGGCTCCCTTTCCAGCCCCAGCCGCTTGCCCAGGCCTCCATGGTTGAATGCAGAGGGAGGCTGTTTGTTTCCCCAGCGACATGTGACTGTAGGACATGTGACTGTAGGACTAGAAATGGCTGTAGGACTAGAAGCTGCAGAACTGTGAGTTGAACCCCATAAAAACGTGGCTTTTCCTCTTTGAAAAAGAAGCTGCACCACTTTCAGCTGATCCTCAAAAAAACAGGGCTTTTCCCTTTGCAAAAAAAGCTGCACCACTTTGAGCTGATCCTCAAAAGAAGCAGGGCTTTCCCCTTTGCAAAAAAGCTGCACCACTTTGAGCTGATCCTCAAAAAAACAGGGCTTTTCCCTTTGCAAAAAAAGCTGCACCACTTTGAGCTGATCCTCAAAAAAACAGGGCTTTTCCCTTTGCAAAAAAAGCTGCACCACTGAGCTGATCCTCAAAAAAACAGGGCTTTTCCCTTTGCAAAAGAAGCTGCACCACTTTGAGCTGATCCTCAGAAAAACAGGGCTTTCCCCCTTTCCTCCTCTAAAAACTAGGTGCGTCTTATGGAGCAAAAATACGGTATGTTATGAAGGAGCAAATCTTTGTTCTTTGCCTTGTCGGAATCCATGTGAACCTCTGTTTCTGGCAGAACAACTGGCATAAAATGTTCAGGAGCAGAGTACTTGGCTCTGATTTTCAACCTGTTAATTTTCAACCTGAGAGTCAACTGTTCCTAGTTAGCATGTGCAGCCAGAGTGGGAACCCTAAACTGAATCCCAGCATCAACCACTTTGAGTGGGGCAGGGCTTATTCTTTCAACTGATTCTTCTTGAAAGCAAAGAATCAGGAGTGCACCAGATTATTCCTTCATAGCCTGGCTATAATTTAAGCCATGCTCCCTTGCAGGTGCATCTTAAATCTAAGCCAGGGATGCAAAGGAAGAATTGGGAATGCCCTGAGAGTGAACTCCTGCTTCTTTCTTTGCATCAAAAAGTCAGGTGTGGTTTTTTTAATGTGGCACCTTTTTCCGTTGTCATGGCAAGGCAATGGAAAAGAGTGCCAAGTTCAAAAAGTGATGATGACTTTGATGCAAAGGAAGAATCGGTAGCATACTTCAGAGTGCATTGCCAATTCCCCTTCCTTTAGCCAGAGCTGCAGCTTGAACTCTCATATGGACTGGATGGCCATTGTGGTCTCTTCCAACTCTATGATTCTATGATTCTATATGACGTCAGGTCTAGGGTAGGTGGACATTGCTTGCCCCAAATGGCTGGGGGACAGCCTCTGAGGTCTTGCAGGCCTAATGAGGCCCATAAACTAGAGGTTCACCAGCAATGATGTACAGTATAACTAGAAGTGGGCAATATTAAGGAAGATGAATCAGGATTGGCAGGAATTATTTACCTGTGAAACCCCTGTTACGCCAACATCCTTATTATTTGTTCCAGCCCTTTCCAGCATGGTGTCCATCACCTTCATCAGCTGCAGGACCTCCAGCCTCCCAGATGGCTTCCTAACAAGGCAGCAGGAAAGGGACATGCCTCTGATTTACAACACATTCTATAGCACGCTCTACCAAAAGCATCTTGATTCAGAGTGTCACTCACATGGATGGGAAAACCCGCAGTCTGTTTTCATCATCTTCAAGTAGGGTTGTATATTTACTGCAATAGATTAACAATGATGGTGTTAACAGCAATAGACTACTTGAAAAATCTCTTTGGACTCAACCATTTACTTTATTTTTATTGTATAAATTTTAAAAAATACATTAGAATAAGAGATGGGCCACTCTGTTGCAGGCAAGTGAATTAATTGAAGAAGTTCTCTGTTACAATGAGACTCACAGTGACATAAAACAACAACAATGTGTTGTGAGATTCATTCCCCTGTGTGCAGTCATGGGTTTATTGTATTTCACGTGACTGGGTATGTGTTTTGTTTCCACAGAGTGGGAAGTGGGTGGGAAGTGATGGAAGACAGGATGTTTTGTCTTACTGTGTTCCCTTAAGTGGGACTATTGTCCTTTGTTCTTCCTCTTTGCTGTCTGATGCTAGAGAGAGAGAGCCATGTTGAAGTGCTCCGACTGTGTATATATGTAATAAAGTAGATTAGCCAACATGCTGGTTGTTGTGGTCTGTTACACAACTGCGCAAAACTCTGCAGATGCCTAAGAGTGTGTTGATGTACTCCCACATTAATCACTATGATGTCCGGGGGCTGAAGAAGCCAAGAAGCTCCTGAACAATCGCCCAGGAAGGAGGGAACATGTGTCTCTGCCAGAGTTCTACTTGTGAGTAGAGGCCGTTTCCTGACACAATGAATCTGAGTAAGGAAAAGAGTGGGGCTGGGGAATGGTAATCTGGTATATATTTCTCATGCAGAAATGGGGCCCAAATGAAGGGCTAGGCTAGATGTGATTATGCATCCATGTTTGTCCTTGTTCTTTTCCCACCTTGTGCCAGATTTATTTTCTCTCCAGTCTAACTCCAGTACAAGAAGTGAATCAGGCTGGGAGAAAAATGCCAGATCAGAGATGCCCAACGGGCAGCGTGCAACCCTGATTCACGCTTTCGAGTCCTAATTCAGATTTCTGGCCTCTGGGCTCTGTTAATTAATCCACAGTAAACAAATTTGCCTGCAGTTTCCTTCGTTCTCATCTATGTTTGAGATTTTTTTATTTAAAAAATCTAATTCTAACTGATACCGACTTCATTATACTGCCTGGCCATCCATGAGGAAGTCAGTTTGGGTGGCATTTTCAGTTCCTGGGTCTCTGTCTGAGAATATATGCAAGTTGAGCATTCGTTAGTTTAAAAATGTGAAGTGTTGAACTCGGCAAAATGGTGAAATAGAATTTTTATAGGTTTCCTGCCCAGATGCAGGTGCTTTTGGCCTTGCCACTTCATCCCTTTTAGTTGGTGCATCCAGGAGCAGCTTGCCAGGTGGGGTGGAGCTGCAGCGCTAGTCTCCTGGCAGCTGAGTCACTGCTGCTTACCAGGACATGGAGGGGCAAGGCAAGGCGGTGGAACTGCCTGGAGCTCCAGCTGGTACACAGGCACAGCCTCACCACTGCCTCACCTGTTCCCTCCAAGTAAGCAGTAGCAGGTCCACTGCTGGGAGGCTATTATTAGCCAAGTGAATCACTCCTGGATGCAATGCAGGAGCAATTAAAAGTAGTACAGGAACACTCACTCATCGTAATACTCCAAGCGCAGGACACCTCTGTTCTTTAGAATATGAAATTCCTCTGGAACAAGACTGTCTGCCAAACTTGCTGGCTAAAGACAGAACAGACAGAGAAGGTCTTAAAATATGCCACTGTACTTTGAGACTTAAGGAATCCACATACTCCCAAGAAGATATTTAGAGTTAGGTTTTTATGCAGGCACACACACCTCCACTTAATGTGCATCCCACTCGCATACGGGCGTGTTTATGTGGATCGCCACAAAATAAATATATAGACTTGCTTTCCCTCGCTGGAGGCCTTGGCTTGGTTTCCAACTGCCTGCTTGTTTGTTTGTCTGCCTGCCTATCCACACGCCTGCCTTCCAGCTGGAGCAATTATTCAGATTAAGTGCTTAACCATCTTTAAGAAAAACTAACTGTGATTAAGTGCTACAACTGCACAGGACTATTATGTACAGCCTAGAAATCAGTGGGTAAATGTTTTCTAACAGATTTTTTTCAGCCAAACAAAATAAACAGGCAAATGTCATCTCAGACTCCTTGTGGCTTTGGGGAATGAATTTAGCAAGCTTAGAAAACCATGGTACACAAAAATGGTAAAGTCTTCATTTTCAATTCCCACTGCTCATTCCAGATTTAAATTATTATGCTGGGTGGGGAAAAATTCAGAACACTCTAGTCAACGCTCAGCTCAAAGTCCATTTTGTCTCTCAGCATTCTGAAAGAATTTGTAAAAGCTGATTCCACAGTACCTCGATACAGAGTCAGATTCAACTCACAAGTTTAGCTGCACTGGGTTCCTGCTGCTGCAAATTTGTTGAAGTTTTGTGAGATACAGGAGTTGGGGGAGGATTCTTTGCCTCTTTCTCAGCAGCAAGGTCATACAGAAAAGAGACATCCCTGAAAAACACAAAGAAAACTATCGTTCGGTTATGAATTCACTAAGTATCTGGTCCAAAGGCAAGTCCTTTGCCATCTCAACCCAATGGTGTGTCTACCTCTTTCTGCCTGACTGTTCTGCCTCAAAACCCTTGCTGCAGCTACAACCTTCCCATTTTCCCTGAATGCCTGGATTATGGTTAGCCACCCTCATAAATATGGCCATGTAACACAGAATCATAAAACTGTGGAGTTGGAAGAGTCCACGAGTTCTTTCTGATGTATAGTCAAAATCTCCTTTTTGTAACTTGAAGCCACTGGTTCTGGTCCTACCCATGAGTTAAAATAAAATAATAATAATAATAATAATAATAATAATAATAATAATAATAATAATAATTTATTTGTACCCCACCCATCTGGCTGGGTCCCCCCAGCCACTCTGGGCGGCCTCCAACAGATATTAAAATACATTAAAATATCACAGGTTAAAAACTTCCCTAAACAGGGCTGTCTTCAGGTATTTTCTGAATGTCAGGTAGTTGTTTATTTCCTTGACCTGTGATGGGAGGGCGTTCCACAGGGCAGGTGCCACTACCGAGAAGGCCCTCTGCCTGGTTCCCTGTAGCTTTGCTTCTCGCAGTGAGGGAACCGACAGAAGGCCCTCGGCGCTGGATCTCAGTGTCCGGGCTGAACGATGGGGGTGGAGGACGCTCCTTCAAGTATACAGGACCGAGGCTGTATAGGGCTTTAAAGGTCAACACCAACACTTTGAATTGTGCTCGGAAACGTACTGGGAGCCAATGTAGCTCTCTCAGGACCGGTGTTATGTGGAACAATGTGTCGACAAGGAGGGTCTTGTGGTCTTGAAAGGGGTGGTTTTCAAACAGTGGTGGCCACTGCTTTTGCCAAGTGCGTCACAAGTTAAACCCAAGTGTGAAACAGAGCCAGTTTTCTGAATGCTGAGCAACATATGCAACCTCCCATATACTGGAATGGTTTGGCTCTGTGGGTGCAGGCAGCAGCAAGAGGAAACAGACCAAAAGGCAGACTCTAGGACAGCCTTCCCCAACCTGGTGCCCCCCTATGTTTTGGAGTACAACTCCCATCATCCCTGATCACCAGCACAACTGGCTGGGTCTGGTAGGGGTTGGATCCAACAACATCAGGAGGGCGCCAAGTTAGCAAAAGCTGCTCTGGGGTCATAGCTAGGTTCATGGGCATTCCTGCTCCAATCACACCATCACCTTGGGTTAGCCACTCTTGTGTAACATACTTAATGGGTGTTTCCCTAGCACTCTCCTTCAGCTTTGCACTATGTCTCCCAAATCCTAGGACTACTACTACTACAAAGAGGCATGTGACATGCCAGGACCCTATTAATTCCATTCTATTACCTTCCAGCTCCTGTGAGGCAAATTGGATGCTGTATCAGATATCGAAACTTGTTTCTGCGTACAGGATGTTGCCAGACCCCATCAGTAGTACGAATGCACCCCTGAAGAGTGAACAGAAAAGAATAGTTCAAGAGGTTCTTTGGGATTAGGTGGTAAGCAGACTAAATCTCCAATACTGATAAGCCTAACGGTACATTACACACAAATGCACATAGCAGTGAGACCCTGTCAGCTGTTTCTTCTAAGTCTTAGCTGAAGCCTTTTTATGAGCTGGCGAGAGATGCATGTGAAATATACATCAAAAACAAGAAGGAGAACATGCAAAAAACAGATGCGATAAAGGGATGGGTTCTTTATTTATACAACATGGCGAAAGCGTTGTCAAGGACTTGTTTCTTTGTTTCTTACTGAACCAATCTCAAAAGTTTCTGTTGCTGAAAGCAGTTTGTGATATGTATGATAAGTAACAAAAGCTGAAGTACTAAAATCTCCTTAATAAAACTCTAAGTTGCCTTACAGTGCAAGTTCTTTGGCCCAACTACTGTATTTTTCGCTCCATAAGATGCACATTTTTCCTCCTAAAAAGTAAGGGGAAATATCTGTGCGTCTTATGGAGCGAAAGGTGGTCCCTGGAGCTGAATTGCCCGGGGGCCAAAAGAGGATCATGCTTTTTATTTTATGAAGAGAAAAGGGGGTGTTGAAAGGACCCCGCTGAGCAGCTGATCAGCAAGAGATCGGGAGAGAGATAAGAGTCCCAGGCTCCCTTTCAGCTCCACCCTCTTGCCCAGGCCTCCATTGTTGAATGTGCTGCAGAGGGAGGTTGTTTGTTTCCCCAGCGACATGTGACTGGCTGATTAGATTATCTGTCTGGAAACTAGAAAAGGCTCCCTTTCTTTTAGAAGCTGCAGAAATGTGAGTTGAACCCCATAAAAACAGGGCTTTTCCTCTTTGCTTTCCCCCTTTGCAAAAGGAGCTTTGCTTTTCTCCCTTTGCAAAAAAAAAGCTGCAAAACCTTTAGCTGATCCTCAAAAAAACAGGGTTTTTCCCTTTGCAAAAAAGCTGCAAAACTTTTAGCTGATCCTCAAAAAAACCAGGGCTTTTCCCTTTGCAAAAAAGCTGCAAAACTTTTAGTTGATCCTCAAAAAAGGGGGGGGGGCTTTCCCTTTGCAAAAAAGCTGTAAAACTTTTAGCTGGTCCTAAAAAAACAACAGGGCTTTTAGAGGAGGAAAACCAGAAAAAAAATTTTTTCTTGTTTCCTCCCCTAAAAACGAGGTGCGCCCTAGGGTCCGGTATGCCCTATGGCGCGAAAAATACGGTACTCTCCCCGCCCCCCACCATTCAGTGAAGTTAAGGTTCTGAAGCATTTCTCATGCCACTATGTTCCAAATAATGCTCCCTCTTGCAAAGTGTTGTCCTAAAATACTGGTGTCTATGTGCACCTGGCATAATTCGCAGTCACCAGCAGACATCTATAGCAAGTGGGTTTTGTGGCAAATTTTGTATTTAAAAAGCAAATATTCATAGACTGGAGATGAACTTATGCACCTGAAAGTCTTTTATACTTTTTGTTTTCTTGGGGGGTCTTAAAACACTGGGACAGGGGATTGGGTTGGCAGCAGAGGTGAGTGCAACGAAGATCTCTTCTGGGATGAAATCACGCTGTAAAGATGTGGGAAGAGGCTTTGAACTGTCTAATGCAACTGACTTGTCTCTTAACTGAGGGAGTTCTAGAAAAAAGAAAAAAAGAAACAGCAAGAGTAGCCGTTAATATTTGGTGGTGGCAGAAGATTATCTCAACCCTCCCCCCCCAAAAAAAACCCTTAAAGCTGACAATTCTATCACACTGATTTCATGTTTGTGCTCAAGAATAACATTTACAATCTGTATCTATCCCCAATATAAACTGGCCTTCAAGTAAAGTTATAGAAGCCCCTGCTGTAACTGTTTAGTAGGAGATTGCTAAAGGAGGAAAAGAGCAGCAGCAACAGAGAAAAATATCCACTGGGTGAAGCCAGGAGGTGCAGGGGAGTACAACTGCCCCCCATCAAGTAAATAAATAAATATGCTTAACTAACTGATCAATTGCATCACAGATAACTCAGTTCTACCCCCCCCCCCAACATAAAGACTGCCCTCCCAAAAAAAATAAATCCTGGCTGCGCCCATGTTACATACCCCCAGTTCTTACTTTAGGCAGAGCTTCCCAAACTATGTGTCGTGACATGTTAGTATGTCAGCTGTAGTGTGTAGGTGTGTTATGTGAATGCTTCCCACGCTCCTCCCGGGGTTGGAAAGGGGTCAGTTTAACCTCTGGTTTGCTAGTAAAACTGAATTACTGTGTCGTGAAATGATGCACGCCTAAAGAGCGTGTCACCAACATGAAAAGTTTGGAAAGCTCTGCTTTACAGGTGCACGATACTCAGAATTTTTAAAAGGTGTTTGGAGCACTCAAAGACTCACATGAGAGATACATTCTGATATGCTTTTAATTTCTGTTCTTTGATCAAACTGCAACATACTGTATATGCACTGAAAACAGCCATGTGGCAGGACTGAGAGGACCTGGGCAAAGTGCCGCCCATGCTACATAGACCCTCCAGGTGAAAGAATTGATATTCCTGCTCTAGGCAATAACAAACAGCAGACACAAGGGATTCAGGTCCAACCACTTCTTCTTAACCTGAGCCCCACATGCCCTACTTCCTTTTTTTCTTTTTTGCCAAATCATTTTTATTAAAATTTTCAATACAACAGCCAATCAAAATCACATTGAAACTTTCCAAATTATTTATACAATTATCAATAAAAAAAGAAAAATTCCAATTCTGCCAAATTATTATTTAATTATTTGTTTCCCCATGCTTCAAACGCAGGAGGTGTCTGATCAGCTGTTTACCATTGCTTTCGTTCCCTTCCGGTGTTTTCACAGCCTCTGATGTACTCCAACAAACGAGATAGATCAAAGCAAACAACGAGACAGATCAAAGCAAACAACGAGATAGATCAAAGCAAACAATGTCTCTGTGTGGTTTTAAGTCCATAGTCCATCACCATTAGGTCGCCTTGCCCCTTGACACACTGACTCCAAAAGCCTAATCACGGGGAAGCCGCCGTCTTCATTCAATTCCGATAACATCCAAACATCTTTTCCACAGCTGTTGCTCACCCGTCTGCTTTTCACTTGTACCTTTTCAGGAGGGTTTGCCAATTATATGAAACGTGCATATATTGTAGATTATTTGAGGCTTGCCTCTCCCTGTGATACAGTGTTGTGCAGCTGCCAAGATGGCGTGACCCTAATTAAACTGTGTCATTTCTGGGAAACCATCCAAATTCCTCTAATAAAGATCAATCAATGTCCAAGGGGTTCTCTCTTTGCCAAAATCAACATGTTAAAGCACTTTTTATTCTCTTCCAAGTATTAACAATGTAGCTCTTTATTACATAGGGACAACACTATTAAATATAATATTGAAGCATGCCCAAGACATCTCACTAATTTATATTTTGAAGTGTTGGGACTCATGCACGATCAGGGTGGCGTACAGGAGTTCCTCCCCCTGCGGGTGCTATCCGCCCAGACCCCCCCCCCCGCTCCTTCCCCCAGGGTCGGAGCAGGTTTAGGGGGCAACTGCGGGTGAGGCAGTCCTTCCCACACTCCTGGGAAGGTTGGGAGGCTGCTTACTCCCATCGCAGCCTCTGGATTTCCCCGCAAGGATCGGGAGAGATGTTACTAGTCAGCCATTTCCCGTCGTGCCCGAGCGAAAGCCCTCACATGCCCTACTTCCTTGTCTCCGATACACTCCTGAAGGACCTGTTCTCCCCATGCACTCCGATGGCAACAACCGCATATCTTGTTAGGCCCAAAATGTGCTTGAACTGAACCAAATAGAAACGGTCCTACTCCTACAAATATATCAACAGTACTTTCAGGAATCCAAACACTGCAGACAGAGGCAATCAACAAAACACAACCCTGGCTGCAGCTATACATTACTAGACAACTTGCTGCAATATTTACCGTTACTATCCTTGCTGACAGATACTAAGGAAGAAGCATCTCTCTGTTTTTTGTTTTCTTGCTTTGGAGTAGATGGCGGCACTGGAGCGAGTCCTTTGTTTGCAGACATGCTGAAATGTTGATTTTGGCTGGCTTGCTCACTGACTCACAGATTGTTGGCTGCTGCATATATCTGAAAGGGATATATAACCCACATGGATAGTCTGTATGACTGCGATGGATGTGATTCAATTACAGTCTCAGTTTAAGAACCTTGTGTATGCAATCACATGCCAATATTGTGTATGCAATCACATGCCAACAGTGCCCTTCAGCTCTCTATATTGGACAAACAGGCCAAATCCTACGCCAAAGGATAAATGGACATAAATCTGATATCAGGAATCACAAGACAGAGAAACCAGTATGAGAGCACTTCAATCTCCCAGGACATTCTATACAAGATCTCAAAGTAGCTGTCTTAATACAAAGGAATTTCAGAAATAGAGTGGAAAGAGAAGTTGCTGAATTGCAACTAATTACCAAACTTAAAACCATGGAGAGACCTGGTCTGAACAAAGACATTGGATTCTTATCTCATTATACATGACAGAGCTATCTTTAGCCATCTCACCCCTTGCTTTTTCCTGTAAGACCAATTGCAGTCATTAACAGTCGTCAACAGGTTTTCCACACCTATCAGCCAATCACCCATTCCCACCAGCCTTCTAAGTAATACCCCTCCCCACTCCCTCACTATATATAAGGGTCTGGTGACTTCTGTTTCAGTGTATCTGAAGAAGTGTGCATGCACACGAAAGCTCATACCTATAACAAACTTAGTTGGTCTCTAAGGTGCTACTTGAAGGAATTTTTTATTTTTTATTTTGTTTCTGTTTAAGAAGGTATGCTAGCATGGGGGAAAGGATATAAATTGCAGGAGGCACACACTGTGTTCCTACATTTCTGCTTGCGCTGCAAGCTGCTCCACGTGTGGCAGTTAACCCATTTACGTGGAAGAAGTTGGACTCCTGCAGTAGAGAGTCACTTGCCATCGATAATATACTCCATTTCAGACCACCTTCCCCCTGTAAAACTGAGTGCAAAGAGGCATGAATACTGTCATAAGATACAGTGGTACCTCGGGTTAAGTACTTAATTCGTTCTGGAGGTCCGTTCTTAACCTGAAGCACCACTTTAGCTAATGGACCTCCTGCTGCCGCTGTGCCGCCAGAGCACAATTTCTGTTCTTAAGCGGAGTTCTTAAACCTGAAGCATACTTAACACGAGCTACCACTGTATTTGTTTTGAAATGGTCAGTAGATTTGGGGAAACAGCAAGAGGATGGAGGACTGAAGAATAAGGCAGTGTTTTTCAACCTTTTTTGGGCAAAGGCACACTTGTTTCATGAAAAAAATCACGAGGCACACCACCATTAGAAAATGTTAAAAAATTTAACTCTGTGCCTATATTGCCTATATATAAAGTAATTTTTCAATTTTTCCCACGGCACACTAGGCAACATCTCGCCGCACACTAGTGTGCCGCGGAACAGTGGTTGAAAAACACTGGAATAAGGAGTAAGTGTGAGGCAATTTGGTCGGACTCTTTTGTTTCTAATTTAGTACTCTGTGTTTTGCTTTTAAAATACAACCGAGTAGAACCTATAGAGTCCAGTTTCCCAAGACGGCACCTTTGCATCTGCCAGGGATGGGGAAGCTGTGGCTCCCCAGGAGTTTTGGGGGGCTGCCTCTCCCCTCATCCCTCACCGCAGGAAAGGCTGGCCAGAGCTGTCCAGAGTCGGGAGTCTGGCAACCTGCCCCTGGTTCTGCATTCCTGACCTAGGCAGGCCACTTCTGTTGGTTTGATGCCTTCAGACGTGCTATGGATCTGGTAATAATCCCAATTCTCCGCTCTCACCTCCGCAGAAGGTTCGTGGCTTCAGGGCTGCTGGAGGGTCAGACCGCCTGCTGCATGGCGACCCCGCTGTCCTGTAAGGGAAATGGGGCACGTGTGAATGGCCTCTCGGGCAGTTCCCCTTCTCCCTTCCCCTCCCCACGGAGGCGCCTCGCCCCCATTCTCGATCCCCGGCGAGCCACGCGCCCCATGAGGACTAGAAGCCCCGGCAGCATCTCGGGGGAAGAAGCGGAGGAGGCAGCGGCTCCCTTTACCTCTCTTCGCGTGGTTCCCGTCCGCGTCTGTTGCCATGGGAACCGCGCACGCCTCTCGCAGGCGTCCCTCGGAGTGCCTGACGGCAGAGGCCGCTTCCGCCCAGAACTTCCGCCAGGCGGTCTCTGCTTTCATCCCCGCTATCCGCCCGCTTCTATCTCACGCGCCCGATTTTAGAAAGGTTTGTTTGTCGGCACCGAATTAGACGCCTTGACAACGGTGATGGGGGCGGGGAAGGGTCCTTTCCGTAAGAAGCAACAGAGCATGCGCGCGAGAAAAGACTGCTCCGCCGCGCTTGCACCCACAGTATAAAAAGTGTAGAGGTGCGCATCTCATTCTCTGCATTAGAGCTCTCGAGTTCATCTGGGGTGGCTCCTTAGGAAATGACTGCAGGACGTGTCCACCTCCCCTTTCAGACAAAGGAGGATCACACACACAAAAGAGATGGATCCCTTTTTTTATTTACTGAGTCGCAGTGTTTTATGTACGAATAGGAAAAAAACAAATTCTACACTTTAGAAGTGCTTTGTGTCCCCTTGCCAGTCAGTAGAGCCCATGGGTGTAAATGCAGTTGACTACGGAGGAGACTCTTGAGAGTCCCATGGACTGCAAGAAGATCAAACCTCTCCATTCTCAAGGAAATCGGCCCTGAGTGCTCACTAGAAGGACAGATCCTGAAGTTGAGGCGCCAGTACTTTGGCCACCTCATCAGAAGAGAAGACTCCCTGGAAAAGACCCTGATGTTGGGAAAGATGGAGGGCACAAGGAGAAGGGGACGACAGAGGATGAGATGGTTGGACAGTGTTATCGAAGCGACTGGCATGAGTCTGGCCAAACTGCGGGAGGCAGTGAAGGATAGGTGTGCCTGGCGTGCTCTGGTCCATGGGGTCACGAAGAGTCGGACGCGACTGAACGACTGAACAACAACACGGAGGGACAATTTAAGGAAGGCGGAATGGCCCTTTCTTGGATCGGAGGGGCGTTTCGCAAGGATGTGGGGCTGGAGATCGCTCGAAACGGGCGAGACTTTGTCACAAGAAGAAAAGTCCCCAGCGGAAAGGTTGGGTCGCTGGGCTCAGCAAAATTAAAACTCTCAGCTCTTGCTCATTTTCGTTTCTAAGAAAAACAAAGAGGAAGTTTTGCGTTGCAGTGTGTGTCGCCTAGCAGTTTGAAAGAAAACATGTTTGCCAAGCCGGCGTGGGCGATGCAGCTGGTGAAATCTCTCTCTGGCAGTCGCAGGGCAGGGTTTTTGTGGCCCGGTACACCTGCTTCCCCTTTCCAGTCCCAGCAGATCAGCTCGAGAGCTGCCTTCCTCTTGTTGCTGCCGTTGGCATCTGTCTGTCCCCAGAGGATGGACAGGGTCACACTTCAAAATGACCTTAACGGATTAGAGAACTGGGCCAAAGCAAACAAGATGAATTTTAACAGGGAGAAATGGGCAAAAAAAAAAATGAAAGGCACAAATACAGGATGGGTGACACCTGGCTTGAGAGCAGTACATGTGAAAAGGATCTAGGAGTCTTGGTAGACCATAAACTTGGCATGAGTCAACAGTGTCATGCAGCAGCTAAAAAAGCCAATGCAATTCTGGGCTGCATCAATAGGAGTATAGCATCTAGATCAAGGGAAGTAATAGTACCACTGTATTCCGCTCTGGTCAGACCTCACCTGGGATACTATGTCCAGTTCTGGGCACCACAGTTCAAGAAGGATACTGACAAGCTGGAACGTGTCCAGAGGACGGCAACCAAAATGTTCCAAGGCCTGGAAACGATGCCTTAGGAGGAACGGCTTAGGGAGCTGGGTATGTTTAGCCTGGAGAAGAGAAGGTTAAGGGGTGATATGATAGCCATGTTCAAATATATAAAAGGGTGTCATGTAGAGGAGGGAGGACGGTTGTTTTCTGCTGCTCCAGAGAAGCGGACATGGGGCAATGGATTCAAACTACAAGAAAGAAGATTCCACCTAAACATTAGGAAGAACTTTTGGACAGTGGAATTTGCTGCCAAGGAGTGTGGTGGAGTCTCCTTCTTTGGAGGTCTTGAAGCGGAGGCTTGACAGCCATCTGTCAGGAATGCTTTGATGGTGTTTCCTGCTTGGCAGGGGGTTGGACTGGATGGCCCTTAGGGTCTCTTCCAACTCTAGGATTCTATGAGTGCATTTGATCCATCTATTAGTCCAGCATTGTCCACACTGACCGGCAGCGATGGTTCTCCGGGGTTTTAGGAAAGCTTATCTCCCAGCCCTTACCAGGTGACAGGAGCGAGCCAGCAGTACACCAAGTGAGAGTTTGCTTTTTATAAGCAACAACAGTCAGACTCGTGGAACTATTTTTTGTGTATATGAAGGTATGCAAGTTTATATATAGAGAGGTGGTTTTTTTTCTTTTTTCTTTTTCTCTTTTTCCCCTTTTTTCTTTTTCTTTTCTTTCTCTTTTTTTTCTTCCTTTCTTTGTTGAAAGGGGATTAATTAAGATACAAAAGACAAAATACAGACAAGATAGCGTTGTATGTAAAATTTTATTTTGTAATGTCATACAATAACAGTTGGACGAAGATGTTTTTCCCTGCCACACTGATAGTCGGTCAATTCCTGAAAATTAAAGAAAAACAGAACTGTTAGTAAAGAAAAGGAAAAGCAGATCAACACCTTTCGTTCTGGACCTCAAAGCAAATGACACCTCCATTGTTGTTGTTCAGTCGTTCAGTCGTGTCCGACTCTTCGTGACCCCATGGACCAGAGTACGCCAGGCACGCCTATCCTTCACTGCCTCTCGCAGTTTGGCCAAACTCATGTTAGTAGCTTCAAGAACACTGTCCAACCATCTCATCCTCTGTCGTCCCCTTCTCCTTGTGCCCTCCATCTTTCCCAACATCAGGGTCTTTTCTAGGGAGTCTTCTCTTCTCATGAGGTGGCCATTAACACCACCCAATACTTTGCAAGTGAACACAACTCTCAACTTAGAGGGTGTTCTCCCCGCCCCATGCAACTTTCCCCTTCCTCTTACCTAAACCAATGGGGTGGGGGTTTTGGCAGCAGCCACAGCGGTACACTGTCGAGATGATCCTGCAAGAAAGAAGGAATCTTTGTCACAGACCAAACGCCAGGGACAGTGCTTCAGAAAAGCCGTTGCAGGAAAACCCAGGTGGGCAGAGAGATCTTGGGCTCGAAACCTGTTTGTGGCTTTCCCACTGGGAGAAGAGGAGACTGGACCAGATGAGCCCTTGGCCTCATCCTGCAGGCCCTCTTTGTGTGTTTCCTAAGCCCCCCCTCCCCCCTGTCCCATTACCTTTGAGGTGAGAGGCCTTCTCCTGGGCTCCATTCCCTCCCGGGATATGGCGGCTCCCAGCCTGATCCTTCCCCTCGCTGCAAAACAAACAGAGACATCAGCAGACGCCTGGCTCCCAGCCAGGATAGCCCCAGTCTGGGCCAGGAGGGTGGGGACCTGGGAAGGGGACATTTCCTCCTACCTGGTGTTCTGGACTCCCACAGGTCCTGCTCCACCTCCGCACGGGCATCTTGGCTGCGTCCCGGCCGGCTTGGCACAGAAGCAGCAGCCAAGGTCTCTGAAACTACTCTTGAAGTAGATCTAATATGAGGGAACCTTGGCTACTGCTTCTGCGCCAAGTCAGGCAAGGAGGGAGCCACGCCCGTACGGAGGTGGGGCAGCGGGGAAGCCCTGCGAGGGGCAGGGGCCGGGAACCGCCGGGATGGTCTGTTCTTTGTCCCGGGAGCCGGAGATGGAGCCTCATCCCTGGAGGCGTGGCTCTGTGGAGGAAGCAGGACATCTTATGAGAAGGGGCTGGGACAGACCCCAAACTACTGCCCCATTTTTGATCAAATGACTAAGCCCAGGGGAGTCAGGTGCCCCCCCCAAGAGGATCTTGGATGAGGGGGCTTTCAAAGAGGGTGGGGCAATTGCCTGGTGGAGACAGTTATTGCCAGGCAACCCGGTTGGAGGGAGCAATGCTTCTGAAAAGCACTCCCTGGAAGCCACAGGTGGGGAGAGGGTTCCTATGACCCCCATAAGGAGGTTCAAAAAGACCCCTTCCTTCCTTCTGTTCAAGTACCTGATGGTCGTCGCCACGTTGCTCCAGGGATTTGGCCAGGACGATGTAGATTTTGGGGAAAGGCTCCCTCTCTGCAAAGAAAAATGGAGGAATCAGCTAACGCCTGGCTCCCCGCCATGCTAGCACCAGTCTGGCGCATGAATGAGGGGGGACATGGGAAGGCAGCATTCCTAAAATCTAGGACACTCAATTGGCATTTCTACTTACTTGAAGTAGGAGCCTTTCCCCGCTCGTCCTGGCCAGCCTCTCGCCTAAGGAAGAAACAGGCTCAGTTAGTCTGATTGGTTGGAGGAGCCGATTTTGCGCCCCATCCCTCGCCTGCACCCCTGGCAGGTGCCCACCTCACCACCCCCTAGCGACGGTCCTGCCTGTAAAGGGAGCCCTGACCAAAATCCCTGGGAAACACTGCCCCTGCCACAGAGGCTCACAGCTTACCTCCGCTCTTTTCTTTTATCTGCACCACTGGGCTGCTGCTGGGGGGTTGGTTCCACTGACTTCAACAATCCACGACCCTGCGAAGGAAGAAGGACATTGTACTCTCTAGGGGACAGGGGTCCCGTGGGCCGTCCTCCATTCTTTCCTTCCCATCTTCCTCCCTCTGCTGCCTCCCCCCAGCCACATCCCTCCTTCTCCTGTGTGGCAAAGAGCAGACTAGCATCAGCCCATGGGTAGGCAAGCCAGTGGAGGCAGGGCCCTCCTGCGGTGGAGACATAGGGCCCCCCAGGGGGGGGGAGAAGCCCCCCAAACGTCTGTAGGGACAGCCTGAGCGCTGGCGAGGGTGCCTGGCCAGCTGACCCAGGGAAGGAGGGGGACAGAACAAGCACCCCTGCCAGGCTGCCCATGCCCACGTCACCACTGGCTGCCAATGGTCGCTGCTGCTGCCTGGCCTGACCCCTGGCTTGGAAGGAGGGGGTGAGGGGCTGGGGCAAGACGGGCCTGCAACCCCCCAACCACTCAGGTCAGCGCCACCACCCATCTGCACATGTGGGGGACGGATTCCCCATGCAAATAACCTACCACAATGGTAAGGGGTGCCTCCTGTGGGCGTCTGAAAATTCTCTTGTGCCCTAGGAGACAGAAAGGAAAATAAAAACAGAGGAAGAGGTTAGAAGTGGGAAATATCCAGGAATCCCAAAATCAGAGGCCCTGGCTTATATGTCGCACAGGAGGACTCTGAATCCACCCTGGACCTCAACCTTCCTCTGTTCCCTCCCTGTGTTGTACTAAAGATTGTAAGCCCCTCGGGGCAGGAACCTTTTGATCAAGGGTCACGTGCAGCGATGGCGCAAAGAAATAGCACAAAAGAAATCTCACTAGGCTCCTGCCCCGTTGTAATAGACAAAAATCTGCCCTTGTTCCCTTATGGGGTACACAAGAACCCTTTGTAGGTTCTACATCAGTAGGAGAATATAACAGAGGCCAACCAGAGAAGATTGAGAAGCAAAGCCTTTATTCTCGCTATTGCAACAGGGTGCTTTCCTCACACACAGGTGAGCAGGGAGGAACCCAGGACAATGGTGCGCCTGCCCTTATATAGACATTTAAATTGCCCACCCTGGAGTCCAAGACCACCCCCCATGATACATCATGCATACATCACAGAAGGGGTGTAACCCAAGACCACCCACAGATACATCATGCATACATCACAGAAGGAGTGTAACCCAAAACCACCCCCCAGATACATCATGCATACATCACAGAAGGGGTGTAACCCCAAACCACCCCCCAGATACATCATACAAACATCACAGAAGGGGTGTAACCCAAGACACACACCCCAATACATCATGATTCCATCATGAAAGGGGAGGTCTGGTGGCAGTAATCTGAGCATCCTGGACCTGCCCCCTGCTTCCTCTTGCCTTCCACCCAACACCCACCAAGTGAAGAGATATTTACATTTCCCTGTTTCCCAGCCAAGTTATTCACACCCTTTTGTCTGGCACTCAGGTATCAGGATGCCAGGGATTATCACTTTAATTCCTGAGGCAATGGGAAGGTTCCCCCACCCCCTCCCTCCTTGCAGAAAAACACTTGGGTCACCTTGGGAGTAAAAAAAACGGTGTCAGGCCTGTCTTCCTGTGCTGCTTCAGACATGTGGCTTTGTTTGCTTGGCACACTTATGAACATATATATATATCCTTAAAATTCTTATTACACCGTGCAAGCTGAAGCCCACTAGAAACCTTTTCCTTAAAACCAAAGGCTGTGTACATCCCATCCCTTTGGGGCTCCTGCAGCATGAAAAGGGGCTAAGTCTGCATTGCTGAGAGGCAGGGACCTGGCAGGTTATCTACAGCTGTCAACATGTCAAGCCAGGGAGCTAATAATAATACTGCCATTCATCTACTCTAGGCCTCCTACCTGCACCATCCATTTTACATCAATTCTCTCTGGTCTCTGGTCTCTGGCTCTCGCTGTCTCTCTCCTCTCTCTCTGTCTCTCATCTGACAGGCATCCCCCCTTGCAGGGCATTATAAGGCTTTCCTGAAAAGCAGCACTTTGTGACATCAACTGGCAAACAGGGGCCAGGCTGCTGAATTAAGAAAAAATAAAATCAGGGGGGTCAAAGTGTGCTGGGATGAGGCCACCATGGGTCAGGCCAGAGGGTCTCACAGACCTACAAATCCCAGAACCCCTAACAAACTACAATTCCCAGGATCCTATGGGGGGAAAGACACCTGCTTTTTAGCACAGGGAGGAGAACATGCAGCTCACTCCCCACAATTTCCTAGGAACCAGGAATGGGAAGCTCAAGTGGTGCTAACTGGGTGACTTCACAGAGCAGGGTGGATAAAATATTGCTCCAAAAGTTGGGTGCCTCCCCTGGATGTACATTTCCAAAATATAAGATAAAAAACAAAACAAAATAAAACCTACATAAAGCCAGTGTTTTGTGTTGTGTAGGCTCCTGTTTGTTATGAGCAAATGGCTTGAGATACCTATTAGGTCCATCAATTACCATATAGCAACACAAAAAAGCGACAATTTGTTGTTGACAAAGGACAGCTGGACATATAAAGGACCCCATTACCTTCAGTAGCTTAGGGCTTCATCAAACTTAAATCCAGCTCTGCGTCAGACGTTCGGCTTGCAAACAACGTTTGCAAACCAGAACACTCACTTCCGGGGTTTCGGCGTTTGGGGGGCCAAAACATTCGAGTCGCAAGGCGTTTGAGAGCCAAGGTACGACTGTACTGTACTTTTAAATATTTTTTAAATGCTTTCAGCTTTAGGTTTGTCTTTGCTGAATGAAATTGTCATAGATGCTCTGAACTATCTGGAGCGGTTATGGAAAGATTTTGAGTATTTCAAATAAACAAATGTCAGTGAGGTAAGCCATCAGCAGAATCAGTCCTCAGACCAAAAGACTCAGAAATACTCCCAAATTTTTGTTGCGATAATAGTACTTGCTGGAGCTGAGCCTTCAAATCTTCTTACATGCCGAAGAGCTAAACACACTGGCAATGAAATGTATTTTTAACGAATTCTAACCCCCAATAATGAGCCCACCTTACTCCGACCATCTGGAACTAAGGACCTGGGTTTTCAGATCAGAGGATATAACTTCAGGTCTGGTTTTCACTTCTGCTCCTTTCCATTTTTAGTGTTGAAAACAGCATCTTCAGGTATTCCAGTTCCTGATTGTGGGCCTACCCTGTCTTTTATTCCCTCCCCCCCTTTAGCACATATATTCTCAGCAGAGGAACCAGCTTCATGAGTCACGATTATAAGCCGATTTATTACAACACCGACTAAGAATTTGTTTTTAAAACAAAGATCTCTGCTTGGAATGTAGGGATAAGTAGAGATGCTTTGAAAGCGAAGCAAAACCCAGCAGTTCTCCCAGCACTGAGGCTCATCCACATGGAGACTCATCCTGTACATAAGATTTACATTGTCTGCTTCATGTTGCATTTGTGATGTTCTATCATGTCGTTGTTATTTATTGTTTGTAAACCGCTTTGCGATTCACGCGAATGAAAAGCAGCATGGAAATATAATTTCTGGTGCTACAAAACAAACAAATAAAACGGGGGAAAGTGCATCTATTGAGTTACATCGCTTAAGTTTTCCTGCTTGAGTTACACTGAGTTGCTGGGTCATGTTGGTTAGCTATGCTGGTGAATCTTGTCACATTACTCCCTTGATGGGCAGTAGGCTCTTACGACCATTGGGCCATAGAATCATAGAGTTGGAAGAGACCCCAAGGGCCATCCAGTCCAACCCCCTGCCAAGCAGGAAACACCATCAAAGCATTCCTGACAGTTGGCTGTCAAGCCTCCGCTTAAAGACTTCTAAAGAAGGAGACTCCACCACACTCCTTGGCAGCAAATCCCACTGTCAAACAGCTCTTACTGTCAGGAAGTTCTTCCTTATGTTTAGGTGGAATCTTCTTTCTTGTAGTTTGAATCCATTGCCCCGTGTCCGCTTCTCTGAAGCAGCAGAAAACAACCTTTCACCCTCCTCTAGATGACATCCTTTTATATATTTGAACATAAGAGGTCATAAGAGGGCACACAACTGTTTGTATGTTTCTCCTCCTATTTACTGTTGATGAGACGGGAGTAGTGTTCATTTTAGTTATGATGTCCTGGTAAATGGATGTTCAGCCAGCCTAGATCAGAAACTAGTAGGTGTACAAGTGGGACCTGCAAGTAAATGTTGCAGGGTGCTGTTTAGGGTGCCAACCAGCCATGTTTTTTTCCTAGGATAATTCCTCCATGGTATTTGCATGTGCCCAGCCACCTCCACCCCTGCCCTAACAGATGCTCAGTGTTCTGTAGTAGCTTCACTGGGCTTTTGCGAGAAAAAGGCAATTATTATTATTATTATTATTATTATTATTATTATTATTATTATTTGTATTTCTGCTGTTATAAAAATTCTGTAACTGGGTCCATCTCCAGAAGGGAGTCCGTAACCCTGGGAAGAGCGCTATAATTTAAGAGCCCCTTCCCGACAACACAGCACAAAGACAAAGAAAATACCGAGTCTCCCAAAGCAAGGCAGATGCCCCTGGTTTATTAGAAACTGTTGCAGCAGGGTGTCTTGCAAGCAAAAGACCTAGAACAATGGAGCGCAAGCTCCTATATAGACTTTTGAAATTGCCCCCCTCCAGCTCAAGACCACCCCTCCATACATCATACATACATCAGAATTACATCACAAATTGGGATGGTCAGAGGAGGTAACCTGAGAATTCTCACACCTGTGCCATCTCTCCTTGACCCCTCCCAGACACACACTTCAGCAAAACAAAGGTTTCCTGCCCTGGCTGGTAAGGCTAATGGCTATTCCTTTGTGAAGGAAATGGCCCATCCTCAGGCAGAGACTTCTCACTTCCTCCCTGCAGATGGAAACACTTGGCCAAATGGAGTGAGGCCTGTCTTCCTGTGCTGTTTTCAGACACGTGGCCTTATTTGTTTGGATATATATATATATATATATATATATATATATATATATATATATATGACCTTAAAATTCTTACAACACTGCAGCCTCCAAGACTGCTCGATACCTCTCTGTTTTGGTGTTGCATTGTTTTGATGTTAGCATATAGGATTACAGTATTTATCCTTTGAAAGCATGGTCCAGGTACTCTCCATCACTGGCGGAGGAAGGGGGTGAGGTGGGGGCAGGCCGCCCCAGGTGCCATCAATGAGTGAGGTGACAAGATGCAACTCGGTGCTGCCTGTGGAACCGAGCAGGGTTGAGTTGCATCACGGCGCATCCCCTTCCCGGCGATCAGCCAGGCTCTCCCGCCCTTGGGGGGAACCTGCCTTGCCTCATGAGCAGCAACATATCTTTGAGTGCAGATTTCAAAATCTACAAGAGATCTCTTCTCAGAGGACAATGCATCTGCCACACAGCCTGCTCTGGGAACTCAGCAGGAAAGAACTGGGAACTGGAGGGGTCTCCCTGCCACTTGGGGGGGGGCATGGCCGATCTAATCCTGCCTAATAAAGAAACATGGGAGGGACAACCCAGCCCACACAACGATCCTCTCCCCCCCTGCAGGAGAGTACACATAGCGCTCCCGTGTCCGATTATTGATGTAGCTCACAATTCCCATCATCTTCCCTGACCAGGGCCGGCGCATCCATTTAGGTGAACTAGGCAGTTGCCTAGGGCGCCAAAATGGAAAGGGTGTTGGCCAGCCTGCCCCCCGCCCCTGCCCGGTGCCACTCTGCCAGCAGCAGAGTGGCGGAGGAGCCTGGGGGGCAGCCCAAAATCGGGCTTCTCCGCCCCCCTCCGCCAGCGGCAGAGTGGCGGGGAAGGGGGAGCAGCCCGAAATCGGGCTTCTCCGCAGGGCCGGTGCTAGGGATTGGCGGGGGGGGGGGCGCCAGAAGGTAATCTCATCACATTGTGTCCTTTTCTGCTGCTTGTTTAAAGAGAACCACACAAACCTCCGTCTTCAGAATATAATTTGAGAATTTTATCAAATAAATACTGTCGTCTTTGGGAAATGCGTGTACTTTTTTCTAAGGGGGACGTGTGGGAAGATCAATATACTAATTGTAATCAACCTCATGCTTTGGGAGCTGTTCGACAGTGGAATTTGCTGCCAAGGAGTGTGGTGGAGTCTCCTTCTTTGGAGGTCTTTAAGCGGAGGCTTGACAGCCATCTGTCAGGAATGCTTTGATGGTGTTTCCTGCTTGGCAGGGGGTTGGACTGGATGGCCCTTGTGGTCTCTTCCAATTCTATGATTCTATGAAAATCACGGAGGTCGGTCCCTTATTGTTGAAACAGAATGAACAGCTTAACAGCTTAACCAAGGCTGCTGTCAAAAGTGCTAGAAAACAAGGAAAACTTCTGTGACTGTTTCCCCCCAAGAGGGGGGTTGAAGTAGGATTTAATTGTTGTGAATTTTGATTTGGAAAAGAGCTACCCTTTTTCCAAGGTTTTGAAAGATTTAGCAAGAAACTTTGGGATTATGATTGTTGGTGTTACATTGTAACGGATTGTTTTGACTATAAAGTTGTTTTTTGACCTTGAAAATGACAAAGGAAAAATGGACTGATGCTTTTTAGAAAAAGACTTTGGAATATTTACAAGAGATGGAACAGACTTTGAGAGCTTCGAACCAGGCTTTAAGAGCCTCGAATCAGACTTTGGAGAAAAGGATGGAAAGGATAGTGCCAGTCCCAGACAATTTTAAGGAATTGGAGGGAAAAGTGATAGAAATAAAAACCAGCCAGAGACTTTTTGGTATGCAGAGTACAACAAGAAACAGGAATGAGCAGTGAGGCATTTAACCTAAAAGGATTGCCTGGTAAAGAGGAAGACATAGAGGATGGAATTTCTAAACATGAGGATGAAAATAATGCATTGCAAAAGAAGAGAAGAGAAGTCCAATCAGCTTGGATTGTATCCTGTAAAGAAGATGACATTTGGATCACTACACTGCAAAAGAAGAGAAGAGAACGAGAGACAGCATTGACTGACTTTTGGGCTCTTCAATTTTTGAGGGTTGGAGTGGGTTAAAAAGGATGTATCTTGTTTTATTTTTCCTTCTATAAGTGGTTAAAATGGTTGGATCTGGATATTGGCGTTAAAGAAGATATGTTAATAATAAAAATTGGAGGTTAGAGGTGGGAAAATTAGCTAAAACGTTTGAGATCGGAGGGAGGGAAGAGTGCAAAAATGAAAAATTTAGGATTATAAAATTAGGCTGGAGTAAGGGAAATTGATAAGGGTCTAGGAAAATTACAGAAGTAACTAGAAGCCAAGGTATAGAAGATAAGGAGTTAGTTAGGATTAGTAAAATATGAAGGAAAATGATTGTGGTAATCTATGATTTTGTGAAAAAGGATCAACAGATGTAAAGGAAAAAAACTATGATATTGTGTAAAAATAGATATGAGTATGAATTTGGAAAACTGTTAAAGAGGATAGAAATTGAATTCAATGGGGGGGGTGGATCTGAGGAAGTCAACTGGAAGGATGAATGTCTGGCCTACAGAATTGGGCCAGACCTAAGCAATGATATTACATATGTTAATTATGTTAAATGTTAAATGTTTATTGTCTTACCCGGTGAAAGAGGGGATTGGTTTGCTTCCCCCAGTGAGAGGGGGGAAGGATGAAAAAATTAACAGTATTGTGATGTGCTTAAAACTGTTAAAATTAATTTTAAAATTTGGAAAAAAAATGGGAATGATACAACCCTCAGTAGCAGACAGCACCCACTTTTGCCATAACTAAAGACAGTTTCCCTTTAAAAAGTCTGCAATCATTTTAACACGCTAGCCCAACTTGTTGTCATTGTTTAAAAGACAAGCATCTTCTGGCCTTGATGTGGAGGGATATCCCAAAGGGTGTCAGAACTTAAGATGGCAAGTCCAGGAACGCGGTTTCACATAGTCAAGGAAAGTGGGCTATAAAACACAAGAGGAACAGTAATGTTAGGCAGGAAATGCTGGGCACTTTCACTTCTGTAGAGTTCTCTGTTATCCATGTGAACAAATGCCAGTGATGAAACCAAAGTGTTTTACAGAGGACCTAAGGACTTGCCATCTCTCAAGCCTGGGCGGCCACCCAACTTGCAGTAGCCAATCTAGGCAAATAGAAGTGGGGTGGGGGTGGGAAAAGGTTTGCCTTTCCCAATAAGACCCCCAGTTTGGCCTCTCTTTGGGGCAGTTTCACCCAGATGCTTTATCTCTCAGAATGGCAGGTCTTCCAGGTCAAGCAGAACTGCTAAGGTGTCTGCAATCCTGAAACTACAATCCTACTTGGCTCCAGCTACTATGAGGCCTCTTCTGTCCAAGAACCAGCCCCAGGGGCTTATGCATGTGCATGTGGGCTGATTTGGCACTACATATTAAATAAGCAGAGGTAGTAAATGGGGCAAAGATGTAGTGAATTCTCTCACTTTGAACCCAGGAGATCCAAAGCTGCCAGTTGGAATCACAGAACACAGCAAGTAGAACGAAGAAACCACTGTGCTCCACTAAGGCCTTTCACTCTTTTCCATTACCTTCCGCTCCCTCCCTTCTTTACTGCCCCCTTCCATCCTGTAAGAACCTTTGGCTTTCATCTCTCCAGAAGGGCAGAAACTAGCTCAGAGCTTTACAGTATTTACATAAAAAGACATGGAGGAAGTTTCAAAGGTCTTGTGCTGACCCTGCTGCTTGTTAGAATACCGTATTCTACGCTAGCTATTCTGGGCAGAATGCAAGCTTCTAAAAATCTGGTTTTTGAATTTTACGTTCACATTTTAGGCCTTGAATTAATAGTCCAGAATAGCACCTCAGCTCTCTTCCTCTTACTTCCAATGACAAGTGGAATACTCACATTTTTCAAAGGGCAGTGCTTATGGGCATTCCATTCCAGGCTGTAGAGCATAAATAGGATAGTTACACCAAGCACAAGCGTAATCCAAAGGATCACATTCCAAATGGGGCCTTTCCGACGGTCACTGAGAACAAAGTTGAAAACCACTGACGGAAGAAAATTAAAATGCACTCAAAATTCATGTTCAGGACACCAGCAGCAGTCTTTCCTTGATGCCCAGTTAGCAAAGTGTCTGTGGCAGTATGACATGTTGTACTTCTTCCCATAGAAATAGATGGCTCTCAACGGTTTTTGGGAGTTACAGTGGAAAAGAGGCCAGGCACAGATGATTCTGGGGTTGTGCTGCTCATCTTGCATTACTGCCTGAGGGAGCCGGTGTACAGCTTCCGGGTCATGTGGCCAGCATGACTAAACCACTTCTGGTGAACCAGAACAGCGAACGGAAATGCCGTTTACCTTCCCGTCAGAGCGGTATGTGTTTATCTACTTGCACTTTGATGTGCTATCGAACTGCTAGGTTGGCAGGAGCAGGGACCGAGCAACGGGAGCTCACCCCGTCGCAGGGATTCAAACCACCGACTTTCTGATCAGCAAGTCCTAGGCTCTGTGGTTTAGACCACAGTGCCACCCACATCCCCTGTTATATTTGGTGCTTACTTCCAAAACACATGAAGAAGAAGATTACTGGGTAGAAGAAACCAAAGCTCATCGTCAGGATGTATTCGTGCACAACAGCGGAAAGAGTGAAGACTGACAGCATAGCGATTGGTTTGAATTTTTTCCCAAATAACTGGTGGTGAGAGAGAGACACACAGACAAACAAGGGGAAGGGTGACTCTCTAATAGGTGAATATATCAGAGGATATCCAATTTTCAAAAACTATGGTGAACAGCTTCTGATAACCACCCTTAAATTGCCCATTCATATTTATTGCACAGGAAAGGTTGTCTCCAATGGTGGCCTTGCTCTATCAAAAGGACTTCTACTTGCACAAGGCAGGGCAGCTCATTTTTGTTGATCCCTCCTACTCAATGTAGCCCCACAAACACTTAACGCGAGAGCTGGCACAGTGTGGGATATGGCATAGAGGGCTGCAATTGGTGTTAGACTGGTAAAAAACAACAACAGTGCTCTCCAAAATACTTGTTGAAGACACCACTGGATACAAACCAGAGTCCATAAGTACAAGCTTCTCTCTTTCCACCTTCCTCACCAGGAAAGAGGCTATTGTCAGATCTCTATACGAGTAAAGTGACTAGGTATTTTACATTTTGTGCAATTCACCTTTACGTTAGAACTTTAATAAAATCATTTTGTGGGAGAAATGTAAATATCTCTGCCATTCCTTTTACAAAACTGGCTTTCTATTAGAGTTGAAGCAAGGGGGTGCGTTAAAAGGTGGTTGCTTACCCAAAGGAAATCTTTGTATGCATAGTAATACAGCCAGTCATGCACCACCACATTCATGGTTCGGAAATACCTTGCATAAGATGTAGAATTCCACCAGTCCTGCAAGAGAGGGTCAGGGAAGTAAAAAGAGCAGAGATCTTAGAGTCAGCGTTTAAAAATGCAGGATCAAAGTGCCAAGTATATTCCTGCTACTCAAATGTTTTAGAGCAATTGGCAATACAATCTCTATGAACATAGAAGGTCCTGTGTGAGTGTTTGGAGGCGGTTGGAGGATGGATGGTGGCTAACAGATTGAGGTGGAATCCTGACAAGACAGAAGTACTGTTTTGGGGGGACAGGAGGCGGGCAGGTGTGGAGGATTCCCTGGTCCTGAATGGGGTAACTGTGCCCCTGAAGGACCAGGTGAGCAGCCTGGGAGTCATTTTGGACTCACAGCTGTCAATGGAGGCGCAGGTTAATTCTGTGTCCAGAGCAGCTTTCTACCAGCTCCATCTGGTACACAGGCTGAGACCCTACCTGCCCACGGATTTTCTTTTTTTTTTTTTTTAAGAATTTATTAGCATTTTCATAATATAACACAAACCCAGACCCACACCTACATATACAAAACAAATACAAATACACATAATGTCAGGATTCTTTTTCTTGTTTGTATACCTTACCAAAAAAAAAATTTCTATTTCTGAATCTTGACGTTTGACTTCCCCCGCCTTTTCACCTTCGGTTTTAAATCCATATTCTACTTTCTTAACAACTTTTCTCTATATAAATTTTTTTTTTACTTCAATTAAAAATAACACAATTATCTTAATCCTCCTATTATAACATAAATCTTAACCAAATATTCTTGTAAAAGCTAAACTTATTTCTTCTGTCCTTTATCATGCTGCTTTTAACTTAAAATTCAATATCTCCCTGCTTATTTAAAATAAACTTATAATTAACAGACTTCACTCTCCGATTTCAGATACCATGACAGACCATTTGGGTTATACATTTAATATTTCAACCCACGCCCCCTCTGTCCATTGTCTTTCTCTGTCTTTCGCCAGAACCGGATCTCCAATTTTCTTCTTCTAAATGTCCACAGATCCAGGCAGCATTCACAACAGACCTTGCATCGAGCTTCAGGGTGCCCATCACATCCTTTCTGGACTCCTCCGCTTCTTTGTACCATATTTCTTCTTCTTGTAAATATCTTAATTCCATGTCCCTTGCCCCCGAGCTCCCACCTCGTGGTCTGGATATTATAAATTTTCCCGTTCCAGGGCTGCCACCCCCAGAAATCGGTTCCTTTTCACGGAGTCGCCCAGCCATTTCAAACCATCCTTCAAGCACCCCTCCCAGCTCTTTGCCAAGGTTTGATTCCATTGTGTAAAACTTTTGAAAAGCCTCCTCTGTGGGAAGTGAGTCCTTTTTATTTACAATCCCACTCAAGACTTGTAATTTCCGATTAAGCAGTTCCAGCTTCAAGACAGTGAGCATTTCCTCATCTTTTAGACCCGAGTTCAAAACAAGTTCGAGCACAAAGTCCAGCATTTTGGAATGGAGGGTGAGTGTCAAATTTCAGTTCCTGTCTCTTCCTTCCTTTGTTTCAATTGTTTCCCACGACAGTCCAAATCGTCGCCATTTTTCCGAAGCCGGAGTGTAAAGACCAAAACTTTAAATGGAGATATTTTCTCCCCGGTTAATCCCCAGAGGGAACTCTCAGCAGTCTCAGTTTTCAAATTCCAAACACTTTATATCCATTATTGTAGCAGCAGTCACTTAAACTGGTTACTTTCTTTCATCTCCCGAAGGGAGGGAGACAGGCTGCCTTTCCTCTTTCCCCCGGATCGTTCCAAGAGTAAAAAAGTCAGTCAGATACTCACAGCCACCGGGTTCTTTCAGATCGTTAAAGACAGGTAGAACTTAGACGCTCATCACGGGCTTTGTCGCCGCATTTGCATCCCGGTTGGGGCATGTCCCCTATAGCCCGGCTCCGTCGTCCCTTCACCCCCACTCCCCCTTTACAGGGGGAGCGGGGGAAGGGTTCGGAGCCACAACGGGCTCAGCCGGGGAGCCCAGGGTGCGGGACGCTCTTCCCGCACCCCACCGGAGCCCCGCTTTGCGGTAGCGGGGCTCCAAACCCCCGGGATGGACTGGGTGCTTCGCAGCCGAAGCAGCCCACGACCACCCGCAATGGCGTCGCCGCCGGAAGTCCCTGCCCACGGATTTTCTCGCCAGAGTGGTGCATGCTGTAGTTATCTCTCACTTGGATTACTGCAATGCACTCTATGTGGGACTACCTTTCAAGGTGACCCGGAAACTGCAATGAATCCAGAATGCGGCAGCTAGACTGGTGACTGGGAGTGGCCGCCGAGACCACATAACACCGGTCTTGAAAGACCTACATTGGCTCCCAGTACATTTCCGAGCACAATTCAGTGTGTTGGTGCTGACCTTTAAAGCCCTAAATGGCCTCGGTCTCCACCCCCATCGTTCTGCCTGGACACTGAGGTCCAGTGCTGAGGGCCTTCTGGCGGTTCCCTCTCTGCGAGAAGCCAAGTTACAGGGAAGCAGGCAGAGGGCCTTCTCAGTATTGGCACCCGCCCTGTGGAACGACCTCCCACCAGATGTCAAAGAGAAAAACAACTACCAGACTTTTAGAAGACATCTGAAGGCAGCCCTGTTTAGGGAAGTTTTTAATGTTTAATACATTATTGCATTTTAATATTCTGTTGGAAGCCGCCCAAAGTGGCTGGGGAAACACAGCCAGATGGGCGGGGTATAAATAATAAATTATTATTTATTAAACATAAGGCATTAAAATTGCCAATACAGTGGTACCTCGGCTTACATACGCTTCAGGTTACATACTCCGCTAACCCAGAAATAATGCTTCAGGTTAAGAACTTTACTTCAGGATGAGAACAGAAATTGTGCTCTGGTGGCGCAGCCGCAGCGGGAGGTCCCATTAGCTAAAGTGGTGCTTCAGGTTAAGAACAGTTTCAGGTTAAGAACGGACCTCCGGAATAAATTAAGTACGTAACCCGAGGTACCAATGTAAAAGTTTAAAACATCAGATAAAATCAGCAGATAAACCAAAACATATTAAGACACATTTCAATTTCTACATGTCTGGATAGAAAAAATGTTTTTAGCAGGTGCCAAAAGGATACAGAAACACTTTATTGTGGATGTTTAAAGGCGCCAGTATATGCCAACACTAAAAGAAGGCTGCAGGTGAGTTCTGCTAAGTAATTTATAGAACGGACATACTTTTCTTCCATGACACCATACCCAAAACTATTTACACTTGTTTAAAAGTCACATCAAGCTTAAAATCGTATCCAAAAAGCCCAGTAACACAACACATAGCAACAAATGCTTGTGAATCAGGAATGTCAACAGAAAAAAAGGCACAGGCTCCCTTTTTCACCAGAGGTAAAGGAATGTATTAACACGTTTTTGAGAAAGCCAATGGTATGTGATCGGCCTCTCTAGGGAGGCAAAATCACACACACACACCCCTACTTGAAATTTCTATCAAATGGAGGGTTCCACGAACCAAGGTACGCTCTAAAACTGATAGCAAATACTTCTGTGTGTGTTGTGTTTCGTGTGTGTGTGAGTGAGGGGGGGGGAGATACCATGAGCCTTGCACA
This sequence comes from Lacerta agilis, assembly GCF_009819535.1. Classification (NCBI taxonomy): domain Eukaryota; kingdom Metazoa; phylum Chordata; class Lepidosauria; order Squamata; family Lacertidae; genus Lacerta; species Lacerta agilis. The sequence goes on along the minus strand of NC_046317.1, from coordinate 5,702,697 downwards.
TCAATTACCTTGTAGAACATTCTGTCAGCAAAGCGCAGCATCTCAGCAAAAGCATTCTGCCACCAGTGAAGGAGTAAAAAATATAAGAATAATGTCACCAATGTACCTGGGGAGCAATGAAGGAAAACATGTATTTCAGGCTAATTTATTTCATTCATGTGGAGGGGGAAATGGCTTGCCCTCCCCCCCCCCTCTGTATCGCTCCCCAAGTTTCCATAAATGCTCTAGAACAGCGAATACTGGAATAGAAGCAATGAAAGTACTGATTGACCTTGATTAGGACAACATCTGAATGTGTTTGCTCTTGACCATTTGCTAATGCAGTGTTGGGCAAAGAGCTGTTGATCTGATGCCACGTATAGCCTACTGCAAAAGCTCTGTGAGGGGGAAATGGCAGCAAATAAGCTAGCAGGGCTAAGAAATGGACCTAGCAATAAAGATCATTAAAGATTGTTAATGCGTAAATGTATAAATATGTATTTTAGTTGCTCTGGTCATATTTGCTAAAGTATTAATTAGCTTGAACCTATATATATATATATATATATATATATATATATATATATATATATATGACGTATAATGTTGCACTTCTGTTTTCAGGCCATGAACTGAGCAAGCAGGCTCTCCCATCTCTCGGGGGGGGGGGGACGACTCCATGAGGAATTTAAAAGATAAAAAGGGGAGTTTACCAAATGAGTGAAAATAGGCTGCAGCAAAGGGAGAGGGGGATAAGGAAAACATCACAGAAAATGGGTTGAGAAGTCAAGAAAAGAAAAGAAATGTCTTTTAAAAAATCTATTGGGAGACTTCCGGTTGGGCGCCATAGCAATCGGTTGGGGAATTTCGCTCTGAGATTCCCCGATGCGGTAAGGGAGAGGGGAATCCGCAACCGCGCTGCGGACCCCTGAAGAACCCCAGGAAGAGCGTCCTGGGGGCATGGATGATCCAGTGGGTGCTCGAAACGTCTCCCCAGCTCCCCGGTAAGCCCTAATAAGAGCAGTGCGGGAGATGGAGCACTGTGGATCATATATCCAATTGGCCATACTTTGCCAGTTGTTGCCAATATCACCACTGTATCTGATTATTTATTTATTTGTTACTTAGAAAAATTCCAGAATTAAAAGGGGCCCAGTATGACACGCAGAAGTACTCACTTGGAAGTATGGTGTTGAAGATGCAAACGACCAGCTCTCGTACATTAAAGTGCTCTCGACTGTAGTTCCGAAATGCAGGTAAAAGGTATTTGTCACTTACATAGTAAATATAGAAGAGTGACCCAAGGACCTAGACAGGAGTGAAAACAAAAGCCCTGGATAACATTTATGGATGATAAGAGAACTAGCACACTGACATTGGTTAAGAGTTGGTTTAGGAAGGCTTGTCATTTAGTACTATTGTATCCTGTTTTATTTATCTTATAATGGGTAGGTGTAGTTACAGGTAGGTAGCTGTGTTGGTCTGCCGTAGTAGAAACAAAATAAAAAAATAAAAAAAATTCCTTCCAGTAGCACCTTAGAGACCAACTATTTTTTGTTCTTGGTATGAGCTTTGGTGTGCATGCACACTTCTAAGAACAAGAACGAAGGACAAACTTATTTGGTCTCTAAGGTGCTACTGGAAGGAATGGGAAGGTGTGTTTGTCATTAGTTTAGGGTTAATTATTCATTCGGCGATCCAAATCTAAGGGAATAGGATGCAATTCCAGGTGACCAGGCATTGGAGCCTCAGAAAGCATTGTGTCTATTTTTTGTGACAAAATAAAAATAACTAATACAGGCTTGTGCAGTCCAGTAGGCTAGTACATATTTTTATGAACCAGTAACTCTTATCAGTTTCCAAGGCTGTATAATTATCTGCAGAAACACAGGAATCCCAAAAGGAAGAGAAATATCTAACCTGTGCAAACATGGTAGCTACATAGCTCCATCTTATTGTAGGATTTCTGAAAAGAAAAGGAAATCGCAGTCATTACATCCAAGTCAAGACAAGAGCTTGCTTGGCATCAATTGAAACCTAATTTGTGAGAATTTGGCAAACAACTGCTAGACAGCAAGTCACTTTGAGTTACTTTCCATGATAAAAGCAACTAATAAGTGCAATAAAAAATAATAGCAGAGCTGATGTAGTCTCCAGGAAACACAATCCAATTTCTATTCCAGAACAGCAAATATTTATTGTAAAGAAGTCTGTTTGCTAGTTATGACTTTGCTCAAACAGCATGATTTACTAAATGTGCAGCTGCATTATTATGTTATTTTGCATAAAGAAGGAAAGGAGTATTTGAGGGCAATGGGATATACAGATTGGAGAATGTGGAATACCATGGAAAATAGAAAGATAACCCTGTATAACAATGCAACTTCTACAAAGGAACTCTAGAACCTTATATATAAAAAACCTATCAAAATCCATGAAGAGTAGAATATCTTAAAGCCGAAATGGTCAGACTCAGCACCTGTTACAGGTAGGTAGCCGTGTTGGTCTGCTATAGTCAAAACAAAATAAAACATAATTTAAAAAATCCTTCCAATAGCACCTTAAAGGGACCCCTGACCATTAGGTCCAGTCGTGTCCGACTCTGGGGTTGCGGCGCTCATCTCGCGTTACTGGCTTAGGGAGCCGGCGTACAGCTTCCGGGTCATGTAGCCAGCATGACAAAGCCACTTTTGGCGAACCAGAGCAGAGCACGCAAATGCCGTTTACCTTCCCGCCAGAGCGGTACCTATTTATCTACTTGCACTTTTGACGTGCTTTCGAACTGCTAGGTGGGCAGGAGCTGGGACTGAACAACAGGAGCTCACCCCATCGTGGGGATTCAAACCGCCAACCTTCTGATCAGCAAGCCCTAGGCTCTGTGATTTAACCCACAGCGCCACCCGCATCCTTAGCACCTTAGAGACCAATTAGGTTTGTTCTTTGTATGAGCTTTCGTGTGCATGCACACTTCTTCAGATACACTGAAACAGCACCTGTTATTGGAACCAGAAGCAAAAAGTTCTGATGTGCTCAAAAGTTCTGATGTGCACTGAGCCAATGCATTTTGGATCCTACTAGGCCTGTCTGGGAAAATTCAGAGAAACAAATGGTTGTCTTCTACTACAGTAATCTTTACTCAGAGACGACCCACTGATATTCATGACCATGATTTAAGTTACAGACCCAGCGGTGGGTAGGGCCAGAGACAAAAGTGAGTGGAGCAACCGATAGAGAGGCTGAGGCCAGTGGTGTAGCGTGGGTTGCCCAGGGCCGTGCGGAGGGGCTGGGTGGGAGGGAGGGAAACGGATGGAGTATACATGCACATTCAACTGCCTAATACTGTCCGCATCACCCAGGAGACATAAGAAGAGTCGTTCCATGGTCTGGAGAGGTCATTCCTGGTTCGCATGAAGAAGCTGTTTTCAACGGATCCCAGCAACAGAAGTGTGCAATTGTACTGAGGCTGCCCTAGGTATTGAACTTTTGCATCCATAACAATTTTGCACCCAGGGCAACCATGCCTGTGATCCCACCAGGCTACGCTACTGCAGGGGACCGCACCTGCCCCTGGGCCTGAGGTTCTCAACCTGTGTCTTGTGCCCTCCATTATGAAGCATGCATCCAGTCCAACCTTGCAATCACAATGGCTATAAGAATTGCCAAGTCACAATGGAGCAACTACATTGACATTACCGGGGATAGTCATCTCTGTAAATAAGGGTGGGAGCAAAGAGGAAATACAGGTACTGGGAAACTTTAGGAACTTGGACGGTGTCTGAAAAAGCAGAAGGGAGAGAGTTGTTTAGTACCAGATAATGCCACAAACTAAAAAATAAACCTATAGGGTTCCATCCTATTTTCTATGGGTCTCAAACTGTTTATTAATGCTTGGGTTTACCAATAATGCATTTCTACAATTTCTCAGTCCAATGAGATGGCTTCTATGCCATTCTTATCCTACATATTTTTTTACAATGAGCAAGACAAGTCCCTTACCTCTCGTCCTCCCCAGGTTTAATCCCCCCCAATGAACCCCCTATTGTCAGAGCACTTCCCCCTGTTCCACTAAACCCAGGATTCTCTTATATCCTTTGTAAGAACTGTACTCCCAGTAAGCATTAGAAGACTGACAAGTTGCGTGGTACTGGTAATTTTGCAAAACATGGAGAGACCCATACACACATTCTTCTGAACTAGAACAGGTCTTTGAATTGTCTCCATGCCACAGAACCCAACCCTCAGTACAGGAAGAAGGGAGGGAGCCTTAATCCCCACAGCTGTACAATTATTGCAGAAAACAGTCACTCACTTGTCTTCTGTGGCGTAAAGGAAAGTATTCGAGGAGTATTCTCCCTGACAAAAGAGTAGATTTTCATCAGCAGACGCACCTAAAGGAGTGGAATAACAGACAAAATGGATTTGACAATTACAGGAGAGATAGTCCAGAAGGATACCATGGTCAATAGCATCAAAAGCTCCTCTGCCCCTCTTTTGATGAAGGTGAGACCAAAGCAGATTCAGTTTCAAGCCAGGTCAGCACCCAGAATGCAAGAGATTGAGATAATCAGTATCCTCCAAAAATGGTTCCAGTTGTACTGGCATTACACTCTCCACCACCGTGCTCAAAAGGAGGGTGTTTGTAGCAAGTTATTAGTGGTTTAAACCATCAGTGTATCAGAAAACAGAAGTACCTACTAGAGTTTCTTTTTGCATCTGACCATTTCCAACACCCTTAGGCTCAATCTCTTGGGGGGAAAAGAAAACTTGTCACCGTTGCTATTACCACAAGTCAGACAGAAGCAACAGTGCAATGTTTACACAAAATTACAGCTTAGCTAAGGACTCGAATCCTGTTATAAAGCTGCATTTTGCTAATTTAAGCTTTGTGAAATGACCTTTATCTACATCCACAAGAAACTAGCTCTCCAGCTGAAACTCACCTGCTCAAATATCACTATGGCAGCAGAAGCTGGTGGTAAATGGTAGGCAATGACAATGTAAGATGGACCCACTCCAAGCCCAAATATCTGGAAGATCATGAAGAGACCCCCAAAGAAAGCGGAGCGGATTGTCTTGTGGGCGGAACCATGGTAGCCCTGGGCCCAAAGCAGGAAGAGCCCATAGGGCACAGTCAGGGTGAACAGGAACATGTAAAGCCAAGTGGAAGCAACGACAGAACATTTGCCAAAAGCGAAGACCAGGAGATCAAACTCCAGCACCAACCTTCAAAAGAGATTCATACAACACAGAAAGTTAAAATCATATACTTGGGTTAAAATATATATTCCTTCAGGTGAAATCAGTAACAGTTAAGGAATTCTATAATGAAAGTTGAGGTGATTTTAATCGGTTTTAGTATTTAAGCTTTGTATGTTTTAGAGTATGGTTGTGTTTTTCTCATGATTTTCTTGTTTTATCTTTCATATACCGCTTTGAGGTTCCTTTTAGAATCAGGCAGTGTATAAATCTTATGAAACAAATACTGAACTTAAGTATACACCCTAAGGTTTTATATTGCACAGAACACTGTAAAGGAAGCATAGGCAAACTCCGGCCCTCCAGGTGTTTTGGAACTCCAATTCCGATCATCCCTAGCTAACAGGAGCAGTGGTCAGGGATGATGGGAATCGTAGTCTCAAAACATCTGGAGGGCCGGAGTTTGTCTATGCCTGCCAGAAAGCAAACACACAGATACAGACAGATACAACCCCTACAGAGATCCAGGACCCCTAGGATAAGCACACGCATGTGGGGAAACTTGTATTTATTGTGGCATAGCCTGCAGCCTGTTCTCACACAGAAGTAAGCCCCACTTGGTTCCAGTGAGCTTGCTAGCGAGCATGTATAGCACTGCAGCTGTAGATGCAGAAGAGCCGCAGACACAAGCATGAGCAAACCATGGATGGGGGGGCATGTTCTCATTGTCTAGGGTGCTCACAGCCACAGGCTCCTTCCATGCACAGACTCTTGATGGTTCAGATAAAGCGATGCCAATTTTATTAAAGCACAAATACATCCTCTTCTACCCTTTAGCTTCTCTTCCACAGAATTCTGGTATTACTGTAGTTTGCTGCCTTGTGATGGTAGTATTTAAACAAACAAAGAAAACCCAAAATTCAGTAAAATATGAACATGCACAGAACAGTAAAAAGCACCAATAAAAACAGAATCAAGGATTAACGTTAACTCTAAAGTCAGGCATCCATGAAACACACAGACAGCTTTAGGACTCTACGCTTGAAATACTTTTGTGCATTTCAAAAGCTTGTACTTCCACAATTTTGATCTTTTCACTGCAAGAAGACATCATCCCTTACTTGGTCTTGGTCTTTCCCCCAATACAAGCACTTTGATACAATACTTGCTATGGGTGTTCTATTTCAACTAAAAGCAAAGCAATACATTTACATTGGTTCAGGTATGAAATGTCTCAAGTCAACACTAAAACAAAACACAAACAAACAAACCTCCAGCTCATCCCTTAAACATTTTCCTACCTTCCTTCATCAATAAAGTCTACTATGAAGGTGCTTAGAATGATCAAGATGAAGAAAGCAATGAACGCGTGATGTATGGTCCGGATGTCTTCCACTTCAAATAGCTCACTGAGGAAAATAAGTATAAGAAGTAAGGTACATTAGAACATTTTGGGGGGTGGGGACAAACTCCAGGACATCCAGTGGTTAAACGTAGGAGTCGAAACCAACAGGAATATGATAGGAAGAGTTCCACAGGAGGATATGGCTGTGGCTTCCCTGGGCCATTTGCTTTTCCTCCTTCAAATGTAACATGGGATCACTCTTTTTCAGTGTCTAATTTCTCTGTCAACAAATTCACCTGTCAACAAAGACCTTCACCACTTTTTTAAGAGGGTAGTGTGGAAAGAAGTGCCACTGTACAGGAGAAAGAGATTCTCAGACTGTTTCCAACCAGCAGGCTGAATGTTTCGGTAACCCAACCACCATGAGCCATTCTGACAGGTGGGGAGGGAAGCATTCAACTGCAAATCATCTGCCATAACCATGACATCTGGGCAAGTCTTTTCCTTTGCCCGTAAAGTTTGAAATCAAAACCGGGACAAGGCACTGCAGGCACCAATGGTCAACTGTGCCAGCAAACCCAGTTTCCTGTGCCTGTGTGGTTTGAAATTATCAGATGTTTTTGGCCTACAACTCCCATGATCCCTAGCTAGCAGGACCAGTGGTCAGGGATGGTGGGAATTGTAGTGTCAAAACATCTGGAGGGCCGTGGTTGAGGAAACCTGTCTTGGCAGTATATAAAAGAAGTTAGGGACAAACTTTATTGGAGAACCAGACCACCCATGAGGAGTCTGGATTACTCAGCAATAGACATTCTATTCCAGGCATCCCCAAACTTGGCCCTCCAGATTATTTTGGGACTACAATTCCCATCATCCCTGACCACTGGTCAGGGCCGTGTTTTTGGATGCCTGTTCTATTCTGTAGACCAGTTTCTACGGAACAGAACAGCCTCTGTGAGTACAGAATCCAGCCACATCCAAGTTAGAATTTGGGATGTGCAATAGGCAATTGACTAGAACACTTCTAAAGGTTAGGAATACCTACTTTCAGCCTACACAGTATAAAAATGAATGGGATCTACTGGAAGGGAGAAGCGAGATGTGCAGATAAGCCACCCAATGGATCAAGGCAACTTTAACTTCAGCAAGGGCACCAGTGAAATTTACCATCTAATTAACATACTCACTCCAAGGCAGACTTTCTAGCAACAAAAACTTTTCCGTGTCCTGTAAAGTGGCTTTCGATCCGCTGCATGAAAGCTGGCTTCATTTGCTGGTAAAATTTGGAGGGAGGAAGGAATGGAAAAGAGAACACCTTAAGATATGATTGTTAAGTATTGCCTGGAATTTGCCTGATAAAATGGCATGTTACTCTTTACCTTCAAATGCAAGGCTGACTTTCTAACACCATGCTAACAACAAATCATGAACGTGTCTCATTTCCTGACAACTGACTACATATTCTTGGACCCCAGTCAAAGTGATGGCCAGTGTGGCCTTTGGTCAGCACTCATGGGACTTCCTAGCAACATCTGGTTCCCGATTCCTGGTTTAAACCACCTATCAACAGCTCCCCAAGAATGAGGAAGCTAAGTAGCCAACTGCAGAGCCTTTCTAAGAAAATAATTGTTAGCCTAGCTGCCTCCCATCTTGGTTACAAATATATTCACTCGACATATCTGACAGAAATATGAGCAGAAAACTGATTTGTTCTGCAGGGGCTTTTTGTTTCGTTTTTTATTTTATAGTCAAATACCAACCCCATGCAAAACACACCCTTTTAGTCTATTAAATTTAAGGAAACCTGAGAAGTCCAGGAGTATTTGAGGAATGGGAAAGTGATAGTTTAAGTTTCAATCTGGCCAGGAGGTGCAGATCAGGTTGTTATTGTTGGCATCCATCCATCTGTCTCATGAGACAATGGAGTGTGCCTCCGGGGATCAAACCCAATCAGGTTATTCATACTGGAATTCACACAGAATGAATTCCTTAAGCATCCCACTTGCTAACAGGCTAGAGGAGGAAAGCAGCCTAGCCGCCTCCTGTGCCCTACAACAGCAGCTGCAGGTTTCCAAGGCATCGGAGAAAAGCATGAACATTTGAAGGGTTGGGGGGTAATAAAGGTACAAAGGACTGTAATGGTTCTAATAAAACAAAATAAAAAGTCAGAAGCCCAAGATCTGATATCCTCAGGAACCATGATTAGATAGTTCTCCAATTTAAAAGAGCTCACAGGAAAGTGAGCATTGTTTATGATTTTTGCATTTGAGGAAATCTTTCAGCAGTCCCAGACCCAATGACTCCCAATTACAGGATTTAGGATTTCTAACAGGCCGACACAATGCTTAGTTCCATCACAGATGGGAGTTTACTGCTGTCTAGGGATTCCTCCTTGTCAACTCATATTAACTACAATTCAGATAGGTTTACCTCAGCCTCCACCAAAAGTTGCATCTTCCGAGTGTCTAAATGGTCAACGTCAACACGACCTAAGAGGAAAAACCAAATTGTTACCGTACTGTAAACAATGAGGAAAATAAATACTGGGTATACGTTGTCCACAAGTATGAAAGACAACACAGGAAAAGTATGCAAACTGGAAATTTAAAGCATTTTAATATCAGTGCTGCAAATAAGTCCACAAAAGTTACTAGCCCTCAAAACTTTCACTTATTCACCTGCCCAGATATACCTGTATTAGCCATTCGCTACTGACCAAAAGCAAACCTATTCCAATTTCCAAGGCTTACCTTCCTGGAGTGCATTAAAACCGTAGTTAATTGGGGCAGATCATTTAAACTTATCTACCCAAATACTAAAAAATGAGGTGCTAGGGAGAAGGATTCTAGCCTGGCCACCTGCCGGGCATCTGTATGATTCAAGCGTCCATGCACCGCTTGCCCCCTGCACCCTCAAGTGGTACAGCCCAGGCACAAGTTCACTAGCCAAGTGAGAGCAAGATGGCAGAGACGGTGCACACAAGACATTCAACTTGACAAAACGGGTGTACAATGCATAGAAATAAGGTTTTCTGAAAACAGAAACAAATTTGTTTCTGCAGAATTGCAGAGATGGTTCTTCTTGAAATTCCGGTCATTAAACAAGCATTCAGCAATTGTATTTGGGCACATCTTGAAACAAAATTCCAGCCAAACTAGTGAAGGGAACTTTCATATTAATTAATGAAAAATAAATGGATGAAATCCCCTTTAGCTTGGTTTTGCTGAGCTCAAAGTAAGTGTGTAGGAAAGTGCCAGGAATGCCTTAGGTTCTGCTTAAACCACCAACTTGATAAGTGAAGAACTTGCTATGTGAGCTATTGAGCTTGCTATATTAGGCAAATGTAGAAACTAAGATGAATGTTATCAGCACTTGGGCAATGCTTGCTCAAGCAATGTATGACAAAACAAGAAGTATCAAAGTGCAGTTGCCTTCACGTTAATCCTGCAAGAACATGCTTAAGAATCCATTGTTGATCACAACGTGCATGCCCCAGGACTTGGCTTTTCCCTTTGCAAAAAAAGCTGCAAAACTTTTAGCTGATCCTCAAAAAAACAGGGCTTTTAGAGGAGGACGACCAGAAAAATATATATTAAATATATATTATTAAAAGGGAAACAAACCAGAAGTGGGCGTTGGGAAAGCCGAGGAGGGGAGGTATGAGGTGATGTGATATAAATGCTATGGATATGAAATGTATGTAATAATAGAAAAAGAAAATTGAATAATTTTTTTAATAAGAATAAGAAGAAATCTCACCATTGCTTGACTGTGGGAAAGACCGGTCTGCTTCAAGCCCCTTTGACAAGTCTTCTTTCTCTTCTGCAGTCTCATAAGTTGATCGGCGATTCCTTACGGAGATATTTTCTTCACCCACCATGGTGTCAGGCTAACGCACTGTAAAGGAGAAAACTTACTCTTATGAAGTACCTCAGCAGCTTTTGATGACCATGCACTTATCGTTCTTTATTATATGATGTATAATTATAATTATAATCATTCTAAGAACCTCGGTGCTCTCTCATTCTTTCTTTTACAAAACAAGTCCCTAGGCTTCCTGGCTGCCAGAGAACATTTATAAATACACCACTTCAGACTGATAAAAGTTGTGGAAGTAGAGGATGGGGTTTGTTTAAAACCACAAACTGTTCCCTTCACTCTCTGAACCAGCCTCTCTCCATCTTCGTTAGGACCCCAGGTGTTCTTGGACTACAATTCCCATCATCTTTGACTACTGGTCTTCCTAGCTAGTTAATGATGGGACTTGTAGCCTAACAACATCTCAGGATGTATCTTTCAAAAGACTTGTTCTGGTTGAGTATTTATGGAGGTAAAAGTTGCAGGCAATGTTCTCTGACCAGATCTTTGTTCCTTTAATGCCACCAAAGGAAATCTTCCATAAAGGTAAGATTTCACCACTTGCAGCCCTTGCGTTTAAGGTGATATGTCAGTTTAGAGGGATAAATCACACACACAGCACTTTTTTGTCGCCAGCTCTGATTATCCTTGCTTACACAGCCCTTTGCCCAAGCTGTAATTAAACCAGAAATCGTCCAAATAACCATAGTTTTCTATTTCATCCAAGTTAGAAAACGATGGTTCCCAGTTTGGAACCCGGTGGGCTCAGCCTTTACGCACGGAAAGGAGAGGAGGAGGAGGAGAAGGAAGAGGAAGGGACCAACAGGCTCCCTTCGCTCCTTCTCCTCTCCCCGCATGCCATCGCTCCCTCTCGACGGCGACCGGGGAGATTCAGGAGGGGTACCTGAGCCCCCTCTCCTAGCCCTTCACCGCCCCTCGCCCTTCGCCCCAGTCCGAGACCCATCACCACCGTCCCCGGAGCGCCTACCTGCGTCTCCGTGTCTCTCTCCCCCTTGCGTCTTTTGCAGCTCTGCATGTGGAGGGGAGCGCTATATGGCGTGGGTGCTCCTCTGCCGTCGTCAGGGCAGGTAGGAGAAAGAGGAGACGAAGCCGGAGGAGGAGGTGGGAACAGGATACGTCGCTGGCCCCTTTGGAAACAGAACGGTGGACTAAATCACGCAGGGGGAACCTTTGGTCCTCCAGATGTTGCCAAAGGACAACTCCCATCATACTTGGCATTGGCTTTGTCTTTACTCTTCTGCAGTCTCCATGCTTGACCTACCATGAAATGGGCCCAAAGTTCTGCTCACATCACTTTTTGGCAGGGTGGATTTCATTTAAATCACGATTTAAATCACTAGTCAGTAAGGCTTGATTTAAATCACAGTTTTCTACATAAAGACTAATTCTTGCTGGTATAACTTTAATATGCAAGTAGATGAAGATTTTTAGAATAACAACTTTTCATAATAGTTTTTTTTATCCCCAGTTTAATAGGTTAATCATTCATATTTGGACAACTTTTCTGTTGTACTTAGGAAGGAGAAAAATAATCATTACCTTAATAATAACAATTTAAATAGATTTATTAGATCCATTCCACTCCAAACAATCAGAAAAATTGTTTCTATTCTATTCACTGAACTTCTTGAAACTTAACACTGAAGGGGTTGATTCTGTATTCATAGGTTTGTAGAACAATAGGATTAAGGTCTTTTTCTCAACTCTGTTCATGTTATATAACATTTTGCTGTGAAGAAGAGGCATGTGATCTCTGCTGAGTCAAATTCAGTTTTGAGAACTGCAAAAGTAAACCAAGCATCTGTGATAATATCTTGTAGGCAGAGAAAGTGCCCAATAATCATACAAAAACCTCTGGAAGAGCATAAATGACATTGTGAATGGATTAATGGAATTTATTTACCAAAAAAAATTAAACATATACAGCCTTATTCTACATAATTATTAAAACTAATCTTTATTTCATGATTGAATAACCTTTGGATGGTAATATATTTTCACCAAAAAGCATTTTATTTTAAAAAATCCGATTTAAATAAAAAAAATCCGATTTAATTTTTTAAAAAATCCGATTATTATTTTTTAAAATCATTGATTTTTATCCACCCTGCTTTTGGGCCTTGTCTGCTGCTAGCATCACTAATTCATACCAGCAAGTAAAGTTGCATCAGTGCTAATCTTGCCCCATAAAAATAGCAACTATTCCTTTGTTTGCATGGAATCGGCACAACAGTCCACTTAGCCCTACACTGAACTTCCACCCAGTGGTGTTTTGGGGGCCTCCTCCTTTAGAATATTACTTCATTTACTTGAGGAAAGCCTGCTCTGCTGTGTTCAAGGGCCCTCCTACCCATTCCTGCTGAGGGGCACCTGGACTTCTGATCGAAAGCCCTTCCTTCCATGTGCAATTATCAATAGTTTGGGACCAGGAGTTCAGGAGATAACTTGGCATCCCATTTAATTTAGATTAGTCAATGAGCTTCAAACTCTGGTTTCTAATTATTGTTGCACTCAAAACTTGGATAGTTTATTTTATTTAAACCAAATTAACGGAAGAAGAGGAAATTTCTCCAGAAACTGAACTGGCCAGCGGCATGTGTGCTAGGAATGAGGTTCTCTAATGCATCTACACCAGCAACCCAGAGAGTACTATATGCTATATGTCATGTATCTATAATTTAAACATGTAACAGAAACTCTGTAATGCAAGACTACACAGTCCATTGCCTAACTTAGGTGAGGGCAAGAAGCACAGGACAGAATGTTCTGGTAGGTAAGTAATCTTCTTCCAGATCCATCGGAAATAAAGCACTAAACAAATTGCATAATCCATAATCTATTTTGTTCTAGGTCATTACCAAGAAGAAACACTTGACCTTTCCATCAATTTAGTGAGCACATGTTGAACAAAATTCCAGCCAAACTAGTGAAGGGAACATTCATATTAATAAAAGAAAAATGAAAAATCCTTTTTATGGATGAAATCCCCTTTAGCTTGGTTTTGCTGAGCTCTAAGTAAGCATGTAGGAAAGTGGCAGGAATGCCTGAGGTTCTGCTTAAACCGCCAGCTTGCTAAGTGAAGAACTTGCTATGTGAACTATTGAGCTTGCTATATAAGGCAAGTGTAGAAACTAGGATGATAACTTGGGCAATGCTTGCTTAAGCAATGTATGACAAAACAAGGAGTATCAAAGTGCAGTTGCCTTCAAGTTAATCATGCAAGAGCATGCTGAAGAATCCATTGTTGATCACAACGTGCATGCCCCAGAACTTGGCATGATGTATGTTGCCATATGACATAAAGGTCACATATACTATAGAATGCTATGACTGGAGGTTTTTTATCTTCCCGTGTTCTGTGAAGCTATAACTGTTTCCTTTCACATGTATTGGTGTGGTCTGAGCTTCTTGCACCCCACCTAAGAGCTCAATCAACTGTTTTCTCCTCCAAGTGTGGGACCCCAGCCATCAAACACTAAATATCAAGTAAACAATAAAAATACACTAGATCATTAAACTCTGGCTGGATGTAGAAACATCAAATAAGTGTTTCAGTTTAAAGCATTGTAAATTTAAAACAGGTATAGGAAAAACAGGACTCCACGTCTCCAGCTGGTGACAAAATGTTATATTGCACATACAACGCATATAAATTGTTTTTCCTTTATCACTCTGAGTCCTCTGATAGCACGCACTTTTGAAAAATCAAAAACACAATGCCTGGAGCATACTGGTTGTGAAATCCTTGGTTAGTTATGGCATCACAAGATTCAATAAATACAGATCGCTTAAGATGAAAAGATGGGCTTGGTTACTGCTCATTACACTTAATGCTCATGACCTGTCATTACTATGATATCAGGTGATGCTTTGCTTTCAAAAAGTGATTTCGGAACCACAAACCACAGGGATGAGCTTTGCAATCTGAAGGTTCATACAGGTTCAAACTGGGCTGTTTGAAAGCTCTCTCGTTCCGTTTGAAAACTTCTGGATTTTGGAGGTTCAAAGGGTAGCACTGAGTTGTTTGAATGCCCTTCCTTTGGGCAAGATTGCAATGCCAACCATCTCCTAAATCAGGAAGAGGTTTGCATTGGAATCCCTTGCTAAAACAAAGCAGGGAGCTTTCATGCAAAGCCCTTCCTGAATCATGAAATGGCCTTGCAAGCCACATTGGACCCCTAATGGGCAAAGATTGTTCCACAGGCTGGAGGTTCACCATCCCCACATACCCTGTAAGGGAAAAAGTGTTTTTCCCCTCCCTCCTAAAATTAAAAACTTTAGTTGCTAAAAAGCATTTGAATTATACTTTTCCTTATACAGAGTGATAGGTAAAATAGCACCAAGTTTAGCACTTGTTTTTTGTGTGCAGATTTATATAAGAGTGTAAAGCTCAATTTTAGTTTTCTTTGCTGTCCTTTCCTCCTCTTCCTCTGCCTCTGGGTATTGGGGGCTGTCTTTCACAAGAGTCCGAAATCCAGCTGCCTCAGCAATTAGCACCAAGTCCTCCAAAAAACGTATGATTGGCACTGTCAAACACATCATGGAACATCATTTATTCCTGCATCACATACAATGCCAAAGGTAGGTCTTAATTATTGAAACAATTATTAACTAATTGTTGCAACAAGCTCTGCAGACATGTGCAAACAGGATGGGTAGCCACTGTTAAGACACTTGTAACAGGGAAGAATTGCCAGAAATGTGCCCAAGTGATGCCCTCCTCTTCAGCAGGTCCTGATGGGCATAGTTCCAAGAGGCAGGAGGAAAGAGGCTCCTTATTTATGTTCCACTGTGCATACAAGACACTCCAAGCACCATACGCCTATGAAAGGTCATTTCTACATATCCCTCTTTATCTCCAAGCTCAAGAGGGCTGCAGCAGGGACACTCACCTGGAACAACGATGCAAGAGCAATTTCTCCTTGCTGTAGGCATGGAATACATTGATGCATCTTATGTCTTTTAGTGTCATCACCTACTTTTGAGAGACATCAAGAGGTGACTTCACCTCCAGGTAGTAAAGATGGGACCTCTGCATTCTATTCTAGCACTTTCCCACTTTGCTTTGGGTCGATGGTGTGGCGGAATAATGCCTGCTGATGATTCAGGTCCATCATGGGTTAACCTATCACTCCCATGTTAGGTAGGTGTTCCCTGGGAGGCGGAGCTAGTTGGCGTTCTAAAAGGAGGGGGAACAACCGTTGAAAGTCAGTTGGGGGTTTGGCAGTTGGGGGTGGAGGGTTAGAGAGAGAGAAAAGGAGAGGTTAGCCTTTGGGGAATGGGAGGAAAGGTCATTACCATTGCTAAAGGGATGCAGGAAATATTATAACAAAGCTGAATTACACGAGAAGAAGATTTGTACCAGTAATAACCCGAGACATCCATGTTTTCAAGTTACCTAATAAAGTTAAATGTGCTTAAACGTTCGTTGACTCTAGCAGTGTATCCGTACCTTAAGAGATGTGACTAAGAGGAGAGAACAAAGCTTTCCTGTGGAAGAGGAAACTGTTTGCTTCTTCTCCTGTCATACAGAGGGCTGGACAGTGAAGCCAAGTGTGCCACTTATTTGCCTAAAGGGAAGGCAAACTGCAGTAGTTGGGAACCCTGGTAGGGAGATCCCATAGGTGGCAAGAGGTTTTCAAACGTAGAGCCCTGAAACAACTCCCGTATGAACACTGAAGGATTCATCCTCATTGTCAGTGAAACCTAGGGAGTGTCTCTGTTGTGGAAGTATTGAAGGGGGGGGGAATAGGATCCCTCACACTCTGCATTCTATTCTAGCACTTTCCCACTTTGCTTTGGGTCGATGGCATTCACACTAATGGTTACTGAATCTATTTCTATAGAAAACAGTTTTCTGGTTGTTAAATTGTTAGACTTTAACCCACCCCACCTGACCCCACCTGACCTTCTCTTCTTTGGCAATCACTCATAGATGAGTAAGATTGTCTTCCATGGACATCGTCTTAAGAGTCAAAAGTAAGATTCCGTTCTGGTTGCTGTTGCCAATTCCTTCTTTCCCAATAGCTCCAGGCCACAGATCAAAATCTCACCCAACTCTTGCATTAAAATAACCCAGGAAGGCGATTTTATCCTTCTGAGGCGTGTCTGATAAGATGGTATCCAGTTGAGAGTTAAAAAAATATATTTAATGTCTTCATCAGCATCCAGTTTGGTGCATAAGTGCTTAGAATAGAAGCCTGTTGGTTTTTGGCGAGTTTTATTCAAAGGAAAGTCGCTCGTTAATGCCAGTAGGAACTTCTGACAAAAGCTTCATAAGATCGTTTTTGATAGCAAAGCCTACTCCAGGTATTCAACGTTCTTGCTCAGGTATCATAGCATTTATACATTTTCCATTTTTCATTTCACTCATTCAGAATATCACAATTTTTAAATAAATATAAAAGGGTAGTGACAATTATTGTTACAATTCTTCTTACAACCCTGCTAGTGTTGTTAATTTCTTACAATGGTCCTTCAAGTATTGTAAAAATTTACTCCAGTCTTTTTGGAAAGCTTGATCACGTTGGTTTCGGATTTTTCCTGTCAGCTTTGCCAATTCCGCAAAGTCCATCATCTTCACCTGCCACTCTTCTTTCGTCTATGAGGGACGATATAAATTTTCTGAGCAAGGTGTCAAGCTGCTGCCAGTGACTTACGGCTGGTTGCCCAGGAATGTATAAAGACAAAGGAATGTTTCTTACCATCTGCTTTTTATTCAGTATTTACAGAGAGAGGCTATAGAACCCAGCCTCTTGGATAATGGCATTGTCCCGAGTGAATCTCCACCCCACCCTCCGTCTCTCCCACTTCCTCATTCGTCATTCTCATCGTCTCTCCTACAGGTGCTGCTAGTCTTTTTGCTCTTTGCTCTCCTATTTTTAAGGCTCACAAGGTTCTGGGAGATGGAAGGTCTGGAATGCTTTCTAATAACAACCTGTCAGCTGGGTGTTGTTCTGGCTCTCCCATGATTTCCCATCTGTCCCCCTCATCTGCCTCTGAACTGTGACCTCCCTCAAACCCCTGTTGTAAATCTATACTGTCTTGCTCTTCCTCCTCCCCGGAAGGGTCAAGCTAGGGAAGCGGTCTCCAACATTCCTTCTCTGAACAGTAGAAAATTATGCTGGGGAGATGAGAATAGATGTAAGAAATCATATCTGTGATTGAACTGTATGTTGTAAAGTCTCGTTGGGCAAGTGGACCTCATTCTGCACACACAAAGACTTGGTGGCCCGTAGAGCTACGAAGAGTACTAAGTAAGTAGTACTGGGTCAGTTGAACTGCTGTTCCAACTCAGTAGAAGGCAGTTTCACACCCAGCTTGAATTTGAGTAAACATGCTTAGCAATGAACGCCAGTATTCACATCTTGAGGCAAATATCTGGTAGCTGTTGAAACAAAACACGGATAATTGAGGTATAGATACGTATCCTAGTCAGGTCATACTAATTCTCTAGAATCCCCTCCCCTGGCTTCACAAATTTGGAGCACAGCTAAAAGAAAACTAGTCAGGGAACAAATACAGTGCCAAGGCCAAGTTATTAGCACAAGGCAAACATGCTCAGAACTGGCTGAGTAACACGTTGAACTGCACCACCAAGATACACGCACTGGACTGTAGTCAACAAAGTTTTATTCAGAGTAAACCCACTGAACATGGTGAACACTGGAAACAATTCATTATTTAACAACTGAGGAAGGATTCATATTTACTTCAGAACCTTTGTTCACTTGCAGATTCAAAATAAATCCACTGATAAATTCTTATAATTAATCAGATAAGATTTCTGCAGTTACTGATGAAATCTCACCATTGATTGATTGTGGGAAAGACCAGTCTGCTTCAAGCCTCTTTGACAAGTCTGTGGGACTGTGGGAAAGACCAATCTGCTTCAAGCCTCTTTGACAAGTCTTCTTTCTCTTCTGCAGTCTCATAAGTTGATCGGCGATTCCTTACGGAGATATTTTCTTCACCCACCATGGTGTCAGGCTAACGCACTGCAGAGGAGAAAACTTACTGAAGTTAGTTAATGATGGGACTTGTAGTCTAACAACATCTCAGGATGTATGGTTAAAAAGTTGCCTTAAACTTGTACTGTATCTTTCAAAAGACTTGTTTTGGTTGGTTATTAATGGAAGTTAAAGTTGCAGGAAACGTTCTCTGACCCGATCTTTGTTCCTTTAATAGAGCCAAAGGAGATCTTCCATAACGATAAGATTTCATCACTTGCCGTCCTTGCCTTTAAGGTGATATGTCAGTTTAGAGGGATAAATCACACATACACAGCACCTTTTGGCCGCCAGTTCTGATGATCCTTGCTTAATAAGCAAAGACATTAGCAAGCCTTTTGCCCAACTACACAGCCCTTTGCCCAAGCTGAAATCGTCCAAATAACCATAGTTTTCTATTTCATCCAAGTTAGAAAACGATGGTTCCCACTCCAGTTTGGAACCCGGTGGGCTCAGCCTTTACGCACAGAAAGGAGAGGAGGAGGAAGGGACCAACAGGCTCCCTTCGCTCCTTCTCCTCTCCCCGCACGCCATCGCTCCCTCTCGACGGTGACCGGGGAGATTCAGGAGGGGTACCTGAGCCCCCTCTCCCAGCCCTTCACCGCCCATTGCCCTTCGCCCCAGTCCGAGTCCCATCACCACCGTCCCCGGAGCGCCTACCTGCGTCTCAGTGTCTCTCTCTCCTCCTCGCGTCTTTAGCAGCTCCGCACGCGGAGGGGAGCGCTATATGGCTTGGGTCCTGCTCTGCCTTCGTCAGGGCAGGTAGGAGAAAGAGGAGACGAAGCCGGAGGAGGAGGTCGGAACAGGATACGTCGCTGCCCCCTTTGGAAACAGAATGATGGACTAAATCACGCAGGGGGAACTTTCGGTCCTACCGATCTTACCTACCAAAGGACAACACGTTCTGGAGCGTTCTGGAGGGAGCCAGGGAAGAGGCGGAGCCCCCTCCGGAGCCCCCTCCACTGTCCTTGGCGAAGGAGTCGCTGCTCGTCCCACCAAAGTGCGCAGTGACGGGCAGGACTTCGCTTTGCGCCGCATCCTCTCCCTTCGAGCGAGCCCGCTCGAAGTGCAACAATACGCATGCCTACTCAGAAGTAAGCGCCATTGATTTCAATGGGGCTTGCTCTCAAGTAAGTGTGTGCAAGATCGATTTAAACCTTTTAAAAAGTAAGGGGCTTTGCGGAGCTCTCCCTTTGAAGTCAGGTCCCCGTTTATAGTAAGCCCTTTCGTCCTATCAAAAAGCACTACTGAAACCAGCGCCAGCCCTTTGCTGCGATTATTATGTTTCGAGAGTTTCTGCTGGTCTGGAGTGAAAGCTCATGGAAAATACTACAAATCGCTATCGACCCGGCTCCAACGTGTTATGCAGGGAGGGTTGCGAGCTAGCAGTTCCCAGCTAGCTCGTGGCTGTGTTGGTGAGCTTTATTAACCTGCGTTGCTCCCTCTCTCCATGCGGTTCAAGCGTTTGGCACAAGGTTCTTGGCTGGGGGGCGGGGAGCTTTTGTAAAGTAGCCCCTTTACCGTTGACCCTTTCTTCTTCTCCCCCACCCACCCACCCTCTCTCATTTTCAAAGGCTACAACTTCATTGGAAGGAGGGGAATGGGAAGGAGGTACAATATTCTCTGTTTCCCTTCTGGACCGGGCTTTCAGCCCACGAAAGCTTCAGCGTGCCAGACTTTTCAAGGTGCCACAAGTCCCTTTGTTGCTGCTTCTGCTTGTTTTGTACCTTGACAGCACAGAGTCTTTGGTAGACCCACAGGTTGACAACCCCACCCCACCCCATAAGAAGCTTTCCACATTGCTCTGCAATTGCATGATAGGTTGGTAGCAAGGAGTACAACAAGGCTGTATATTGTCTCCCTGCTTATTTAACTTATATGCAGAATTCATCATGCGAAAGGCTGGGCTGGATGAATCCCAAACCGGAATTAAGATTGCCGGAAGAAATATCAACAACCTCAGATATGCTGATGACACAAACTTGATGGCAGAAAGTGAGGAGGAATTAAAGAACCTTTTAATGAGGGTGAAAGAGGAGAGCGCAAAATATGGTATGAAGTTCAACATCAAAAAAATTAAGATCATAGCCACTGGTCCCATCACCTCCTGGCAAATAGAAGGGGAAGAAATGGAGGCAGTAAGAGATTTTACTTTCCTGGGTTCCATGATCACTGCAGATGGTGACAGCAATCACGAAATTAGAAGACGCCTGCTTCTTGGGAGAAAAGCAATGACAAACCTAGACGACATCTTAAAAAGCAGAGACATCACCTTGCCGACAAAGGTCCGCATAGTTAAAGCTATGGTTTTCCCAGTAGTAATGTATGGAAGTGAGAGCTGGACCATAAAGAAGGCTGATCGCTGAAGAGTTTATGCTTTTGAATTATGGTGCTGGAGGAGACTCTTGAGAGTCCCATGGACTGCAAGAAGAAGATGAAACCTATCCATTCTTAAGGAAATCAGCCCTGAGTGTTCACTGGAAGGACAGATCCTGAAGTTGAGGCTCCAATACTTTGGCCACCTCATGAGAAGAGAAGACCCTGATGTTGGGAAAGATGGAGGGCACAAGGAGAAAGGGGTGACAGAGGACGAGATGGTTGGACAGTGTTCTCGAAGCTACCAACATGAGTCTGACCAAATTGCGGGAGGCAGTGGAAGACAGGAGTGCCTGGCATGCTCTGGTCCTTGGGGTCATGAAGAGTCGGACACAACTAAACGACTAAACAACAATGACACACCCACCTTAGTCAAATAAACCTGGAACACACGGCTTAGCTAAATGGTGATACACTTGGGTCATGTCAAAGTACTGAATAAAATTAGCACACTTACCACGTAAGCTGTTTTCTGCAGTATAAATCAGAATTAAATTTCTTTTTATTTTTTGCTGTAGTTAGATGACAAGAGAAAAGCTGCCAGCACCTAGAATTTACTAGGACACCATATTTAGGATAATACAACGGACAGCAGCTGAAGGACACAAAAACTTCCATCTCTCCTATAGTATGTGCCTATGCTAGTATATAGCCTTCTCCCCACAACTCCTTTGCACTATTAGAACATGTCAGAAATGCACTTTAAGGCAGCTGAGAGAAAAGCTCCAGATTATAGACTACACAGAGAGTAGTCAGCAATATAGGGGTATTGTTTTTCACAATGACACAGTCCTTTCTTCTGTAGCTCTAAGCACAGCACCCACAGAAGGCTATCTCACAGAGTAAACCAGCGTGTAAAGTGGAGCAGTATGATCATTTCAAGTCAACACACTCTCTAGATTCTTCAGCACAAACTGCATTCGCCCTCCAAATCGCTACAGTAATCATCAGTGAGGAATGCAAAAACTTTAAAACTGGACATGTAGCAAAGGGCAGCATGTCACTGCTTATAGAAATTTAATCCACATAGCACTTTGGGGGTCCCCCTGATGAAAACTGGGAGCCTATTGTTAAAGCTCCTCAGCCCTATGCCACAATTCCAATCCACATTGGGGCTCCACACATGCTATTTATTTTCAAAAGAACTACCGGTAATTGTATAAACAGCTTCAGGTCCGCTTGGGTCCTTAGCTAGAGAGTAGGAACTCCTGAAGACACTGGTTCTGGTTAAAATGGGAATGATGCAGCCCTTAGTAGCAGACAGCACCCACTTTTGGTATAGAAAACTGTCCCATGTGTGCACCGAGGCTTCCGGACCATGGGCTACTGTGGCATTGCGTTGCTGCCCACAAGAAAGCAGCAAGTAGCCATCCGTGGCAGAGACAGTGCAAGTTACTCACAGTGCAACATGTTTGCAATTTAAGTTGCATCCTTAATTGTGGTACCTAATTAATTTAATGCTGCCTGTTTTACTGGATCAGAAGCCAAAGGGCAAAGTAAGCCTGGTAACAACCTTTACTGCTCATATTATTAAGAGGCCAAGTATCCAAAGGAAGATCCTACACCAAAATGGTACACTTCACCCAGTGAAAATTTATTCAAAAGGGAGAGAGGAGGAAATAAAGCTTGAAAACAAGGCAAAAAGTTACAATGTACCTTTCGTGAGTCTCTCTCCCACTCTCCTTACCTTTTCCACACCCCAATGCAAATAGCCCTGCATCTCCCTGAAAGCCTCTGCCTATACTTGGGAGTGAGGAGGAAAGGATTTTGGCTGGTGACAGTAAATAAAAAGCAAAGTCAGTGTTTGTGGACCACTGGCTCCATCACATATTGTGCTGTAGCAACAAGCAAAAGCATGGGTAGGCAAGCTAAGGCCTGGGGGCCAGATCCGGTCCAATAGCCTTCTAAATCCAGCTCGCAGGCTGTCCGGGAATCAGCGTAGATACATGAGTAGAATGTGTGCTTTCATTTAAAATGCATCTCTGAGTTATTTGCGGGGCATGGGAATTCATTCATTATTCCCCCCCAAAAAATATAGTCTGGGCCCCCACAAGGTCTGAGGGACAGTGGACCGGCCCCCTGCTGAAAAAGTTTACTGACCCCTGAGCAAAAGAATGCATACAAATACTGAGCAAGTGTCCCGTTTCAAAAGGCAATTCGGAAGGACGGTTACGGTCAAACAGGCAAGCCTAACCCCAATCCCAATACAGTGGTACCTTAGTTTACGAACTTAATCCATTCCGGAAGTCCGTTCTTAAACCAAAGCCTTCTTAAACCAAGGAGTGCTTTCCCATAGCAGCGGGGGACTCGATTTACAAATGTAACACTCTCAATAGAAAGCGAAACATGTTCTTATTTCAAGGCAAAGTTCACAAACCAAAACACCTACTTCCGGGTTTGCAGCGTTCTTAATCCAAGTTCTTAAACTAAGCTGTTCTTAAACCAAGGTACAACTGTACTTTCAGACAGTTTCAGACAGTTAGTAACCCATAAAGTACTGCTTGCAATAGGCAAAAAACTTCACCGGAAATTCCTTCACCAACCTTTCAGTAGGTTTCATGACTAGCATGGAAATGGCTCAGGTTAGAGATGCCAAAGGAAAGAGAACCATCTGCCAAGCCACCTGCAGTCCTAGCTGCCTTGAGTGACAAAATCCCATCATTTGCCATAACTAAAGACAGTTTCCCTTTAAAAAGACTGCAGTCATTTTAACACCCTAGCCCAACTTGTTGTCATTGTTTAAAAGACAAGCATCTTCTGGCCTTGATGCGGGGGGTGTCAGACCTTAAGATGGCAAGTCCAGGAACGCGGTTTCACATAGTCAAGAAAAGTGGGCTATAAAACATAAGAGGAACAGTAACGTTAGGCAGGAAATGCTGGGCAATTTCACTTCTGTAGAGTTATCTGTTAGCCATGTGATCAAATGCCAGTGATGAAACCAAAGTGTTTTACAGAGGACCTAAGGACTTGCCGTCTCTCAAGCCTGGGCGGCCATCCAACTTGCAGTAGCCAATTTAGGCAAATAGAAGTGGGGTGGGGGCGGGAAAAGGCTTGCCTTTCCCTATAAGACCCCCCAGATTGGCTTATCTTTGGGGCAGCTTCACCCAGACGCTTTATCTCTCAGAATGGCAGGTTTTCCAGGTCAAGCAGAACTGCTAAGGTGTCTGCAATCCTGAAACAACAATCCTACTTGGCTCCAGCTACTATGAGGCCTCAACTGTCCAAGAAGCAGCCCCAGGGGCTTATGCATGTGCATGTGGGCTGATTTGGAACTACATATTAAATGAGGAAAGGCAGTGGGCACTGCATCTTAAATGGGGCAAAGATGTAGTGAATTCTCTCTGTTTGAACCCAGGAGATCCAAAGCTGGCAGTTGAATCACAGAACACAGCAAGTAGACCAAAGGAACCACTATGCTCCGCTAAGGCCTTTCACTCTTTTCCATTACCTTCCTCTCCCTCCTTCTTTACTGCCCCCTTCCATCCTGTAAGAACCCTTGGCTTTCATCTCTCCAGAAGGACAGAAACTAGCTCAGAGCTTTACAGTATTCATATAAAAAGACATGGAGGAAGTTTCAAAGGTCTTGTGCTGACCCTGCTGCTTGTTATTCCTGTTAGAATTCCATATTCTACGGTATCTATTCTGGGCAGAATGCAACCTTCTAAAAATCTGGAAGGAGTTTTCGAATTTCACATTCACATCTTAGGCCTTGAATGAATAGTCCAGAATAGCAGCTCAGCTCTGTTCCTATTACTTCCATTGACAAGCGGAATACTCACATTTTTCAAAGGGCAGTGCTTATGGGCATACCATTCCCAAATGTGAAGGCAAAATATGATACCCTGGCCAAGGAGGAGCGTAATCCACAGGATCACATTCCAAATGGGACCTTTCCGACGGTCATGGAGAATGAAGTTGAAAACCACTGACGGAAGAAAATTAAAATGCACTCAAAATGCATGTTATTGATCATCTCGTGAGACTTTGAGAAAGTCACAAATTACAGTTTGGAGCATTAGCAGTACTTAGTCCTCAGCCAAGCCAAGGAAGCCCTCCCTCCTACTATGGCCATGATCCGTCTCAGAAAATTGATATTTAATTGGGGTCAGAAGAGGCTTCTGGGTTTGAGGGTGCAAATACTAGGGCAGGCTGGAACACAAACCTCCTGCATCTTAGAACATTAAGTACCGATGGCAGCTAAAAGCCAAAACTCAGTATTTTCAGAAACTGCTGCTGCTAGAAGGTATACAGTGGTACCTCGGTTTACGTTACCTTTGGGTAACGTAATTTTGGGTTGTGGATGCGGCAAACCCGGAAGTGTATATTTCCGGGTTTCGACATGTGCACATGTGCAAAAGCGCACTTCCCACATGCACAGAAGTGCTCTATCACGCTGTGCGCGTGCGTAAAAGCACTCTATTGCGCCATGCTCAGAAGCAGTGCCTCTGGATACAGACTTTTCAGAGTAAATACAGATCCCTGGGAGGTTTGTATCCGGAGGGTCCACTGTATTTGGTACTTACTTCCAAAACACATGAAGAAGCAGAACACGACCGGATAGAAGTAACCAAAGCAAACGGCCAAGACGTATTCGTGCACAATAGCAGAAAGAGTGAAGACAGACAGCATAGCAATTGCTTTGATTTTTTTCCCAAATAACTGGTGGTGAGAGAGAGACAGACAGACAGACAGACAGACAGATACACAAACGAACGAACAAGGGGAAGGGTGACTCTCTGATAGGTGAATGTATAAGAGGATATCCAATTTCCAAAAACAGTGGTGAACAGCTTGCAATAACCCTTAAATTGCTCATTCATATTTATTGCACAGGGAGGGTTAGCTCCAATGGTGGCCTTGCTCTATCAAAAGGATTTCTACTTGCACAAGGCAAGGCACTTCATTTTTGCTGATTCCTCTTACTCAATGCAGCCCCACAAACATTTAACATGAGAGCTGGAACCAGCGACGCCGCAAGAGGGGGCAGTGGGGGCGGGCCGTCCGGGTTCCATGGGAGGGAGGGTGACACCTGGGCCGGCCCTGCCCTGCCCCGCCGGCGGGCCCCAAGCAAGCCGTGGAGCGAGGCAGCCTCGCCCCGCAGCCTGCTTGCAAACCTACTCAGCAGCCTGCAAGCAAGCCGTGGAGTGAGGCCGCTCCGCTCTGCGGCACGTGCGGGGCCCGCCCGCCGGCGCCACTATGGGGCTGCCCCACCCCTGCTGCTGGAGCTGCTGCGGAAGCAGCAGTGCTGGCCCAGACAGAGTGCGCATGCGAAATGTCACACGTGCACACTCCATCTGGGCCGGTGCTGCCGCTTCTGCAGTGACGTTGCAAGCCTGCCGAGTGAAAAGGCGGCTTGTGGGGCTGCTGCACGCTATCGGCAGCTCCCCACAAGCCGCCTTTTCACTCGGCGGGCTTGCAACATCGCTCCGGAAGCGGCAGCGCCGGCCCAGATGGAGTGCGCATGTGTGACATTTCGCGTGTGCGCACTCCATCACGACGCAATGCTACGACGCCCAGCCCCCAGGGGGTGCCTCCGTTTGCCATCCCAGGTGGCAAGGAGGCTTCCTCCGTGTCGGCTGGAACAGTGTGGGATATGGCATGGAGGGGTGCAATTGGTGGTAGACTGGTAAAAAGAAAATGACTTCCCACAGTGGCGGAGGACGCCTCCGCGGCACCCAGGGTGCCAGATCTGAAGGCACCCCCCAGGGGCGGGGGCGTGCATCATGACGCATGGCGCACAGGCGATACAAACGGAAAGCAGCTGCTTGTTTGCTATGCTGGCGGCTGCTTTCCTCCCCCCACATTTTTTAAAAGGGCTTTTTTTCGGCGCTGGGCTCTGCAGCCGAGTGCCGAAAAAAGCCCTTTAAAAAAGAAAAGGGGGAAAGAAAGCAGCCGCTTGTTCGCTCTCCTGGCGGCTGTTTTCCTTCCACCTTTTCTTTTTTTTAAGGGCTTTTTTCGGCGCTGGGCTGCAGAACCAAGCGCCGAAAAAAGCCCTATAAAATAAAGAAAAGGGGAAAGGAAAGCAGCCACCAGGAGAGAGAACAAGTGGCTGCTTTCCTTCCCCCTTTTCTTTTTTTTAAGTTGCCGCTCCACCGCACGGTCAGGAGGGCGGGCGCGAGTGGGCGCCACCTCTTCCATGCGGCGGCACGGCAAGTTTTAAGGCTGCAGCGCGCGAACAGCAGCACAGGCGCTGTGCTGCTGTTCACGGGCTGCAGCCTTAAAAGCTGCCACTGGCGCCGATCGCGGGGGCGGGGTGCCGCCCCAAGTGTCACCCCCCCCAGGTCGGTACTCGGGGCGGCCCACCCCCCTGCCCCGCCCCTGACTTCCCAAATACTGGATACAAACCAGAGTGCATAAGTACAAGCTTCTCTCTTTCCACCTTCTTCACCAGGAAAGAGGCTATTGTCAAATCTCTGCATGACTAGGTATTTTACATGTTGTGTAATTCACCTTTGCATTAAAACTTAAATAAAATCATTTTGTGGGGGAAATGTAAAGATGGTTGCTTACCCAAAGGAAATCTTTGTATGCATAGTAATACAGCCAGTCATGCACCACCACATTCCAGGTTCGGAAATACCTTGCATAAGATGTAGAATTCCACCAGTCCTGCAAGAGAGGGCCAGGGAAGTAAAAAGAGCAGAGTATTTGTAGCTACAATAGGTCTCCAAGGCTCAGATCCAAAATGATCAGAGCTAATTCAAATGTGACGTTTTCTCTACATGAGCAGTAATTCAGTGTAGAGGGGGAAACCTGCAAAGCACATTCAGAAAAGGGAAATATAGAAGGTACGGTAGCTGAAATTCAGAGGCCGTTTCCATCACTGTCCTCTAAACTGCTCAAACTAATCATTAATGGCCCCAAGTGGAAGCAGAGGCAGGATCAGAACACGCATTTGTATGATCCCTTGGAATTATTCATTTATTTAATAACATGTATATACTGCTTGACTACAAATAGAACCTCTGAGCATTATACATAAGGCATTAAAATTGCCAGTAAGTGTTTAAAACATTGGATAAAATCAGCAGATAAACTAAAAACATATTAAGATACATATCAATTTCTACATGTCTGGATAGGCAAAATGTTTTTAGCAGGTGCCAAAAGGAATACAGCAACACTTTATTTCTGACGTTTAAAGGCACCAGTATATGCCAACACCAACAGAAGATTGCAGGCGAGTTCTGCGAAATAATTTATAGAACGGACATACTTTTCTTCCAATACGCCATAGCCAAAACTATTTATGTTTGTTTAACAGTCACATCAAGGTTAAAATACTATCCAAAAAGCCCAGTAACACAACGCATAGCAACAAATGCTTGTGAATCAGGAATGTCAACAGAAAAAAAGGCATAGGCTCACAGGTTGTTGAGAAGAACAATGGTATCTGATCAGCCTCTCTAGGGAGGAAAAACCTCACCAGTGGCAAAATGACACACACACACACACACACACACACACAAACACACACTTCTATCAAATGGAGGGTTCCACTAACCAAGGTATGCTCTACAATTGAAAACAAATACTTATGTGTGTGTTGTTTCATACGTGTGTTGTGTTGTGTTGTGTGTGTGTGTGTGAGACAGAGAGAGAGAAATACCATGAGCCTTGCACATCAGTTACCTTGTAGAACATTCTGTCAGCAAAGCGCAGCATCTCAGCAAAAGCATTCAGCCAGCATTGTAGGAGTAAAAAATGTACGAATATTGTCATCAATATACCTGGGGAGCAATGAAGAAAGCATGTATTTCAGGCTAATTTATTTGATTCATGTGGAAGGGGAAATGGCTTGCTCTCCCCCCTCTCTATTGTTCCCCAAGTTTCCATAAAGGCTGTAGAATAGCGAACCCTTGAAACACCGTTTTGCGTTTATTAAGGCAAGGTTTAATGCCTTTCCTTCTGGGGTCATGTCACATAGATTCTCTAGGGGCCGTGTATCAGATTTATGCTCGTGTGATGAGTTGTCGAGGGAATCCCTCCTGCATATTGTTTTTATCTGCCCTTTATACAGTGATGTCAAGAGAAATTTATTGAGCCCACTGGTCCAAAAATTCTCTGGACTTCCAGTTGAGATCCAGCTTACCCTTTTACTCCAGGATTCTAACCCAACAGTAACCTTGCAAGTGGCAAGGTATCTGACTTCGGTTCTGAACCATAAGAGGCGAAATGGCCTATTACAGGGATCCTAATGGTTCTTTTCCACCCCTTTTGGGCCTATAACTCCTGATAGTATCATAGGTTGAATTTATATTTATTTCTCCTGATTTCGACTGGCTGGTGAGCAGGCAGACACACCATTTCCGGTGCCCCCATTGCGCAGAGGAGTGAAACGCAGGGAGGGTAGGAGGAGATTTGGGGTGCCGAAGTTATTATGCTGGGGGAGAAGCCAGAAGGGGTCACTCCTTTGGGCTCCTGCTCTGTTACTCGTGAAGCACCATCGCGCGGACCTCACATGTGTAAATGTAAAAATATGTATTTTAGTTGCTTTGGTCGTATTTGCTAAAGTATTAGTTAGCCTGAACCTTTATATACAGGTGAAACTCGAAAAATTAGAACATCGTGGAAAAGTCCATTTATGTAAGCAATTGTTTTCATTAGCTACTGGAGTTTAATATATGAGATAGACTCATGACATGCAAAGCGAGATATGTCAAGCCTTTGCTTGTTATAATTGTGATGATTATGGCGCAAAGCTGATGAAAACCCCAAAGTTGAAATTGTTAATTTGGGGTTCTCGTCAGCTGTACGCCATAATCATCACAATTATAACAAATAAAGACTTGACATATCTCGCTTTGCATGTCATGAGTCTATCTCATATATTAGTTTCACCTTTTAAGTTGAATTACTGAAAAAAATGAACCTTTCCACAATATTCTAATTTTTCGAGTTTCACCTGTATATGAATAGAATACGTATAATGTTGCACTTCTGTTTTCAGTCCACGAACTGAACAAGCAGGCTCTCCCATCTCTCTGGAGGGGGGGGGGAGCGGACTCCATGAGGAATTTAAAAGATAAAAAGGGGAGTTTACCAAAAACAAACAAACATTGGAGCCTTCCTGCTAGGGATTATATGGTTAGAAATTCCAAAAAGGGTGGTTAAGTTGTTTATGTATGTAACTACAGCAGTTAGGATTCTTTATGCTCTGAAATCGAAAGATAAAGAAGTCCTCACTAAACAGGAATGGATAATGTAACGGACCTATATTCAACTAGCAAAGCTAACAGCTATAATAAGAGAATCTAATGATGATTACTTTTTTGAAGAACAGAAGCCCCTTTCCTAATATGCATTACATTCCAACCAACCAAATCATCCTTCAGCCTCACCTTCTGATCGGGCGATCTATTCCCAGATTCAGGAGTAGCTCTGTTCAGTCTAATAAACCAATAAATACAGGGAAATTCAACACAAAAATTTCACTCTTCCCCTCCACTGTTCTGGGAGGGGGGGGATCACTGTTACTCCTCAGAAGTTTTAAAAAGCAATTGTTTATGGATTCGGGCTACTTTCTTTGCCCTCCTCTTTCATCAGCGGTTAGGGACTGACTTCCTTTTTTAGCCCCTTTACCTTGTAGCCAATTTCAGAAAATTGATTCAAATTAATACTCACTTTGAGAGCAATGGCTTTTTCAAAATCTTTGGAAGAATCAAGCGCTTAAGCCTCACAGTCCCGCAGCTTCATGCCTCAAAGGAAGCTCTGTTACCGATGCACCGCGGATCCCCTCTCTCTCCCGAAGCTCAAAACTTGAGCTTACAGGGGGGGGTAGAGCCCGCTTCTGGTGACCGCCGGTACCCACGTTCCCCTAAACGCTCAATTTGGGGCTTCTACAGGGGGTCGCTGCGCTGAAGCGTTTCCCCCTCGCCTTTGAAGCATTGAGTCCCCTTCAGCCGAAGGGAGCTCCGTCCGTGATGGCCGGCGGTCGACCGGAAGTCCCTGAAGACTCCACCATTTCCTGTTTTTCAAACCCTGCGGTGTCCTTGAAGCAGAGAGGATGGGAGACATAACAATGACAGCTTTCCAGCAGATGGTGTTAATAAAGTGCGAAGCTCTTCAGCAGATGATGACAGTAAAGTTTGCCCATATTGGAACTGTTCTTGCAAATAACACGCGGAAGGCTATGATTTTACTTGATGAAAAGGTGGTAAAACTGTGTAAAATTACTGAAGGAGAGCAGGGCTACGATGTTAGGGCGCCAACAAGTTGGCGTGCTGAAGTGCAGCAGTCAGTCAGATAAGCCAAGGTCGAACAGTCCGGGTCAGAAGCCAGCTGAAGTCAGGTATCAGTCAGGAGAAGCTGAAGTCAGAACAGTCCAAGTCAGGATCCAGCCAAGTCAGTCAGAGAAAAGCCAGGAACAAGCCGAGGGTCAGGAACAAGCCAGGAGTCAGGAACAAGCCAGGAGTCAGGAACAAGCCAAGGGTCAGGAACAAGCCAAGGGTCAGGAACAAGCCGAGGGTCAGGAACAAGCCAGGAGTCAGGAACAGAATGAGCAAGAGCAACCACGCACTCAGCATATCAGTTGCAGGTGCTAGTGAAGGGAGGAGCTAGCCTTTCTTAAGTAGCTGGCCTGCAACCACGTCTCTTACGAGTTGCAGCTGCCTCTGTTCCCTGCGTCTCTCAGCTCTACGCTCTACAGCTGAGAAGGGAGGAGGGGAAGGGCTGTTTCTCTCCTCACAAGGGCCTGATTCTGGCTCGACTTCCTCCTCCTCCTGTTCTCGTCTTTCCCCCTCTCCATCTGACTCTTCCTCTTCCGAGGAGTGCTGCCACCAGTCTTCTCCAGGTACGAACTCCTCCATTTCCCCAGGTTCTTCCGTGGGTGCAGCCTCACCAGGGGGGGCTTGCCACCACTCCTCCTCATCTGGCTCAACCCTGACATACGAGGATGAAGAAGCAGCAAAGCAAGAAGGACTCTTTAAGTGTGAGAGGCTTGGAGTCCAGAAAGCTCTATGGGTATGACAGATCAGTAGCCCAAAAAGAAGAAAAGAGATACAACCTGGATAAGACGAACCCACAAATATGAATGCCAAGTCCAGAATTGGGCATGATAAAAACAACAAAAGAAGACGCAGGAGCTAGAAAGAGAGGACTTTTGGGGGGAGATCAGTGGGGGATGGGAAGAAGAAAGGGAAGGGTTAGAATGGTCAGGAAAGGTGTGGGGTGAAGAAAGATTATTTAAAGGAAAATAAGATAATTTGGTGTTGAAAAAGGATTGGTTTTATAGGACTTACCGACCAGATTGAGCGATTTGTGTACCGGAGAAGGAGATAGTGAACTCAGAATAAATATCAGACTGATGATTTAAATGTATAGATAATAAGATATATGAATAGCCTTAGAAGGGAAAAGGAGGTGGTAGGGAAGGTATTGTTAGATTAGTGATAAGCATTTAGAATTATTGGAGTAAAAAGTAAAATACTATCTTCTGTATGATAATGGGTTGGAAAATAATTTAGATTGATAGAAGATGGGTGAGTAATTTTTTTTTATTTTTAAGATGGAAAAAATATGAAATAGAAATTGCCAAAGTCGTTTTATAATGAAAATTAGAAGGGGGGGGGCTTTGGGGAAGTCCACCTAAGATGAAAATAAGGATTTGAAAATGTATAATTATATGTTTTGTTGAGTTATTGTTTGTTTTAAGATGTTCTTTTGTATTGTTTGGATTGTATGTGTATTTTCCTTTCTTTTTTCTTGTTTTTTTTCTTTTTCTTTCTTTTCTGTCTGAAAATCCTAATAAATTCTTATTAAAAAAAAGAAGAAGAAGAACAGAAGCCCCTTTGGGGTTTTTTGAAGAAACACTACAGCATGAAGAATCCAGACAATATCACCTGGGGAGTGATTTGGCCCCTCCCTTGACAATGACCATGTAAATAACTGATTACCCTCCCATTAGGAACCATTGTCTGTTTATTGACTGGCACCTAAAACAGACAA
Organism: Lacerta agilis; assembly: GCF_009819535.1. Lineage (NCBI taxonomy): Eukaryota > Metazoa > Chordata > Lepidosauria > Squamata > Lacertidae > Lacerta > Lacerta agilis. Next base: position 5,669,967 of record NC_046317.1, on the reverse strand, counting down.
TGATGCAGCCAGGCACGCTTCCCTGGGAACCGCATTCTACAAGCAGGGAGCCACCACTAAAAGGGTCCATTTCCATGTTCCACCCTCCACTCCTCCCTAAGATATTTATGCAGTGACCAGGCTGGTTCACAAGGAGATAGGAAGCCCTTGAGTCCAGAAACTAATGACTGCTTGCATCCCCAACACAAGACTAAAAAGCAGAAATGGATGAAGCAGGATCGCACCTTCTCCAGTCTACCTGTACTGATATTATGAAGGAACATACTGCAAAAGCTGTTCAGAGAGAAGAGCAGTAGCTCAGTGGTAGTGAGTGCATGCATCTTCAGGTAGAGCCAGGAAATGTTCCTTGTCTGGAAACCCTGGAGATCCACTGCCGGTCAGTGTGGACAATCCTGAGCTAGATGGGCCACTGGTCTGATCGGTGCAAGGCAACTTCCTATGTTCTTTCAGAACAGCGTCAGCTTAGCTTAAGCTATTGCCCCAGTAACAGGTTTTCAGGAACCCTTCAAGTCACAGCTAAGATCATATATCCAACTGCCCATACTTTGCCAGTTGTTGCCAATATCACCACTGTATCTGATTATTTATTTATTTGTTACTTAGAAAAATTCCAGAATTAAAAGGGGCCCAGTATGACACGCAGAAGTACTCACTTGGAAGTATGGTGTTGAAGATGCAAACGACCAGCTCTCGTACATTAAAGTGCTCAGGAAAATAGTTCCGAAATGCAGGTAAAAGGTATTTCTCAAATAAATAGGAAGTATAGAAGAGTGACCCAAGGACCTAGACAGGAGTAAAAACAAAAGCCCTTGATTATAAAAGCAGCACAGGAGGAATCCGTAAGAGAGAAAGCTGATCCCAGTTACCAATATGCACAGATCTAAGCTGAATAAACACCATACATTTAAAGCACATGATATTCCTCAAAGAATTCTGGGACGTACACTTTACACACACACACACACCCGAGCTCTAATTCCCAGCACCCTTAATAAACTTTGTGGGGGGAGCCATGTGCTTTAAAAGGCTGGTGTGTACGCAGCCGTAGGCAACAACTGACCAAAGGTTTCATTGCCACTACGATAGTCCAATAGTCCGTGCTTCTTTCAGATAAAGGGCATTCCACGTGGGGGCCTGGGTAGGTGTGCTGCAGGCATGTGTATATGTGGAGGGGCCCAGGTGGAATCCCTGCTTTACCGACAGCAGCTGCCGTGGTAGTGGTTTCATTGCCCTGCAAGGAGCAGGTCCCACGAGTAGAGACTGATTAACAGAACATCTTTTTATACAAGATTGTCCTTTGAACTTTTAGGATCTGTGAGACTGCACGGCTAGCCTAGCCCAGGGGAGGACTACATCTCCATGTGAGAAATACGACTGTGCTTGAAATTAGCCGATCTGCTCCACTCGGCAAAATAAAAAATACAATATACAGGTGCTGCACTGTTCACAATTTCCTAAACTTTGGAAAACGTTTATGGATGATAAGAGGACTAGCACACAGACATTGGTTAAAAGTTGGTTTAGGAAGGCTTGTCATTTAGTACTATTATGTCCTATGTTCAGAGAAGTGAAGGTATGTTTGTCATTAGTTTAGGGGTAATTATTCATTCAGCGATCCAAATCTAAGGGAATAGGATGCAATTGCAGATGACCAGGCATAGAAGCTTCAGAAAGCATTGTCTCTATTTCTTAATGCCAAAATAAAAATAACTAATACAGGCTTGTGCAGTCCAGTAGGCTAGTACATATTTTTATGAACCAGTAACTCTTATCAGTTTTCAAGGCTGTGTAATTATCTGCATAAACACAGGAATCCCAAAAGGAAGAGAAATATCTAACCTGTGCAAAATTGGTAGCTACATAACTCCATCTTATGGTAGGATTTCTGAAAAGAAAAGGAAATGACAGTCAAGACAAGAGCTTTCTTGGCAATAACTGAAACCTAATTTGTGAGAATTTTATAAACAACTGCTAAACAGCAAGTCACTTTGAGTTACTTTCCATGATAAAAGCAACTAATACTAACAAGTGCAATGAAAAATAATAGTAGAGCTGATGTAGTCTGCAGGAAACACAATCCAATTTCTATTCCAGAACAGCAAATATTTAATGTAAGAAAGTCTGTTTGCTAGTTATGACTTTGCTCAAATGGCATGATTTACTGAATGTGCAGCTGCACTATTATTATTTTTAATCAGTTTGTTATTTTGCATAAAGAAGGAAAGGAGTATTTGAGGGCAATGGGATATACAGATTGGAGAATGTGGAATACCATGAAAAATAGAAAGATAACAGCAACTTCTACAGAGGAACTCTAGAACCTTATATATAAAAAACCTATCAAAATCCATGAAGAGTAGAATATCTTAAAGCCAAAATGGTCAGACTCAGCACCTGTTTCTGGAACCAGAAGCAAAAAGCTCTGATGTGCTCAAAAGAGATATGCATTGAGCTAATGCATTTTGGATCCTACTAGGCCTGCTCCAGGAAAATTCAGAGACACTAATGGTTGTCTTCTACTACAGTAATCTTTACTCAGAGACAACCCACTGAAATTCATGACCATGAGTTAAGTTAGAGACCCAGTGGTGGGTAGGGCCAGAGACAAAAGTGAGTGGAGCAACAGATAGAGAGGCTGAGGCCAGTGGTGTAGCGTGGGTTGCCTGGGGCCGTGCGGAGGGGCTGGGTGGGAGGGAGGGAAACGGATGGAGTATACATGCACATTCAACTGCCTAATACTGTCCACATCACCCAGGAGACATAAGAAGAGTCGTTCCGTGGTCTGGAGAGGTCATTCCTGGTTCACATGGAGAAGCTGTTTTCAATGGATCCCAGCGACAGAGGTGTGCAGTTGTGTTGAGGCTGCCCTGGGTGTTGAACTTTTGCATCCTTAACAATTTTGTGCCCAGGCTACACTACTGCATAGGACCGCAGTGATCCCACCAGGCTACACTACTGCAGAGGACCGCACCTGCTCCTGGAACTGAGGTTCCCAACCTGTGTCTTGTGCCCTCCGTTATGAAGCATGCATCCAGTCCAACCTTCCAATCACAATTTCTATAAGTCACAATGGAGCAGCCAAATTGACATTACCGGGGATAGTCATCTCTGTAAATAAGGGTGGGAGCAAAGAGGAAATACAGATACTGGGAAACTTTAGGAACTTGGACGGTGTCTGAAAAAGCAGAAGGGAGAGAGTCATTTAGTACCAGATAATGCCACACACTAAAAAAGAAACCCATAGGGTTCCATCCTATTTTCTATGGGTCTCAAACTGTTTATTAATGCTTGAGTTTAGGAATAATAAAGGTAAAGGTAAAGGGACCCCTGACCATTAGGTCCAGTCGTGTCCGACTGGGGTTGCGGCGCTCATCTCGCGTTATTGGCCGAGGGAGCCGGCGTACAGCTTCCGGGTCATGTGGCCAGCATGACTAAACTGCTTCTGGTGAACTGGAGCAGCGCACGGAAACACCATTTACCTTCCTGCTGGAGCGGTACCTATTTATCTACTTGCACTTTGACATGCTTTCAAATTGCTAGGTGGCCAGGAGCTGGGACAGAGCAATGGGAGCTCACCCCATCATGGGGATTCGAACCTCCAACTTTCTTATCAGCAAGCCCTAGGCTCTGTGGTTTAGGAATAATACATTTCTACAATTTCTCAGTCCAATGGCATGGCTTATGTGCCATTCTTATCCTACATTTTTTTTACAATGAGCAAGACAAGTCTGTGACATGTCCCTTACCTCTAATTCACCCCAGGTTTAATGCCCCCCCAAATAAACCCCTATTGTCAGAGCACTTCCCCCTTTTCCACTAAACCCAGGATTCTCTTATATCCTTTGCAAGAACTGTACTACCAATAAGCATTAGAAGACTGACAAGTACTGGTAATTTAGCAAAGCATGAGGAGGCCCATACACACATTCTTCTGAACTAGAACAGGTCTTTGAATTGTCTCCATATCACAGAACTCAACTCTCAGAACAGGAAGAAGGGAGGGAGTCTTAATTCCCACAGCTGTGCAATTATTGCAGAAAACAGTCACTCACTTGTCTTCTGTGGCGTAAAGGAAAGTATTCGAGGAGCATTCTCCCTGATAAAAGAGTAGATTTTCATCAGCAGACGCACCTAAAGGAGTGGAATAACAGATAAAATGCATTTGACATCTTACAATTACAGGAGATATAGTCCAGAAGGATACCATGGTCAATAGCATCAAAAGCTCCTCTGCCCCTCTTTTGATGAAGGTGAGACCAAAGCAGATTCAGTCTCAAGCCAGGTGAGCACCCAGAATGCAAGAGGTCATGATAATCAGTATTCTCCAAGAATGCTTCCAGTTGTACTGGCATTACTCTCTCCACCACTGTGCTCAAAAGGAGGGTGTTTGCCGCAAGTTATTAGTGGTTTAAACCATCAGTGTATCTGAAAACAGAAGTACCTACTAGACCTTAAGAATTATGGTGAGTTTCTTTTTGCATCTGACCATTTCCTACACCCTTAGGCTCAATCTCTTGGAGGAAATGAAAATTTGTCACCGTTGCTATTACCACAAGTCAGGCAGAAGCAAAAGTGGAATGTTTACACAAAATTACAGGTTAGCTAAGGACACACATCCTGTTATAAAGCAGCATTTTGCTAATTTAAGCTTTGTGAAATGACCTTTATCTACATCCACAAGAAACTAGCTCTCCAGCTGAAACTCACCTGCTCAAGTATCACTATGGCAGCAGAAGCTGGTGGTAAATGGTAGGCAATGGCAATGTAAGCTGGTCCCACTCCAAGCCCAAATATCTGGAAGATCATGAAGAGACCCCCAAAGAAAGTGGAGCGGATTGTCTTGTGGGCGGAACCATGGTAGCCCTGGGCCCAAAGCAGGAAGAGCCCATAGGGCACAGTCAGGGTGAACAGGAACATGTAAAGCCAAGTGGAAGCAACGACAGAACATTTGCCAAAAGCGAAAACCAGGAGATCAAACTCCAGCACCAACCTGCAAAAGAGATTCAAACAGCAAAGAAAGTTAAAATCATATAGGTAAAGGTAAAGGGACCCCTGACCATTTGGTCCAGTCATGACTGACTCTGGGGTTGCGACGCTCATCTCGCATTATTGGCCAAGGGAGCCGTCGTACAGCTTCCAGGTCATGTGGCCAGCATGAATAAGCCGCTTCTGGCGAACCAGAGCAGCGCACGGAAATGCCGTTTACCTTCCCACTGCAGTGGTACCTATATCTACTTGCACTTTGATGTGCTTTTGAACTATGTTGGCAGTAGCTGGGACCGAGCAACGGGAGCTCACCCCATCGCAGGGATTCGAACAGCCGACTTACTAATCGGCAAGCCCTAAGCTCTGTGGTTTAACCCACAGCGCCATCTGTGTCCCTTGGCGGTTAAAATATACCGGTATATTTCATCAGGTGAAATCAGTAACAGTTAAGGAATTCTATCATGAAAGTTGAGGTGATTTTAATCTGTTTTAGTATTCTAAGCTTTGTTTTAGAGTATGGTTGTGATTTTTTTCATGATTTTCTTGTTTTATCTTTTCGTAAACCGCTTTGAGGTTCCTTTTAGAATCAGGCAGTGTATAAATCTTATGAAACGAATACTGAACTTAAGTATACAACCTAAGGTTTTATATTGCACAGAACACTGTAAACCAACAAAGCAAACACACAGATACAGACAGATACCACCCCTACAGAGATCCAGGACCACTTGGATAAGTACACACATGTGGGAAAACTTGTATTATTGTGGCATAGCCTGCAGCCTTTCAGTCAGTTAGTTCTGGCAGGGCTGCACACCTTCCAAGACTTTGGGTTTTAAGTGCTGCTCGATTTTGACCAATTTGAATGCCTGCTGGTTTCTTCAAATAAAACACTGGGGGTTGTATTCAATGCAATGCTAAATAAGCAGCCCATTAGTGCAAGGATTCCTGCTTGTGCAACAGGACTCTCTCTGCCCGATCTCCCTGCCTGTGCCCCACATCCTCCCCAAATCTGCTCTAGATGGTTGGGGGAACCCCAAGAACAGATTTAGGGGGCATGCAGGGGAGGGGAAGGGAGAATCCTTCTGCTGGTGGGATGATTCCTTAGCACTGCACTGGATACGTGCATAAGGGACAAAGTGTTCTCACTCAGAAGTAAGCCCCACTTGGTTCCAGTGAGCTTGCTGACAAGCATGCATAGCACTTGCAGCTGTAGATGCAGAAGAGCCACAGACACAAGCATGAGCAAACCATGGATGGGGGGGGGCATGTTCTCATTGTCTAGGGTGCTCACAGCCACAGGTTCCTTCCATGCACAGACTCTTGATGGTTCAGATAAAGCGATGCCAATTTTATTAAAGTACAAATACATCCTCTTCTACCCTTTAGCTTCTCTTCCACAGAATTCTGGTTACAGGTGGGTAGCCATGTTGGTCTGCCATAGTCGAAACAAAATAGAAAATTCTGTCCAGTGGCACCTTAGAGACCAACTGAGTTTGTTCTTGGTATGAGCTTTCGTGTGCATGCACACTTCTTCAGATACCAGTAATTCTGGTATTACTGTAGTTTGCTGCCTTGTGATGGTAGTATTTAAACAAACGAAGAAAACCCAAAATTCAGTAAAATATGAACATGCACAAACAGAATTCCAGAATAAAAAGCACCAATAAAAACAGAATCAAGGATCAACATTAACTCTAAAGTCAGGCACGTGTGCATCCATGCAACACACAGACAGCTTTGGGACTCTACGCTTGAAATACTTTTGTGCATTTCAAAAGCTTGTACTTCCACAATTTTGATCTTTTCACTGCAAGAAGACATGATCCCTTACTTGGTCTTGGTGTTTCCCCCAATACAAGCACTTTGATACAATACTTGCTATGGGTGTTCTATTTCAACTAAAAGCAAAGCAATACATTTTCATTGATTCAGGTCTCAAGTCAACACTAAAACAAAACAAAAACAAACAAACCTCCAGCTCATCCCTTAAACATTTTCCTACCTTCCTTCATCAATAAAGTCTACTATGAGGGTGTTTAGAATGATCAAGATGAAGAAAGCAATGAACGCGTGATGTATGGTCCGGATGTCTTCCACTTCAAATAGCTCACTGAGGAAAATAAGTATAAGAAGTACGGTACATTAGAACATTTTGGGGGGTGGGGACAAACTCCAGGACATCCAATGGTTAAACATGGAGTCGAAAGCAACAGGAATATGATCAAAAGATTTCCACAGGAGGATATGGCTGTGGCTTCCCTGGGCCATTTGCTTTTCCTCCTTCAAATGTAACATGGGATCACTCTTTTTCAGTGTCTAATTTCTCTGTCAACAAATTCGCCTGTCAACAAATATAAGACCTTCACCACTTTTTTAAGAGGGTAGTGTGGAAAGAAGTGCCACTGTACAGGAGAAAGAGATTCTCAGACTGTTTCAAACCAGCAGGCTGAATGTTTCGGTAACCCAACCCCCATGAGCCATTCTGACAGGTGGGGAGGGAAGCATTCAACTGCAAATCATCTGCCATAACCATGACATCTGGGCAAGTCTTTTCCTGTGCCTGCGTGGTTTGAAATCAAACCACGTAAGCAAAGGCACAGGACTTTGTAGGCACTGACAATCAGCTGACTGGTGGTGCCAGCAAACCTGCATTCAGCAAGGAACCACATCTTTACCTGTCCCACAGGCCAAGCTGGTTTGGGGAAGGTGGCCTTGTGGGTCAAATTAGGATGCCAGACCAGGCCAGAAGCTCCACAGAGCTGCTCTACAGCTCGTTTCACACAGACATTCTCCCATTTTGCACCAACTGAAGCCTTTCGTAATCCACACTCCATGCTATGTGAATATTTGGTTCTCAGAGGCTTGAAGTGCTTATTATTCATTCATTATTAAATTGATATGCCACCGTGCCTCCAAAGGTGCCCTGGAGAAAACAGGACTGTATCATATCCAAGTCTGAAACTACATGGGCCAAGGTACCATTCTGTTATGGGTTCTCCTAGGCAGTATATAAAAGAAGTTAGGGACAAACTTTATTGGAGAACCAGGCCACCCATGAGGAGTCTGGATTGCTAAGCAATAGACATTCTATTCTGTAGAGCAGTTTCTACAGAACAGAACAGCCTCTGTGAATACAGAATCCAGCCACATCCACATCCACAGCCTCTGTGAATACAGAATCCAGCCACATCCAAGTTAGAATTTGGGACGTGCAATAGCCAATTGGCTAGAACACTTATAAAGGTTAGGAAAACCTACTTTCAGTCTACGCAGTATAAAAATGAATGGGATCTACTGGAAGGGAGAAACGAGATAAGCCACCCAATGGATCAAGGCAACTTTAACTTTAGCAAGGGCACCAGTGAAATTTACCATCTGATTAACATACTCACTCCATGGCAGACTTTCTAGCAACAAAAACTTTTCCATGTTCTGGAGGTGCTCTTGATCCTCTGTGAAAAGAACAAATATTCAACAACAAATTGACATATCAACTCTGCTTCAGACTCAGCCAAAAACCAACATACTTGCTTTTGAAGCCACCGTCTTTCTCTGAGCACACAGCTGAGAAGGCAGGGGGCGAAGAAGATTCAAGCTGCACGGACTTTGCAATCAAGCCATTTACGAATTCTGTAAAGTGGCTGCCAATCTGCTGCATGAAAGCTGGCTTCATTTGCTGGTAAAATTTGGAGGGAGGGAGGAATACAAAAGAGACTATCTTAAGTATGATTGTTAAGTATTGCCTGGAATTTCCCTGATAAAATGGCATGTTACTCTTTACCTTCAAATGCAAGGCTGACTTTCTAACACCATGCTAACAACAAATCATGAACGTGTCTCATTTCCTGACAACTGACTGCTGTACATATTCTTGGACCCCAGTCAAAGTCACAGCCATTGTGGCCTTTGGTCAGCACTCATGGGACTTCCTAGTCTAGCAACATCTGGTTCCTCATTCCTGGTTTAAACCACTTATCAACAGGTCCCCAAGAGTGAGGTAGCAAAGTAGCCAAGTGTAGAGCCTTTCTAAGAAAATAGTATCTGAAGAAGTGTGCATGCACACGAAAGCTCATACCAAGAACAAACTTAGTTGGTCTCTAAGGTGCTACTGGAAGGAATTTTTTATTTTATTTTGTTTTGACTATGACAGACCAATATGGCTACCTACCTGTAAGAAAATAATAGTTAGCCTAGCTGCCTCCCATCTTGATTTCAAATATATTCACTCGACATATCTGACAGAAATCTGACCAGAAAATTGACTTGTTCTGCAGGGGCTTTTTGTTTCGTATAGTCAAATACCAACCCTATGCAAAACACACCCTTTTAGTCCATTAAATTTAAGGAAACCTGAGAAGTCCAGGAGTATTTGAGAAATGGGAAAGTGGATGGATAGTTTAAGTTTCAATCTGGCCAGGAGGTGCAGATCAGGTTGTTATTGTTGGCATGCGTCTGTCTCAAGGGACAATGGAGTGTGCCTCCAGGGATCAAACCCAATCAGGTAATTCATACTGGAATTCACACAGAATGAATTCCTTAAGCATCCCACTTGCTAACAGGCTAGAGGAGGAAAGCAGCCTAGCCGCCTCCTGTGCCCTACAACAGCAGCTGAAGGTTTCCAAGGCATCGGAGAAAAGCATGAACATTTGAAGGTTTGGGGGGTAATAAAGGTACAAAGGACTGTAATGGTTCTAATAAAATAAAATAAAAACCCAGAAGCCCAAGATTTGATATTCTTAGGAACAACGATCTTCAGTTCTTCAGTTTAAAAGAGCTCACAGGAAAGTGAGCATTGTTTATAATTTTTGCATTTGAGGAAATCTTTCAGCAGTCCCAGACTCAGTGACACCTAATTACAGGATTTAGGTTTTCTAACAGGCCGACACAATGCATAGTTCCATCACAGATGGGAGTTTACTGCTGTCTAGGGATTCCTCCTTGTCAACTCATATTAACTACATATTAATTCAGGTAGGTTTACCTCCGCCTCCACCAAAAGTTGCATCTTCCGAGTGTTCAAATGGTCAGCGTCAACACAACCTAAGAGGAAAAACCAAATTGTTACTGTACTGTAAACGATGAAGACAATAAATACTGGGTATACGTTGTCCACAAGTATGAAAGACAAAACAGGAAAAGTATGCAAACTGGAAATTTAAAGCATTTTAAAATCAGTGCTGCAAATAAGTCCACAAAAGTTACTAGCCCTCAAAACTTTCACTTATTCCCCTGCCCAGATGTACCTGTATTAGCCATTCGCTACTGACCAAAAGGAAACCTATTCCAATTTCCAAGGCTTACCTTCCTGGAGTGCATTAAAACTGTAGTTAATTGGGGCAGATCATTTAAACTTATCTACCCAAATACTAAAAAACAGGAGGTGCTAGGGAGAAGGATTCTAGCCTGGCCTCCTGGCGGGCATCTGTATGATTCAAGCGTCCATGCACCGCTTGCCCCCTGCACCCTCAAGTGGTACAGCCCAGGCACAAGTTCACTAGCCAAGTGAGAGCAAGACGGCAGAGACGGTGCACACAAGACATTCAACTGTGACAAAACCAGCGTACAATGCATAGAAATACATTTTTTCTGAAAACAGAAACAAAATTGTTTCTGCAGAATTGCAGTTAGATTTTTCTTCTTGAAACTCCTCTCATTAAACAAGCATTCAGCAAGGTATGCCTACTTTTTTCTCATAAAATGTCCTGGGGAAGGAATATCTTTAAATTCAATACCAAAAAAATAAAGAGAACATTACCTGACCCAGAACAAAGGAGGAGATTTGTGTAAATACATGATTTTATTCTCAAATTGACAAACCACAATTAGGGCCATCGCTCAGCCTCTCAAAGGTCCTGCACCCTAGAGACAGGGTCTGAGCTTTCAAACAGGACTGAGCTTACAATGTTGAGTGCTGTGGGGACAGAAAACAGGAGCAGCTTGAAAACACAATTTGCCAGCTACGCAAATTCATCATAACTAAATTCATCATTTGAGTTCTAAGCTAAAATTAGGTTCTAAGCTATGGTTAGAATAATCCAGTCATCATCGAGTGCACAAGTCAGCAGAGGCCTTCCCTGGCACCCACAATATCACACCCACAACCCACACACAGAAACTTGGCTTGATAGCAGCATTTTTTCTACCACAAAGTGCTTTGTTGTAGGGTGCGTGTAGCTCCCACAACAATTTATACACTTTACAGATTTGCCAACAGGTCCAAAAAGATTGGAAAGCCAAAATGCATGCACGGGGTTGTAGTCAACAAAGTTTTACTCATAGTAGACCCATTGGACATGGTGAACGCTGGAAACAATCCATTATTCAAGAACCAAGGAAGAATTCGTATTTACTTCAGAACTTTTGTTCATTTGCAGATTCAAAATAAATCCACTGATAAAATATTATCTATATATAAAAATGTAAATGGTGGATGTTTGTGACCGATCGCCTTTCTCCGTAACCGCTTGACCGAATCCGTTGAAATTTGGACACAACATTCCATGGCCATATGGGAGTGTTTGTGCATGCTTACATTGTACAGATAGCACACCTTTCACAGGTAAAAACATGATTTTATGCAAAAATATACCCTGTTTCTCCTAAAATAAGACATAGCCATAAAATAAGCCATAGCAGGATTTCTATGCATTTGCGAAATATAAGCCATTCCCCAAAAATAAGCCATACCCCGAAAATAAGCCATAGTGACGTGGTACCTCCCATTAAAACAGCCTGGAGAGGCGTGGCTATGCAGCATACTGATGCGACGCGGTTAAAATAAGACATCCCCTGAAAATAAGCCATACTGTGTTTTGTTGAGCGAAAAAAAATATAAGACGGTGTCTTATTTTAGGAGAAACACGGTATATAGTGCCCTCCAGTGGATGACAAAGACCACAGACGTCATCTCATTTTACCATCACACACCCCCCCGCCCCTGTCCCCCCTCCTCCTAAGTCACCACCCCTCAGCTCCCCGGTGCCCAGTTGAGCAAGTCTGAGGCCGGAGCAGAATTTTACCCCCAAGCTGGAATGAAGGATGTGGCAGCGGCAAGACCGGCAGCTGCAGTGGGAAGGGCTGCCAGAGACCCGCCACCCTTGCACTTCATCTTCCTTTCCCTGGCCCGGTTCCTTCTCCTCCTCCGCCCGTTCGGCCTGGCCCAGCTCCTGGCCTGAAGAACAGGTGGCTCAGGCTGCAGCAGCGCCGGCTTCTCCTTTCTCCCATCTAGGCCCTTACGCCACGTGGGACCAGGCTTCAGCGCCCACCGAAGTGGAGGGCCTGAGAAGACCGCAGGTAGCCTGCGGGCCTGGGCTCCATCCTCTAGTAATGGGCTCTCTGGCCCTGCTCCGGGGCTTAGGCGGCCACAGCTCATCTTCCAAGAGGCGAAGAGGTGGCGGGATGGTGTGAGGCGCGCGGGGAGCAGATCTAAGGCACGGAGCTGAGGGGACGAGTGAGGCTGGGGCCAACTTGGAGGGAGACGGTCTACGAGGAGATAACATGGGGATGGCAAGGAAGGCTGAGGGAGAGTGCTGGCCGCCATCTTGAATTACTTACACCATAAAGATAGCACACCTTTCAGAGGTAAAAACGTGATTTTATGCACACACAAAAATAGCGCCCTCTTTCCCATTTTTCCATGTCATTCATATATATATATATACACACACACACACACACTTTCCATCTTCTTTCTCAGCTTAATCAATCTCCTTTAATACCTGAAAATAATGCCCCCGCGTACTCGCACAACAAAAGCAGCACGACGTGTAATTGCAAAACAAACTCAGGAACAACGTTTATCAAGAAATGAACAACAAAGACAAAGAATGACTCAAATACATACCGAGGAAACACCAGATCAACGTGAAACCAGACGTCAGGATGCACGCTTACGAGCACAAGAAACGCGTTTTCAAATTTCACAACACCTACGTTCCCAACACAATGAACGACAGAGATTGAGAAACTCCGAAACCCATCACCAAGAAACACCAGCTCAACATCAGACACAACTCCCGACTCTGGAATTACACAATTACAATCGCCTTGCGTTCTGGTATAACCCGACTTATGATTATAGTCTACACAAACATGTTTTCATTGGCACTATGACTGACGTATGTCTTCATTGCAAGGCTCTGAAATTTAAGGGAGAAACGATTCAATGCTCCACATATAGATGAAGTTGCAATTGTTATAGTCGGAGATCAATTCCAACCTAGAGATATTGTTCTACCGTATTTTTCGCTCCTAAAAAGTAAGGGGAAATATCTGTGCGTCTTATGGAGCGAATGGTGGTCCCTGGAGCTGAATTGCCCAGGGGCCAAAGGAGGATCATGCTTTTTGTTTTACAAAGGGAAAAGGAGGTGTTGAAAGGACCCCACTCAGCAGTTGATCAGCAAGAGATCAGGAGAGAGATAAGAGTCCTGGCTCCCTTTCAGCCCCGCCCTCCTTTGTTGAATGTGCTACAGAGGGAGGTTGTTTGTTTCCCCAGCAACATGTGACTGGCTGATTAGATTATCTGTCTGGAAACTGTAGAAAAGGCTCCCTTTCCTTTAGAAGCTGCAGAAATGTGAGTTGAACCCCATAAAACGGGGCTTTTCCTCTTTGCTTTTCCCCTTTTGTAAAAGGAGCTTTGCTTTTCCCCCTTTGCAAAAAAAAGCTGCAAAACTTTTAGCTGATCCACAAAAAAAACCAGGGCTTTTCCCTTTGCAAAAAAGCTGCAAAACTTTTAGCTGATCCTCTAAAAACCAGGGCTTTTCCCTTTGCAAAAAAAGCTGCAAAACTTTTAGCTGATCCTCAAAAAAACAGGGCTTTTAGAGGAGGAAAACCAGAAAAATGTTTTTTTTTATCTTGTTTCCTCCTCTAAAAACGTGGTGCGCCCTATGGTCCGGTGCGCCTTATGGAGTGAAAAATACGGTATATGTCTTCACAAACAATGGGACAACAAAATATATAGTCTACCCTCAAGTATTATACTATTGTACAACTTTCAAAACGTCACCTTCTCTTTCCTTTCCTTTCCAATTCCTTTCCACTAAGCCACAGCAATGCGTGGCCGGGTCAGCTAGTAGTAAATAAGATAAGATTTTTGCAATTACTGATGAAGAAATCGCATCATTGCTTGATTATGGGAAAGACCAGCCTGATTCATGCCTCTTTGACAAGTCTTCTTTCTCTCCTGCAGTCTCCATTATTGACCTACCACAGTGTTTTTCAACCACTGTTCCGTGGCACACTAGTGTGCCGCGAGATGTTTCCTGGTGTGCCGTGGGAAAAATTGAAAAATTCAAGAGAATTACTTTATATATAGTCAATATAGGCACAGAGTTAAATTTTTTAACATTTTCTAATGGTGGTGTGCCTCGTGATTTTTTTCATGAAACAAGTGTGCCTTTGCCCAGAAAAGGTTGAAAAACACTGACCTACCATGAAATGGGCCCAAAGTTCTGCTCACATCACTTTTCGGCCTTGCCTGCTGCTAGCATCACTAATTCATACCAGCAAGTAAAGCTGCATCAGTACGATTCTTGCCCCATAAAACTATCAACTATTCCTTTGTTTGCATGGAATCGGCACAGCAGTCCACTTAGCCCTACACTGGTTTTTTTGTGCAGTTTTATATAAGAGTATAAATCTCAATTTTAGTTTTCTTTGCTTTTCTTTCCTCATCTTCCTCTGCCTCTGGGTATTGGAGGTTGTCTTTCGCAACAGTCAGAAATCCAGCGGCCTCAGCAATCAACACCAAGTCCTCCACAAAACCAGAGGCGTCTTAGCCATAGAGCCTAGTGGCGTGGGGAGCCATGGCGCCACGTTCTGGAGGGCGCCAAGGAAGAGGCGGAGGCTGGACACAGAGCCTCCCGGCATCAGCTTGCCGCCCTTGTCTGCCTCCGCTATGCCGCGCTGCGCCCGGAGCCGCCTCCTGCACTGTCCTTGGCGAGGGAGCCACTGCTCATCCCACCAAAGGTGGTGTGTGTGTGTGCACGCCCTCGGCTCCGCGCTTCTCCCTGTCAAGCTGCAGTGGCAGCTTTGCCTACGAGCACCCTGAAGCACGCTGTGCTCATCCGGATTGGCACAGGGCCCCACCACTCTAGCGCACTGCAGCCGCCCTTGCCTCGCCCCCGCTGGGAGCCGGAGTGCGCCTGCAGCTGGGACTCAGCTACGCTTTCCTTCTGCCCTTCCGTCTGAGGGCAGAGGGAATCCCTCTCTCCCTTTTGCAGCACGCCTCTTTTGATCTCCGAATAATATATGTCTACACGCCTATCGGCGCGAGTGGTGACTCCGCTCATATTATTATTTTTTACGCAGTTTGGTTTCCTGTGCCAGCGAAATCGCTCCTACCCCACTTCTTGAGCTGAACTTTTCAATGGCTGCACATCACTCCTATAGTGCTGCTTTATGTTGCTTACGGTGGATCTCCCCACCCCAATGCTCCGATGAGCCTGGAAATCAGAGTGCAAAACAGAGACAAATATGCCCATTTCCCTTCTGCAGTAGAGCGCGATTGGCGTTTCGGTGTGTGTTTGTGTGCATGTGCAGGGGTGTACCCAGGATCAAAACTGGGGGGGGGGGAGCCATAGTCGTTCAGGTTGTGACATTTCAGCACGGAAAAGGCGAATGAAACCAAAATTTTAAGAAAATTATATATAATTATAGCAGTGCTTTATTACGGTAGTTATTACAATTATTTGCTTGAATTTTTTTTTAATTTTTATTCTAGTTACATGTGTTATACTAATATCATTTTTCTTGGGTTTGAAGAAAACTCGTTCAAAACTTTCGTTTCAATCCAGTCCTGATTTTCCTTGAAGAATTTCCGATGGACGCTCATCAAACACAACCCAGTCAGTCTGTCCTCTCCCATTGTACTTCTGAGCCAGGTCTTTACCCTTCAAAGCGTACTGAAAGATCGTTCAACAGTAGCCGTAGTGGACGGGAAAGCCCTTAAATATAGGAGTGCGTGCCTTGTTGCAGGGGAAAAAAATATTAGCCTCCTCCAAAAGTGCAGCCACCTCAATGTCCTTTAATTTGTCTCCTGCTAAATCCTTCTTTTTCCACAGATTATACCACAAATCTAATTCTGCAGAGGTATCACCCAACTCATAAAACTCCACGAAAGACTTTGCTTTTTCCAAATCTTTTGAAGCCATTCAACTAAAATACTGATGAACTAGCGGCAGGCGGCTCAGTTTATATAGTGACGCGGAACTCACTAGACCCCTCTAGAAGATTCCCTCTTCTCTCTGCTAGAGCCCGCTAGAGACCTCTCCCTCCCTTGAATCCCACTGGCTGGCTGACATAGATTCCTCTACCAGTCGCTAGGTGGCTCTAGATACTTCTCGGTTTTTACACCATTTCAGTGTGGTAAACAACTGATTATTCGCCATCGCCCTACCTAATTTTGTTTTGTTTCATCACTTTATAACCATTTAATTTTTTTTTGCTTCCGGGGGGGGGGGCAGCTGGCCCCCACTGCCCCTCGCTGGGTACGCCCATGTGCATGTGCATTTTTCTGGAATGCTTGTTCCACCAAAGCAGCTTCTTCTGCACCAGCCCTGTTCTAAGCACAGGTCCGCCCCCCGCCCCCCACTTTCACAAGCTGGGTGGGAACATCTCCTTTTAAACATTTGGTTTTTTTCAGGGGGCCAGGCATTCCCCACCTGGAAAGAGCTGAAGCTGACAGATTTAGGCTGATTTGGTATGGTTTTGGTGGGAAAGGGGGGGGGTGGAGAATGCAGCCTATAGCTCTAGCAAAGGCGGGATGGATTTCATGGCCGGAGCTCCGCCAACGTTCACAGCAATTGGGGAGTTTTTCGCTGAAGGTGTTTGTTTGTGTGGGAGGTGTGACCTAGCAAGGGAAAGAATCGTTGACGCGAATCCAGAGGACTAGTCGCATTCCACTCCGGATCATTTCTCTCTCTCTCTCTCTCTCTTTCTCCTCCTGGCAACATTTCAAAACCATTGATCCTTCCCAAGGCCATAAACATACTGGGCTTTGGGCTTTCCGTTTCTTGCCTTTCTGGCCCGCGAGTCGCCCCATGGTGCACTTTTGCCAGAAAGTTGATGGGGACTTTTGACAGGTTCCCTTCATTGTTTTCTAAATGCATTTTTTTTAAAAGCCTTGGCTTTGTTGTGCCAATTAACTCTGCAGGTCCTTTAAAGGATCATTAGTAGTCAATATATGAGGTTAACTATATTTATTTGAATAGAATAGGTAAACCTCAAACAGCAACAACAAAAACAACCCCTCAGACAGTAAACTTTCTTTCACAGTAATAAAACCCTATTAAATAACCGCAAAGGAAAAATTCCAAAGAAGCAATCCCACCCACCAGACCTTCACCCACATAGAACACCAGATCCAGCCATAGGAAGTCTCTGCAGAGTTTGGTCCATTATCCTCATCCTACTGACCTGTGCCAATTAGGGCTCCTAATTTGGGCAATCAAGTGCCAACTGGGCCATCCTAAAGGGAAGGGTTGGCTGCATAAGGCCAGACCTACACCTCCTTGGTTTTTCTTGCGCGTTTTCTGCTACACGCTTTCTGCTTCCCCTGCTGCTATCTATTTCTCTTGGAGTCTTGATTACGGTTTGAGCTGCCTAACACTGGGCGCCTACAGAACAGACAGTGGGAAGGAAAGAGGGTCTCTTGCGACACCCCATGTGTTCCCAGACGCTCTTCTGATGAAAGGACCGACGCCATTCATTCGCGTTGTCACAATCTTCTACAGTGGCGCAGGGAAACCCTGGAGGCTGGTGACCAGGCGCTTCTTAGCCATAGAGGCTAGTGGTGCAGGGAACCACGGAGGAGCCGCCCTGCAGCTGCTGACCGCTCGGAGGGGAAGGTGGGCATGGGGGGCGCCGGAAGGATCCTTGCACTATGGCGCCAGATAGGCTTAAGGTGGCCCTGCACGAAATGCTTAGGGGAGAGACTCCCTTGCTCCTGACATTGTCTTTCACAACAGTCAGAAATCCAGCTGCCTCAGCAATTAGCACCAAGCCCTCCACAAAATGTATGATTGGCACTATCAAACACAACACAGAACATCATTTATTCTTACATCACATACAATGCCAAAGGTAGGTCTTAATTATTGCAACAATTATTAATTAATTGTTGCAACTAGCTCTGCAGACATGTGCAAACAGGATGGGTAGCCACAGTTAACACACTTGTAACAGGGGAGAATTGCCAGAAATGTGCCCAAGTGTTGCCTTCCTCTTCAGTAGGTCCTGATGGGCATAGTTCCAAGAGGCAGGAGGAAAGAGGCTCCTTATTTATGTTCCACTGTGCATACAAGACACTCCAAGCACCATACGCCTATGAAAGGTCATTTCTACATATCCCTCTTTATCTCCAAGCTCAAGAGGGCTGCAGCAGGGACACTGACCTGGAACAACGATGCAAGTGCAATTTCTCCTTGCTGTAGGCATGGAATACATTGATGCATCTTATGTCTTTTAGTGTCATCACCTACTTTTGAGAGACGTCAAGAGGTGACTTCACCTCCAGGTAGTAAAGATGGGACCTCTGTATTCTGTTCTAGCACTTTCCCACTTTGCTTTGGGTCGATGGCATTCACACTAATGGTTACTGAATCTTTTTCTATAGGAAACAGTTTTCTGGTTGTGAAATTGTTAGACTTTAACCCACCCCACCTGACCTCCAGCCCTTCTTCTTCTTTGGCAATCACTCATAGATGAGTAAGATTGTCTTCCATGAACAAAATCTTAAGAGTCAAAAGTAAGATTCTGTTCTGGTTGCTGTTGCCAATTCCTTCTTTCCCAATAGTTCCAGGCCACGTGTCAAACTCTCACTCAACTCTTGCATTAAAATCACCCAGGAAGATGATTTTACCTTTCTTAGGCATCCTCCGACCCAGACGTACGCTGGAAATAGCGTGTGCGCACGCGTATGGGTGTGCGCTCCCCCAACCTCTGCACGATCGTCGCTGGAGACACCAGCCCGAGGCAAGGAAAGGTTGCCAACGCCTGATCTACACCAGCAACCCAGAGAGTACATACAGAATGGGCTTGTGTGCCAGGTCAGCATTAATATGTGCTACATGTCGGGTATATATAATTCAAACTCTGTAATTCAAAACAAAATAGAAAATTCTTTCCAGTAGCACCTTAGAGACCAACTGAGTTTGTTCTTGGTATGAGCTTTCGTGTGCATGCACACTTCCTCAGATACGTATCTGAGGAAGTGTGCATGCACACGAAAGCTCATACCAAGAACAAACTCAGTTGGTCTCTAAGGTGTTACTGGAAAGAATTTTCTATTTTGTTTCGACTATGGCAGACCAGCACGGCTACCCACCTGTATCTGTAATTCAAGACTGCACAGTCAACTCATTGCCAAACTTGGATGGAACCACAGGACAGAAAGTTGAATTGACTAATATTCTTCCAGATTTGTCAAAAATGAGTCACTAAACCAGCATGACAAACTGCAGAACCTGTGGTCTGTTTTAATATTGCATCATCACTAAGAAGAAACTCTTGACCTTTCTATCAGTTTAGTGGACACATGCTGAATGAAATTCCAGCCAAACTAGTGAAGGGAACATTCATATTAATAAAGGATAAATAAAGATCCCTTTTATTAATGAATTTCCCTTTAGCTTGCTTTTGAGGTGCTCTTAAGTATGAAAGAAGGTTCAGGGAATGGCTGTGGTTGTGCTGAATCTGATGGTTTGCTAAATGAAGAACTTGCTATGTGAACTATTTAGCTTGCTATATGAGACAAAATGGTTCAAATGTAGAAACTAGGATTATTGGAATCAATATACTTGGACAAATTCAGAATTAAATTGATAAAAAGCAACCTGAGCATTCCATCAGTATTTCTTGTTAGTTGTGAAGTTTAAATAATTATAGCAATGTTATTATTCCAGGTCACATGACAACTCTTTTCTTTACTTGAGTAAAGAAGGGGGTTAGCTTTTGACGTGAATACTGTATTTTTCGCTCCATAGGACGCTCCGGCCCATAGGGCGCACCTCGTTTTCAGAGGAGGAAACCAGGGAAAAAATATTTTTCTGGTTTTCCTCCTCTAAAACCCATGGTTGGTTTTTTTTGAGAATCAGCTCAAAGTTTTGCAGCTTTTTTGCAAAGGGAAAAGCCCTGCTTTTTGAGGATCAGTTCAGATTTGTGCAGCTTCTGTAAAGGGGGAAAAGCATTGCTTACAAACCAGTAAGCACCAGTATAAACCAGTACAGACCAGTAAGCACCAGCAGGTAATAGGACGCAAGAGGAAAGCAAACCAGTACAAACCAGTAAGCACCAGTACAAACCAGTACAGACCAGCAAGCACCAATACAAACCAGTATGTACCAGCAAGTAATAGGAAGCAAGAGGAAAGCGAACCAGTACAAACCAGTAAGCACCAGTACAAACCAGTACAGACCAGTAAGCACCAGTACGCACCAGCAAGTAATAGGAAGCAAGAGGAAAGCGAACCAGTACAGACCAGTAAGCACCAGTACAGACCAGTACGCACCAGCAAGTAATAGGAAGCAAGAGGAAAGCGAACCAGTACAGACCAGTAAGCACCAGTACAAACCAGTACAAACCAGTAAGCACCAGTACAAACCAGTACAGACCAGTAAGCACCAGTACAAACCAGTATGTACCAGCAAGTAATAGGAAGCAAGAGGAAAGTGAACCAGTACAAACCAGTACGCACCAGTGCAAACCAGTACAGACCAGTAAGCACCAGTACAAACCAGTACACAATGCAGGTGAGTGAGCTATGAATTTGTATCTTGCTCAGGTAAAACTAGGGCACAAGGAGAATACCCTACAGTGGTTTCACAGAGCTGAAGCACAGCTAAAAGAGAAGCTAGTCACCCAAGGGAACAAATACAGTGCTAAGGTCAAATTATTAGCACAAGGCAAAGAAGCTCAGAACTGGCCGAGTACCAAGTTGAAAAGTTACCTGCCAACACTATTTGAGAGAAGGACAAAGGCATTTTCAATGCCCTTCCAGGAACATATACCATTGCATATTATCTTTAGTGGTACACCAGCCCAATCCCCTATCAAACTCCAGTGGCGGAACATTCCATTTCCACGAAGGCTTCTTTCCACCCAAAACCCAACAAATGAAATAAAACAAGATGCGAACCAAGGCAGATTCTTCACAACTGGCTTGGATTTTTTTTAACTCATTAGACCTTTTATCCGAACCAAAAAAGGTGCTAAATTAAGAACAGTGCCCTTTTAGAATAATTTAGGAATAAGTGAAAACAAAATAAAATAAAAAATTCCTTCCAGTAGCACCTTAGAGACCAACTAAGTTTGTTCTTGGTATGAGCTTTCGTGTGCATGCACACTTCTTCAGAATTTTTTATTTTATTTTGTTTTGACTATGGCAGACCAACATGGCTACCCACCTGTAACTGGAATTAGGAATAAGTGGTTTTTTTTATAAATAAATAAATCATCCATCCAGGAAAAATGCCCCTTTTGGCTCACTTCAGACATCACGCCAACCCATGGCTAAGGAAATATAAAGATGGTTTGGCATTTTTTCAGATTGACAAACCACAATTAGGGCCATCACTCAGCTTCCCAAAGGTCCTGCACCCTAGAGACAGGGTCTGAGCTTTCAAACAGGACTGGGCTTACAAAGTTGAGTGCTGTGAGGACAGAAAACAGGAACAGCTTGAAAACAAAATTTGCCAGCTACGCAAATTCATCATAACTCAATTCATCATTTGAGTCCTAAGCTATGGTTAGAATCCAGTGGTCATCAATATGACAATTCTAAGTGCACGCGTCAGCAGAGGCCTTCCCTGGCACCCACAATATCACACCCACAACCCAACCCACACACAGAAACTTGGCTTGAAAGCAGCATTTTTGTTTCTATCACAAATGATAAAATAGTTTACAAGATGTGTTTTGTCGTAGGGTGTGTGTAAGATATCTGCAGTTACTGATGAAATCTCACCATTGCTTGATTGTGGGAAAGACCAGCCTGCTTCATGCCTCTTTGACAAGTCTCCTTTCTCTTCTGCAGTCTCATAAGTTAATCGGCGATTCCTTACGGAGATATTTTCTTCACCCACCATGGTGTCAGGCTAACGCACTGCAGAGGACAAAATTTACTTATATGAAGTAGCTCAGCTTTTTATGACCATGCACTTATCATCCTTTATTACATGATGTATAATTATAATCATTCTAAGAAGCACAGTGCTCTCTCACTCTTTCTTTTACAAAACAAGTCCCTAGGCCTCCTGGCTGCCAGAAAACATTTCTAAACACACCACTTCAGACTGATGAAAGTTGTGAAAGCTGTAGAAGATGGGGGTTGTTCAAAACCATAAACTGTTCCCTTCATTCTCAGAGCCAGCACCTCTCAATCTTGGTTGGGTCCCCAGATGTTGCTGGACTACAACTCCCATCATCCCTGACCACTCATTTTCCTATCTAGGAATAGGACTTGTAGTCTAACAACATCTCAGGATGTATGGTTAAAAAGGCTGCCTTAAACTTGTATCCTCCTTCATGGATCACTGCCTTGTCGTGGCGAAGGGGCTTGAATAACTCAGAGAAGCTATGAACTATGCTGTGCAGGGCCACCCAAGATGGACAGGTCATAGTGGAGAGTTTTGACTAAACGTGATCCACCTGCAAGCCACTCCAGTATTCCTGCCAAGGAAACTCCATGGACAAAGACAACAGACATATAAAAGTTATGACGCTGGAATATGAGCCCCTCAGGTCGGAGGGTGTCCAACATGCTGTGTGCGCGCGCCATGAAGTCACAATGTGCGTGCGCACTAGGGAGCAGCACTCCACCCTACACACCTGCTGGAGGAGACTGTTGAGAGTCCCATGGACTGCAAGAAGATCAAACCTATCCATTCTTAAGGAAATCAGCCCTGAATGCTCACTGGAAGGACAGATCCTGAAGCTGAGGCTCCAAAACTTTGGCCACCTCATGAGAAGAGAAGACTCCTTGGAAAAGACCCTGATGTTGGGAAAGATGGAGGGCACAAGGAGAAGGGGACGACAGAGGATGAGATGGTTGGACAGTGTTCTCGAAACTACCAACGTGAGTCTGACCAAACTGTTGGAGGCAGTGGAAGACAGAAGTGCCTGGCGTGCTCTGGTCCATGGGGTCACGAAGAGTCGGACATGACTAAATGACTAAACAACAACAAAATATGTATCTTTCAAAAGACTTGTTCCGGCTGAGTATTAATGGAGGTAAAAGTTGCAGGAAATGTTTTCTGACATTATCTTTGTTCCTTTAATGCCTTCAAAGGAAATCTTCCATAAAGGTAAGATTTCACCACTTGCAGCCCTTGCGTTTAAGGTGATATATCAGTTTAGAGGGATAAATCACACATACACAGCACTTTTTGGCCGCCAGTTCTGATTATCCTTGCTTACACGGCCCTTTGCCCAAGCTGTAATTAAACCAGAAATCGTCCAAATAACCATAGTTTTCTATTTCATCCAAGTTAGAAAACGATGGTTCCCACTCCAGTTTGGAACCCGGTGGGCTCAGCCTTTACGCACGGAAAGGAGAGGAAGAAGAAGGGACTAACAGGCTCCCTTCGCTCCTTCTCCTCTCCCCGCACGCCATCGCTCCCTCTCGACGGCGACCGGGGAGATTCAGGAGGGATACCTGCGCCCCCTCTCCCAGCCCTTCACCGCCCATCGCCCTTCGCCCCAGTCCGAGTCCCATCACCACCGTCCCCGGAGCGCCTACCTGCGTCTCCGTGTCTCTCTCTCCTCGCGTCTTTTGCATCTCCGCACGCGGAGGGGAGCGCTATATGACTTGGCTCCTCCTCTGCCTTCGTCAGGGCAGGTAGGAGAAAGAGGAGGCGAAGCCGGAGGAGGAGGTAGGAACAGGATACGTCGCTGCCCCCTTTGGAAACAGAAGGGTGGACTAAACCACGCAGGGGGAACTTTCGGTCCTCCAGATGTTGCCAAAGCACAACTCCCATCATCCTTGGACATTGGCTATGCTTGCTAGAGCTGATGGGAGCTGTAGTTCAGCAACATCTGGAGGGACAAAGGTTCAGCACACCTGTGCTTTTTAGAGCTTTGTGTGTTGAGCTAATCCAGCAGTCCTTACGTTTCAGTCGAATAGTGACACCTAATGGCACCTTGCAGAAAAAACTTTCCCACAGCGCTTAATAGGGCTTGTGCCAAGGGAAGTGTTCATAGTATGGCAGCCAGCCTCATGAGGTTTTTCGTGGAACTTTGTTGTTGTTGTTGTTGTTGTTCAGTCGTTCAGTCGTGTCCGACTCTTTGTGACCCCATGGACCAGCGCACGCCAGGCACGCCTATCCTTCACTGCCTCCCGCAGTTTGGCCAAACTCATGTTAGTAGCTTCGAGAATACTGTCCAACCATCTCATCCTTTGTCGTCCCCTTCTCCTTGTGCCCTCCATCTTTCCCAACATCAGGGTCTTTTCCAGGGAGTCTTCTCTTCTCATGAGGTGGCCAAAGTACTGGAGCCTCAACTTCAGGATCTGTCCTTCTAGTGAGCACTCAGGGCCGATTTCCTTGAGAATGGATAGGTTTGATCTTCTTGCAGTCCATGGGACTCTCAAGAGTCTCCTCCAGCACCATAATTCAAAAGCATCAATTCTTCGGCGATCGGCCTTCTTGATGGTCCAGCTCTCACTTCCGTACATTACTACTGGGAAAACCATAGCTCGTGGAACTAGAATATGGCAACCCCATTTTGGAACCAGGATATGGCAAGCACATTGTCACACGGGGCAGCCAAAGGGGGGAGTTTTAATGGTAGGAAACAGCAGACCCATTGCTAGTCTGTAACATGCGGACAAGGGCACTGACTTGTGCAAGCTGTTTTTATTTCTATTTTCGATCAAGATATATGCTTATTTTAAACCAGCCTGGAATCTACTGGATGAAGTGTTTTAAATAGTGCATACAGGCTCCACACACACTATATGTGGTTATCTTGTATGTCTCCTGAATCCTGCATTTACCTTCCGTGGAATATGCTATTGCATCCATGGAAGCCATTCTTTTTACAGGAGGTGATACCGGTAATTAAAGTTTGTTGGTAACACAAAAGCCCTGTGCTTTAGGTCTTAAGAAGTCAGGAACGTCATATATGCCTTCCAGGTCACATTTAAGATAAAGAATAGCACCAGGGTCAAGAGAGTTCATTGGGGAATACATTACATATCAAGTTATGCCAACTTTGTAAACACCATGAAACCCCACATCGTCTTCCTTCAGGAAGTACACAACCCAGCTACAGGAAACAAACTCCCAAGTAAACCCTGCTTCAGCCAAAAATGGGTGGCATCCGGATAAGGAAAATCTTTCATAATACTCAGTAGAAGGGACCTGAATTTTAAAGCCCAACAATACTGGAAAGTTATGCCAACTTTAATGATGCTACAGTCTACAGAAATAAACCATGGAATAAGTTCAGATTGGTGCCCATCATTACAGGCCAAGCACAAGCCATTTTGCATATACAGTGTATGCCTGCACATATTGTGTCTCCTTAAACCAAAACACAATTTTCCAGGCTTGTTTTGTACCTTGCCAGCAGCACAGAGTGTTTGGTAGACCCACAGGTTGACAACCCTACCCCCCATAAGAAGCTTTCCACATTGCTCTGCAATTGCATGATAGGTTGGTAGCAAGAGAATCATTGCAGTAAAGAACAGGGAAAGAAAAGAACAAGTAGATGGCAACCCTGCATATCTCAAGAAGGTGGCAGTGGAGCTCTTTCTCAAAGCTTGCCTCCACCCCAATTTCTATCATATGTTGTGGACTTGCAGTAAAGTAGAAGTTTACTGGGAGATGATATATAATGAGTTAAAGAAATTGTACAAGTGTACATTTGTTAAAAAAAACCCAGAAGTGTTTCTATTGGGTACAGTAGGGGAAGAAATCCCAAAGAGAGATCAAAAATTGTTTATGTACAGTATGCAGCTACAGCAGCAAGCCCAAAAATGGAAACAACAGGAACTACCAAGAATTGAATTGCGACAGACAAAGATGACAGAATATGCAGAATTGGCGAAGCTCACCGGGAAAATCAGAAACCAATGTGATCAAGCTTTCCAAAAAGACTGGGGTAAATTTATAGAATATAGAATATTTGAAGGACAATTGCAAACAATTAACAACACTAGCAGGGCTCATTTAAAAAGACTTGCAATCACTATGTCTTATACCTTCTTATATATATTTAAAAATTTGACAATTGAATTGAAGAAAGATAAGCAGGTAAAGATACAAATGCAATGACACAGAAATAAAATATGGTAACCATGAGATGGGAGGGAGAGAAGTCGAACAGCTCTTAAGAGCAAAAAATACTATGAAATACAGGGATGTTTTTAAATGTTATAAAATTGAAATTTTAATAAAATATTATTTTAAAAAACAAAGCTTGCCTCCACCCCAGGCCAAATGATCTCATACCACCATTACAAATTTGTCTCCCCAAAGCATTTGGCCTCCACACAGAGCGGCAGAAACAAAGGGGGGGGGGGTTAGTGGAGAAAACCTGATATATTGGCTTGCCATCTGTTGCCATCAATGAAAACATATGAACTAGGGGGCATTCTTGCCCCAATCTCCTTGCACTGCTGTTGCATTATTTTCCACAATTTGAGCAAAAACTGAACCTACTACCACTACATTTAGAGCAACAAAGCCTGCAGAAGGGCAAAGAATTCAGCGGCTAGGTAGCCAACAGCCTAGGACACCCCTGTTAAAACATCTCCACATGCCTTGGATTGTATCATTATCTCCCAAGCATATAGTTTTCTGCAAGGTGCCATTAGGTGGCGATATTTGACTGAAACATAAGCACTGGTGGATTAGCTCAATAGGTTCACAAGCAGCAGGATAGCAGCAGAATGAAAGTCCCAGACATCCGGCACTCAGGGGTACATTGCCACTGAACATGGAGGTTCCATTTCCTCTCATGTCTGAAAGTTGTTCATAGACCTACCTTCCATAAATCTGCCCCAAAGTCTTTCTCAAAGATACCAAAGCCACAGCCCAGGGCCCAGCTCAGTCAGTAGAGCATGAGACTCTTAATGTGAGGGTCATGGGTTCGAGACCCACATTCGGCAAAGAGATTCCTGCACTGTAGGGGGGTGGACTAGATGTCCCTTGTGGTCTCCAGGATCCTGTTGTCCCACAGACAATATTTCAGCTCTGTTTCTCTTATAATCTTTTAAATGATTCTTTTTAAAAAATTATCTTAGTGCCCTGATAGAAAGACAGCTCTATCAATCTTATTTCTATTATTTCTTGCCCACAAAGCCCACCTTTCCACCAAATGCTGCTCAGGGCGGCTAACACCACCAGAAACATAATAAAACACAAAGTAATCTATAAGGAACAGGGTCTTTCTCACACAAGCCTGCTCAAACCTTACGGTCATCTTCAGATTACAGGTGGGTAGCCGTGTTGGTCTGCCATAGTCGAAACAAAATAGGAAATTCTTTCCAGTAGCACCTTAGAGACCAACTGAGTTTGTTCTTGGTATGAGCTTTCGTGTGCATGCACACTTCTTCAGATACACTGAAACAGAAGTCACCAGATCCTTAAATATAGTGAGGGAGTGGGGAGGGGTATTACTCAGAAGGGTGGTGGGAATGGGTGATCAGCTGATTGGTGTGGAAAACCTGTTGACTACTCTTAACGGCTGCAATTAGTCTTGCAGGGAAAGGCAAGGGGTGAGATGGCTAAAGATAGCTTTGTTATGTATAATGAGATAAGAATCCAATGTCTTTGTTCCAACCAGGTTTCTCCATGGTTTTAAGTTTGGTGATTAGTTGCAATTCAGCCACTTCTCTTTCCAGTCTATTTCTGAAATTTCTTTGTAGGTCATCTTCAGAGGCCTTCCTGAAAGGCCCCCTTCCTCACAGCAGGTAGTGACTGCTGGAGCAGGGCTTTTTCAGTCGTGGCCCCCGGTTTTCATACAATCCTCACCACCACCACCACCCTGCTAGGTTTGCCTGGTGTGACAGACAGCAGAGCCAGAGAAGATTGCCTGGTGGTGCAGTGCCTCAGAAATCCCACCAGACGGCTGTAGCCTCTTTCTGATTGGCTACCAAGGCAGCCAGCTTGGGGGGGGAGGGGGAGCAGAACTTTTGGAGGGAAAATAAAAGGAACCGTTTCTGAGGGAATGTCCAGCTAGCATGGGCAAAGCCAGAATGTATGGGGGGGCAGAAACTCAGTTTGTATTGATTTAGTTGATGGGGGGCAGCTGCCCCTCTCTGCCACGGACCCCCCCCCCCCCGCTACGCTCATGCCAGATAGATAGGGATAGCGATAGGGAGGTGGTTTAAGAGAAACCGTGAGGTAGAGTTAGGGAGAGTGTGCTTCACATCCATCCTGAGGGAAATATCTACAGCTAGAGAAAGGAGACTCTGAGCTTAGCTTGGAAGACTGAGTGTCTAGGGAGAGTATTCAGACAGGAGTGAACTGGAGGGGCTGAGTTCGAGTCAGGAAGGGAGAGATCTTCTAGAAAGGGAAGACTCCCAGGCCAGTTAAGGGATGGTGTGGGGATCCCCTGGGTCTGCAGTACTACAGTCATACCTCATGTTACGGCCGCTTCAGGTTACGTGTCTTCGGGTTGTGGACCGCAGGAAACCCGGAAGTACCGGAACGGGGTACTTCTGGGTTTCGCCGCTCACGCATACGCAGAAGCGCCAAATTGCGCCAGCGCCTGTGCAGACTTGGCGCTTCAGGATGTGAACACTGCAGGTTGAGGACATGCCTCTGTCATGGATTACTTCTGAAAACCGAGGTTCCATTGTATTTGGAGTACCTCAGGAAGTGTGAATGTCAAAAGCCTGTCTAAGAAAGTACTATGCAACAACTGAGTGAAGTGAAGTGAAGTGAAGTGAAGTGAAGTGAAGTGAAGTGAAGTGTAATAACCACCCTGAGACGTGAGGGTATAGGGCGGTATAAAAATTCAATAAATAATAATAATAATAATAAAATAACTGGAAATAAGCTGAGCATTTTACCATCTAGTCTAGAAGCCTATAGCATCTACCTGAAACGTAATAACAGAACATAAGCAACTGAACAGGTGGTGTAGTGACAATAAAGTTTTATTATTATTATTATTATTATTATTATTATTATTATTATTAGGTTTTAAAGAAGCTGTGCTTGATGAGAGGCCTGTCATATCTATTCAATTTAGTATAATTATTAATAGGTTAACTGTTTCCTGAAAGAACATTATCTCCTAAAACATCCCTTGTGTTATCCACTTTGCTTTCTTAAATAAAACTTGTTCAACTTCTGCTTGAGTCTCCAAGGATCTGATTTTTCCCTCACACAAGAACCCAAGGGCGTAGCCAGTATTTGTTTTGGGGGGGGGCAAAACCTCAGATTTCTATTCATTTTGATTGATTTAGGGGGGCAGCTGCCTCCCCCCCCCCAGCTATGCCCATGCAAGAACCACCTTTGGTGGATGAAAATCTATATTATAATAAAGAGTGTGCACATCATTTGGATCCGCTGCAGTTCGTAGACAGAGTGGGATCCACTGGCATCTCCTGCAATTTCCTCCTGGTGCTAGGCAAATTATTTATTTGCCAGGCCTTTTTCTTTTCTTTCCTTTGAAATAATTTTTATTTGGTTTTTTTTTTAACTGTATAGATTTATAACAATACAAAATATATATCCATACTTAAGAGATTTCCCTGAATCTCTGGAATTCCGACCTTCCCCTCCGTGGGTCCTATTGTCAACCTTTTCAACCGCATATTATTTCATAATCCATATTTTATGCCTCTCCATTTTGTCCATAATATTTACAAGTGTTATTGCAATCCTGTTAATGTTTTCATCTGCTTACAGTGGTTTCCTAGATAAATTATAACCCCCCCCCCCATTATTTATTGAAGTTTTGGTTTTCTTGGTTCCTGAGCTCTCCGATCAGTTTTGCCATTTCGGCATGATCCAACAGCTTCATTTGCCATTCTTCTCTGGTAGGGACTTTGTCTTCTTTCCATCTCTGGGCTAGTTAACATCCGTGCGGCTGCCAGGCCTTTAACATATCACTAAAGCTGTCTTTAACCGATTGTGCCCAGGGATTACACTGACTTTATTATTCATTTATTCTGTGTCTCTTGAGTTTTAAAACCGTGTGTGCATTGTATTGTATGAAGTTGTGAGCTGCCCTTGGAGTTTTTAACTGAAGGGCAGCATAAATAACATCTTGTACTTGTGGCCATGAACATTACGCTGGTGTCCATGACTATTCCAAACGCTCAGGAAAACATTCAGTCAGGAACAAAATGTTCATATACCAGCTTTTGTGGGAAAGGATTAGCAAACGCACAGAAGACTGATCTGTATGGGGAAGGCTAAGGATTGAGAAATTATACACAGAGAGACACTAGTTGTGGTGAATTGTAAACAGTGAAGCCAGAAGGAAAGGAAATGTCAAAAAGTTCGGACAATGGTAATTAAAATAATTACAGGCTCCATTTGCAAGAAAGAGTCATTAATGATTAACACAGATATCTTTGACACTGGTCAGCCAAATCACATGGAGGAATAAATATTGGGGGCAATCAGGTAGCCAGCTGCTTGAGCAACTGATATGTATAAATTATTGGGTGTGATGTTTAAAAGCTCTGGTTCTTGATCTGCACATTTGAAAGCCACATCCGCCACAGCCAGTGTAACTGCTAACGCTATTTTTCAGAAGGATCGGGTGGGAAGTTTATCTTGTCCTGTTAGAGCTTTATAAAACTAAACTCATCTCTCAGATGTAATATGGGGCTCTAATATCAAGAGCTTTTGGGGCTACCTAGATCTACCTGTAAGCCAGTTGTTTAGAGACAACTTTTTAATGGGAATTTTGATTCAAAAGGTGGCCATTATCTTTTGGCTCAAGAAGGTTTTCTATTTGGTTTCTCTCCTCATTTCATGGGCATCTGAAGACATGGGGGAGAACTCATGGGCAGCTTTGAGGGGCGCATTTATTTCTAAGCCGGGTCTTTCATTAACCAGCTTGATTACAAGGGGCTGTGAGAATGACTGATGTTGTGGCAAAAGGATGTAAAAAATGTTTTGCCATTCTTCCTGGGCATTAGTTCTCTTCTATTCACTGATACGAGTTGAAGCGGCTTTTACCCAAATGCAGAGTGAACACTTTACAATTGATGGAGGTTAAGGGAACATAATGGTGCCAAAATGAGGTGGTTGGATGTTGCTCAGCTGGATACTTGAAGGTGGAGAGCCTGGTACACTCTCTACTCGAATGCCCTTTCTAGGAGGCTCTACCACTGAGCTACTTCCCTAATAGTTCCCTAAGCAGTGGCGGAGTCTGGCACACCGCAGCTGAGGCGTGTGAGCAAGCAGCATTGCCATGACTCTCCTCTCTCCATCCCTGGGTGAGGCTTGAGTAGAGTGGAGCTGCGGCTGGCAGCGTTTGGTCTAAGATTTGTTAGAATGAGCTTCATAGAAAAATTATAGTGGAATGAGCTGGGTGGTAGAGTACTTTTGCAGTGGCAGAATTATGTGGGAATTTGCAGTCAAGCATAACTGCATGACAGCTGTTTAGTATATGAAGGGGCTAAGACAGGGGTTAGGAACCTAAGGCCCAGAGGTCGGATGTGGCCCAATCGCCTTCTCAATCCGGCCTGCGGATGGTCCGGGAATCAGCGTATTTTTACATTAGTAGAATATGTTATTTTATTTAAAAAACATCTCTGGGTTATTTGTGGGGCCTGCCCAGTGTTTTTACACGAGTAGAATGTGTGCTTTTATTTAATATGCATCGCTGGGTTATTTGTGGGTCATAGGAATTCGTTTTCCCCCCCAAAATATAGTCCGTCGCACCACATGTTCTGAGGAACGGTGGATCGGCCCATGGCTGAAAAAGGTTGCTGACCCCTGGGCTAAGACCACAGTTCTTTTTCTTGTCTTAAGTTGGTCATGTCCCCTTTTCTTCATAAGGAAGTGAAGCTTCTTCCTCTTCTCTTTCTCCATGTAACTAACAAAGGAAGACATGTCCAACTAGCTTAGAGCGCATGTTTGAAATCATCTTTCTGTATTTTCTACCCAAAGGTATTCTGCCTGTGTTCTCTGCTGCTGCTTGGATAAATGCATGTATCTGACCTTTGAATCTTTAAGTAAAGCATTTTTAACTTACTTAGCAGTGTGTGGTCTGTTAATTGCAACAGGGGCAGCACTGGATGATACTAAACAGGATATGAAAAGGTTCTCAAGGCCTACATTCTCACACTACACTCCTCCTTCACTTTTGCTACTGCGGCTCTCCCCTGCTGGAGAGTGAGTTTAGGCCCACAATTTGAATCCAGGCACCCAGCCATTCCTTTGTTATTTACCCTCCTCCACCCCCACTTGGTCACAGGGATTCATAATGTTTGATGTTTTACTCTGTTTGATGTTTCAATTTGATGGAAGCCATCCACTGTGGCTGCGGCAGCCTAGTCAGATGGGTGACATATAATATTATTATTATTAGTAGTAGTAGTTGTAACGTAAAATCCCAGGTGTGGAACTGCCCAGCCACCTGGCCCTTAGGGATAAGCCCACTGGTTTCTGCGGAGTTAAATAAAAGAAGTCCAGCCACTGGAGCAAGGACAAGACAGGGTTTATTGCGCAATAGGTTACAGTCAAACTGCACACCCGGAGCAGTGTTACAAGAACTTTTAAAAACTCCTATCATATCCCAGAATACAGTTTGGAAACATCATTACTACATCATCACTACATCACGAAAGGGAAGGGTTATACATGATTGACATATAGGAAAAACAGGAAAAACAAGATTAGCATATGGGGGAAACAGAGCAATATCAGGGAGATAGCCCTGGGCCAATGTGAATGGGTGTTAAGTATTGGCAAGGATACCTTGAGCACTTATCTGGGAGAGGACAATGGGATTCCAGCTGAGGGATATTAGCCCAGTGGCTTCCTGAAGCACCCAGAGATTACCTGCTGAGGCATTTCCCTGTGTACGTGGTCTCTCGCCTACTGGATCATGGCAGAGAGATGGGTATCACTCCATACCCCAAATGAGTTTACTCAGGAGGAGACTTTGCTTAGGTGACACCCCCCCCCCATAATTTCCGTAACATAGTAGTAGTATTTATGCATTTATCCTTATTTCCCTCCCACAAATTCAGGGTATAGGCAGTGGTGGTGAAGATGTTTTTTCCCCCCATCAGCGCTCAGCTCCATCAACAAAAACCCGCAAGATTTATTGGGTTACAAAAGTACGCGCATTGTCTCTATTTTCTGGTCGTTGAGTCTTTTCCACGGACCAGTTACATTCGGTGTGAAGACTTTAATGTCGAATACAGCATAAGGAAAAATAATACATGAACACAGAGGGCGAACCAACCCAAACGAGGGCGGCACAAAAAGAACGCAAGTTTGTCACCACCCGCTCTCTTCTCCCCCAACCTTATACAGGGAGGGATTTTTCTTTTGGTTTTGCATTGCGGTGGCGGCGGCGGCGGTGTTTTAAGCAGGATCCGGCAAGAAGGCCGCGCGGCGACCTGCCTTTGGAAGCGCCGCCTCCCCCGACGGCACGTGCGTGGACACCGCTCAAGAAGGACTCCCTTCTCCGGCCAGTAGCCGGAGCTTCTTGGCAACGCGCGGCGACGTTTCCTCTTCCCTTCGCCTCCCCTTTCGTGACGAAGGCGGAGGAGGAACCCAGCCAGCCATATAGCGGCCGCTCATGCCCTTCCACGCCGCGGGGGGAGCTGCAAAAGCCGGAGCTGGAGGCGACGGCGCAGGGAGGGTGGAGAAGAGACGCGGAGACGCAGGTAGGCGCGCCGGGGATTGGAGGGGGGGACCCCGGTGAGGGTGGAGGGAACTCGGACCGAGGGCCGGGAGAGGGGGCGCAAGTAGTCCCCCCCCCTCCTGAATCTCCCCGGTCGCCGTCCAGAGGGAGCGATGGCGTGCGGGGAGGGAGGGGAGAAGGAGCGAAGGGAGCCCCTTGGCCGCCGCTTCCTCCTCTCCTTCTCGTGCGTAAAAGGCTGAACCCAGCCGCGCCACCGGGAATCCAGAAGGGCATCTTTACTCACAAGTCAGCCACGTTGGATCCAGGGGAATTAATTGGCCCAATTAAGTGTGTATATGAGGATTAGGGGTCTGGCGAGTTCGCGATGTTTCCGCGAGAGTTCCGGGGGGGGGGGGGTTCTGACACACACACACCCCCACACACACCATCGTTTTTCCTGCACTGCCCATAACGAGCGCATGTGGTCCTTTCGAACAGGAAGCTCAATGGAGGATGCGGATTTACTCGCGAGTGAGGCGTGGAAGGCAGAAACGGCTAGGGAGAAAAAACCGGGGCAAAGGGCTTCCTTTTTTCCACCAGCGTTTGAGAATTATTTACGTAGTTTGAGCTTTATAGAATAAGAGCTTAGTGGTGGGGGTTTTGTTTGTTCGTTATTTTTTAAGGTTGATTCCTCCCAAGAGGTTATGGTTCGAAAATTAATGATTGTGTACCCAGGATGGGAAAGAGGGGAGGGAGAAAACTTAGGCAACGATGAAAAGAGGAAAAACAGCAGCCAACTGGTGACAACTTAAAAAGTAACATATTTATAGTGGGAGAGGCTTGCCGGACCGGACACCAGAGGCCACTTTATCATAGGTGAGAACTGCTCCTATCATTTGCCAGACTGAAGATAAGCAGTGGGGTCAAATGACAAATCAATGCAGAAAAAACAATCTGTGTGGATTTGATCCAAGCTTTAATTCAGTTTCTGGCAGCCTGTAGTTGTTGTTGTTTTATTTTGCAGTTTGTTGCCATTTTAGCCCACTGCTTACCACACTTTCTCTGCATGCCAAACAGGATAACACTTCACGTGTCTATTCCAAGACAGCTTATGCACTGTAAATCTATTACTCTTTAAGGGTCATGAGTGGGGCAAGGAATACGGAAGCTGCTCCCTTTCTCAGGAAATGGATCGGGAGGGTGCTGGGGTGGGTTAGAGGTCCTGGATTCCAAACCATTAGGTATCTCTGACCCTGGGAGGGTCCCAGAAGAATAGGAGATGGGAGACACTGGGGAAGGCAAGAGTAATAAGGAATGTTTTGCTGTTGGGTCAGAAATGCAGTTCAAAGCTGGAGAGACATTGATAAAAGAGATGTCTGGAGAAGTTGTAATAGATCTTGGCCGAAGTACAGTGGTACCTTGGTTCTCAAACTTAATCCATTCTGGAAATCCATTCCAAAACCAAAGCGTTCAAAAACCGAGGCGTGCTTTCCCATAAGGTATTGCAAAATGGATTAATCTGTTCCAGACTTTTAAATACAACCCCCAAAACAGCAATTCAACGAGAATTTTACTATCTAACAAGACCATTGGTCCATAAAATGAAAGCAATAAACAACGTACTGCAGTCACACAATCAATCAGTAGCTGAACTGGGTTCCACACAGTCACAAAAACAAAACAAAAAAGCCGCAAAAACCGCAAAATAAATAGCAAAAACAGACAGGCCTCAGCGTAACACTCGAAACGGAAGTGTGGCACTCGAAACAGAAGTGTAACACTCAAAACGGAGCCTGTTCGGATTCCGAAAAAAGTTTGCAAACTAGAACACTTACTTCTGGGTTTGCAGTGTTTGGGTTCCAAGTTGTTTCAGCACCAAGGTGTTTGAGAACCAAGGTACCACTGTAAAGAGTTTTCATACAGTGGATAACTAGGGATGCTCATGAGTGGGAACTGAACCTCTGAAGGGGGTTCTTCAAAAATCTGACGCAAAATGCTTTTTTCCTTTCCACAGAGGAATTTATAGGGTAGGTGATTCTACAAATTGCAGAGTAACTTGCTCTTGTCCATTTTCTTAAGGACTGCTGTCCTAAGATCTAGATTAATTGTAAATCCCCGGAGGTGATGGCCAGCAATTATCCTTTTTATACCTGTTTTAGTCATTTGGAAATTCATCTAGTTTCTTGTTCCTAAATTATACACTGTCACATCTTTTTGTGGTTTGATCACATGGCACCCTATGACTACCAGTGCATTCTGTTATACCTACCCCTCCCTTTCCTGGAGTTCTTTCAATTTCTCTGGTGCTGATTGACTGAAAAATCCAAATGGTCTAATCTAGCATCTGCATCAAATTGGAGGTATCTCAAATCTTTGAAATGCCTTAAAAATACTTTTGTGGCTCTTAAAAATTAAATTATAGTCAAATTTCCTTGTTTAAAAACAAAGCTGCTTTAAATGAAATTTGAATTCAAGGCAGGGGAGTTCAAAGTTTTCTTCCTTCTATGTAGGAAGCATCTGAATTACAAATGGGCAGCTTTAATTAAATCAACTAATGCTGAGCTGGTGTGCTGTTGTAGTGACCATGGAACTGAACTATATAGGTCAGTAAATCCCTGCTATAGGTCTTGGGCCTGCCATGAGCTTACTTTGGAACCTTAAGACAATCACCTGTCTCTTGCCCTTCACTTCTCATATGCAAGACATGGGATAATAATACTGACCTACCTTAAAAGGTTGTAGAATAGGAGAAGGAAATGTATGTGAAGTATTTTGAATATTCTAAAATGTTATTTTGATGGCTACATAATTGTTATAATAATTGGTCTTGAATTGAATCCATCCTGAGCTAGACAGCCTGAAGCACAGTGAATTTCCAGAAGTGATGCTAAATTCCACATGACACCAGGAGATCTGTGGTTGGGTCCTCCTGTTTTATTTATGTATGCATCCATCCATTTATATCCTGCATTTTAAAATGAGGCTATGGTTTCAGTTTCTGATTGAAGCAACACCACCACGGGATGGAGGGTTCCCACATGCTGTTTTCCAGATATAAATCCCTCTCCCCATCCTAGTTGCTGGTAGCCTAGTGTGAAGTAGGAGTGCAGGTAGGAATGGCTAGTGGCACCTTTGTATCTCCAACATTTTGTTGTTTGAACGGAAAGCTGTGAGGCATGCAAAAACTCCTTTAAGCTCAGTTATTGCCTTTGGATTTTCTGTGTAAGGTGAATGTCTGTAGTTGGCAGTTAATAGAGGTATTGTAGTGAGTCAAAGAACGAGACACTCTGGACAGTGTTCTCGAAGCGACTATAATGAGTTTGGCCAAACTGCGGGAGGCAGTGGAGGATAGGGGTGCTTGGCGTGCTCTGGTCCATGGGGTCACGAAGAGTCGGACACGACTGAACAGTGAATCAGATGGAACATTGTTTTATCTTCTTAATGCATAGCTGCATTAGTAGTAACTGGGGCCACCTGGTGCTATAGCCTGACATGCAAGAGAAGTGGTTTTGATGAAACTGGGCTGAGGAACGTTCCACGTTGACAGCTTTTGTTCTTCTTAAAATATTGTTTAAGGGAGTCTTTAAAAAAATGCAGATAAACCTGACAAAGGCATACTCTGAGAAGATGAATTAAAATCAACAGACTTAAAATTCAGTCGTAACCCTTGATTTCAGTGGGTCTACAGCCAGTGTGACTTGGTTAGATATAGCCTCTTGTTTTGACCTCAAGTTTCTAATATGATTAAATGACGCTTGGTAAACTATTTCGAATAGTTGCAGATAAGTGCAAAGAGTCTGCTGAATGAAGTTTGACATCTATCATAAGCATAAAACACGACTTAAATAGGCTTGCAGTAAACCATTTGCCTGATTGCATGTGACAAGTAAAAATTGCCTATAGGGGACCTGGTGTACTTTTCCTATGGTAGGGAAGGTGAGAAAGTGACCAAATATGCATGTCAATAACCTGTTTTCTGCTCCTTTCATGGTAAGAGCTAACAAAGGTGGAAACTTTTAGTTAATTGCATTTTCTGGTTTCATCTGAACCAGGAAACTGGTTGCCAGCTTTGGAACAAACCAGCTTATTAAACTAATGTCAAATCTTGACTTAATTAATATCCTGGTGCATTCTGAGGTGGGAATTATAGTTTTCTGATTTGGATGAAATAGAAACCTATCGTTAATTGGATGTCTTCTGGTTTAATTACAGCTTGGGCAAAGGGCTTGTGCAAGGATCATCAGAACTGGCGGCGAAAAAGTGCTGTGTATGTGATTTATCCCTCTAAACTGACATATCACCTTAAACGCAAGGGCTGCAAGTGGTGAAATCTTACCTTTATGGAAGATTTCCTTTGACGGCATTAAAGGAACAAAGATACAGTAATATCAGAAAACATTTCCTGCAACTTTTACCTCCATTAATACTCAGCCGGAACAAGTCATTTGAAAGATACAAGTTTAAGGCAGCCTTTTTAACCATACATCCTGAGATGTTGTTAGACTACAAGTCTCATTCCTAGTTAGGAAAATGAGAGGTCAGAGATGATGGGAGTTGTAGTCCAGCAACATCTGGGGACCCAATATCTGGGGACCCCATCTTTGGAAGAACTATACAGTTCCCGTTGCCTTAAAAAGTAAACAATACTGTACAGGATCCATCTCATCCGGGATATAGTCTTTTTGCACCACTGCCTTCGGGCAAGAGATATAGAACAATTAGATCAAGAACAAATAGACTGAATAATAGTTTCTACCCAAGAGCTATAACCATCTTAAATGCTGTAACCAGATAATATAACCTTGGAGAGTTGTGATGGGTGTGTACGTATGTGCATGTGTGGCTGACAATGTGTTTTTCTGTTTTTTGTGCTGTTTTTTATTTAGTTTTTATGGCATCCAATTTCGTTGCAATTGTACAACATTGTACTTGTACAATGGCAATAAATAAATCTTATCTTATCGTATTGAGAGGTGCTGGCTCTGAGAATGAAGGGAACAGTTTATGGTTTTGAACAAACCCCCATCTTCTACAGCTTTCACAACTTTCACCCGTCTGAAGTGGTGTATTTAGAAATGTTTTCTGGCCTAGGGACTTGGTTTGTAAAAGAAAGAGCGAGAAGGCACTGTGCTTCTTAGAATGATTATAATTATACATCATGTAATAAAGGATGATAAGTGCATGGTCATAAAAAGCTGAACTACTTCATATAAGTAAATTTTGTCCTCTGCAGTGCGTTAGCCTGACACCATGGTGGGTGAAGAAAATATCTCCGTAAGGAATCGCCGATTAACTTATGAGACTGCAGAAGAGAAAGAAGACTTGTCAAAGAGGCAAGAAGAGAAAGAAGGCTGGTCTTTCCCACAATCAAGCAATGGTGAGATTTCATCACTAACTGCAGAAATCTTACATACACCCTACGACAAAGAACATCTTGTAAACTATTTTATCATTTGTGATAGAAAAATGCTGCTTTCAAGCCAAGTTTCGTTGTGTGGGTTGTGGGTGTGATATTGATATTGATCACCACTGGATTCTAACCATAGCTTAGAACTCAAATGATGAATTGAGTTATGATGAATTTGCATAGCTGGCAAATTGTGTTTTCAAGCTTTTCTTGTTTTCGGTCCTCACAACACTCAACTTTGTAAGCTCAGTCCTGTTTGAAAGCTCAGACCCTGTCTCTAGGGTGCAGGACCTTTGGGAAGCTGAGTGATGGCCCTAATTGTGGTTTGTCAATCTGAAAAAATGCCAAACCATCTTTATATTTCCTTAGCCATGGGTCGGCGTGATGTCTGAAGTGAGCCAAAAGAGGCATTTTTCCTGGATGGATGGATGATTTATTTATTTGTTTGTTTGTTTGTTTATTTTTAAAAACCACTTATTCCTAAGTTATTCTAAAGGGGCACTGTTCTTAATTTAGCACCTTTTTTGGTTCGGATAAAAGGTCTAATGAGTTTTTAAAAATCCAAGCCTGATGTGAAGAATCTGCCTTGGTTCACATCTTGTTTTATGTCATTTGTTGGGTTTTGGGTAGAAAGAAAGCCTTCGTGGAAATGGAATGTTCCGCCACTGGAGTTTGATAGGGGATTGGGCTGGTGTACCACTAAAGATAATATACAATGGTATATGTTCCTGGAAGGGCATTGAAAATGCCTTTGTCCTTCTCTCAAATAGTGTTGGGTTTCAGCTGTGACTAATCTGTCTTGAAGAAAGCATGTGGGATCTTTGTCTTGTAGTCCGGGACTTGCAAGACAGTGGTAATTTCCCGAGGTGGAGGTTACTCTCGGTCATTCCTTAGTGTTGCAAACACAAATGATATGTCAGACGAATGAATGATTATTTCTTTGTGCAGGGGGAAATTGAAGCTGGGGAGGAAGAGGACATTGTTGGTTAATATTAAACACAGGCTCATTTGTTTTTTTTCTTTGGAAAGTTACTTTACTTTCTCGTTTCTGGACTCCTGCCTTTCCCATCCATTCAGTGACTTGACATTACTGTTTGCATACGTCACAATTTATTGTTATCTTATTTTTAGCCTGCTTTTCAGGCGCACGGGGAGGGGGGGGGGCTCCCAAAGTAGCTTTCATACAGTCCTCAATTAAAAATGAGCATCAGTGAAATGCTGTTAAAATTACCGCAAACAGCTAATCAACTATCTATAAATCTAATCTATAAACCATCAAGAGAAAGTACTGTATTGGTAACTCTTT
Source organism: Lacerta agilis (assembly GCF_009819535.1). NCBI lineage: Eukaryota > Metazoa > Chordata > Lepidosauria > Squamata > Lacertidae > Lacerta > Lacerta agilis. The sequence goes on along the minus strand of NC_046317.1, from coordinate 5,629,501 downwards.
TTACATAACTCATTAAAGCCAGAGTTTGCTTAATGCTTGGGGTACACAATAAACACTTTGGCAAAGTACAGAGTTATGTGATGTTCCTTCAGATAATGCTGTGTGTTGTTAACATTACCACAAACAGCTAATCAACTATCAAGAGAAAGTATTGGTAACTCTTTTTACATAACTTATTAAAGCCAGAGTTTCTTTAATGCTTGGGCTACACTATAAACACTTTGGCAAAGAAGAGAGTTATGTGATTTTCCTTCAGATAATGCTGTGTGTTGCAGGTAACTTTTCAACTTGGTACTCAGCCAGTTCTGAGTGTGTTCTGCCTTGTGCTAATAACTTGACCTTAGCACTGTATTTGTTCCCTTAGGTGACAAGCTTCTCTTTTAGCTGTGCTGCAGCTCTGTGAAACCACTGTAGGGTGCCCTAGTTTTACCTGAGCAAGATACAAATCCATAAATCACTCATCTTTATTGTGTTTTTTTTTATTGAAAGAGGTACCAGACATTTGCCCCTGGGTATGAATACTGGCATTCATTGCTAAGCATGTTTACTCAAATTCAAATTCAAGTTCAAGCTGGGTGTGAAACTGCCTTCTACTGAGTTGGACCAGCAGTTCATCTCACCCAGTACTGCTTACTCTGACAGGCAGTAGCTCTTCAGACCACCTTATTGTGATTGGGTGGGATTCCACCAAGCCTTTGTGTGCGCAGAATGAGGTCCATTCGCCCAACCGGCCTTTCCCTGTCCTGTAACGCATTAATCTGCTCTGGAGGGTTGGGGGAGTCTCCTCAGAACACATTTAGGGGTCATGCAGGGGGAAGAGAGAGGGGAAAGTGTCACTGCACGAGTGAACCTGATACCCCACAGACATACCCAACTTAGCACTATGTTGAATTCCACCCATCATTTTCAACTGGAGATGCCAGAGCTTGAATCTGGGGTTTTCTGCATGCAACAAATGTGCTCTTCCACTGACCTGAGCTGTGCCCCACTTTCCAGGTCCCACTGTCAGATGTCTGGGCTCAGTAGACTGTATATTGGTTGGAGCCACCACCACATTCTCAAAAGAGGACACCAGTTTGCATGTGCTTTATGTCATATTCAGGTCTCATTCTGGGTGGGGTGGAGACCTGAAAAAAATAGGTTAGGGGCTAAACACAAGTAATAAGATGTCAAACAAACAAAATGTAAGCTTCCTCCAGAAATGTATTTTCATACTAGGCAAAGCTTGACTTGTTGAATTTCTGCAGGGAGAGTATTGTGCCTGAGAAAGCATCAGCTACAACAGCTCCAGTCTCTTGTGGGGAGGAATTTAAGGAAGTTGGGGGGTGCAGTTAAGCAGATTGCAACAACAACATGGGATGTGTGATCAATTGCTTTCCCCCCCGGGAGTGGTTGTTGCTGGTGTGAACACTTAAATGGGTATATTCACGTCAAAGGCTAACCCCTTTTTTTTACTCAAGTAAAGAAAAGAGTTGTCATGTGACCTGGAATAATAACATTGCTATAATTATTTAAACTTCACAACTAACAAGAAACACTGATGGAATGCTCAGGTTGCTTTTTATCAATTTAATTATGAGTTTGTCCAAGTATATTGATTCCAGTCATCCTAGATTCAACATTTGAACCATTTTGTCTCATATAGCAAGCTAAATAGTTCACATAGCAAGTTCTTCATTTAGCAAACCAGCGGTTTCAGCACAACCACAGCCATTCCCTGAACCTTCTTTCATACTTAAGAGCACCTCAAAACCAAGCTAAAGCGAAATTCATTAATAAAAGGGATCTTTATTAATATGAATGTTCCCTTCACTAGTTTGGCTGGAATTTCATTCAGCATGTGTCCATTAAACTGATAGAAAGGTCAAGAGTTTCTTCTTAGTGATGATGCAATATTAAAACAGACCACAGGTTCTGCAGTTTGTCATGCTGGTTTAGTGACTCATTTTTGACAAATCTGGAAGATCAATCTGGAAGTCAATTCAACTTTCTGTCCTGTGGTTCCATCCAAATTTGGCAATAAGTTGACTGTGCAGTCTTGCAGTACAGAGTTTGAATTATATATACACAACATGTAGCACATATTAATGCTGACCTGGCACACAAGCCCATTCTGTATGTACTCTCTGGGTTGCTGGTGTAGATCAGGCGTTGGCAACCTTTCCTTGCCTCGGGCCGGTATCTCCAGCGACGATCGTGCAGCGGGCCGTAGGGTGGGGTGTACGCATGCGTACACAGTATTTCCAGTGCACTTCCGGGTAGGAGGAGCACCGTAAATAGCTTGTGCACATGCGCACGGGCCTCCTCCGACACGGATGTGCACCAGAAATAGTGTTTGCGCATGCGTACGGGCGCTCCAAGCCTATTTCCAGTGCACATCCGGGTCGGAGGAGGCCCATGTGCATGTGCACAAGCTATTTACGGTGCTCCTCCTACCCGGAAGTGGGTCACCGCGCCACGCCAGTAAGAGCAGGGGTCGCCGCGGGCTGGATAAACGAGTCCCTCGTGCCTTATCTGGCCTGTGGGCCATAGGTTGCCTATCCCTGGTGTAGATGCAATGATGAGATTTCTTCATCAGTAACTGCAGAAATCTTATCTTGTTAACTATAATATATTATCAGGTGCTTCACATACCCTAAGAGCACATCTTGTCAACTATTTTATCGTTGGGCTGCAATCAAGCCAAGTTTCTGTGTGTGGGTTGTGGGTGTGATATTGTGAGTGCCAGGGAAGCCATCTGCTGACCATAGCTGTCAACTTTACTTTTTTTGCCGGAAATTCCCTTATTCCAGCGCCGTTTCCCACTGCAAAAAAAGGGAAGGTTGACAGCTGTGCTGCTGACTCGTGCACTTAGAGTTGACCACTGGATTCTAACCATAGCTTAGAACTCAAATGATGAATTGAGTTATGATGAATTTGCGTAGCTGGCAAATTGTGTTTTCAAGCTGCTCCTGTTTTATGTCCTCCCAGCACTCAACATTGTAAGCTCAGTCCTGTTTGAAAGCTCAGACCCTGTCTCCAGGGCGCAGGACAATTGGGAGGCTGAGCGATGGCCCTAATTGTGGTTTGTCAATTTGAAAATAAAATCATGTATTTACACCACTCTCCTCCTTTGTTCTGGGTCAGGTAATGTTCTTTTTATTTTTTTATTTATTTTGGTATTGAATTTAAAGATTTCCTTCCCCAGGCCATTTTATGAGAGAAGGGTAGGCATACCTTGCTGAATGCATGTTTAATGAGGAATTTCAAGAAGAACCATCTAACTGCAATTCTGCAGAAACAATTTTGTTTCTGTTTTCAGGGGGGAAAACGTATTTCTATGCATTGTACGCTGGTTTTGTCACAGTTGAATGTCTTGTGTGCACCGTCTCTGCTGTCTTGCTCTCACTTGTCTAGTGAACTTGTGCCTGGGCTGTACCACTTGAGGGTGCAGGGGGCAAGCGGTGCATGGACGCTTGAATCATACAGATGTCCGGCAGGTGGCCAGGCTAGAATCCTTCTCCCTAGCACCTCCTGTTTTTTAGTATTTGGGTAGATAAGTTTAAATGATCTGCCCCAATTAACTACAGTTTTAATGCACTCCAGGAAGGTAATCCTTGGAAATTGGAATAGGTTTGCTTTTGGTCAGTAGTGAATGGCTAATACAGGTACATCTAGGCAGGGGAATAAGTGAAAGTTTTGAGGGCTAGTAACTTTTGTGGACTTATTTGCAGCACTGATATTAAAATGCTTTAAATTTTACTCTCTAGGGGACAGGGGTCCCGTGGACCGTCCTCCATTATTTTCTTCTGGGGCACATCACCCTCAATATTTTCTCTTCCTCCCTCCTCCTTTTTGCCTTTCCATCTTCCTCCCTCTGCTGCCTCCCCCCAGCCACATCCCTCCTTCTCCTGCATGGCAAAGAGCAGGCAAGCTTCAGCCCATGGGCAGGCAAGCCAGTGGAGGCAAGGCTCTCCTGCGGTGGAGACATAGGGCCCCCGGTGGGAGAAGCCCCCAAACCTTTGTAGGGACAGCCTGAGCGCCGACGAGGGTGCCTGGCCAGCTGACCCAGGGAAGGAGGGGGACAGAACAAGCCCCCCTGCCATGCTGCCCATGCCCACGTCACCACTGGCTGCCAATGGTCACTGCTTCTGCCTGGCCTGACCCCTGGCTTGAAGGAAGGGGGTGAGGGGCTGGGGCGAGACGGGCCTGCAACTCCCCAACCACTCAGGTCAGCGCCACGACCTCCCTGCACATGTGGGGGACAGATTCCCCATGGAATTAACCTACCACAACGGTCAGGGTTGCCTCCTGTAGCCGGTGAAAAACTCTCTTATGCCCTAGGAGACAGAAAGGAAAATAAAAACAGAGGAAGAGGTTGCAGGTGGGAAATGTCTGGGAATCCCAAAGTCTAAACTCAGAGCCCCTGGCTTATGTCTCGCAGGAGGACTCAGGATCCACCCTGGACCTCAACCTTTCTCTGTTCCCTCCCTGTGTCATATTAAAGATTGTAAGCCCCCCGGGGCAGGGACCTTTTTATCAAGGGTCACACATATGAGGAATGGATTCCCCATGGAATTAACATACCATATTTTTCCAGTGTAGCTTCCTCTTTTTTAGGGCGCCATGGCAGCCGCTGTGGCTTGCATGTCTGAGGACCTGGGACACAGAAAGGAAAAAAAACCGGGGGCCCTGTGTTGTCACAGAAGTTACATATGGGAAATGCCAGGGAACCCAGAAGTCTAATGTGTCGGATTCAGGCTTATGCTTTTCAGCAGGAGTCAGGGACCACCCTGGACCCTCAACCTTTCGCTGTTGCCTCCTTGTGTCAAATTAAAGGAGTTTAAGGAACCTCTTTGTAGAAGGTCACACGCAGTGATGCTGTAAACAAATAATACTAAATAAATCTCACTAAGTTACTGCCTCGTGCGAGCTCAAGCCCGCTAGAGACCTTAAAACCATAAGCTGTGTACCTACCATACCTTTGGGGCTCATCCTTGCCTGGCACAGTTCTGCAAACCTGTACTTTTATTGAAATCCCAATTAATCATAATCCTACCATTTATCAATTTCTAGGGGCTCCTGCAAATGTATAACAGTACTAGCTGTTCCCGGCCACGTGTTGCTGTGGCTCATTTGGAAGATAGAAAAGAGAAAGCTTTTTAGGTCCATCTTCTCCCGTTGAGCTCCCGCCTCATTTTCGCCTGCCTCCCCACAGCTTCTCCTGTTGAATTCCCTCCTGGCTCCTCTCCGTCTTCCCCTCCTCCCATAGTGGAAGGAGACCCCGTTTTTGCCTGGCTCCCCACAGCTTCTTATTTGCTTCTATTCCGTTTTTGCCTGCCGCCCCCCCATGCGCACGACCCCGCTTTCGCCTGCCTCCCCACAGCTTCTTCCGTTGAACTCCCGCCTGCCTCTGTTACATCCCACCTTTCTTCCTCCCTCGCAAATGGCTCCTTTCATTTTTCCGCCAAAACCTCTGGCTCGCCCCCGCGCACATACGGGGGGGGGGGGCAGAATCCCCTCCCCAAGAATGGACGTCCTGGTAAAAGTGCTGGCTCCACCCCCCGCACACACGACCCACTCACTGACTCTGACTCTCTCTCTCTCTCTCTCTCTCTCTCTCTCTCGCCTTCCCTCTGACGACGTGGGTAGGATCTCACCTCCAAGATCCCCCTCAGACCATCGCTCTCCCAATCCCCCCTATCTCCCTCTCCTCTCTCCTCCTGGGCTGTCTGGCCTTGTATAGCCTGTATGTGATGACACGTCACTACATTGACAATGGTGGTGGCTATGTGGCTATGCAGTATTGTGATGTCATGCTGCTCACTATGTGATTGGTTAGGATCTAAAAAAGTATGTTTTTTCCTTTTTACCTGTCGCTGGTGTGACTTCTATGAAATATTTTTGCATAAAAACACTCCAGGAATGGAACCCAACGTTATGCCAAACTTTCAAAGCAATCTGTGCAGTATTTTTAAGAGATTATTGCATTTTAATGATCTGTTGGAAGCCGCCCAGATGGGCAGGGTATAATTATTATTATTATTATTATTATTATTATTATTATTATTATTATTATTATTATAGATGTTTCCCGTACAGTTTTTAATGCCTGTATTGTTGTGAACTGATGCATGATTATAAAGTAAGTAAAGCTTATTTTTAAAGTTAAAAAAAATGCTTTAAATTTCCAGTTTGCATACTTTTCCTGTTTTGTTTTTCATACTTGTGGACTACGTATACCCAGTATTTATTGTCCTCATCGTTTACAGTACAGTAATGATTTGTTTTTTCCTCTTAGGTCGTGTTGACGTTGACCATTTGGTCACTCGAAAGATGCAGCTTTTGGTGGAGGCAGAGGTAAACCTACCTGAATTGTAGTTAATATGAGTTGACAAGGAGGAATCCCTAGGTAGCAGGAAACTCCCATCTGTGATGGAACTAAGCATTGTGCCCGCCTGTTAGAAATCCTAAATCCTGTAATTAGGTGTCACTGAGTCTGGGACTGCTGAAAGATTTCCTCAGATGCAAAAATCATAAACAATGCTCACTTTCCTGTGAGCTCTTTTAAACTGAAGAACTGAAGATCGTTGTTCCTAAGAATATCAGATCTTGGGCTTCTGGCTTTTTATTTTATTTTATTAGAACCATTACAGTCCTTTGTACCTTTATTACCCCCCAACCCTTCAAATGTTCATGCCTTTCTCCGATGCCTTGGAAACCTTCAGCTGCTGTTGTAGGGCACAGGAGGCGGCTAGGCTGCTTTCCTCCTCTAGTCTGTTAGCAAGTGGGATGCTTCAGGAATTCATTCTGTGTGAATTCCGGTATGAATAACCTGATTTGGTTTGATCCCCTGAGGCACACTCCATTGTCTCTTGAGACAGACGGATGCCAGCAATAACAACCTGATCTGCACCTCCTGGCCAGATTGAAACTTAAACCATTCACCCACTTTCACGTTTCTCAAATATTCCAGCTCTTTGCTATGAAAGCATATCAAAATGCATTTGGAAATCTTGAGAGAGAAATGTGTTTTTAAATGAATTAAAAGAAAAAGCAGGGCAAAACAGAATTGTGAGTGTATGAGAAAGCAGATAAGTTTTCAGATATTTGCTGCTGTATGTTGTTGTAAGAAAAAATCTGCCCTTATTCCCTTATGGGGTACACAAGAGCCCTTACAAAGTCCTTTGCAGGTTCTCCATTGGTAGGAGTAAAAAACAGAGGCCAACCAGAGAAGATTGAGAAGCAAAGCAGCTAGTAAGCTTGATCTTTATTGAAGCTGTTGCAACAGCAGTGATTTTTCAAGGAAAAAAGACCCAGAACAAAGCAAGCATGCTCTTATAAAGACATTTCAAAATCCCTCCTGGAGTCTAGCTGACCCCCAGAAACATCAGTCAGGATGCAAGCTCATCACCCAGATGCATCACACCTACACCACACAAAAAGGCGCTATCTGATGCCTCTTCTCAGTAGCCTGGCCATTCCTTTGAGATGGTAAAAAGGTAAAGGGACCCCTGACCATCAGGTCCAGTCGTGTCCGACTCTGGGGTTGCGGCGCTCATCTCGCTCTATAGGCCGAGGGAGTCGGCGTTTGTCCGCAGACAGCTTCCGGGTCATGTGGCCAGCATGACAAAGCCGCTTCTGGTGAACCAGAGCAGCGCACGGAAACGCCGTTTACCTTCCCACTGGAGCGGTCCCTATTTATCTACTTGCACTTTGACCTGCTTTCGAACTGCTAGGTGGGCAGGAGCTGGGACCGAGCAACGGGAGCTCACCCCGTGGCAGGGATTCGAACCGCCGACCTTCTGATCAGCAAGCCCTAGACTCTGTGGTTTAACCCACAGCGCCATCTTCTTTAATTCCTGGGACAATTAAATCCCTCACCCCTCCTTCCTTGAAGAGACCCATTTGGTAAACATTTGGTCATTTTGAGAGTCAAAATGGTGTGAGACCTGTCTGCCTCAGACATGTGGCCTGTTTGCTTGAAAAATTAATAATTATATCTATATATATCTATATAGATAGATAGATATATGAATTGTAAATTCTTATAACAATGTGAAAAATAAAAAAATTATTTTAAGAAGAAGAAAGTCTCACAGACTGGCTGTCTATCACTAGCCAAAGCATTGCTGCTCCTATTTAGTGTAGCTAGAGCCACAAGAGCTGCATATCAGTGTTTTGGTAAAGTGGGACTGGAAGGCTGTAGGATTAGGCCGTTCCTGCATGCTACTGCTTTGGACTGTAGGGAGGATTTGCATGTGGCTCTAAAACTATTGCTGGGAACCCTTTTGAGTCTTTGAACTTATCAGGGATTAATTAGTGCGAAGATGCTTCCCTGGGAATGGATAACAGCAGATGACCTCTTTCGCCAGGCAAATTCCAAGGGCTACATGGAAAGCAAGAACTCAGGTGTTGCTCAGGTGCTGTTTGCCCTGTGCAGCAGAAACTCTGTAGCTTGCTTTCCCTCTCTCTTGGTTCTTTCTCTTTGTTTATTCTTCACTCTCTCTTGGCATCATTCTTTGTTGACTGTGTTGGCAATGGCAGATCAATCAGCCCTGTATTTTGTAAACAAGCAAACAAAACACCCTGTGCTAAGCAAGGCAGCCCGGAAACTTCCTATTGGCACTTGTTTGCTTGACTTGCTAAATGTTAGCCATCACAGCTTCTGTTTTTTAATAACTCTGAAAGTACAAGAATATTCCTCTCTGCTTGCCCCTGACGCCCAAATAAAAGCCACATCAAAGCAATCTTAGTGCTAAACTTCTAAAAATGCATGGGAAATCATAAGTGAAATGTGTTTCCCTGTTTAATTTCTTTAAACAGGCCCTTGGAATTTGCCTGGGGAAAGAGGTCACCTGCTGTTATCCATTCCCAGGGACCTTTTTGTTGGGTTTTGCTAGCCAGGGTTCCACCTCTGAAGCAACTTCATTAAACAGTTAGCTGTTCATTTTTAAAGAATCTTTGTGTGTATGGTGGGGTGTTAACCAGAACTGAGCATTTTGTGGGAGAACATGGTGCCTTCTTACATCCTATTCTTGGACTTGTCAGCTTTCCTTAAGTTTAATAGACTAAAAGAGTGTGTTTTGCATACGTTTGGTATTTGACTAGTAAAACAAAAACAAAACAAAAAGCCCCTGCCGAACAAGTCAGATTTCTGTCAGATATGTCGAGTGAGTTTATTTGTAACCAAGATGGGAAAAGATAAAGAGTAACATGCCATTTTATCAGGCAAATTCTAGGCAATACTTAACAATCCTACTTAAGGTGTTCTCTTTTCTATTCCTCCCTCCCTCCAAATTTTACCAGCAAATGAAGCCAGCTTTCATGCAGCGGATTGACAGCCACTTTACAGAATTTGTAAATGGCTTGATTGCAAAGTCCGTGCAGCTTGAGTCTTCTTCGCCCCCTGCCTTCTCAACTGGGTGCTCAGAGAAAGATGGTGGCTTCAAAAGCAAGTATGTTGGTTCTTGGCTGAGTCTGAAGCAGAGTCAATTTGTTGATTTCTTTCTTTTTTTAAAAAAAAAAACTACAACTACCCTGCTGAATATTTGTTCTTTTCACAGAGGATCAAGAGCACCTCCAGAACATGGGAAAGTTTTTGTTGCTAGAAAGTCTGTCTTGGAGTGAGTATGTTAATGAGATTATAAATTTCACTAGTGCCCTTGCTTAAGTTAAAGTTGCCTTGATCCAGAGGGTGGCTTATCTGCATATCTCGCTTCTTCCTCCCAGTGGATCCCATTCATTTTTATACCTGCGTAGACTGAAAGCAGGTATTCCTAATCTTTTGAAGTGCTCCAGTCAATTGGCTATTGCACACCCCTGGTTCTAACTTGGATATGGCTGTTCTGTTCTGTAGAAACTGATCTACAGACCAGAAGTGTCTATTGCTAAGCAATCCAGTCTCTTCATGGGTGGTCTGGTTCTCCAGTAAAGTTTGCGCCTATCTAGTAGTAAGGACTTCACAGTTAGCAAACAGGTGCCCTAATAGAACCAGGCTGGCCTGTCCATCTAGCCCATAATTATCTACTCCTGACTGGCAGTGGCTTTCCAATGCTTATTGCAGTGGCCTTTTCCCATGACAATTTACCTGATTCTTTTAAACTGGAGGCTAGACCCAGGGCCTTCTGGAGGCCATCTGTTCCCGAATTCCTCTTCCAAGGTGTAGCAAGAGCTTTATATGCAAATGCAAATATGTAACATTAAACTTTGGTACTTCTGCTTGAGGAGTCTGGGGGGAAGAGCAGATACAATTGCTTTGGGGACCTGATCTACCCCTCTTCTAGTTAGAATTATCCATGCTTGGAACTCCAGTTCTAAGCAAACCAGTCTGCTAGAATTGTTGCTGAAAAGCACTTCAGTTTTGTCTGTTTTCCTTGGGAGCAGAATGCCAGTTTCCCCACCGTTCTTGAAATCCATCACATTTCAGGGACACAGTCCTGCATCATATACGCACTCAAGGTCTAGACGAGCATTAAGATGTGCCTTGTTCCATCTCTGGTAGATAAGAATGTTATTGTTTGTTTTACTTGGCTCAGTTGAAGGTCCTACCAGGTTGTTGTTTTGTTCCAGAAGATGCCTACCAATATATCTTGTTGATTTGGGAACAGATGATTCACAGTAAAATGCATCCCTCCCCACCTGTCAGAATGGCTCATGGGGGGAGGGGGACCGAAACATTTAGCCTGCTGGTTCGAAACGATTCTAGAATCTCTTTGTCCTGTACAGCGGCACCTCTTCCCACAGTACCCGCCCCCCAAAAAGTGGTGATGGTCTTATGTATGTTGACAGATGAATTTTGTAGAAAATACTCAGAGAAATTGTACACTGAGAGTGCTCCCACATTACATTTGAAGGTGGAAAAACTTTCAACTCCTAAATTTAACCACTGGAAGTCCTGGACTTGCATCTGGATTGAGGGGAGTTTGTTGTCATAGTGAAATGTTCTAATGTGTTTCGTATCCTTTTCCCCCCCCCTCAGTGAGCTATTTGAAGTGGAACACATCCGGACCATATATCACATGTTCATTGCTCTCCTCATCTTGTTCATTCTCAGCACCCTCATCGTAGACTTTATTGATGAAGGAAGGTAGGAAAATATTGAAGGGATCAGCTGGGGTTTTTTTTTCAGTGTTGGACTTGAGACATTTAATATTTGAACCAATGAAAATGTATTGCTTTGTTTGGGTACAGGAAGGTGGAGGGGGCGGAGAGAGTCCTGTTGCATAAGTGGGAATCCTTGCGGTGATTCACTGCTTATTTAGAGTTGCATTGAGTATAAGCCTCAGTGTTTTATTTGAAGAAACCCATCAGGCGTTCAGATGATGATAATGCCTCACCCGTCTGCCTGAGTTTCCCCAGCCACTCTGGGTGGATTACAGCACATGGGAAAACATCAAACATTAAAACCGTCCTGATACAAGGCGGCCTTCAGATGTCTTCTAAAAGTTGTATAGTTCTTTATCTCAATGACATCGGGTGGGAGGGTGTTCCCCAGGGAGGGCGCCACTGCCGACAAGGCCCTCTGCCTGGTTCCCTGTAACTTCACTTCCTGCAGTGAGGCAACCGCCAGAAGACCCTCGGAGGTGGACTTTAATGTCCAGGCTGAACAATGGGGGTAGAGATGCTCTTTCAGGTATTCTGGGCTGAGGCCATTAGGACTTTAAAGGTCAGCACCAACAATTTGAATTGTTCTTGGAAATGTACTGGGAACCAGCGAAGCCCCTTTAGGAACGGTGTTATATGGTCCCGGCGGCCGCTCCCAGTCACCAGTCTAGCTGCCGCATTCTGGATTAGTTGTTGTTTCCGAGTCATTGGTCAAAATCGAGCAGCACTTAAAATCCAAGTTCTGCATGCAAAGACTTTGAAGATGTGCAGCCCTGCCAGTACTAACTGAAAGGCTGCAGGCTATGCCACAATAATACAAGTTTTCCCACATGTGTGTACTTATCCAAGTGGTCCTGGATCTCTGTAGGGGTTGTATCTGTCTGTATCTGTGTGTTTGCTTTCTGGCAGGCATAGGCAAACTCCGGCCCTCCACATGTTTTGAGACTACAATTCCCATCATCCCTGACCACTGCTCCTGTTAGCTAGGGATGATCGGAATTGTAGTTCCAAAACACCTGGAGGGCCGGAGTTTGCCTATGCCTGCTTTACAGTGTTCTGTGCAATATAAAACCTTAGGGTGTATACTTAAGTTCAGTATTTGTTTCATAAGATTTATACATTGCCTGATTCTAAAAGGAACCTCAAAGCGGTATACGAAAGATAAAACAAGAAAATCATGAGAAAAACACAACCATACTCTAAAACATACAAAGCTTAAATACGAAAACAGATTAAAATTCCCTCAACTCTCATTATAGAATTCCTTAACTGTTACTGATTTCACCTGATGGAATGTATATTTTAACCCAAGTATATGATTTTAACTTTCTTTGCTGTTTGAATCTCTTTTGAAGGTTGGTGCTGGAGTTTGATCTCCTGGTCTTCGCTTTTGGCAAATGTTCTGTCGTTGCTTCCACTTGGCTTTACATGTTCCTGTCCACCCTGACTGTGCCCTATGGGCTCTTCCTGCTTTGGGCCCAGGGCTACCATGGTTCCGCCCACAAGACAATCCGCTCCGCTTTCTTTGGGGGTCTCTTCATGATCTTCCAGATATTTGGGCTTGGAGTGGGACCAGCTTACATTGCCATTGCCTACAATTTACCCCCAGCCTCTGCGTTCATAGTGATACTTGAGCAGGTGAGTGTCAACTGGAGAGCTAGTTTCTTCTCGATGTAGATGAAGGTCATTTCACAAAGCTTAAATTAGCAAAATGCTGCTTTATAACAGGATTTGTGTCCTTAGCTAACCTGTAATTTTGTGTACACATTCCACTTTTGCTTCTGCCTGACTTGTGGTAATATTAGCGGTGACAAGTTTTCATTTTTTCCAAGAGATCGAGCCTAAGGGTGTTAGAAATGGTCAGATGCAAAAAGAAACTCACCATAATTCTTAAGGTTCCGTAAGTACGGTGATGGAGAGAGTAATGCCAGTACAACTGGAAGCATGCTTGGAGGATACTGATTATCACGACCTCTTGCATTCTGGGTGCTGACCTGTTTTGAGACGGAATCTGCTTTGGTTCCCCTGATCAGAGAATTGTAGAGTTGGAAGGGACCCCATGGGTCATCTAGTCCAACCCCCTGCAATGCAGGAATCTCAGCTGAAGCATCCATGACAAAGGGCCATCTAGTGTCTGCTTTAAAACCTTCATGGAAAGAGATTGTACAACCTCCTAAGGGAGACCATTCCACTATCAAGTAGCTCTTATGGTCAGAAAGTTTTTCCTGATGTTTAGTCCGAAACTCCTTTCTTGTAACGAACCTATTGGTTCGAGTCCTGCCCTCCAAAGCAGGAAAAAACAAGCTAGCCCCATCTTCCATGTGACAGCCCTTGAGATATTTGAAGATGGCTAACATATCTCATCTCACTCTCCTCTTTTCCAGGCTAAACATACCCATCTCCTTCAACCGTTCCTCATACAGCTTTGCTTCTTGACCTTTGATCACCTTAGTTACCCTCTTCTGCACACATTCCAGCTTGTCAATATCCTTCCTAAATTGTGGTGCCCAGAATTGGAAACAGTATTCCTGGTGTGGTCTGACCAAGGCAGAATAGTGGTACTATTACTTCCCTTGATTTGGACGTTATACTTTTGTTGATGCAGCCTAGAATAGCATTAGATCTTTTTGCTGCTGCAGCACACTGTTGACTCGTGTTAAGCTTGTAATCCACCAACACCCCTAGATCCTTTTCACATGATGGATCACCTTTATCAAAAGGTGTACAGGGGAACTGTGGCTCTTGGTTATCTTCCTCGATCTCTCAGCAGCTTTTGATGCTATTGACCATGGTATCCTTCTGGACCATCTCTCCCTTAATTGCAAGATGTCAAGTACATTTTATCTGTTATTTCACTCCTTTAGGTGCGTCTGCTGATGAAAGGCTACTCTTTCATTAGGGAGAATGCTCCTCGAATACTTTCCTTTACACCACAGAAGACAAGTGAGTGACTTTTTTCTACAATAACTGTACAGCTGTGGGGATGAAGGCTCCCTCCCCTCTTCCTGTTCTGAGGGTTGGGTTCTGTGACATGGAGACAATTCACAGACCTGTTCTAGTTCAGAAGAATGTGTGTATGGGCCTCCCCATGTTTTGCAAGATTGCCAATACCATGCAACTTGTCAGTCTTCTAATGCTTATTGGAATGGGAGTACACTTCTTGCAAAGGATATAAGAGAATCCTGGGTTTAGTGGAAAAGGGGAAAGTGCTCTGACAATAGGGAGTTTATTGGGGAAGGGAGGGCTTTAAACCTGGGGTGGACTAGAGGTAAGGGACTTGTCACAGACCTGTCTTACTCATTGTAAAAAAAATGTAGGATAAGAATGGCATATAAACCATCTCATTGGACTGAGAAATTGTAGAAATGTATTATTTGTAAACTCAAGCATTAATAAACAGTTTGAGACCCATAGAAAATAGGATGGAACCCTATGGGTTTATTTTTTAGTGTGTGGCATTATCTGGTACTAAACAACTCTCTCCCTTCTGCTTTTTCAGACACCGTCCAAGTTCCTAAAGTTTCCCAGTACCTGTATTTCCTCTTTGCTCCCACCCTTATTTACAGAGATGACTATCCCCGGTAATGTCATTGTAGTTGCTCCATTGTGACTTGGCAATTCTCATAGCCATTGTGATTGCAAGGTTGGACTGGATGTATGCTTCATAATGGAGGGCACAAAACACGGGTTGGGAACCTCAGGCCCAGGGACAGGTGCGGTCCTCTGCAGTAGCGTAGCCTGGTGGGATCACAGGCATGGTTGCCCTGGGTGCAAAATAGTTATGGATGCAAAAGTTCAACACCGGGGCAGCCTCAGTACAATAGCACACTTCTGTTGCTGGGATCTGTTGAAAACAGCTCCATTCAAACCAGGTGTGACCTCTCCAGACCCCAGATGAATCTTCTTATTTCTCCTGAGTGATGCAGACAGTATTAGGCAGTTGAATGTGCATGTATACTCCATCTGTTTAAGCCACTCCACACGGCCCCAGGCAATCCACGCTACACCACTGGCCTCAGCCTCTCTATCTGTTGCTCCACTCACTTTTGTCTCTGGCCCTACCCACCACTGGGTCTCTAACTTAACTCATGGTCCTGAATTTCATTGAGTCTTCTCCAAGTAAAGGTTAGTTGAAGACAACCATTTGTGTCTCTGAATTTTCCCGGAGCAGGCCTAGTAGGATCCAAAATGCATTGGCTCAGTGCATATCTCTTTTGAGCACATCAGAGCCTTTTGCTTCTGGTTCCAGAAACAGGTGCTGAGTCTGACCATTTTGGCTTTAAGATATTCTACTCTTCATGGATTTTGATAGGTTTTCTATATATAAGGTTCTGGAGTTCCTTTGTAGAAGTTGCAGTGTTATACTGGGTTATCTTTCTATTTTTCATGGTATTCCAAATTCTCCAATCTGTATATCCCATTGCCCTCAAATACTCCTTTCCTTCTTTATGCAAAATAACAAACTGATTAAAAATAATAGTGCAGCTGCACATTCAGTAAATCATGCCATTTGAGCAAAGTCATAACTAGCAAACAGACTTCTTTACAATAAATATTTGCTGTTCTGGAATAGAAATTGGATTGTGTTTCCTGCAGACTACACCAGCTCTGCTATTATTTTTTATTGCACTTATTAGTTGCTTTTATCATGGAAAGTAACTCAAAGTGACTTGCTGTCTAGCAGTTGTTTGTAAAATTCTCACAAATTAGGTTTCAATTGATGCCAAGAAAGCTCTGGTCTTGACTTGGGTGTGATGACTGTGATTTCCTTTTCTTTTCAGAAATCCTAACATAAGATGGAGCTATGTAGCTACCAAGTTTGCACAGGTTAGATATTTCTCTTCCTTTTGGGATTCCTGTGTTTCTGCAAATAATTATACAACCTTGAAAACTGATAAGAGTTACTGGTTCATAAAAATACTGCACAAGCCTGTATTAGTTATTTTTATTTTGGCATTAAGAAATAGAGACAATGCTTTCTGAAGCTTCCATGCCTGGTCATCTGGAATTGCATCCTATTCCCTTAGATTTGGATCGCTGAATGAATAATTACCCCTAAACTAATGACAAACACACCTACCCATTATAAGATAAATAAAACAGGATACAATAGTACTAAATGACAAGCCTTCCTAAACCGACTTTTAACCAATGTCTGTGTGCTAGTCCTCTTATCATCCGTAAACGTTTTCCAAAGTTTAGGAAATTGTGAACAGTGCAGCATCTGTATATTGTATTTATTATTTTGCGGATTAGCTAATTTCAAGCACGGTCGTATTTCTCAAATGGAGGTGTAGTCCTCCCCTGGGCTAGGCTAGCCGTGCAGTGTCACAGATCCTAAAAGTTCAAAGGACAATCTTGTATAAAAAGATATTCTGTTAATCAGTCTCTACTCGTGGGACCTGCTCCTTGCAGGGCAATGAAACCACTACCCTGGCAGCTGCTGTCGGTAAAGCAGGGATTCCACCTGGGCCCCTCCACATACGCACATGCCAGCAGCGCACCTACCCAGGCCTCCCCCGTGGAATGCCCGTTATCTGAAAGAAGCACGGACTATTGGACTATTGTAGTGGCACTGAAACCTTTGGTCAGCTGTTGCCTATGGCTGCATACACACCAGCCTTTTAAAGCACATGGCTCCCCCCCCCCCACAAAGAATCTTGGGAACTGCAGTTTATTAAGGGTGCTGGGAGTTAGAGCTCGGGGGTGTGTGTGTAAAGTGCATTTCCCAGGATTCTTTGGGGAATGCCATGTGCTTTAAATGTATGGTGTTTCATCAGCTTAGATCTGTGCATATTGGTAACTGGGATCAGCTTTCTCTCTTACAGCTTCCTCCTGTGCTACTTTTATAATCAGGGGCTTTTGTTTTTACTCCTGTCTAGGTCCTTGGGTCACTCTTCTATACTTACTATATATTTGTGAGACTCTGTATACCTACATTTCGGAACTATAGTCAGGAGCATTTAAATATACGAGGGCTGGTCCTTTGCATCTTCAACTGTATTCTTCCAGGTGAGTGCTTCTGCGCCCCTTTTAATTCTGGAATTTTTCAAAACAACAAAAAATAATCAGATGCAGTGGTGATATTGACAACAACTGGCAGAGTATGGCCTGTTGGATACATGATCTTAGCTTTGACTTGAAGGGTTCCTGAAAACCTGTTACTGGGGCAATAGCTTAAGCTGAGCGTGAATCTCACTGCTCTGAGAGAACATGGGGTGTTGCCTTACACCGATCAGACCATTGACCCATCTAGTTCAGGGTTGTCCACAATGACCAACAATGGATCTCCAGGGTTTCCAGACAGGGAACATTTCCTGGCTCTACCTGAAGATGCATCCACTCACTACCACTGAGCTACTGCTCTTCTCTCTGAACAGCTTTTGCAGTATGTTCCTTCATAATACCAGTACAGGTAGACTGGAGAAGGTGCAGTCCTGCTTCATCCATTTCTCCTTTTTAGTCTTGTGCTGGGGATGGAAGCAGTCGTTAGTTTCTGGACTCAGTTCAAAGTGCTGGTTTTGACGTATAAATCCTCATGTGGCTCAGGACCCCAATACCACAAGGGCTTCCTCTCTCCTGGTGAACCAGCCTGGTCACGGCATAAATATCTTAGGGAGGAGTGGAGGGTGGAACATGGAAACGGACCCTTTTAGTGGTGGCTCCCTGCTTGTAGAATGCGGTCCCCAGGGAAGAGTGCCTGGCTGCATCATTGTCTGTTTTAGGTGCCAGGCAAAAACCAGACTTTTGGTTCCTAATGAGAGGGTAATCAGTTATTTACAATGCCCTTTCTTGGGCTCACACTTTTCAGTGGGGTGGGTAGGATTTGTTTTTTTAATATATAGATTGTTGCATGGGCACTTTAGGTCATGTTTCGTTACTGCTTTTATATTTGATTTTAATATTTTTGGTCCTATTTTTCTTATGTAAGTTGCTTTTGAGATACTTTGGTGTAAAAAGCAGCAACTATAATAAATAGTAATAATGTCATTAAGAATGATATAAACCTAAAATACATATTTTCCTCGCTTCTCTCCAGGTGTGTTGATGCTGTTCTTGACCTTTTTTGCATACCTTCACTGCTGGCTGAATGCTTTTGCTGAGATGCTGCGGTTTGCTGACAGAATGTTCTACAAGGTAATTGATATGCAAGTCTCATGGTATCTCTCTCTCTCTGTCTCACACACACACACAACACAACACAACACACACAGAAGCACAGGTGAAACTCAGAAAATTAGAATATCGTGGAAAGGTTCATTTCTTTCAGTAATTCAACATAAAAGGTAAAACTAATATATGAGATAGGTTCGTGACATGCAAAGCGAGAGCCTTTATTTGTTATAATTGTGATGATTATGGCGTACAGCTGATGAGAACCCCAAATTAACAATTTCAACTTTGGGGTTCTCATCAGCTGTACACCATAATCATCACAATTATAACAAACAAAGGCTTGACATACCTCGCTTTGCGTGTCACGAACCTATCTCATATATTAGCTAATGAAAACAATTGCTTACATAAATGGACTTTTCCACGATATTCTCATTTTTCGAGTTTCACCTGTATTTGTTTTCAGTTGCAGAGCATACCTTGGTTAGTGGAACCCTCCATTTGATAGAAATGTCAAGTGTGTGTGTGTCAGTGCTGTCAAGTATCCCGTTTTCCCCGGGATTCTCCCTTATTTCAAGCAGTTTCCCGCTGCTCTCCCTTATTTTTTATTTCCCTTAAATTTCCCGTTTTTAATGGAAGCAGCTCCTCCCCTGCTGGCCAGGGACTGGGTGGGAAGACCTCGCCTACTTGGAGAGAAAAGCCTCAGCCCTCAAAGCAAGTGGGAGCCGTTTCCCGTGCTTACAGGGGGGGTGTATTTCTCCCCCTGCATCAGCCCCTATCTGTTGCCACCGAGCCCCTCAGCCGGCCAATAGGGTTAGCTGGCGGGTGGAGCCTGGCTGCCTTTGAGCAGCTGCTGCTTCCTGTCCTGTTTTGATGGGATCAGACAAGAAGGCGATGGGGCTGTCCATCGCACGGAGCACATGGCTGCCCTCATCTTTGCTCCGCTCCGAGCCTGCTTGGAGTTTACATTGCTGCTCCGCCCACTTTTGCTTCTGGCTCCGCCCACCACTGACATGTGACTGTCCCCGGGATAGGTGAGACTGCTGATCCCTTATTTTCAAATCCGAAACTTGACAGCTATGGTGTGTGTGTGTGTGTGTGTATGTCATTTTGCCATTGATGAGGTTTCTCCTCCCTAGAGAGGCAGATCAGATACCAGTTACATCGTTCTTCTCAACAACCTGTTAATACTTTCCTTTACCTCTGGTGAAAAAGGGAGCCTGTGCCTTTTTTCTGTTGAAATTCCTGATTCACAAGCCTTTTTTGGTTATGTGTTGTGTTACTGGGCTTTTTGGATAGTATTATAACCTTGATGTGACTTTTAAACAAGTGCAAATAGTTTTGAGTATGGTGTCATGGAAGAAAAGTATGTCCGTTCTATAAACTATTTAGCAGAACTCACCTGCAGCCTTCTTTTAGTGTTGGCATATAATGGCTCCTTTAAACTTCCGCAATGAAGTGTTGCTGTATTCCTTTTGGCACCGGCATTTTGCCTATCCAGACATGTACAAATTGAAATGTGTCTTAATATGTTTTAGCTTATCTACTGATCTTATCCAATGTTTTCAACTTTTATTGGCAATCTTAATGCCTTATTTATTAGGTTCTATTTGTATTCAAGCAGTATATACATGTTGTTAAATAAATGAATAATTCCAATGGATCATACAAATGTGGGCTCTGATCCTGCTGCTGCTTCCACTCGGGGCCATTAATGATTAGTTTGTGCAGTTTAGAGGACAGTGATGGAAACGCCTTCTGTAGTTCAGCTACCTTCTATATTTCTCTCTACTGAATGTGCTTTGCAGGTTTTATCCCCCCTACACTGAATTACTGTTCATGTAGAGAAAATGTCACATTTGAATTAGCTCTGATCATTTTGGATCTGAGCTTTGGAGACCTAGTGCAGCTGCAAATACTGGGACACCAGTGACTTATTCTCAGGGTGGCTGTTTGGGAAGGAGGAGGTGAAGATTTAATGCCTGCGAATGAGCTCTTTGGGATATTCAGTTATACATTGCAACACTACACCAGATGTTCTTAGAGATTGTATTGCCAATTGCTCTAAAACATTTGAGTAGCAGGAATACACTTGGCACTTTGATCCTGCAGTTTTAAACACTGACTCTAAGGTCTCTGCTGTTATTACATCCCTGACCCTCTCTTGCAGGACTGGTGGAATTCTACATCTTATGCAAAGTATTACCGAACCTGGAATGTGGTGGTGCATGACTGGCTGTATTACTATGCATACAAAGATTTCCTTTGGGTAAGCAACCATCTTCTAACGCACCCCCTCTCTTCAACTCTAATAGAAAGCCATTTTTAAAAAAGGAATGGCAGAGATCTTTACATTTCCCCCACAAAATGATTTTATTAAAGTTCTTTTTTTAAAAAAAAATCATATTTATTGATTTTCCAATACAAATCTCCAATTACCAATCAAATCACAATCCAAATTAATTATACAATTCCCAATTAAAACAATTCCAATTATGCCAAATTTTTACAATTTTTTTGGACTCCCCATGTCTTGGACTCCGGAACGATCTTCACCTCTCTTTCAGTTGCATTCATAGTCCTAATACTAAAACAACACTTTATTTTATTAAAGTTCTAATGCAAAGGTGAATTACACAACATGTAAAATACCTAGTCACTTTACTCATATAGAGATCTGACAATAGCCTCTTTCCTGGTGAGGAAGGTGGAAAGAGAGAAGGTTGTACTTATGGACTCTGGTTTGTATCCAGTGGTGTCTTCAACAAGTATTTTGGAGGGCACTGTTGTTGTTTTTTTACCAGTCTACCACCAATTGCAGCCCTCTATGCCATATCCCACACTGTGCCAGCTCTCGCGTTAAGTGTTTGTGGGGCTGCATTGAGTAGGAGGGATCAGCAAAAATGAGCTGCCCTGCCTTGTGCAAGTAGAAGTCCACCATTGTGCAATAAATATGAATGGGCAATTTAAGGGTGGTTATCAGAAGCTGTTCACCGCTGTTTTTGAAAATTGGATATCCTCTGATACATTCACCTATCAGAGATTCACCCTTCCCCTTGTTTGTCTGTCTCTCTCTCTCTCTCTCACCACCAGTTATTTGGGAAAAAATTCAAAGCAATTGCTATGCTGTCAGTCTTCACTCTTTCTGCTATTGTGCACGAATACGTCTTGGCCGTTTGCTTTGGTTACTTCTATCCGGTCCTGTTCTGCCTCTTCATGTGTTTTGGAAGTAAGTACAAAATATGCCTTCCAGCAGAAGCAGAAGCAGTTTCTGAAAATACTGAGGTTTGGCTTTTAGCAGCCATCTGTACTTAATGTTCTAAGATGCAGGAGCAAAATAGGAAATTCTTTCCAGTAACACCTTAGAGACCAACTGAGTTTGTTCTTGGTATGAGCTTTCGTGTGCATGCACACTTCTTCAGATACACTGAAACAGAAGTTACCAGATCCTTAAATATAGTGGGGGAGTGGGGAGGGGTATTACTCAGAAGGGTGGTGGGAATGGGTGATCGGCTGATAAGTGTGGAAAACTTATCAGTAATACCCCTCCCCACTCCCCCACTATATTTAAGGATCTGGTGACTTCTGTTTCAGTGTATCTGAAGAAGTGTGCATGCACACGAAAGCTCATACCAAGAACAAACTCAGTTGGTCTCTAAGGTGCTACTGGAAAGAATTTCCTATTTTGTTTCGACTATGGCAGACCAGCACGGCTACCCACCTGTAACAAGATGCAGGAGGTTTGTGTTCCAGCCTGCCCTAGCATTTGCACCCTCAAACCTGGAAGCCTCTCCCGACCCCAGTTAAATATCCATTTTCTGAGACTGATCATGGCCATAGTGGGAGGGAGGGCTTCCTTGGCTTGGCTGAGGACTAAGTACTGCTAATGCTCCAAACTGTAATTTGTGACTTTCTCAAAGTCTCACGAGATGATCATTAACATGCATTCTGGGTACATTTTAATTTTCTTCCGTCAGTGGTTTTCAACTTCATTCTCCATGACCGTCGGAAAGGCCCCATTTGGAATGTGTTCATGTGGAGTACGCTCTTCCTTGGCCAGGGTGTCTTACTTGCCCTCTACAGCCTGGAATGGTATGCTTATAAGCACTGCCCTTTGAAAAACGTGAGTATTCCACTTGTCATTGGAAGTAAGAGGATTAATGCAATTCTGGGCTGCATCAATAGGAGTATAGCGTCTAGATCAAGGGAAGTAATAGTACCACTATATTCTGCTCTGGTCAGACCTCACCTGGAATACTGTGTCCAGTTCTGGGCACCACAGTTCAAGAAGGATACTGACAAGCTGGAACGTGTCCAGAGGAGGGCAACCAAAATGGTCAAAAGCCTGGAAACGATGCCTTATGAGGAATGGCTTAGGGAGCTGGGTATGTTTAGCCTGGAGAAGAGAAGGTTGAGGGGTGATACAATAGCCATGTTCAAATATATAAAAGGATGTCATATAGAGGAGGGTGAAAGGTTGTTTTCTGCTGCTCCAGAGAAGCGGACACGGGGCAATGGATTCAAACTACAAGAAAGAAGATTCCACCTAAACGTTAGGAAGAACTTCCTGACAGTGAGAGCTGTTTGGCAGTGGAATTTGCTACCAAGGAGTGTGGTGGAGTCTCCTTCTTTGGAGGTCTTTAAGCGGAGGCTTAACAGCCATCTGTCAGGAATGCTTTGATGGTGTTTCCTGCTTGGCAGGGGGTTGGACTGGATGGTCCTTGGGGTCTCTTCCAACTCTATGATTCTAGAGCTGAGCTGCTATTCTGGCCTATTCATTCAAGGCCTAAGATGTGAATGTGAAATTAGAAAACTCCTTCCAGATTTTTAGAAGGTTGCATTCTGCCCAGAATAGATACCGTAGAGGTTTCTTTCTAACAAGAATAACAAGCAGCAGGGTCAGCACAAAACTTTGAAACTTCCTCCATGTCTTTTTATATGAATACTGTAAAGCTCTGAGCTAGTTTCTGCCCTTCTGGAGAGATGAAAGCCAAAGGTTCTTACAGGATGGAAGGGGGGCAGTAAAGAAGGTAGGGAGAGGAAGGTAATGGGAAAGAGTGAAAGGCCTTAGCGGAGCATAGTGGTTTCTTCGTTCTACTTGCTGTGTTCTGTGATTCAACTGCCAGCTTTGGATCTCCTGGGTTCAAACAGAGAGAATTCACTACTTCTTTGCCCCATTTAAGATGCAGTGCCCACTGCCTTTCCTCATTTAATATGTAGTGCCAAATCAGCCCACATGCACATGCATAAGCCCCTGGGGCTGGTTCTTGGACAGAAGAGGCCTCATAGTAGCTGGAGCCAAGTAGGATTGTAGTTTCAGGATTGCAGACACCTTAGCAGTTCTACTTGACCTGGAAGACCTGCCATTCTGAGAGATAAAGCGTCTGGGTAAAGCTGCCCCAAAGAGAAGCCAATCTGGGGGGTCTTATAGGGAAAGGCAAGCCTTTTCCCACCCCCACCCCACTTCTAATTGCCTTGATTGGCTACTGCAAGTTGGGTGGCCACCCAGGCTTGAGAGACGGCAAGTCCTTTGGTCCTCTGTAAAACACTTTGGTTTCATCACTGGCATTTGTTCACATGGCTAACAGATAACTCTACAGAAGTGAAAGTGCCCAGCATTTCCTGCCTGACAATACTGTTTCTCTTGTGTTTTATAGCCCACTTTCCTTGACTATGTGAAACCGCGTTCCTGGACTTGCCATCTTAAGTTCTGACACCCTTTGGGATATCCCTCTACGTCAAGGCCAGAAGATGCTTGTCTTTTAAACAATGGCGACAAGTTGGGCTAGCGTGTTAAAAAGACTGCAGTCTTTTTAAAGGGAAACTGTCTCTAGTTATGGCAAATGATGGCATTTTTTCACTCAAGGCAGCTAGGACTGCAGGTGGCTTGGCAGATGGTTCTCTTTCCTTCGGCAGCTCCAACCTGAGCCATTTCCATGCTGGTCATGAAACCTACTGAAAGGTTGGTGAAGGAATTTCCGGTGAAGTTTTTTTGCCTTTTGCAAACAGTACTCTATGTGTTACTACTTTTCTCTCTTACCTGTCTGAAATAGGCAGTATTGTGATTGGGGTTAGGCTTGCCTGTCTGACCGTAACCGTCCTTCCGAATTGCCTTTTGAAACGGGACACTTGCTCAGTATTTGTATGCATTCTTTTGCTTGTTGCTACAGCACAATATGTGATGGAGCCAGTGGCCCACAAACACTGACTTTGCTTTTTATTTACGGTCACCAGCCAACCTCCTTTCCTCCCCACTCCCAAGAATAGGCAGAGGCTTTGAGGGAGATGCAGGCCTATTTGCATTGGGGTGTGGAAAAAGTAAGGAGAGTGGGAGAGAGACTTGCGGTTTCTTACCTTTCCCAAACCACGGCCCAAGCGAGGAGGGCTTGGGTCTGGAGATGTGTGCTACTGGACACCCTTCTTGTTGGAGGGCCAAGTTCACTTGCCACTTGTATGTGACTTTGTGGATACCTGGTTGGAGAAGCAGTAAGATGTTTTACACCCTTTTCCATAGAAGTAGCCACAATGTAAATATACGAGTTTTGATTCATCCACAACCTTTAATTTGCCAAAACAAATAGTTGTTGAAATGTAAATTGGCCTAGGAAACATGGAATCTGTTAACTTCTGCTTTGAAGGAGAAGGTTACTTGTGCTTATGTGTCACGAAAGGTACGTCGTAACTTTTTGCCTTGTTTTCAAGCTTTATTTCCTCCTCTCCCCCTTTTGAATAAATTTTCACTGGGTGAAGTGTACCATTTAGGTGTAGCATCTTCCTTTGGATACTTGGCCTCTTAATAATATGGGCAGTAAAGGTTGGTCTTTTCCTCACCAGGCTCACTTTGCCCTTTGGCTTATGATCCAGTAAAACAGGCAGCATTAAATTAATTAAGTACCACAATTAAGGTGCAACTTAAATTGCAAACATGTTGCACTGTGAGTAACTTGCATTCTCTCTGCCACGGATGGCTACTTGCTGCTTTCTTGTGGGCAGCACTGCAGTGCCACAGTAGCCCATGGTCTGGAAGCCTCGGTGCACACATGGGACAGTTTTCTATACCAAAAGTGGGTGCTGTCTGCTACTAAGGGCTGCATCATTCCCATTTTAACCAGAAACAGTGTCTTCAGGGGTTCCTACTCTCTAGCTAAGGACCCAAGCGGACCTGAAGCTGTTTATGCAATTAGTTCTTTTGAAAATAAATAGCATGTGTGGAGCCCCAATGTGGATTGGAATTGTGGCATAGGGCTGAGGAGCTTTAACAATAGGCTCCCAGTTTTCATCAGGGGGACCCCCAAAGTGCTATGTGGATTAAATTTCTATAAGCAGTGACATGCTGCCCTTTGCTACATGTCCAGTTTTAAGTTTTTGCATTCCTCACTGACGATTACTGTAGCGAATGCAGTTTGTGCTGAAGAATCTAGAGTGTGTGTTGGCTTGAAATGATCTTACTGTACTGCTCCACTTAAAACACTGGTCTGCTTTGTGAGACAGCCTCGGGTGGGTGCTGTGCTTAGAGCTACAAGAGGAGAGACTGTGTCATTGTGAAAAACAATACCCCTATATTGCAGACTGCTCTCTGTGTAGTCTATAACCTAGAGATGTTCACTCAGCTGCCCTAAAGTGCATTTCTGACATATTCTAATAGTGCAAAGGAATGGGGGTGAGGAGGCTACATACTAGCGTAGGCACATACAAGAGATGCAAGGTTTTTTGTGTCCCTGCGCTGCTGTCCTTTGTATTGTCCTAAATACGGTGCCCTAGTAAATTCTAGGTGCTGGCAGCTTTTCTCATGTCATCTAACTGCAGCAAAAAATAAAAAGAAACTTAATTCTGATTTATACTGCAGAAATAGCTTACGTGATAAGTGTGCTAATTTTAATCAGTACTTTGACATGACCCAAGTGTATCACCACTTAGCTAAGCTATGTGTTCCAGGTTTATTTGACTAAGGTGGGTTTCATTGATATGTGTTAATTTTTGTGGATTTGGGGGAAAGTTCCACCTGGACTGATTATTATGAACAGTAGTTTCAAGATGCCAAATGTCAAGTACAGTATTCAAACTAGTTCAAAACTTAAAAATTCACTGAAACAGTACCCACTTTTGGAGAAAGATGAGGAAATATGAGCATCTGAATTTGGATCAACACCCTGTGTAAGCTCCGAAGGAGTCTGATGAATACCCTTAACAAACACACTGTTTTTAGAAGCTACTCACTTGTAGTTGCAGGTTCTATAGAGGTGTGAGTGAGACTTCTGTTCCTATAACATTACAAACTATATGTGCAGATTGTAGAATTGCTAAATCAGTGTTAACATGATAGACTCATCCATTCCAAAAAGCTTTTTGCTTTTGTTTTTAAATTGTCTACGATGGCACTGTAATTGTGATTATAAGAGGCCTGGTCCACCCAAAGAATTTTCATCACATTGTGTCCTTTTCTGCTGCTTGTTTAAAGAGAACCACACAAACCTCCGTCTTCAGAATATAATTTGAGATTTTATCAAATAAATACCGTTGTCTTTGGGAAATGCTTGTACTTTTTTCTAAGGGGGACGTGTGGGAAGATCAGTATACTAATAATCAACCTCATGCTTTAGGATTGAATCAGTGAATGTAAACTGGATGGGCACAACATTGTTGTTAATATCCTGTGAATAATCTACACATCTGATTGTAACCTTTGTACCTCTGTGACAAGGCATCCTGTTAGTCTGAAAGGTGCTGGCTTGCAAGGCTGTAGCTTTCCTCTTTTCTCAGAGTGAGCAATGGAAAAAATTTCTTGCACAGACGGTGGTGAGAAGAGGACCTTAAACTGTATTTGACACTGGAATGGTATTACCAAGCCTCACTTGCATCTTTGTTGATGGTGGGATATAGAATTGTTAACTGATTCCAAAATGTATCAAACTGTCTGTTGTGACCTATTCTGTTACTTGGAAGGGATGTATACTGTACTACAGAAATTGAAATATATTTTGCTATCCATAAAACTTGTCTGCCTGCATTCATTTCACCCTTGACAACGAACTGGTTGAAAGTGTGGTATTCTCCATTCTATGTTTTTGTTTTATGGTGTATTTTGTAGTCTCAGTTTGTATTTTTTCTGCTGTGAACTGCCCTGGGATTTTGGGATGAAGGGTGATCTACAAATTTAAATCATGATCATTTATGCACATCTGTGGTGTGCATTCAGACGTGGGATTTGCAAGAAAATGCTGCAGTGTGGAATGTGTCTGTTCAGTGTGCTAGTCAAGCAGGGCTTCAGCCATTATTTAGTCTCCCCTTCAATTTTCTTTCTCTGCTCCCCTCCCCAGACACTCAGCATTCTATGCCCACTGGGGTGCCATCTTGAATAAAATATTTTTATGGGGGGCAGGTAAACCCCACCCTGCAAAACTGATCACATGATGTGGTGTACTTTGAATGCCCATCAACTGTGTGTGTGTGTGTGTGTGTGTGTGTGTGTGGCCACCTCAAATATTGGGGGTGGCGAAGGAACCTTCGCCCTTGGGAGTTGGCTCCCATGATGCCCACAGAACAGGCCGAGTTTGCCCTCCTTAGATTCCCCTTTTCCAAGCAGAAGTGATTCGTGCTTTTATATGTAACCCACCTAAGGGGGCATCTGGACTCATAGCAGAACCTAGCATGAAGAGTAGGCCTTTATAAACCAGTCACCTATTATCCCTAAATGGGAGGTTGGGGGTGGGCTGTGGCGAAGACGGTTAAAGATAAACCGCTGATAATTTTTGCAGGTTTCAAGGGTGAGGGGAAGAGCAGTGGAGGGAGCAAGGCAAAACCCTGCCCTGTCCTCCAGTGTTGCTATCCCTGCACTGCAGTTTGGGGGACAAGGTGGGGCAGAGCCCTGGAAGACCCAGCAATACCCTGTGTTTTATCCCTATTGTGCTTGAGAGGGCAGGAGGAGCCCACAAGCAACTCGGGTCATGCTCTCTACCTTGTCAAATGCAGGGAAGGGGGAAAGACCGGTTCTTTTTCCAGCTGGAACTCCCCAGAACTCAGTTCTGGCCCCTCTCCAAGTGGCACCATGGCCAATTCTAAGGGAACCAAGAAGGCGATCCTGGCCAGTTCCAGAACCTCTCTTTCCAGAAAAATATCTCTGAGCAAGACTGACACATAATTGCAATTGATAGACATTAAGACTGGCATCTGTTCGATCTTAGTAAACGCAACAACAACTGCTCAATAGGCAGGTCTCTGGAAAGATTTTCCATTGCATACAGCAGTTATGGCATTACCCCTTCATAAAATTAGGGGACGGCAGGTGAGTGTGGGGTTATGACATTGAGTAGATCGCCAAATCACAGGTGAGGCGTGGGGCTGCAGCTAGAGCGATCTCCAGCCCCACATCCTTGCAAAACGCCCCTCCGATCCAAGAAAGGGCCACTCCGCCTTCCTTACATTGCCCCTCCGCAGTCAACAGCATTTACAGCAATGGGCTCTACTGACTGGCAAGGGGACACAAAGCACTTCTAAAGTGTAGAATTTGTTTTTACTATTCGTACATAAAGCACTCAGTCTCAGTAAATAAAAAAGGGGATCCATCTCTTTTGTGTGTGTGATCCTCCTTTGTCTGAAAGGGGAGGTGGACACGTCCTGCAGTCATTTCCTAAGGAGCCACCCCAGCTGAACTCGAGAGCTCTAATGCAGAGAATGAGATGCGCACCTCTACCCTTTTTTTTTACTGTGGGTGCAAGCGCGGCGGAGCAGTCTTTTCTCGCGCGCATGCTCTGTTGCTTCTTACGGAAAGGACCCTTCCCCGCCCCTATCACCGTTGTCAAGGCGTCTAATTCGGTGCCAACAAACAAGCAAACAAACCTTTCTAAAACCGGGCGGGTGAGATAGAAGCGGTCGGATAGCGGGGATGAAAGCAGAGACCGCCTGGCGGAAGTTCTGGGCGGAAGCGGCCTCTGCCGTCAGGCACTCCGAAAGACGCCTGCGCGAGGCGTGCGCGGTTCCCATGGCAACAGACGCGGCCGTGGGGGGGGCGAGGCTTCTAGTCCTCATGGGGCGCGTGGCTCGCCGGGGATCGAGAAGGGGGGCGAGGCGCCTCCGTGGGGAGGGGAAGGGAGAAGGGGAACTGCCCGAGAGGCCATTCACACGTGCCCCATTCCCTTACAGGACAGCGGGGTCGCCATGCAGCAGGCGGTCTGACCCTCCAGCAGCCCTGAAGCCACGAACCTTCTGCGGAGGTGAGAGCGGAGAATTGGGATTATTACCAGATCCATAGCATGTCTGAAGGCATCACCAAACCAACAGAAGTGGCCTGCCTAGGTCAGGAATGCAGAACCAGGGGCGGGTTGCCAGGCTCCCGACCGACTCTGGACAGCTCTGGCCAGCCTTTCCTGCAGTGAGGGATGAGGGGAGAGGCAGCCCCAAAAAACTCCTGGGGAGCCACAGCTTCCCCGTCCCTGGCAGAAGCAAAGGTGCCGTCTTGGGAAACTGGACTCTATAGGTTCTACTTTGTTGTATTTTAAAAGCAAAACACACAGTACTAAATTAGAAACAAAAGAGTCCGACCAAATGCCACCACACTTATTCCCTATTCTTCAGTCCTCCCTCCTCTTGCTGTTTTCCCAAATCTACTGACCATTTCAAAACAAATACATGTATCTTATGACAGTATTCATGCCTCTTTCTACTCAGTTTTACAAGGAAAAGGTGGTCTGAAATGGAGTACGTTTCAATGGCAGGTGACTCTCTACTGCAGGAGTCCGACTTCTTCCTTGGAAATGGGTTAACTGCCACAGATGGAGCAGCTTACAGCGCAACCAGAAATGTAGGAACACAGTGTGTGCTTCCTGAAACTTGTATCCTTTCCCCCATGCTGGCATACTTTCTTAAACCGAGGCTGAAATTGAATCATGTCCATTGCAGTCATACAGTCTATCAACGTGGGTTATATATCCCTTCCAGATATATGCAGCAGCCAACAATCTGTGAGTCAATGAGCAAGCCAGCCAAAATCAATATTTCAGCATGTCTGCAAACAAAGGATTCGCTCCAGTGCTGCCATTTACATTATCTCAGCCAGAAGAAAAGAACTTACTCTGAAACTCACTCACTGATAGTATCTAACACCACAGAAACTAGTGCTGATATGCCCAGGAACCTCACCAAAATGCTGGAGAGGCTGCACCCCCACATGTGGTGGGAATGCCCCAAAATCCAACCCTTCTGGACAACAGTCATAAAATAAATATGCAAAATAACTAAACAGGTATTAGAAGTTACCCCAGAACTGGCCCGACTGAACATCTTTCAAGATAATGCCCACTCACACTATAAAGAGCTCATAACGCACCCACTCTCAGCAGCCAGAAGCATCATAGCCAGACATTGGAGAGACCTGTCAGGAGGAAACATAGACCACTGGTATCAAATTGTATGGGAAACGGCCTCACTAAAAAAGCTAACCAGTAAACTGAAACTGACACAGGGACAGATAGAAGAGGACGCCATCACCCCAGTATGGCTCCCCTTTAGCACATACACTGCCCAACAAGACAACAAGAAGAGCATGTGAATCAATATGGGTAACTTGACCCAACACCCCCCCCCCCCAATATACACAAACAAATCTTAGCCTGTTTGCTCACCATGATTGTCGAAAGCTCTGATTAAAACCCCAACACCCAAGAATCTAGAGGGGGGAACCTTGCACCTGGGGTTTTTTTGGGGGGAAGGGTCCCTGTTCCCTCACTTAACCCATAGCAGTAGGAAACACCTTGGCTGCCCCTGTGTTGGCCTGTTGCAGCAGAACCAACAAGAAATCTTCTGGTCGCCTAAAACTGATTTTGGCAGGAGTTTTCATGGACCTCAGTCCTCTTTGCTTTGTCTGAATGAATGAATGAATGAATTTATTTTTACGGTCACAGACCAACTCACTATTTCGCTTTGTCTGTGCTCATTGATTTTTGTTCAGGGTTTTGAATAGAGATGCTAGACAAAAGAAAGGAGTGCTCATACCTTGGGTAACAATGATGGCTTCAATCCATCCTCCCCCACTGATTCTCTGAAGAAACACAATAAACCTGTCACATGTCTGTATCGTTACCCTGTGGGAAACGAATTACAGGAGCATTTCCTCTGTGGCTCAAGCTTTGCTGTGTGTCTCTCCCAGTGGTCCAGCTAGAAAGCATGTTGCAACTGTGTTTGCATAGGCAAGCGCCGCCTCTCAGCCCTGGTTATCCTTAGTGTCCTCGTGTCACCACGAGTAAACAGGCTGTACCCAAGGAAACCCCAATAGGAAGCAGATAGGAAGTGAGGTCACTGTTCCCGGCAAGCGGATTAGGAAGTTAAGTACAGTAGCTGCAGGGCTAGGTTTGGTCACAGCAGCTGCCAGAACAAGGCGAAGAGAACCGGCTTTGTGGCTAATGTGCTCCTGTCACCCTCCTTCCCAGCGCCATGTGCAGGGCTTTGCATCACAGCCCTTTGCTGTGTTTCTGCCTCTGCTTTTTGCTGACAGGAGCACAGGGGCAAGCGAGGCAAAGCAAGCCTTG
The DNA here is from genome assembly GCF_009819535.1 of Lacerta agilis. NCBI lineage: Eukaryota > Metazoa > Chordata > Lepidosauria > Squamata > Lacertidae > Lacerta > Lacerta agilis. Next base: position 5,597,780 of record NC_046317.1, on the reverse strand, counting down.
GGAGCGCAGAGACACAGCTCAGAGCTCAGCCTCGCAGGGCAGTGAACACTACGAGCAGCTGAGGAATCACCTGGGGACCATGAGGGCCCTGTCCAGGAGGTATTGGCAGCTCCTGGCCTGCCGGTTGTGGCAGGAGGACTGCGAAGAAGAAGCGGCAGAGAAGAATGAGAGAATGAGGACCGTGATGATGGAGGAGGAGGAGGATGAAGAGGAAGGAGGAGGAGGCACGGTCATCGTGGAACACCAAGGTAAAGAGATATCACAGCCTTTCCTCTTCCTGCCAGTTGCTTTTGCACAGATTAAAGAGGCAGCTACTGCTTCATAGAATTTAGTTCACTGAGCAAGGACAAATATTTGTGCATGTAGTGGATGGTCTGAGCAGTCTTAGTTTTGGGCTACATATTAAGACTGCAATCTTATACTCCTCTGTAGTGATTCCTGTTTTAACCTAGTGGGACTTACTTCTAGCATTGCACTGCGTGTTAGTCTCCCTGTGAGTATTGTGTTTCAGAGCTGTGTATTATGATCGGGGTTCGTTGCTTTTTAAAACCTGACTTAATCTTTTTCATATGTTCATCCTGATGTTGTTTTGCATACATTGTACATTGCACTGCACATTTTATAAGGGGAGCAGTTATTACTGTAAGCAAACAATGACCTAATTTGGCTTTGGATAATGTAACTCCTGCCTCCAAAAAGTGGCTAGCAGAAATTTAAAAGAGCATATGAAAAGGCAAGTTTTAGTATATCGTCTTTTTCTGTTAATGCATGCCTTTTATTACACAGGTTTATGATTTTTGTAGTGGTTTGTAGGTTCCCTTGAATGCAATGATTACAGAAATAAATCTGACTAAGAAAGTTTATATAGAATCCTGAACCATCCAAATCTCACCTTACCTTGGGCTCTGCACTGCAATCTCCTGCCTTATGAGGAACGGCTTAGGGAGCTGGATATGTTTAGCCTGGAGAAGAGAAGGTTAAGGGGTGATATGATAGCCATGTTCAAATATATAAAAGGGTGTCATATAGAGGAGGGTGAAAGGTTGTTTTCTGCTGCTCCAGAGTAGCGGACACGGAGCAATGGATTCAAACTACAAGAAAGAAGATTCCACCTAAACATTAGGAAGAACTTCCTGACAGTGAGAGCTATTCGGCAGTGGAATTTGCTACCAAGGAGTGTGGTGGAGTCTCCTTCTTTGGAGGTCTTTAAGCAGGGGCTTGACAGCCATCTGTCAGGAATGCTTTGATGGTGTTTCCTGCTTGGCAGGGGGTTGGACTGGATGGCCCTTGTGGTCTCTTCCAACTCTATGATTCTATGATCTAGGCTGCACAAGTTGGAGAGTAAAGTGGCAAAATCCTGTGTAGAGTGGGTCTTACTACTTCAGGCAGCAGTGCATACTTTTTAAAATAAAGTATGTTCCCTCATCTGTAGCCTGAAGTGGTAAAGTCCTTGGCAAGGCATTCCCATCTCTTCCTGCTCAGCATACCAGAACAGGCCATTATTAGTTGTCCTTTGCTATTGACTTTCTCATACTTCTCAGACACCTGTGATGATAAATAATTGGATTGTGAGGGGAGGCCACCCGCAGATATGGAAAACTACAGACTGCTTGAGTCTCTTGCTGGACTAGCAGAGGTCTTCACGTGTGTTGTCGCCTCGTAATAATGAAAGCCCTTGTTGTTGTTGTTCAGTTGTTCCCGACTCTTCGTGACCCCATGAACCAGAGCACGCCAGGCACACCTGTCTACCACTGCCTCCCGCAGTTTGGTCAGACTCATGTTGGTAGCTTCGAGAACACTGTCCAACCATCTCATCCTCTGTCGCCCCCTTCTCCTTGTGCCCTCCATCTTTCCCAACATCAGGGTCTTTTCCAGGGAGTCTTCTAGATGCCTTTTATTAGCACGCAGTGCGGCATCCAACAGAAATGCTAGCAAGGACGTCCGAGGGAGTGGAGCTGAAAGATTTTTAAAAATGGCAAGAGCAGACAAGTGTCTCTCCCGCCTGCCCTACAAACCCTTGCCTTTTCTGGTAGCATCAATGGAAGTGGGTGGGGAGAGTGCACAAGTGGCAGAGGTTGCTTTGGGCAAGCCCATTTCAGACACACTTCTTCCGAAAAGAATATTAACGGCCAGCTTCGCAAAATAGTTGTGAGGATGAATGCAGGGTGGGGGTGGTGGAGAGACGTGACTTTCTTGAGTTGCAGGCACTGTGGTAGCTCCCGGCTTTCTTTCCCAAAACTGGCTTGATTTTCTCTAGGGTGGAGCTTGCCCATGGTGAGGGAGATCGTCTCCAGCTGGTACTGCAGCCTTGGCAAGTGCTGTGCAACGGGAGACTGCAGAGTGACCAACAACATCACAGGTGAGGGCTGTGTTTCACCTGGCACCCTGCGTATTTCACACACCCCCTGCATGAACTGCCTTCGGGACACTGGCACCTGGTGCCCATCAGAGCTGCTGGGGCAGCTCAGCAACAAAGGAGGTCATGTGGGGTTGGGGCGGGCAGGGGCAAGGCCATAGGCGCGAGGCCAAGGAGGTCAGATTTCCTCTCCATCCTTCCTTGCAAGCATAGTCTGGACACTGAAGCATTGCAGCCGTACTAATACTTAGCACCTGTGTCAACATAAAAATGAGGGTAAGACCCACAGAACAAGTGGAGCTCATTTCAGAATAAGATGCAGACAATTCCATCAGTAAACACAGCTACCGTAAGTCTTTCCTGTGAAATAGCTGGAAACACCACAAAGCAAGCACTGGTTTATTTCACTTGTCTGAGAATAAATCACGTGAAGGCTACACTCCTTATTACCGCTACACCAAAAATGAGGATGACAACAATAGCAATGGTAATAATCATCATTAATGAAGATTGTAAATAGGAAAAAAAAAACATTTGCTCCCAACAAAAATAATAAACACATTTATTGTGTTCTTGCTAGAGTGGGTTTATGCCACAAAAGTCATGTCTCCTCAGTTAGAAAGATGCCTAGCAGATAGAAGGGCACCCTGCAAATGTTCAGCTGCAGTTCAGCCTCTTAGAGGTGAAGAAAAACTACATTTTTCAGAAATGCAGATGTACTCCAGATGTTGCTGAATACGAGCCCCAGCCAGTGGAGTCAGTGATCAGGAAGAAGAAGAAGAAGAAGAGTTTGGATTTGATATCCCGCCTTTCACTACCCGAAGGAGTCTCAAAGCGGCTAACATTCTCCTTTCCCTTCCTCCCCCACAACAAACACTCTGTGAGGTGAGTGGGGCTGAGAGACTTCAAAGAAGTGTGACTAGCCCAAGGTCACCCAGCAGCTGCATGTGGAGGAGTGGAGACGCGAACCCGGTTCCCCAGATTACGAGTCTACCGCTCTTAACCACTACACCACACTGGCTCCCACTGGAATGATGGGAGTTGTAGTTCAGCTACATCTGGGTGGCTGTTTCATAGGATACCCACCTCTATTTTGAGTCTCACCGTGAAAGAATTAAGCACAACCCAGTCTCTCTCACTAAAACCTGTGGATTATATAAAAAAATCTTAAATTATGACTATCCTTTTCGGGATAAAAAGGTTATAGGAAAGATTCAAAATCCCATATCCAGTTACATGGAAGTAAGTGTCACTAAATTCAGCAGGGGTCACTTCTGCGCAGACACTTTATAGAGTTGCACAGGAAGACAGAACTCTGTTGTGAGGAAGCACCACCATATATTGCGGGGTTTGGGGGGAGATTCCAGACCTGAAACCTTTTGCCATATTTCCTCCCTGCAAGAAAAGACCACTGCTCTCATTGTGCAAAATCAGGGATTCCCTTGCTCCAGTAGAGGTTTCTCCTCATTCCACAACAAACTGGAGGGTGGGTGAGTAAGTAAGGAGCATTTGCCTAGGACTGACTACTAGCACATGCAAAGTAACCTGCCCGTCCCTGCAAATCCCCAGCTAAACAGATTTTGGGAGGCGCTTCCTCCAGAATCCCTTGACCTCAGGATCAAACACACTACAAGCCCTGCCATCTCTCTCTCCCTCTTTTGAGCAAATACAAAGGGAATCCTCCTCTCGCTGATAAGAAGGGATTGAAAACTGTTTTTGCAAACTGTTTCCTCATCCTGCCAACCAAGCCTCCATGCCTCAGTTGGTTAGTGTGTGGTGCCGATAACGCCAAGGTTGCAGGTTCGAACCCTGTATGGAACAGCTGCAAATTCATGCATTGAGGGGTTGGACTAGAGAAGGGATGTCCAACACATTGATCACGATCTACTGGTAGATCCCCGGGAGGTTATGGTACATCGCAGTTGATCACTGGGTTCCTTAGCATTGGTAAAATAGAATCCTGCCCCGCCAGTTTTTAATTCTGTGAGTAGATCGCAGTCTCTTGGGAGTTGGCCACCCCTGGGATGCTCAGAATCCCTTCCATCTCTACAATTCTATGATTTCTCTCCCTCTAAGCCCCTTATTTATTCTCTCCCCCCCATAAAAAACCCACCATAGATAATGAAATAAGTATCAAGTCTCCGCCTGTGTGTAGCTGGCACATTTTATCATGTCACCCAAATAAAATAGAACATGATAATGGCTAGCTAGGCAGCACTCACAAACATTCTCTTCTCTTCATCCATCAAAATGCAAGGTGGGACTTAGAAAAAGCCCACGCCCAAAGACTGCCAAGCCATTGAGCGGTGAATTAAAACCATTTTCATCCCTTCTGCCTCCTCCCCACGAAATCTTTCCCTCCTCCAACCCCCAAAATAATATTTTATTGACTCACAAAACAAGTTGTTTCCAAGCTCATTTGTCTCCTTGCCATTCTGTGCCACATATTGATGTGGGCTGATGTACTCTTAGTCTCTCTCACACATGAAGTGGAGGGAAAAGATGGTTGCGCGACGACTCAGGAAGAACCTATGGTTGTGACTGGGCTTCAAAGACAAAGCCCAGCTGATTTGGTAATGCTAATTGTGCTGCATGCTAATTCCTGTACCCTGATTGGCTGGATTGCCAATCAGGTTGGGAAAACACACCTGGTTTACCATTTGCCTCCTACATCCTAACAGCCTGGGAATGGCAGTGAACTTGCTGTTGTGGTTTCGGCCAACAAATGAGTAGTTGCCCTCTATGGTTTCCTCAGAGCTTTCTGTGGCTACAAACAACCCTTGTAAAACACAAAGGCTCCAATTCAGCTGAAATTAAATCCCAAGGAAATAAAGGGAGAAAGTTTTCATTATTAACTTTGTCCCACTGGGAGCAATGGGACCTACTTGTATTTAATTGTGTTTAAAAAGAAACACAAAAACAAGGTGGAGGTTCTCAGATAAAGCCTGTTGTGGTCTTTCATCTTTTTAGGACTAAACGGATACCCCTTTGAATATCTCAAGTTGTCTAGCAACACAAATGATTCTGTGACAAAGAAAGCTGGGTGAATTATACAAATTTCCCAGATCTCCTCTTATTTTGCATGAATTGAGTCTGCTGCTGTTCTTTTAACAATTTTACATTTATCCTCCTGCTGCTAAATCACTGGTAAACTCGAGAGATTACAAAACTCACGGAAACACCATTACTAACCACTGGAAGGCCCCTGTTTTCTGCACACCTGCCCTTGCCTAGCTGCCAAGCCGATATGGTGTAACTTGTTTAAAGAAGGAAGATGAAAGTCTTTGAAAGGTGGAGTTTGTGACTTCTGTACAGTTCTATGTACAGTGTGGTGTAGTGGTTAAGAGTGGTAGACTTGTAATCTGGGGAACCGGGTTCGTGCCTCCGCTCCTCCACATGCAGCTGCTGGGTGACCTTGGGCTAGTCACACTTCTCTGAAGTCTCTCAGCCCCACTCACCTCACAGAGTGTTTGTTGTGAGGGAGGAAGGGAAAGGAGAATGTTAGCCGCTTTGAGACTCCTTCGGGTAGTGAAAAGCAGGATATCAAATCCAAACTCTTCTTCTATGGAATCGCCACACACATGCGCCCAGAGACCTCTTCTTAAGGGATGAATTTCTAGCAATACTGCCCTCCCTCCATTGTGCCTTCTCTCTCAACCACAAAATGATATGCAAAGGATTTCCTGCTCTTTTATTCACCCCCAGGGTTGGAGCTGGAGCTGGGCAGGCGACTCCATGGACAACACTTAGCAAAAGATGTTGTCCTGAAAGCTGTCCAAGGCTTCCTGGAAACCCCTCAGCCAGAGAAAGCCTTGGCCCTTTCCTTCCACGGCTGGTCTGGCACAGGCAAGAACTTCGTGGCCCGGATAATGGCAGAACACCTCTACCAGGATGGCTTGAAAAGCGACTGTGTCAAAGTCTTCATCTCACCATTTCACTTCCCTCATTCCAAGTACGTGGATATTTACAAGGTGAGGGGAATTTTTCTCAGAAGATAATTAACCAGTGTATTGATTGTTTTGATGTTTCAGTGTTGAATGATGCCCCTCTTTGCTCCTCAATTCTTAACTTTTGTAAATTGCAGTCATAGAACTGTGGCAGGATTCTAACCTTACAATGCAGCCTCCCTCCACTCCCAAATCACTTTTTGTCTGCATTTGCCTACACCCCACCCCCAAGCCAGTGTGGTGTAGTGGTTAAGAGCGGTAGACATAATCTGGGGAACTGGGTTCGCGTCTCCACTCCTCCACATGCAGCTGCTGGGTGACCTTGGGCTAGTCACACTTCTCTGAAGTCTCTCAGCCCCACTCACCTCACAGAGTGTTTGTTGTGGGGGAGGAAGGGAAAGGAGAATGTTAGCCGCTTTGAGACTCCTTCGGGTAGTGAAAAGCGGGATATCAAATCCAAACTCTTCTTCTTCTTCTTCTTCTTCTTCTTCTTCTTCTTCTTCTTCTTCTTCTTCTTCAAGGTCATGTGGCTTGTAAGTAAAACCATTTTGTGCCACTCAGCTTTTTATTTATGATTTTATGCTGGCTTCACAACATGGCTGCCTTTCTTTTCAGTTGCTCAATTTATTGGCTTCAAGTTTCTATTGTTTGATAGCCGTGCAAGGTTTATTCCTTAAAAAAGGGGAGGATTTTAGATTTTGCTGGACAACAACCATTTTGACTGGGGCTGATAGGAACTGGAGTGTAGCAAAACCCAGGGAAACAAAGTCCCTCCTCACCCTGCCCTAAAAAGTGGGAAATAAATCCTATTAAATTCATTTCCTGCTGAAACAAAATAGAAAATTCTTTCCAGTAGCACCTTAGAGACCAACTGAGTTTGTTCTTGGTATGAGCTTTCATGTGCATGCACACTTCTTCAGATACAGCGAAACAGAAGTCACCAGATCCTTAAATATGGTGAGGGAGTGGGGAGGGGTATTACTCAGAAGGGTGGTGGGAAGGGGTGATCAGCTAATAGGTGTGGAAAACCTGTTGACGACTCTTAACGGCTGCAATTAGTCTTGCAGGGAAAGGCAAGGGGTGAGATGGCTAAAGATAGCTTTGTTATGTATAATGAGATAAGAATCCAATGTCTTTGTTCAGACCAGGTTTCTCCATGGTTTTAAGTTTGGTGATTAGTTGCAATTCAGCCACTTCTCTTTCCAGTCTACTTCTGAAATTTCTTTGTATTAAGACAGCTACTTTGAGATCTTTTATAGAACGATCTTTTCCTGCTGTGAGACTCATGCCCGTCTTCTTTGGCCGCTCAGGTTCAGCTCGCAAAACAGATCAGTGAGACGGTCCAACAGTGTGAGCAGTCACTGTTCATCTTTGATGAGGCAGAGAAGCTTCACGGTGACCTCCTAGATGGCTTAAAGCCCTTCATGGATCACTACGACAGCATTGATACAGTGGATTACCGGAGATCCATCTTCTTATTCCTCAGGTGATTACCCTTCCTTTTTTTGTAGTCGATGTACCAAAGAGGGGTCTCTTTTTCCAGAGACTCTTGAAAGGTATATGTGAGTTTGAAGAGAAGTTTCTAAGCTTATGCAGGTGAAAACCTTGGGATGCATCCATCTTGTCACAAGCAGGTGACATGCTGAAGATCCTCAGGAAAACCTCCAGTGTTGCCCAGCTCAGCAGTTTTGACGCAATAAGCAATTTCTGCTGTAAAATATCCAGTGGGTTCCATCCCAAAATACGCAAGGGAAAGGACACACATTTCTCTGTTTGGGGTGGGTGGGGGAAGAGTTGTATCAGTCTCAAAAGAAACTGCTTTTCTGAATCCATATCCAAGATGAGGCCTTTGAATCTCATTGAGAACTTTACCTACGGTACTCTGTCTGAAATCTGAATTGCTCTTGGTACTCATCCTTATCTATGAAAAAGAATGTGGAAATGTCTGTTTTGATAGCTTGTTGTCTCGTACTTTGAAACTGTTGGGATTTGTGCCAAATTTTTTGCTGACTTTTGGGGGGTAGGTTGGAGTAGGGCCAAGAGTTGCATGCATCTTCTGCGAACACAGCTGGCGATTTGCTGACATGCAGCTGCCCAGGACTAAGTCAACCCCCCCCAGATTCCAGCCGGGGCAGTGGAACCATATCACTGCCATGACCTCTGTCCTCCTGGCTGGATCCCCAATACAAAAGGGGATGTATTGCAATGGCTGAAGGTGCAAACAAGGTATTGCTGGTTTAAATCTCACTCCAGCCTTCATTTTCTCATCTGCAGGCTACGTTAAGTGCTCTGAACACAGGCTAAGCTAGCTGTACCATTGTGTAGGCTGGTTCTCTTGTCCCCTGCACAGAGGGTGGTCAGGTTGGCCACCACAAAGGGCACTACCCTGGCAGGGGGAAATCGGTCCTCTCCGCTCTGGCTCAGAGTGGCTAGGAGCCTGCTTGCCTGCCCATGTGCTCTCCTTTCCAATGCTCGAAAGGGAGCCTAGCTCCACCTGTGCCTCTGCCCCCTATGTGCTCCATGCTAGACTTTCCATGACCCTCAGGGTAGGGAAGGGGTCTACTGAAGCCATGGAACAGGGCATGCCTCCTACCCCAAGTGTTAGCCAGGAGACCAACCATTTCCAACATAAATTATTACACAGAAAGCTGCTGGCGATTTTCTTAAGAGATGTAGCCCCTCCATGCAACCTGCTATAGCACCTTCTATTCTTGCATCTGTGCATGGAGGTTAACTTCCCAAAGTTGCTGATCCCTGGTTTGGGACCTTTGTCACGACAGTTGAACGCAGAACAGGTTGTGTGGCAAAGTTATTTTCCCTAGCTGCGGCCTCCGCATCCTGTCGGTCCGACACAGAAATAATTCTCTCTCTTCCCCCTCAGTAACACTGGCAGCAACATCATTAATGAGGTGGCTCTTGACTTCTGGCGCGCTGGTCGAGCCAGAGAGGAAATAACCATGGATTCCTTAGAACAGTACCTACGGACGGAGCTGCTGGAGTCCACAGGTGAGATGCCCCTTGATCCTGACACAGTAGACAGGATTTGCAAAGCTCTCTTTCCCTGTAGTGTCCTAAGGGACTGCTTCACACGTCACCAAAGAATCAACATTTTCCTGTAGGCACTACTGCATTGTGAACCCTGTATCAAAGGATTTGTTGTAAAAACACATGCTTCACATGTGACGATGGCTTACATCAAGAGTGGGGAAGCTCCAAGGTTGCGGAATTCGTCGAGATGGGGCTGATGGGAGCTGCACTCCCCCAAACCCTGGTTTAAGTGTGCATCTGAAAATGCAAGGAGATGGCGTGTCCTGTCAAGGACACATGCTGTAGTCAGCCGGTGTCTACTGACACATAATCCCTGTGACGGGAGTGAGCTCCCGTTGCTCTGTCCCAGCTACTGCCAACCTAGAAGTTCGAAAGCACACCCGTGCAAGTAGATAAATAGGTACCACTGCGACAGGTGTTTCTGTGTGCTCTGACTTCTGTCAAGGTGTTCTGTTTTGACAGAAGCGGCTTAGTCATGCTGGCCACATGACCCGGAAAAACTGTCTGCGGACAAACGCCGGCTCCCTTGCAGGGCCGTCTTTACCCGGGGTGCAAGGGGTGCGGGGCACCAGGTGCCTGCTCTTCGGCTCAATCTCCAGTGCCACCACCACCTCAGAGACCGAGCAACAGCCGCCGCCACTGCCCAGAGCCCCGGCCGAGGGATGAGGACAAGGAAGGAGCGTGTGGGTCCGAGTAGGGCTCGGAGGTGAAGCAGCAGCCGCTGGCGCTGCAGATATCTTGGGAGAAGCTGCGTCTGAAGGAGTGGGAGGAGGCAGCGAGGCGAGTCCCATCTCAGCCTCTGCCCTGCAGAGCCCGCCTGCTGGGAAGGGGCGGCTCCTTTGCCTGCCCACCCAACAGACAGACCCTTCAGGCTGGCAAAGGGCCGCGCTGTAACCCCTCCCCTGGTACCGGGGGGTCAGTTGAGCCAGCCGCTCACATGCTCCATTCCTGCCCGGGGAACCTGCCGCTCACCATGGTGCAGGCTTCCCTCCCTCCAGGCCGCCCTAAATTTGGGGGCACTGGACAGATCTTTGCACCCCGGCACCACATATGCTAAAGACAGCCCTGTTCCCTTGGCCTGAAAGCGAGATGAATGCCGCAATCCCATAGTCGCCTTTGACTGGATTTACCTTTTTTTTTAACCTTTACTGATACATAATGTCAGGAGCTCCTTTAGATAAAGCAGCACTTGCTGGAGCAGCTATAAATTCACTGGAAAGGTTAACTGCATTTGCTAACATCCATGCTTCCTTCCCACGGTCTCTCCTGCTCTTTCCCTTCCCCATTCGTCTCTTCCTGCTGCCAAAATCTAGACTGTTAAGATCTCTGGGATAGTATTCTATCTGTTTCGTTACTCCACTAAAGGCCACATACGCTGACGTTCCTGTACAAACAACCCATGCCCAACTCAGCTGGGAAAGCAGCAGTCTTTCCTAGCCAGCTTCTGTGGCAACCTGGAGACACAATACCTTGGAGGAAAATTGTCTTATGCACACCTTCCACTTCTTTTCCTCCAGATGAGGGTTATGCCCGCAACCGCCTTCTGGAAGAGAATCTCATAGACTTCCTGGTACCGTTCCTGCCCTTGGAGTACCGCCACGTGAAGCTGTGTGCCCGAGATGCTTTCCTTGCCCGGGGCCTTCAGTTCACCGAAGAGGCACTGGATGAGGTTGCAAGGATGATGGTGTTCGTCCCCAAGGAGGAGAAACTTTTCTCAGCCCAGGGTTGCAAGTCAGTCTCTCAGCGTATAAACTACTTCCTTCCCTGATGTCGTCGGAGTTTGGCTGCACAAAGGGCCGCAAAATGCAACCTGCTCTACTTCCTCTTGCACGGGGATCGAGAGATGTTTACTTCACTGACACCGGGCATTAAAACCCCTACAATGTGGGGGCTGTTGGACTGGGAAAAAGCAATAATTCTGAAGTCTGTGGAGGAACTTGCATCAGCAAATGAAGACATTGCCAATAAGTAGACACTATGTAGCTGGAATCAACATGAATGGTGCTGTTAAAAAGGGCATTTTCATGCGCTGCTTTGGAATAAATGGTGCTTCCAGATCACCCGTCCTCATTCACAGCACTGAATGGGCATTTAGGCAGGTCCTGGGGCAGAGAAACTACAGCAGCAAGTAGAGTTAAAGGCCGATTCCTTTTTGTCTTGAAGACTGAGATTTCTTTTGGCGGTTGTCTGAAAGGAGACATGACTTCCTCCTCTGCCCCTTTAGGGGTGTGACTAAACAAGGAGCTGGAATATTTGCTTCCAATGCAAGAAATGCCTTCTACTTCCAGAACGAGTTATGCATGAATGAGGGGACTTGCCCTGAAATTGGAGAGGTAGTACTTACCTTCACAGTACTTAATAATCGGCTTTTAAAAGACGTGGGGATACTACTGCAGCAAGTAATCTGTTGCAAAATTATGGCTAATGTGCTTCCCTGTATATATGCACACTATGAAGAATGCACATTAGCCATTTTTGATTTTTAATCTGCTAAGGGACTTAAATCCAGGACACCATCAGGGTGTACTCAACTCAAAAGTCTGTGTTTGTGTTGGATGGGGGTGGGATGGGATGGGAGGCAGGTGCCAAAATTGCGATGCACTTCCAGCTCAGCGCTGAAGTTGAGCAATAAAGCTTAGTCAGTGCGAGATAAAAAGCAAACGCTGTTTGCATCAACCAACATTCACTGGTTTTGCAAACCTGCATCTTAATGAATTAAAGCTTGGCACCGTTATCCATTTCTGCTACAGTGCAAAGCACAGAGTGGTCAAGCTTCTTCTGGCCCACTTTGGACATACTTTAGAGAGTGCAGCCTCACCTTGGCCAGATGCATCCTACTGCTTAGCCCACCTGAAAGAGATGCAGTGCTTGCTTAGCAGGTAGGAACACAGGCCAGAATGATACAGGAATTTAGTAATGAGCTAACATTTCAAGCCTCCACACATAAGCCCTGGGCAAACATTAACCCATGCATGGATATCAACCAGTCCCAGAGGCAGCTTAAGCCTGCCTGGTGGGTGAGGCCGGTACAATTTCATTTCCTCACAATACAAACTTGAAAATTAATCCAAACTATTCCTCTGGTTTAGGGTGGGCAGCAGGAGAGGCTAACCCATGGCTTGTGCACTGAATCTAATCCCTCTTGAGCTATTTTAGTGCCCTCAAGACCATCAATAATTTGGTACCAACCTTTTTATTAGTTTGTTTGTTTTTTGCAAACTGTTCTGCTCTGTGCCATAGTCTGCTGTGGTGTGCAGCTTCCTCATTCTTGAAAACTTGCATCTGAAGCGCTTGCTAAAAATAAAACAGCAGGAACCACCCAAACCACCCTTTCTTCTGCACTGGAAAAGTCCCTCTTGCTCTCATGGCGAAGGAGAGCTGTAGAGTCACTGCAGTACTCTGAGAAGGCTGTCTTAATGTTGCAAGGTTGAGTGAGATGGAGAGAGGGCTCAGCACAATTAAAGTTGAGACATGGCTATGAAAAGCCCAGGCATACAAGCTTGCTCATTGGGTCAGCACTACACACTTAATTGGGAAATGAACAGAAACACACACTCCGGCCCGAGCTCCGGTTACAAGAAGATGAAAACAATTCTCCAAGTCCTCTTCCATCACTCTGGTTCTTCTCGCTCTCTCGGCAGGGAAAATAGCTTGTCATTAGTTAGTCTCTTTGCTTTACCAGCACATCATGGTTCTAGCTTATTAGAACACAAATGTGCATTTTACTTCCTTTGAACCCATCTCTCATAGGGCTGGAAAATCCAACTGCTTTCCTGAGCACATACGAAGTGCGAGAGCCACAGCAAGGGTGGGGGACAACAATGACTTGACAGAGAAGCTTTAAAGCCTCAAAGTACAACAGCTGGAAAGGGCACTGAGATAGCCCCCAAGAGGAAGAGGTGGTCAGGCATTCTGCTACAGGAGGCACTTGTGGAAAACGTGGGGAGGGGGCAGAATTACCATAACATGTTCAGACAACTTAGCATTGTAAAAGCAACAAATCCATGTTTATCCCTTCTACGGAAGTAAAAGGTGAAAAAACCCACACTACTACTAGTTTCCAATTATGAATTATTATAAATAAACACCATTAAATTATTTGAATTGTGAAAATAATTCCAGGGTCATTGTTTCTGTTAACTCAAATTCGTTCTAAAAATATTGGTCGTAAGAACTGCCGCTTGGCTTTGGACTTACCCATTTCTATTCTTCAGCCATGGTCATTTTGGCATGTGGCTCCTACAGAGCTTGCAATGGGACAACATAGACTCTGAGATGTGGCAAACAGATCTAGCATTGACATGTCCCAATGCTCCAGTTTGGCCAAAAACCTGTGGGTTCAATTGCCACTGCACCTCTGCCACCACTGAGTAGCAGAGCCAGTCTGCTACCACATTGTTGACTCCGACCAAATACTCTGCTCTCAAAGATGCTAGATAGATTATTGTATTTTAACATTCTGTTGAAAGGCGCCCAGAGTGATAGGTGCCTTTCTGTCCACATGAAGTTTTTCTAAATTCTGCTCTTTTGACTAGATCCTGGCCTCCTTGTTGACATAGGCATGGGCAGCAGTTTTGTAGGTCCACACCAGCTGATCCTAGAACAGGGGTAGGCAACCTAAGGCCTGTGGGCCAGATGCGGCCCAATCGCCTTCTAAATCTGGCCCACTGACGGTCTGGGAATCAGTGTGTTTTTACATGAGTAGAATGCGTGCTTTTATTTAAAATGCATCTCTGGGTTATTTCTGGGACATAGGAATTCATTCATATATATTTTAAAAAATATAGTCCGGCCGCCCACAAGGTCTGAGGGATGGTGGACCGGCCTACGGCTGAAAAAGGTTGCTGACCCCGTCCTAGAACATCCAAACAGAGGCCATGAATCACTCCTCCAGGTGTGCTCCTCAGGTAATGAGACTGGCATGTCATAAGAACAAATGTGGCTCCTGAAAACGTACTCCTGAAAAATGATGGGGGTGCAGTTAGCAGTGTAGCACCTCCTTCAACATAGGAGGTATAGAGCGCAGTATCCGTTCTTTCTGGGTGATCTAGTTCTGAAAGTTTCTGCAGCAACCTGGAGTGAAGTCTAGCGCATGGCACTGGATTGTAGGCGTTCACCGAAAGGCCTTGCAGATGAACCAGAAACATCAGATCCTCATGATACCTGCAGAGCAGGTCTTCTCCACGCTCTTGTCACGATATGAACCTTTCCAAGTCCAACACCACACCCCAGAGGGGGAGGTTCTATAGCAGACAAACCTTAGGTAATTATTCTGATGGCAATGTGGAGACATGCCTCTGAGAGGTCTACACATACCATCCAATCACCTTCTTTTAGTGCCTCTATGGTTGACCGTATTGTTTCAATTACAGTTTTTTTTTTTACCCATTTGTTTAGCTATCTGAAGTCTAGAATTGTGCAAGTGTCTCCATTCTTTTTGGCACCGATTGACGCGACTGAAGATGTTCCAGATCTCCCAGAAGAGGAGCAGAACCTAGGGCTCTGATGTCCAACAAGTGTGGAGTGGTCCATCAGTAAGCCTATGTTTTGCTGGATTTCTTGAATGAGGGGTTGGGACAAACTGATCCTGAGGTCAAATTGTATGGCATAACCTTTGGACACAGTCTCTATCACTCACCTCTCTGTTGTTATGTGGGACCAGAGATGGGCAAAGGACAGGAGCCACTGGGCCTTAAGACGCCCCCCTGTTGTAGTCATGCTGAGTTGGCCTTCTTGGCCCCTTTCTGGAACTTGGGGGACTGGAAAGGGCGAGTGGGCGAATCGTTGTCTCTGCCTGCCTCCCCCCAGCTGTGGAAAGAATGTCCTCCAGGCAAACTACAGCAGCACTATTTGCTTATTACACTTGAGGACTGCTGCACAGAGAAAACAGTAAGGTTATGTTTGTTGTCTAGGTTTGCTTGCCAAAAGATAAAAAAGCACGTGCAACCAAGACAAGGGAAGAATATGACACAACATGCAGAGTAACCACACTCTGGTCTATAGGGTCAAAGATACCTTCCAACGTCGTCATCCTTGTGAAGAGGATTTGCAATACTACACACAGAAGTGTGGCCAGCTGCTCAGCCACTGGACGTACGGACCTTTGGCACAGTTTGAAGGTTGAAAACCTCAAATGAAAAATAAGCACACAACTTCCATACTGTTCAGAGAAGGGTGACTAGGCAAATCGGAAATGTTTGAGACTGATAAAGTGTTTGTGTTCCAATGTCCCATGTGCCAATGCTGGGCAGAGGTCTTCCAGTGTGATGATTTGGCCAGACCTGAGTCATGGAAACTGGGATTTCCAGTCAGGAAACTCACAGGGAGGCCTCAAGTTTACTTACCACACTTTGCAAGGATAACACAGGATGCTATTTATGCTGTCTTGAACTCCCTTAAGGAACAGTAAGATACAAGCATGATTTGTTATTGTTCAGTCGTTCAGTCGTGTCCGACTCTTCGTGACCCCATGGACCAGAGCATGCCAGGCACACCTATCCTTCACTGCCTCTCGCAGTTTGGCCAAACTCATGTTAGTAGCTTCGAGAACACTGTCCAACCATCTCATCCTCTGTCGTCCCCTTCTCCTTGTGCCCTCCATCTTTCCCAACATCAGGGTCTTTTCTAGAGAGTCTTCTCTTCTCATGAGGTGGCCAAAGTACTGGAACCTCAACTTCAGGATCTGTCCTTCTAGTGAGCACTCAGGGCTGATTTCTTTGAGAATGGATAGGTTTGATCTTCTTGCAGTCCATGGGACTCTCAAGAGTCTCCTCCAGCACCATAATTCAAAAGCATCAATTCTTCGGCAATCAGCCTTCTTGATGGTCCAGCTCTCACTTCCATACATTACTACTGGGAAAACCATAGCTTTAACTATACGGACCTTTGTCGGCAAGGTGATGTCTTTGCTTTTTAAGATGCTGTCTAGGTTTGTCATTGCTTTTCTCCCAAGAAGCAGGCATCTTCTAATTTCGTGACTGCTGTCACCATCTGCAGTGATCATGGAACCCAAGAAAGTGAAATCTCTCACTGCCTCCATTTCTTCCCCTTCTATTTGCCAGGAGGTGATGATAGGTAAGATAAATACTAGCTTTGCTTTTTGAGAAAAGCTCCCCTCTGGGAAAAAGTAAAGAATAGGATTTTGGAGAGGATGAACAAACAAAATGTCTTTAAGGAAAAGCAGCCCTAATCAACAGCAGGTGACATCATTTGCAGACTCAGGTGGCCCATAAAAGATATTGACATCCCACATTTATTTTGACAGCTTGAGGACTAGCCAGATATGGCGACACTTTTTTTTAAATCTCATGCTTCAAACTCCCCACTTGTGTTTTTTTTTTGGTTTTTTTTTTTTTTTAAATCAGCGCAAACAGAAGTGCTGCAGTGGGGGAAGAAAAGTGCTTACTCCTCTGGCGGGCCTGAACTGGATCAGGGCCCCATACTGCTTGTACAGTATTGTTTTTCTAGATAACACTAAAATATAGACAGAGAACAATATTTGTGGTCACCATACAGTGTAAGCTCAATGGCCAGTCATATGGATATTCAATCCGTACCTCTATTCAGCAACTTAAGGTGTCCTTCGCCAGTTGCCCATTTGGTTGCTTAGGGTTTTTTTTTTTTTTGGTTACAACATATGAAATAAAGCAATGTCATATTATAAAAGAACACAGATCATTTCTGTGTCTCTAATGTATGTCCTTAGTTACTTTTTTTCTTTTTTCTTAAAAGGATATAGATTCCCTATCTGAAAATACCAATGGTTGATTGTGGACTTGGCATATTATTTGTAGAACCTATGATGTGCTGTCACTACTCAAAACATTAGCGATTCTTTGCGCAGAGGATTTTCTGTGACAAACAAAAGAGAACAACAGTCACACCTGCCGTTGTGCTGGTTTCTTTTTGGTCAGTAGTCTTCAAATTCTGTTTGGCTAGGCACCTCTATCACATGTGGAAGAATATACCTCTCTGCACAGCTACTCAGACATTGCAAGTTTACTGAGCTGCACACCATGACATCAAGACCTATGGAGACAAGTACCACCTCTGTACTATTTTAAAGGAATTTCCCGATTCTTACCACACCAACCTAAGTGTCATGGGCTGGCTGCGTCAGGATAATGCAGACAGGAGTGTCTGCAGATCACCCAGGGGAGGGTTCCAGCAGGATGTGATGGGCCTTTGCTGGGATTGGGACAGCCTGATAGTGAGGATAGGGTTGGGGGGGGGTCCCCTCAACCTGCTTTCTTTTCTCATCCATCTCCATGATGAGAGTTGCGAGTCCTGTCACCTCTGCAGCTGTGCTACACTGTCCACCCTGATGCTGTCAAGACACTAGGACAGGCATCCCCAACCTGTGGCCCTCCAGATATTTTGGCCTACAACTCCCATGATCCCTAGCTAACTGGACTAGTGGTCAGGGATGATGGGAATTGTAGGGCCGAAGGTTGGAGATGCCTGCACTAGGAGCAGCTTAGGGATACCCAAGAACAACACTGTTTCCTCAGTCTTTAATATACCGGTAGGATAACTTGCTTATACACTGTCAGCCTATTTTTCAATTTGACATCTACTCTGACCTCTAGAAGAAGATTTAAGCAATGTTGTTGCCAAGAAAGCCCCCCTTCCAAACTTATGTGTCTGTGAATGGGGCAGGGGTCTTAATCACATTATCCATCTTTATTCTCTTAAAAGTCACACACTTTAAAAATAATAATCATGTGTCAACCTTTATTTGCCAATAAAATATTGCAACTTTTATTCAAAACAAAATGCAAATTGGCAAAAAATCTTTGTGGAACGACAGGCAGAGGCACCTCCTCCAAAGGCCCCTATTTACATCAAGTTAACACTGTTTGCAGTTCACAGTCAGGCAATAGTGAAAATTTAAATTAGAAAAAAAACAACCAAATATATTACAACAATAAAAAAACAGAAACAACAATTAACAACACTAGTAGTGTGGATTTGCGTGTGATCAGCATATTTTCAATTTCACCCATTTCTCTCCTCAGTGACTTCAACTATTAATCCAACTAACAGAGTGCTCGAGTTGAGTAGAATCCTTAACCATCTCTCCCCCCCACCCTTCCCTTCCCTCCCACCCTGGAAGCCTGACTCTTGCACAACACACACACAGGTCCGTTTTCCTTAGGCAACTGCAGAGAAATTAGGCATTCCTTCTGGAATATGGAAAAGGCCACCGTTTCATCCCACGAGTATTACTTTAAAAACTAGCTGTGCAGAGTCCGTTGCGTACAGAACTGAATTGTGAATGGGTGGCAGAAAGTGGTAGTCTCTGAGCATGCTCGATACTTAAGTCGGCGTGGACATTTCTGAAGCCAAGCTTTGAAAAACCATCGCTGCTAGCTGCTCTGGGCCTCTGTCCTCCCAGGTGGAGCCATTAGGAGTCTATTTGGTCAGTCCGGTTACTGCTAAGGGCCACTTTATATATACTACAGTACTCTGCAAAACCAAGGACTGTACCACTGGGATCACAGGGAGGGGGAGCTCCACACACTCTTCCATATAAAAGGGAAAGAAAAATGGCATGTCAGAAAGGACAGCATGAACCCATTTCTCCAAAATACTAGTTTTGTCTGTTTACAAAGTTATTAATCTGTGACCCCCCCCCCCCCGTGAATCCTGAAGTGGTATAGAATTGGAGCAGAATTACCATTAGAGTCTATTATTTGTGTGAAATGGTCCACGTTACTGCAGCAGCAACTTGCTTTTTCACACCGGGCGAAGGGTATATAATTAAAGGCTTTTTTTGTTTTTGGCAAACACGCAGTAAGAATTGTGAAAAGGGGAGCAAGGATTTAACCACCACTGATGCCACTGTTCAGCCAACTTTGGAGACTGCGCAAACCCTGCCTGCTTGCCAGGAAATCACCTGTTTGGAATGCTTTGCAAGCTTAGTGCTTGACAACCTACTACGGACAGGAGGTTTTTAGAAATCTCTGAACTCAACACTTATGAAACAGTCCACAGGAAGAGCGCATATGTCATAACATGCCGGTGCACGTGGAAACCTTCTTAGAGAACATGTACAGTATCTACAATCTTGCTATAAAACCAGCAACATCAGGCAAAGTACTCCTGCAAGCTCCAGTCCTTAGTTGGCAAGGAGGAATATGGTTCTCCCTATTCTACATGTCCACAGGCTCAAAAATCTTCCCTGCTTGGCTGGGGCCTCCTGTGCTTAGATGCCTGCTTAGATACCAGCCATGGGTCGGTTGGTTTGTCTTCATGTTGCAATCTTGCATTGTGTTTTGTGGGTACAGGGAGTTTGATTTATGGACCAAAGCTCAGTGCCAGAATTATTATTTTTTTAAAAAGCCACATGGGTGCAGCAGCCTCCCTCTTCAATTACTGTCATCAAAAGTGCAGCAAAGTCTATTTTCAACTGGATACGAATTGTGCAAGAAACTTCTTGAATTTGGATACCGATTCACTCCTTACAATTCCAAGGGAAACTGGCCACCAGGATCGTTGCAAGAAGTTATAATTAAAAACAAAACAAAACAGAAATCTGTGAATGCTGCGATTACCACCGCTGCCCTACAACTGCAAACTCTGAAGTCAATAGGGAAGCGGTCCGGGTATACAAGACACCCACATGTTGTAGTGTTACAGCGACCAGGAGCAGTTTTCTCAGAGGGATCCCAGAAATGCTATGCTGTGATTTTCTCTCCTCCCGCACCCCCAAGGGAAGAAGGAGCAAAGAACAGGTCACTATTTCCTTTCTCCAACAAGGGCCTCATACTTCTTCATGTGCTTTTAGCAGGGTCATTCATGCTGCATGCGCCATCTTTCCTTCCCAACTGTCCTCACAGTATTTGAGCCATTAAATTATAATGCACCCATCTACCAAAGCCGCAACTGGAAGATAACCAAGAACCAACCCAAGCAAAGTTCAAAGAGGTGGGGAAAGAAGACACAACTAGTTTTTGGGAAAGGCTTGAGGAAAAAAAAATGTACGGAGGTTAACATTTAACCCTAATCTTTTTCTACACCGAATTGCTCCGATGTGGATTATTCGGAGGCATTCGACACCACTGGTCAGCCCTCACTCGCACCCACCAAAAGAGTTTGTGGCTGGAAGGAAAATAACTGTAGCAGCTAACCCCAGGGCCATTTCAGGACAAGTTTATTTCTGGAAAGCTGAAGTAGCAATCGGACAGGTGTGTGGGGTTTTCACTCAAAATGGACAGGAGCCACTCGGAGCTCTCCCAAAGAGCTATTGTCCCCCCCAACTCCTGCAGCAGCAACAAAACTCACAGGGGAAGAAAGAAAACAATCAGAATGAAGAATCAGGCATCAAGGTTGATTTTAAAACAAGCCAACCCCCAAATAAAGGTAAGACAAGGTTGGAGTCCCTGTGCTATTGTTTGCACATGAACTGTGGGTAACATATAACTGCAGCCATCTACAAGTGTAACAGGATTCTTGTCATGCAACGGGATTTCTCCTTTCTGTCCTCCCACTGTGTCCCCCAAACCTGCTCCAGAGAATCCCTCAGCCATCTAGATCAGATTCCAGGTTCATTTGTGAGACACCTGCTGATCAATGCATCTCTGGGTTATTTGTGGGGCCTGCCTGGTGTTTTTACAGGAGTAGAATGTGTGCTTTAATTTAAAATGGATCTCTGGGTTATTTGTGGGGCATAGGAATTCATTCATATATTTTTTTTCAAAATATAGTCCGGCCCTCCACAAGGTCTGAGGGACAGTGGACCGGCCCCCTGCTGAAAAAGTTTGCTGACCCCTGATGTAGATCATTCTCTACTCAAGAGTTTGGCCTGGGCCTGCAGACAACCCTGCCAACAAGAAGCGGGGGGGGGGGGGGGGTGCAACAGTGCTCCTACTTTCTGTTATCCGACTCTCTAAAATTAACACATACTGACTGTGGTTTGGTTTGGAGCAGAACATTTTGGGTCCACCCCCTTCAAAAACTGCCTATGCAAAGGTTAAACAACACCCGGAATGAAATTTTGCTAGGTTGTCCCTACTTCAACACACAGAGGTATCTGAAAACCAGGCTATGTATTACTCATCAACTAAAAAAATGTCACATTTAAGCCATGCCCTGGCTGCTAAGAATCCTGAAACTTCTCAAGACAGGCAGGCTAGGTAGTGTTTTCTACAAGAAATTCAATGGAGATTGATTGATTTGGAGAGCTGAGGGTCCCTTCAGGGTTCTCTTCTACAAAATGCTGCGCCACTAGGGATGGATACACAGGCTTGCACAGTCCAGCGGCTTAGAATTAAAAGGTTTCACCACTCTGCTCAACATTCTGGCTTCCGCATGTCCCTGGTTCTGATGCAGCACCGGGGTGTGATTATGGCAGGATGGAAGCAGATGATACCTGGGGCCGAGGAGTCACCATGGGCAGCAGCAATAAATGGAAAGGAGCTTGGAGCAGGTGATGGGTACTGACAGCTGTGCCTATGCCAAAGGAAACAAAGGCCACTGGACCTCTGAGGAATGCTACAAAAAGGCGACCAGAGCAGGCATTAACAGTAGGCCCCCGGGCACTGGATCGCCGGCTAGTTTTGGCAGAACAGAGACAAACTGGAATGGGTTCAGAGGATGGCAGTGAAGATGGCTGGGGTATGGAAAAGATGTCCAAAGAGGAAAGGTTAAGGAAACAGGGTGCGTTTAGCCTGACAAAGAGAAGGCTAAGGTGGAATATTGTATGACTCCGCAAATACCTAAAGGTTTTCTAGAAAAAGAGGTGCCAGAGCTCACCATGAACTTCTCCTTTGTTCTCTTAAGAGTGACAATGGTGCCCACTTGAGAGGAGCCGGTGAGCTCCGGCTGGGGGAAAAAAAAGCCCTGCCTAAAGGGCTGTCACACAGAAGAGGGCAAAGACTTGCTGTCTGTTGCCCAAGAGGGCAAGGCTTAGTTACAGGAGGGGAGACTTAGGCTGAACGTCAGAAGAAGCTCCTTTAATAGGACAGGCTGGCAATGGGACCAGTTACCTAGGGGGATGGCAAGACTCTCAGGCCCTGGAGGTTTCTAAGCAGAGGCTGGACAGTCATTGCATTGGCAATGGTGGTATACAAGGCTCCCTCCAAATCTTATGATGCAATGAACCACTGGTTTCCTTTCTCCTTTGGTCATTTATCTCTGCTTAGCGCTAGCTTCTCCTTCCCAACTGCCGGGTGGGGAGGAGAGGGGTGCCATTAAGGAAAGAGATCAGCAGAGAATCAAGGAGGAGAAGCCTGCCTACATTCTTCTGCTTTCCTGTGTGCTTGCCGAAGTCTTTCTCTGCCTGCATCTGCAGAATCCTTCAATATTCTCAGCAAATCAGAACCTGGTTTATTCACGGCAACTTTGCATTTGATGAATGTAATGTCTAGCCAGGCTCTTCACCCACATTTGATTTATTCAGTCCAGACTATGAAGCAAACTGGTTCCCTTCACCTTTCCATTGCCATGCACTCATTGGAGCAGCAAAGGCCATTTGTCAGAGTTCATTGCCTATCTAGTTCTAGACTAAACCATGGGAGAAGTTGCTTTTTATGTGGTGGTGGTGGTTGTTGAGTTAGTGCAGCCAATGGAAAAGGAGTCAAAATCAGAGTTTTGGAGAGAAAGGCCCAACGAGCGGCAAATTTGCACCCTTCCACCATCACCGGAGGTTCAATATAAAACAAACAGCATAGCAATGCAATTCCAACTCTCAAGCTTGTAAAAGGAAAACTGCCACATTTTAAAAAGATTAAGGTGCAAAACAAACCAGACCCTGATTTTTTATTTTATTTAAGACCAATGCTGCTAACAAATGATGGGAAGATCCTGTGCTGGATTTTCTTGTGGGGCAGAAGGGGCATGCAAGTCGCCAGCAAGAACTACATGCCTTCCCTCCTTTGCGAAATACCTTCTGGGGGCACAAGAATGTGCTGTACTCATTTGCTGGATTTCTGAGAGCCGGAATTCTTCCCAAGATATACACCTTCAATTTCTCTCAAAGCCTCAGCCCAGCAACTTCAGCAATGACATAATAATAGATGTGTGAGAGAAGCGTTTCTATGTGTTATATCAGTTAACAGGTTTCATGTTCTTGTGTTTATAAGAGAGATGTCACAGGAATAGCAGCATACTGCAGACCTTAACCATACTACAACGGCTAAGTCCAGCAGGTGGATAACACCTGCATATCAAGACAATCTGGGAATTTTCTAGGACAGGAAAGAACAGCAGAAGACAGAAACCAAGGCCTGGTTTACATTATGTGGCATCGACTGTCTGCATGATGGCATGGGCATTCCCCCAACCCAACCGTACCAGTAGTGCCCAATCCATATGGATGTCCAATGCTTCCTGCTCAAAAAAAAAAAAGGGATAGCCGGAAAAAGGGCATCGCAAGCTTGTGATGCCATCTACAGGAAGGACAACGGCATGCAAACTCCTCCACCATCCTCACCCTGATCTCAACTGAACCCCAAATTTGCTAAGATCTTTCACACTTCTTACTTTACGGCCCCTTCTTCCCTTCCTCCCAGACACTAAACTCAATTTTACCCTCTTGGATCCCTCCGCCCCATTACGCTACACATTCAGGGCATTTCTAGGAAAACCAAACAGTATCTTGGAATTCTGAATAGGGCAAAGGTCCTATATTTCAATATGGATGGTAAAGTAATTACTCCGACTAGGTACTGCCAAAAGAGCCCATTTGTAATTCTAACAGGAGACATCATGACCTCAGGTTTCTGGTTCCCTCAAAAAAGTAGCTGGATTCGGGTAAGCATATTTTTTTATATAAAAAAAGGAATGTAGAGAGCAACAGCAGCATTCTGCAGTGTCTTTAATCCAGGGTGGCCCCTCAAGGTTTATCGAAGGAGAGGGGGCCAATGTTGTATCAACATTTAAAAACAGACATTACAGCTTTTGGACACATGCTGGCAAACTTGTGCTACAGCCCAAACTACTCAAGTGAGTGCCAGGTTAGATACCCATGCTACACTACCAAGGGTGATGACAGCCAGTTTGAGTGCATGCAAGTGAGAGTGAGTGAGTGAGTGAGAGAGACTGATCCAGTGGCAAGTCAGCTCAACCATCATGGAAGAAGCTGTGAAGGACTGGATGTGTGGATAGTAAAATATGTGAGAAGGATGACAAAAAAAGGGATGTGTTTCTTATATCGGGTAGTTTTTTTTTTGTTTTGCAACCCTTACTACAGCAGCAAAATGCACTGTGGAAGTTATGCCAGGTGAGCTACTGCACCACTTCCAGCAGCTCCACAGACCTTCCCCCAAAATAAATCCTCTCCCTCTCGGGAAGATCAGTCCACTTCAGTTCCAATGGAGCCTCTGAACCTTTCTCTCACAATCCCAGGAGGTCAAAACATGCAGTAGTGCAGAAAAGGATCCCACCCCGCCCCATCTCCAATAATTCTGGTCATCTGAACAACATTGTGGAGATCAGGCCCTTCCCAAAACCAAGGCCCTGTTCTTGATTCTCCTACCTTCTGGAAGGGGAATCGGAGAATAAGCTCGACTTTTGCAGAAGCATTTTCTGGCTAGGGCAAGTTCTTGAAATTCTGCCCTCCTCACTCAGCTGCAAACCGTCTGACCCCACCCCCACCCCCCCAAATGAAGCTTGGCTCCCCCCCTCCCCATCTGCCCCATGTACTGAGATGAACCTGTAAACATGAGAGCTCAGTGATTTGAGGTACTTCACATAAAACTCACTCAAGTATCAGTCTTTCCTTTCAAAAGTATCAAGGTAGGGGGGGGGGAAACACCAGAAGGTAGTCATCCTGACCCTTCTCCCTCCGCTCGGCGTAGACTTCTTTCCTCCTAACTGGGTGATTAAACAGTAGCTACCTCTGGACAACATCACTGATTTCTTGAACACAAGACAATAAGTTATTAAGTACAGGATTTGCTCCGGGCACGCTAGCAGCTGCTGAGGACACCTGCAGCTCCTGCAGGCTGAGCTCCAGTTTGCTCACAGCTTCCCGGAAGGCAAACTTGTTGCGCGTTTGCGGGATGCAGTCCACGTAGCCTGAGCAGTAATCCAACAGCTGGTGCCCTGTGTCCACCAAGTGGCTGTTTGTGGTGGGCTCCGCAATGGCACTCGAGAGGAGGTCTGCACACTCCAGCAGAGCCTCTTTGCTGATTTTGTCTGCGGAGATCCTCTCGGCTGTCTGTTTGGTCTTTCTCAGTGCTACTTTGGCTCCCGCTGTACCATTGGCCATTTTGGCAGGTGAGGTGGAAGACAATGGCAGAGGCACTTGAGGCGGGGGCATTACAGGCCTTCCGGCTTTTCCACCGCCAGGCGCCGCCGCCGCCACCTTTTTGCTGCCCTCGCTGGCTTCCTGCCCAGGCTGTACCAACGCCCCGTTATTCAACTCCTCTGTCACATCTGAGCAAGCGGGCGGCTGGTTTAGGAGCCTCGTGACTGGCGGCGGAGGTGGCGCGCACTTTGGTTTTATCCGCCTGGGCCTGTCGCCGGAAGCAGTGGCCTGGTGCTCAGATAAGAGCTTGAACCGATTCCCCTGAGAGTCTGTGCCAATCAACTGCACGTCTGCTGGCGTATGCTTCAGAGTGGGTGAGATGAGAACGGGCACTTTGTGGTTGTGGGTGACAGGAAGGGCTACCGCAGCCTTGGGTGGAGAAGGCCAGCCTGACTTCTCCTCGCCTTCTAAGGACCCTTGCCGCGCCCCACTGTTTTTCTCTTTGCTTTTGAGGCTCGCTGTGGCTGTTGGCCCCTGAGTGTCCTTTTCCGAAACGGCCGCATCTGCAGAAGGGGTCCTGAGGGGAACAGCCGTGGCACCTCTGGGCAGAAGTTTGGCTTTTGGTCTGTCTCTGGTCAGAGTGGGAACCTCTTCACACCTTTTAGGGAGCAGGTCGCTGGACTTGCTAGTGTTCTCCTCGGGCTGAGAGGAGGTGGAGACTGTCCTTTCCAGCTGGACTTTGGACCTGTGGCAATTTCGGGGAAGGG
The DNA here is from genome assembly GCF_009819535.1 of Lacerta agilis. Classification (NCBI taxonomy): domain Eukaryota; kingdom Metazoa; phylum Chordata; class Lepidosauria; order Squamata; family Lacertidae; genus Lacerta; species Lacerta agilis. The sequence goes on along the minus strand of NC_046317.1, from coordinate 5,571,470 downwards.
TCATGGCCATTCTCTCCTGCTCAGGGAGACCCGAGGACATGGAAGATGTGGAGTTGGACCGGGGGAAAGGCTTTGAGGCTTCCTCCCCACCGGTGGGCCTCCCGGCTCTTAAACCCAGGGTCTTTTTAATCAGCCGTGGTGTGAAGAAGCCTGTGATGCCTGACCACCCGCTGCCCGTGCTTGTGCCCCCACCGCTGCTCATGCTGCCGCTGCCGCCATCATCCCCATAGAAGTTCCGCTGGGTGAAGCCCCCAACGTAGCACTTAGATGAGCAAAGGTTTCCATCCTGCTGGGAGGGGGTAAAAGAAAACCCATCAATGTGTTGCAGAGGACCCACCGCTGAAAGGTTACCCGTCAGCTCGTACTTCTTGTGAGGCTGGTTCTCCATCTCGCGGAAAGAGCTGCTGCGCTTTGGAGGCGTAGGGGCATTTTTCTTCTTCATGAAAGAGCTAAAGAAGCCCCCCTTCCTGTCCCGGGTGAAGGTTGTCTCTCTGGTGTCTTCCAACAGGCCACTGGGTGACTTGTCTCTCTGCTTGCGAGGTAGTGCTGGGGATCCACTGGTCTGCTGTGTGCTTCTGATAAAACCTACAGAAAAGGAGAGAGAGCACACACTTTCCACCATGCTGTCAGGTATTTATGAAGCTTGGGATTCTGACTATACAAAGTTATGCAATGTACCATATCTACCATGTGTGCGCTTATTGCAAATAGTTGCTTACTAGCCGCAACTACACATGATTGAGCTTTCCTAGAATTAAAAGCATATATATTAATAGCTACAACCCCCTGAAACAAATCACAGTGCAAGAGGAGGATTTTTAGGTCCCCCCCCCCCATTACTTTCCCAATTAAAATAGTGTCTGCAAGCTATTTGTCCTTCAGGAGAGAAATGCTTACAGGTGTCTGTAAGATACCTATAATATCTCCTTAGCAGCACGGGGAGCTGTATCAGCGGCCCATCTGCTGAATGCAGGGCAGCCTCACCCCATCAAACTGCACCTGAGACTGCAAGGATGTTTCTCTAGGTGTTTCCAGATTATAACTTCCATAATCTGACCATTAGCATGCTGGTTGAAGCTGATGAGAGTTCAACAGCATATGGAGCGTTAGAGATTTTCTACTTCTGACTTAAGAGCTTCAGTGAGACTAGGAAGAGATTAAATTTGCTTTGTTCTCAGACATTCCAAGACATCTATGGAGCAGAATCAGTCCCTTTTCGCATAACAGAAATCGTGCTCTGGCGGCGCAGTGGCAGCAGGAGGTCCCATTCGCTAAAGTGGTGCTTCAGGTTAAGTACGCTTCAGGTTAAGAACGGACCTCCGGAACGAATTAAGTACTTAACCCGAGGTACCACTGTAATGAATTTCAGCTTTACCTACAAAGTGACGTATTCTTAGTTGCCCTCATTTGGAAGAAGTTTTCAAAACCGAGTGTTACAGCCTTTTCAGTTTTGTTGTAGGAAAAGCAAGAACTTCTTCCTGCATTACACTTGCAATTCAAGCTGCAAACTTAGCTTGCAATGACCTGCATCCTATTTTTGCCCGTGCTAATCCCAAATATGTTTTCTGACAAATTTAAGGGATTGCAGCCATGGGGTGTCGACTGAACGTTCACCCATTTTGCTCACTCTGGTATGGATTATTTGGGGGGGCGGGGAGACACAGCTATGAAGCTGGCTCAAACCAGCCACTCCTGTAGAAAGCTACAAATCTGTTTCCTTCTACCACAAAGGCGGAAGAAATAACTGATTCTGAGAAGAAGGGCAAAGTGCCTCCAGCTCAGGAGGCACTGCCCTACAGGAATATTAGAGAAATCACCTTTCTTTGAGACACTGCCCTACAGGAATATTAGAGAAATCACAACACTCAAAGCTTTTTGCTTACCAAGCATACCTGGTGCAGAGCTGGAAGCAGAATGCTCTACAACCTCCTGAACTCCTTCAATGTTCTCTTTGTTTTCCGCCTGTTTTTTCAAGGTCCTGGTCTTGGAAGGAAGCATGGGCAAACGAGGCAAATATGGAACTATGGATGAAGAAGATGCTGTCCTTCCAAGCTCTTCTGCCACTTCTGTAAGAAACGTCAGGGGAATAGTTGGAACAGAGAGCAGCAAAGGAAGAGGAAAGCAGATCTGGGTGCTAACGAGAGGCACTGGACAAGGGAAAAAGAAACATCACTGAGAGATTCTATGAAGAGAATGAATTCCAAGTATAGAGAGGGGTCAGTAGTTTAAATAAGCCACAGTTTCCCATATTCAGCTGTTAACAGGAAAATTATTTGGGTCACAAATGTGAGATGTTTTAAAGCTTCTCCCCCCCCCCCACACACAGAGGTGTGACCCTGAGGCTTACAGCTGCCCATCCTCACAACGCCAAACCACAACTTAAGAATCCATTTCTCAGTAAAAATCCAGAGGTCAATTTGAAGAAACTCCCCCAAAAGTTCTCAACTGCTAGAAAGGTGAGGGAAAACGTCGTGTGTTTTAAAAGTAAACATTTATAGAAAGTTGAACGATAAGGAAAAAGGATTCTCACCTTCATTGATGCTAGAATCATGGAACATAGTTTCAAAGGCTTGATGAGTCTCAGCAAATGAAGGCCTGTCTAGGGGATTCCATTTCCAGCCTAAAGCATGATAAAAGCAGAAAAAAGTTCTATGTCTTGGCAACATGGCAAGCAAAAGCAGAAGGAAAAAGCTTCTAAACTCCTCCTGGCCATATGGGACAAGCACATGATCCCAAGGTTTACTATGTTGCAATAAATTATGGTTTAGCATGACATGCAAATGAAGCCATGTTCTATAATACAGGATTTTACGATTCTGTGTTTGGTGACTTTTGCAAGCCCAAAACCCCTGAATCCTAATCCATTATTGGTCCCTAGGAACATCTCTAACTTGTATTATGAAAATTGGATTGTATTTGTTAAAATGTGATGAACCACCCTGAATTCAACATCTCTTGGCAATGGAAGAATATTTGATGGAAACAGGCTCCAACCTCCCTATTACTTGCTTGACTTAACATCTTAATCATATCGGCATCAAACAGCCTTTCCATTTGCTTCTGAAATGTTGTCTCCTGCTTGGTAAAGTAATACCAGACATAATACTGCACCTTACTGGACACAGTTAAGGTAAAGGAACCTCTGACCATTAATTCCATTAATTCCAGTCGCGGACGACTCTGGGGTTGCGGCGCTCATTTCACTTTACTGGCCGAGGAAGCAGGCGTACAGCTTCCGGGTCATGTGGTCAGCATGACTAAGCCGCTTTCTGGCGAACCAGAGCAGTGCACGGAAATGCCGTTTACCTTCCTGCCAGAGCGGTACCTATTTATCTACTTGCACTTTGATGTGCTTTCAAACTGCTAGGTTGGCAGGAGCAGGGACCGAGCAACGGTAGCTCACCCCGTCGTGGAGATTCGAACCGCCGACCTTCTGATCAGCAAGCCCTAGGCTCTGTGGTTTAACCCACAGCGCCACCCCGCGTCCCTGGACACAGTACTGTACACCTAAAAGGCAAGTTACTGGTGCCTCGGAATTTAGAGCGGTCTTGCCAGAGTCTTGGTACTCGGCAAGTTGAAAAATATGCAGAGGTCTGCATGCTTGGTTACAAAGAAATTTCATTTCTTGTTTGTGTTTAATTTATGAAAGTTGAAAAGAATATTGAGGAACGCCTGGTGTTTTTTGGGCAATTCCTCCCACCCTACTACAGTCCTTGCTGCGAAGGGGCTCCCAATCCTCCAGAGACCCTTTTTGGAGGGCTCAGAAAGTTGCTGTGAGGAGGAGGGCTCTCTGCTTCTATGGCCTTTTACGCAAGCAACTTTGGATCCAAACCCCATGGTTTGTGTCAGAATCCCCCCAAGAGTTTTCCCCTGTGTCACCACGAGGCAAATAAATTAATGGAAATCCCCTAGATTATATTTCATACAACACTGATGCTGTTGTATTAAGTGACATGGGGTCTCCACAAACCCCTATGCGGAAGTTTGTGTCAATGGACCTGTCTCTTGCTTCTGTTGATTTTTTACATAAGATGTCAGCTGGTAACAATTCTCTTGCTTTGTGGACAAGAAATTGGTTGCATGCTAACAGACTTCCTCCCAGTTCTATATGCAATCTGTTTGTTATGGCAAGCCAGCAGGACTCCCCGTCCTCCTGCATGTTCTCACAATGTCTCCAATCTACGCTTTGTTACTAAAAGTAAAGATAAGAATGCTGTACTCACATGCTCTCATGAGTTCGTAGACTTTTGGGGGGCAACCTTCAGGTTGTTCCATCCGGTAGCCTTTCTCCAGTAGATCATAAACCTGAGAGAGGTCAATGCCAGGGTAAGGTGACATTCCATAGGTGGCAATCTCCCACAACAAGACTCCAAAGGCTGCAAGTTAAACAAAGTCATTTTCAACCTGATATTCCTTTCATTTCATAGAATTGTAGAGTTGGGAGGGATCCCAAGGGTCATCTAGTCCAACCCCCCTGCAATGCAGGAATCTCAACTAAAGCATCCATGACAGATGACCATCCAACCTCTGCTTAAATACCTCCAAGGAAGGACAGTTCATGACCATTAACCGGTATTTCCTAAACTGTGGCGGGAGGCAGCTTCTTTAGAACTGCTACTTATAAAGTAGAGGGAAATTGCATGCCGAGGAAAGTTTGTAGGATTTGGGGCTGTTGTTCTTTGATGTGGCAATCTAAATTAACCGGAGTAGGTTCTTAAGCCTCTAATTCAGGTTATATTGCAGGGACAGTCACAAAGTAATTTTAACTGGCCACTGGCAGACAGATTTTAATCAAAATGTGGCAGAAAGCTTTCCCACCCATAAGAAAAATTATGTTTATGATTTTTAAGAGATAAGAGGTACTTCAATGTTACAATGTTCTTTGTGACAGCCCCAGCTACCCCACTGGCTTGTGCTCCATAAGTGAAAAGGTATTACCTTTAGGTGGTGTCAACAGTTCTCTACAGCCTGATTATGAGGTAGTCAGCTTCGGGCAAAATACATTTCTAGCTGTATTAGAGTAGAGCTCATTCTAAGAATACCAGAGCAGCCCAAATTTAAATGTACACAGGGACTCCATGCGTAAGAACAATGTTCTCCCTTCTTACCCCAAACATCTGATTTGATTGAGAATGTGTTGTAGGCCAGACTCTCGGGGGCTGTCCATTTGATAGGAAACTTTGCTCCAGCGTGAGCTGTGTAAGTGTCTCCAGTCATCAACCTGCTTAATCCAAAGTCAGCCACTTTCACCACGTGGTTTTCTCCAACCAGACAATTGCGAGCTGCTAGATCCCTGCGTAAACAAAGACGCTGCAGAATTACGACCTCTGGTGCCATCAAGATTCACCCTAAACCTTCTATCTCAGATAAGTGAATGTGATTTTACAGCTCAAAACCGGTTGCCACTGGGTGCACAGGCAACTATATAGCCTTTGTTGTTCTAGAGGTCTGTTTACTAACATGTGGGGCTGGATCAATGCTTCAGCGTTTGAAAGGTACAGCTTTGGTGCTTGGCATGCTTATTCTCTGTTCACCTCTATATTTTATAACACCCAGGGATGCATCGCTAACATATCCACTGTGATCTCTCAAGCCATCAAAATTGAGACAAGGATGCTGTGCAAATTGCATGCTATAAATTTGCATAGTTTATTGTGAGTGCAGAATCCACAGCTGGGGACAGGTGGTAAAGAATGTGAGCTGTGCAAAGTCTGTATTTATGCCTCATTATTTCGCTTCTTTAGAGCAAAGGCCTGAAGCACTGTAACAAAGTTGTACTCTTCTCAACAAGGCTTCATGTTTGCACCAAAGCTTCTGCCAGGATAAATGGCGCTCCTTCCTCTGACATGGAACACTTTTAATTAAGTACACTGCAAGCATGAAAATGGGCTACGGCACGGGTGTCAAACACAAGGCCCGCGGGCCGAATCCGGCCCGCCAGACCTCGGCATGTGGCCCGTGTAGCCGCCGCAGCTGCCCCTCCCGCCGCTGCTGTTGCTCTGCTGCCGCTATCAGCGGCGATGCTGCGAGCCCACCGGATGAAAAGGCGGCTTGGGGGCAGCTGCCGATCACGCACGGCAGCCCCCCCCCAAGCCGCATTTTCACTCAGAGGGCTCGCAAAGTCGCTGCGGAAGCGGCAGCAGCAGCGGGAGCCCAGCGACGGAGTGCGCAGGCGCGACATTATTACTTACATTATTACAAAAAAACAGTAATAATTGAATGCAGTGACAATAATTTATGATAATAAAGAGTGGACACATAGTCCTACAGATACAACCGGCCCTTTGAGGGTGACCAAACTGCTGATGCGGCCCCCGATGAATTTGAGTTTGACATCCCTGGGCTACGGTAAAGATGCCAAAGTTCACCAGCTTCTGGTTGCTACTAAACAGCCAGTGACAGAGTCTCCGCTGTGCGCAGTAAATCCTACTATGCTATCATGTTCAGCATCATCTTATGTGAACCTTTGAAATTCAAATAAGAAACAGGGAAATATAAAGGTACTTGAATACTATTTGATTCTGGTCTAAAGAGGCTTAGTTTCCAAATTCATGCCTCTTGAACATGCCAAACAAGGCAGCAATTTGGATGACAGATTATAGTCTACTGCAATAGAAGAATGTACCCAAAACAAAGGGCCGTTCAGAATACAAACTGTAGTCGCTATTCTCTGAGGGACTCATGAAACTCTTAAAACACCAAAGCAAGAACAGCTGAGATACAGCTATTGGACAAAAGCATGTGCAAATCAATTCATAGGGAAGGCAAAACATGCTGAGTTCTACATGCTACCTAAGTTAAGTAGAGTAAATTTCCTTGATTTTACTCTGGAGTCCTGCCATACCAGGATTTACATTACCATGCAAGGACTTAAGTGACAAAAGATACAGGAGTGGAGAAAACGGGACGTGGAGAATTCTTTTTTTGGGGGGGGAGAGGTGGTATGACACTGAGCTGCGTAGGAAACAAATTATTCACCGTTGCTGCCCGAAGTGTTCTCCTAACTTGTCTGAGCCTTCAAATATTTAATCGAGATATTTAGCATTTTAAACTTTTTTCTCAGAGGAAACTTGCTATGTTTCCCCTTACATGAAAGCTAGCAGCTCAGGATTGTTTAGAAAACCTGAAATATATTAAGCTCTGTCTAGAGAGAATAGCTGGCACAAAGCTATTCAGTTAAGGAGGCAATTGCCTCATGAGCAGAGCTTGCAAGAGTTCTCCTTAAAAGCATATAATCAGATCTTATCAGAGTTCCTCATGAAAGGTCACCCAGACCCGCACTCTCACCCTCCTTTTACAGAAGTCAAGACATTCTGCTAACCTGTGGATGAAGTTTTTCTTCTCCAGGTATTCCATGGCAGAGGATATCTGGGTAGCCATATACAGCAAGACAACAGCAGTCACTTCCTCCCGATTGCACTCCCGCAAGTAATCCAGCAAGTTCCCATACGGCATGTATTCTGTCACTATATAAAACGGGGGTTCCAGAGTACACACACCTGGCAGGAGGATGGTAGAGTCTGGTAAGGTTTATCTCTTATTGTAGGTACAATCTTCTAACGCGACTGAAGCAGAGAGTCCCCAAAATGCTGGAACAGCAGGTAGTATTAAGATACTAGTATGTGGGGGGGGGGGGTATGTTCAAGCTTCCAAGGTAAGCACTGATTTTCCTATTTCCACAGTGTCATGGGGAAGGATTTCCACACAATAGGATTTGGATAAACAGAACATTAGATCAGCCAAGGAAATAAAAGGAAACATGGTTAAAGTGGCACTAAGCTGGACGGAGTAGACAAACATGGAGGATTTGTCCAGAATCAAAAGCTTCCTCACTCAGGGAATGGCTATTATGCTGACGGCAGTCCCTCTGCTTCAGAATTGGGACTGCAGTAAAGGGGAAAACAGACAGACAGGCTTTGTCCTTCCTTCCACTGCAGGAATGTCCTGCCATTTTCATCCACAAAGTCGCCGCCACATCTGGTTGCAACAAGGTCACATCTAGCATGATCCACTAAATCTCACAGACACAGTAAAATGCAACTTCTCTATTGCTAATGGAATAAAAATGATATCCAACTCAAAACCTAACTAAGCTTTTATCACAGCAGCTAAGGACCTAGATGAAGATAAACACCATTTGAGCTGGGGACACAGTGGACTCATTCCTTTGCAGTAAGCTAGTATGCAGAACCAGCAATCGCATTCACCTTAACAGTGAAAACTCTGAAACTGAGATGGAGAGGAAAGGGATTCAATAAACACATAGGCCAGTGACAGAGCACTTGTCCCAGGTTCAGTCCCCAGCATCCCACACAGCATGGAGCACTGGGGGAAACCTCTGTCCAAGACCCTGGAGATTCACTGAAGTCAGAAGAGACAATACTGGGCTAGGTGAAATACGAATCTGACAAATTTCATTGTTCTAAGAACTTCAGTTGCCCATATTGCCACCACCTGGTATCCATTTAGTTTGACACTTCACCCTGCAAGAAACTATACACAACTGCAAGGTCTGGGGACGGATGATCACTGGTTGTCTGAGACCATGAATACATCACTATAACCTAGCCCCAGCTCTCCTTATATAAAGTGGGAACAATATTGATCTCTCCAGTCATTCTATGGTAAACAAGACTATAAGTACTTTGCACAATTATAAAAAAGGTAAAGGTAAAGGGGCCCTGAACCATCAGGTCCAGTCGTGTCCGACTCTGGGGTTGCAGCGCTCATCTCGCTCTATAGGCCGAGGGAGCCGGCGTTTGTCTGCAGACAGCTTCCGGGTCATGTGGCCAGCATGACAAAGCCGCTTCTGGTGAACCAGAGCAGCGCACGGAAATGCCGTTTACCTTCCTGCTGGAGCGGTCCCTATTTATCTACTTGCACTTTTACGTGCTTTCGAACTGCTAGGTGGGCATGAGCTGGGTCCGAGCAACAGGAGCTCACCCCGTGGCAGGGATTCGAACCGCCGACCTTCTGATCAGCAAGCCCTAGACTCTGTGGTTTAACCCACAGCGCCACCTCGGTCCCTTTGCACAATTATACAAACCATTAAAAAAAAAAAAACAACTCAGCTCTAGAATGGATCATTGTGTCTTAGTGGATACAAAATTCCTTGGCCCAGAAGTGGAATGTGACATACAAGCCCTACCATACAAGCATCTGTTTCATAAGGGGTGCAGTACTGATCGTTGGAAGTTCTTTGCATTCCCAACATTTTTGCATTTTGCCTTACTATGGCAATGTAAATCACAAGAACTGTGAGGAATATCAACATACAAAACTGGAATGGATCAGAACATGAGAAGAATTCAGATTATGTAGGAGCAATCACTAGGCTATGCATGCCAAAAACCAAAACCAAACAACAATAAAGTGGGGGCAACGGACCGTCAAGCTCCCAATCCTATTTCACTGGCGCCTTTTCAATGTGGATTCTGCTTCCTCTGAAACAGCCTAACAGTAATTCTGAAAATTGCCTAACATATAAAAATTGTCATATCACTCACTCAAAATGTGTAGAGCTTTGCACTACAAAGCATTTCACAGTGCCCATCCAGGTTTCAATTTTTTCCAATGGAAACATTTAAATGTTCTCAGGAAGTTAAAAAAGGGGGAGGGGAAACCAAGTTGCTCCATTCTCTCCCAACCCCCCCACACCTCTGTGAGGCTATTAGCTCACATAAAATACAACTACAATGTTTGGACCCATGTGTGTTTTGCTTTAGGTGCATATCCAGAACGGGAATATTATTTCCAGCGTACAGCAGTCCAGAGACAGCATAGTTATGCCCAATGGGTAGGACAGGTACGATCTTACAAAATGTAGGTTTTACGCATTTACAGCTTTGTTCAAACATGCCAAAGTAAAGAAAATTTGGATGACAAACTCCCAACTGTTCTTGAAGGGCAGGTTTGTTTAGTACAACAGCATTACTGTGAATGAATTAAAACGGAAAGCAAAACGCATTACTGTATGGTCATATTAGTGCATTTACCTAATAACTGCACCAAATTTGGATGCTTGATTTCCTTCATAACAGAAGCTTCTTTCAAGAATTCCTCCACTTCCATTGTATCTTCCTGAAAATGAAAACAACTGCAATTAATTTAAATAGAAATTATGGAATAGACTTCAACGGCATTTGCAAAAAAATCCAAAAAACCCAACTGTAGAAGAATAAACCACAATTAAAAGGGAATGCAACTTAAAAGGAAGGAATGATTCAAGTTACTGAAAATGTCTGCTAACTTTGTCACACAAAGCTTTGAGTTAGGATTAGTAAAGCAGGTATTTGTACAAAAAAAAATCACAAAACCAATTGAAAAGAACACACAGACTCAAAAATACAATTCAATCTAAAAACCAGCAGTAAAACAGAAAGCAAACCCTAATAAAAAAAAATTAAGCTGATTAAATTACCGGTATACCTGAAAGCCTAGACCAGCCTGAAATTAATCCGCTAAAAGCAGGTGTAAACAGCTAATATATTACAGTTTGTTTAACAAGGAAGGCAAGTATATTTCTCATGGAAGGGAGTTTCATGATGGCACCACTACTGAGAAGGCCCTGTCTCTTGTACCCACCAACTGTGAGTCCCGGGGCCCCCATGGGTGATCTCATGTGGGTGCAGGCAGACCTTCAAATAACACCATCTCTCTATTTATTTAATATACTGCATAATGCAGGGGGTATGGGGTGTTAGGAGATGGGTAGTACCTCTGGTGGGGGACACGTCATGTTCCTTCTGGGGTAGTTTGTGCACCTTTGGTCCCCACCCTGCATTCAGCTCATCTGTGGCTCCAAGAATCTTTCAGCACGCAACAACGGGCCACACCCTGGGAACAGCTTTGACTAGTCAGCTAAACCAGATGAGGGTAGCCCATGTGTCCCAAAACCTCGGTGGGTTAGGGAATTCACCTGTGTGCAAAAACAGGCTCTGCCAGATTGAGTGAATGAGATCAAGAGTGGGTCCAGCAGTCAAAAGGGTGGTTTCTGCACACGCTGTAGAGAGAGGTGATGGGCCGATGGTGCTCGTCGACCTGGGAAGGTAGCTCATCTAGGAGAAGGAAAACTCGGAGCCTAAACATCCGCTGTCTTGCAAGGAGAAGAAAAGGCTAAGGAGTAAACCCTACACAAATCCGGAGTCGTCTCTCTAGGCAGTTGGATGGCGCCTTGTATGTCTCCTTCTGGCACCTCCTGCAACCAAGCTGGTGCCCAACCTATCGCTCTGATTTCCTTTGGACCACATCAGTGAGGCTGAGAGGGGGGTCTTGTCGTCTGGGCAGCCCGGGACCTCCAGGCACACTGCCCAGTCTTGTGCCTTGGGGAGGTCACTTCGGTGCTGCTAATGCAGAAAAAAACAACACCGTTTGATTTCACCCCTGGAGGGGCACTCCATTGTCTCTTGAGACAGATGGATGCCAACAGCTGCTTGATGCCAAAATTGGCTTATAAGTGACTTACAAGTATAAAAACCGATCAAACGAGCGTTAAAATATAAATACAATTCCTTAGCAACATACCTTGAGTGTTTTCACGGCAACTGTGAGATTGTATTTCTTCCATACCCCAACATACACTTCTCCATACTGTCCTCCACCAAGTTTGTGCTTCATAGTGATATCAGTCCGTTCCATCTCCCACTTATCATGGATGGGAGAGACTCCATAGACTGTGGGCTTATTGCACTTTGGTGCTGGGTAGTGCAAGGTTGTCACCAGGCCATCAGCTACTGTCGAGTGATGGTGAACTAGCTCGGCCAGAGTACTGAAACGGCTTTCGGCTGTCACATACACCTGTTAAAGAGGGAATGAAGAGATGGTATGAACTGGACAAGAAGGAAGAAGATGTGAATGTCCAGAAAGGGGCTGGGGAGGGGCTGGGAACATTTGAGGGAGGGAGGGCATATTCCAGGAACGTTTCAGTGGCGGAGGAGGCATATTCAGGGAGGGATTAAGAGAGGGAGGGGGCACATTCTGGGAACGTTTGACGGAGGGAGGGGGCATATTGATGGAGGGATTAAGGGAGGGAGGGGCATATTCTGAGAACGTTTGAGGGAGGGAGGGCATATTATAGGAACGTTTCATTGGAGGAGGGAGAATATTGAGGGAGGGATTAAGTGAGGGAGAGGGCATATTCTGGGAACGTTTGAGGGAGGAAGGGCATATTCCAGGAACGTTTCAGTGGCGGAGGAGGCATATTCAGGGACGAATTAAGGGACGGAGGGGGCATATTCCGGGAACGTTTGACAGAGGGAGGGGGCATATTCAGGGAGGGATTAAGGGAGGGAGGGGCATATTCTGAGAACGTTTGAGGGAGGGAGGGCATATTATAGGAACGTTTGAGGGAGGAAGGGCATATTCAGGGAGGGATTAAGGGAGAGAGGGGGCATATTATCCAGGCTATATTATTTCCTGGGATGGATTGGGATATAATCAAGTTCCACTGTTGCTTATCCCAGCATAGTAGTGCAGGCCACATATGACATTTGTTAACATTTGTTAACAAGGAGATCAACATTCAGCTTAATATCCAAGTGCACAGTAATTCTTTAGTTACCTTTTAGCAGGGGTGGCTAACCTCTGACACAGATATTGCTGGACTAAAAACCCCATCATTCCTGACTAGTGATGTTAAATTCTCAAGAATAATCTTTTGGAGAATATTCTCGATTAATGAGAAAATTAAGAAAATTTTCATTTAAAATTGGAGAATATTCATTTTAATGCATTCTAGGGTGATGGCACCAGTAATTGTCATGTTAAGTAATTGGTATCTGAAGAAGTGTGCATGCACACGAAAGCTCATACCAAGAACAAACTTATTTGGTCTCTAAGGTGCTACTGGAAATAATTTTTTATTTTATTTTGTTTTGACTATGGCAGACCAACATGGCTACCCACCTGTAACTGTCATGTTAAGGTTTGGTATAAGGAAACTCAGTAGTTAAATCATATTTTATTCTTCTGCTAGAACATGTACATGTTATAGGACAAGTAAAAAAAAAATACAATTGGCATGTTAAGGTTTGATACAAGTAAATTCAGGAATAGGCTATCTTGTGCTTCTAATAGCTCTAACACTTAATAACTGTTTCAGTGTATCTGAAGAAATGTGCATGCACATGAAAGCTCATACCAATAACAAATTTAGTTGGTCTCTAAGGTGCGACTGGAAGGAGTTTTTTATTTTTTATTTTGTTAAAACACAGCTTGACAAACAAAACTATATGCATACATATAAAAAATAAGTCGTTAACATTAAATATATTATCATTATATGATAATATATTTCAGTATGTCAATCTCTGGTCAATGGTACCTTGTACCATTGAATGGCACTGCAAAAACCAGTTACTGGCACTAAATAAAAATAAAGAAACATCAACTTTAAATCAAGGCCACCTCACATGTTGTTACACATAATTGTATAGGCCTAGGGAAAGCATTAAAGCTACTTTCTGTTAAAAAAATATATATCACTGTATGGCCAAGGGTATAGAATTGCTAAGAATAAGTTCACACCAAAATACGGAAAAAAGGCTATTGCATATAGTTGAAATACATACGAATTCAAATGTTGATCAAATTAAATGAAAAGCATTTTTTAAAACTTTTTTAAAAAAGTTTTCTGTAGCTCACATTTCAGAACTGCCAATGGTGGATGACACAATGCCCAGTAATGTAACTGGATCAAAAATAAATAAATCATTATTCATTACTTACATTGGCAATATCACAGCTTGACTTATTATTTACTAGATTTTTTTTAAAAAATGTGGGTTGTAAAACTAGCTCTTACATTAGACTTTACAGTTTGTGGAGAATATTCTCTGGAGAATTTTCTAGCAGAGACTATTCTCACCTCACATCACTATTCCTGACCATTGGCAATGTTGGCTGGGGTTAATGGGAGATGTGGTCCAATGACACTTGGAGGTAAAAAAGGTAAAAAGGTAAAGGACCTCTGGATGGTTAAGTCCAGTCAGAGGCAACTATGGGGTTGCAGTGCTCATCTCACTTTCAGGCCAAGGGAGTCGGTGTTTGTCCACAGACACAACGTTGGCTACCCCCATCTACACATTGCTTGAGCATCCTCTAGAGCAGGAGTGGGGAACTGGTAAGGCGTTTGTCCACAGACAGCATTCCGGATCATGTGGCCAGCATGTCTAAACTGCTTCTGGCACAAGAGGACACTGTGGCAAGTGCCAGAGCGCACGGAAACGCCATTTACCTTCCCGCTGCAGCGGTACCTATATATCTACTTGCATTGGTGTGCTTTCGAACTGCTAGGCTGGCAGAAGCTGGGACAGACCAACGGGAGCTCACCACCGTCATGCAGATTCGAACCGCCAAACTTCCGATCGGCAAGCCCAAGAGGCTCAGTGGTTTAGACCACAGCGCCACCCATGTCCCTTGTGGAGCACTGGACCTGTCCAGTGGCCAGATCCTTATCTCCACACACACCCCTCCATGGGACAAGTATAACAGGTGTGCCACCCTCCTCTCAATCACCTGACACCACAATGGCATCAGGTGACCAGCTTTTGCCCGCATGGTTTGAAATGCCTAGGCAGAAAGGATGTGCTAAAGTATGAAAAGTGCTGCACATGGATGAATGCAGGCACTGCTGATAAAGCCCCTTTTACCCAAGCCATGTATGACGACATCATCTATAATGTTGGGTGTCGAGCAGGTGAGTTGGATAGATGAAACAGCCTCACAGGCCAAATGGGGATGTGTGGCGGGCCTATTCAAGCCTATGGGCCGAAGGTTTCCTACCCCTTCTGTGCTCCAGGGCATGATCTGAGGAACCATGAGTGTTCACATACTGATTCAGTTCACACCTAAGGCTGAGCTGTGGCTTAACACAGACATTCCCGGGAACCATGCGTGGCGTCTGCTGTTCCTAGCATGGAGCAAGGGGACAAGCAGAGGCCCATCAACACAGAGCTTGTTGGGTAAGGTCTGGCACTACAGTGCAATGTATCTATGCGACTCTTTCGCTTAAAGCAATGGCAACCGGCCGTTTCCAGGTGTCTTTACTTCAAACAGCAATGAAGGCAGAACCTTATTTTTAAAAGAGAATGGGTTTCCCTTGAGGATTTACCTTGCCATCCGCGGTGGTATTGATCCTGTAGTGGTAAACACGGCCCTCGTACCTGAGTGAGATGGACAGTTGCCCCGGGCTGCTCTCACTTTCCCGAACTAGGAAGCTGCCATTAATGAGGCTGCTCAGCAGATACTCAGCTGCACTGCGTGACACTGGCCCATGGTACCAGGAATGCTTCTCCAGGCTGTTCACTGGGGTGATGTAGTTACTTGGAACCCACCCTTGACCATTCTTGGAGCGTACTTCACTCCATTCACCGTTCTGGTTGTAGCCCAGTACGCGTAGCTTCTCACCTGAAGCATAAGAGGAGAAAATTCCAAGTGGGTCAAGTGTGATTCATAATATTTCATCTGCCTTGCCAAAAAAAAATGAGGTATGACAGTACAAAGTACTCAAGAAAGGCCACCTGCTCAGGCAAGAGACAGGAAATAAACTGGAGTCTGTCCAGCACAGCTGTGGGAGGAGTGAAAAGATTTCCTGTCTTCTCAGGGGACTGGGCAGCTTAATCTTTTCTGTCAGGTTTTTTTTTTACCCTAACTAAGAAACACATCTGTCCTTGTGGTTTAAACATGATTGAAGACCTCATACATATTTGTCCTTTATATAACTGGTTGTGGGAACAGTATTCGGGACAAACGTTAGCAGATATTTGAAGAGGTATGTCCACAAGGCAGAAATTTGGGGATCACCAACCTGGCACATGCGAAGGTCATCTGTGGTTCCTGCAGGCACAGCAATCCTCAAATAATTTCTCTTTTTACATCATTTCTATACCACTTTACATTTCCATAAAAACCCTACCTCTTTATACCCCCCCACTTCTAAGCATTTAATAAAACATTGCAAAGTATGGAAGTTAAAAATTACAATACAAATAAATACAAAAATAGAAGTGTTAGCTTTCCTCCCTAGCTATTTTCCTGATATGGAATCCTGAATTTCTGCATGCAGCGATCAAAGGCACAGGAGCCTTGACTGGGAAAACCAGGTGGCAGTGTCACTCCCTTAGTTCTGTTTGGCACCACTGCTTTCCAGTTATGCTTCCTTCCTCCCCTCCCTCTGGAAATGAGACAGCAGTGCAGAGCAGTTGCTTGAGCTGGGAGAGCTGGTGCTTTTGTACTCTGGTTAGTTTGCAAGGGTGTTTAGGATGGATGGGAGAGGCAGGGTGGCTTCCCCACTCACTTTTGATGTCTGCTGGCCACATGGAACTGGAAGCAGCCACCTACTTTTCCCATGGAGGGGCTTCTCTGAATGTGTGTGGGGTTGTTCAAGTATGCTTTGTGTGTGTGTAATTGACAGAAATGCACTGGGCAGAGAGGGAGAGACAGATGCATGTGTGGCCTGTGGGCTGGGGAGCTATGTTTCTGTATGTGTGATCTGCGAGAGATAGGAAGAAATGCACCTGGACAGAGAGGGAGCGGTGTGAGAGAAAGGAACATGCTTGCGTGTGCTTTGTAAGTGTTCAGTGCATGCGTGCAAGAAGAAGTGTAGTGAAGCCACCTTAATAATAATAATAATAATAATAATAATAATAATAATAATAATAATAAACAACTTTATTACGGTCATAGACCAGCACAAGAGAAAATAAAACGATAGTACATAATATAAATATTTCTTAAATATCGTCTTTTAACAATACTATTTCATATCCCAAGTTAGATTAAAATTAAGCTAAAATTTAATGGGAGATAATTCCATTTAAGTATTATCTGCTATGGCTTGGTGGACGGCTTTATCGCTGTTGTTAGTTGATGTCATGACGCGTCTCAGTCTTGCCGCATGGTAACAAAATTTTGCTACATTCATAGTTCGCTCTGGGTTGGTGTCCTCAATTAAGTATCTAGTCAGCATTTCAATTGAACGGCCTGGTAGATTTTTTAACAGGGGTTCGATTAACTCCTTCCTCAAATCTCGATACAGAGTGCAGTATAGGAGAACGTGGCTAATAGATTCGATTTCCTTGAGATCGCAAGGACATAGCCTCTGTTCTATTGGGATCCGAAGATATCTACCAGTTAGTAACGCCGAGGGTAATGCATTAAAACGAGCCCTAGTAAAGGCCCATCGATGTCTCGGGTTTTCTAACGTCTTTAGATAGATAGCTGGGTGGTTTGGGCGTGAAGCCACCTTGTATATTGTTCCTAGTGCTGCAGAATCTTCCCTCTTACTGGACAGCAACAGCATCATCTCAGTCTCCATAGGAGCACCACTGTACTGCTGCCCCAGAGTCAGAACAAGACCATACATCTTTGCATGCATCCCCTCCCCAGAAGATGGTTTGGCTTACCTTTGGTGATGCTCAGTGTGTTGTCACCACTTGCTACAAAATCATAAAGTGCAACAAAAAGATTGGGGTCGCTCTCAGTGGTTCCTAAGAGGTTCTCCTTGGAGCTCCACCTGATGGCTTCATTCAGTGCCTGGGGTTCGGTGTCACAACCATAGGGGCGGTGCAGAGCCTCTGAGGAAAAAGAGAGGATATGTTTGTTTAGTATTCATATTTAAAATCCAAGGACACACCGAATTTGGTCCTGAGCAGCAAATGGAAACAAATATTTTTAAGTGTGACTCAGCAACAATAGCAACGCAAGATATTTTGGTGCTTGAAGCAAAAGAATGTAAAGGACACCTCCTCTGCTCACTAATATGAAGCATGACTTGGTAGGAAATTATCGTGCACAAGCCACAGGGAAATGGATAAGAGTTGGGGCCCATAGATCACATTTCTCCTGTTCTGCTGCTCTTAGTAGCACTCAAAATCTCCTGCCTGGGGCACTTGCCTTCTTTGCCAGCTAGATAAACTGCCTTTGCCAAATAACACAGCAGGCACCAAAAAGCTAACTGAGCAGGGCTTCAGGCAATTGGCAAAGTAGCCACAATCTTACCTATTACTTCTCCTGAGGTCACATGACCACAAGTCCAGGTAAGACGGTAACAAAAGTGTCATTTACAACATGCAGCCAAGCTGGCATCAAATGTATGGCTCTGCTTTTATTTGGACCACATCAGCGAGGCAACCCAGGACCTCCATATATACTGCCCAGGCTTGCACCCCAGAGAGGTCACTTTGCTGCTGCTAATGCAGCAAAAACAACACAGTATGCAACAGTTACTAGTCTTTGTAGCCCCATCGAGTGCTGTGATTCTCCGGCAGCTTGGCTTTGCCCCCAGAGGTGTACTCCATTGTCTTTCGAGACAAACGGATGCCAACAGCAAGCAATTACAGCATATGGAAAGGGATTTAATTCAAACAGGTCAAGAAGAAATTGGCAGTGGGGGAACCTATTTATATTTCAAGAAATACTCTCCGTGATTGTATACTTTAAAAGGCAATAATCTAAGTCAATGCATTGGTTGATGAGACCATAAACACAACCCCGGAACTGTTTCATTACTGATATGCCAAGCTCCGCAAATTTCTTGCTGGGCAAAGCAAGCTTCAGCTTTCTCTTTGCTTTAAGGCCTGAAATTCTTAAACCATCAAATCAAATTTCAAGTTCAAAGGGAAGTACAGCTTTAAACCAGATTAGACACAGATTCCCGCAGCCCCCAACAGCAACAGTTGATAATTGTCAATTTGAATGAAATGAAATACTGCAAACCATTTAAGTAGGGATCTGTCATACTGTACAGTATGCTAAAGCCCCATGTACATTGGTGGGGCTAAAAATAATTAATAAAAATAAGTAAACAAGCAGCCCCATTTGATATACAGTACAGTGTACCTCGGAAGTCAAATGGAATCCATTCCAGAAGTCCGTTCGACTTCCAAAACGTTCAGAAACCAAAGTACGGCTTCTGATTGGCTGTAGGAAGCTCCTGCAGCCAATCAGAAGCCGCGGAAGCCCCATCGGATGTTCAGCTTCCAAAAATAATTCGCAAACCAGAACACACACTTCTGGGTTTGTGGCATCCAGGAGCCAAAACGTTCAAGAACTAAGCTGTTCAAAAACCAAGGTACAACTGTATGGCTAAATCAGGAACCACAGCAAAAACATTCAATTGCCATGTAAGTGAAAACACTCTAAAGCAGAGGTTTTCAACCTTTTTGAGTCCACGGCTTCCTTGCCCAACTACATTCTTCCTCTGGCAACCCCTGTGGGGCTCAGGAGCCCAGTTATGTCACCCCTTGCCTGCAGAGCTGACAGCCTCTCACTCTTTTTCAAACATTCTCCCATGCAGAGTGTTCCCTCGGCGGCCTCTCCCCTCTCCTTGAGAGTCCTCCAGGCAGCTGCTGCTGCCACCCCCCACCCCCCGTCTCTGAGCTGCCCACCTCAAAGAGAGGTGCTTCCTCACACTGCCCCACAGGGGCCTGGGAATTGTCTGTCCATTCCCAACAGCAAGGGCTGCCAGACTGGTTAGCTGGGTTCCCTCGCCTACTTGCTTGCTTACTCCGAGACTGCCTCAACTCCCAGCAACCAGCACCCTCTGACCAGCCCCAGAGGCACCATTTGCCAGCACAGCTTGTGGCCAGGGCTGCTGCGACAAACAGCTGTGCAAACCTTGGGAGGGAGAGATGCGAGAGGGCATCAGAGACATAGCTGTCAACTTTTCCCTTTTCTTGTGAGGAATCCTATTCGGAATAAGGGAATTTCCCTTTTAAAAAGGGAAAAGTTGACAGCTATGATCAGAGGAAGGAAAGAGGGACAGAGGCCAGCGTTGCCCGTGGCACCCCTGACCATCATTCAAAGCACCCCAGGGTGTCGCGGCACACTGTTTGAAAACCACCACCCTAAAGTAAGAGCAGAACATGAAGGTAGACACACTCAACCAAGGTCAGGCAGCTCATTTGCTAGTTGAACACGACATTTGTCGAAGATTAACCTAATGGAAATATTGCTCAACAAACAGCTGCTACACCCAAGGTGCTACGCCTCAATTCCTCTGATGGTGGTAGCAGCAAGAAACAGTGAAGAGATGTGATGGATGGATGGATGAAGGAAAGAAGCATCAGCACAGATGCAAAAGAGGCACAGAGCCAATCCCCATTCAAAGTTCCCAATATCAAGAACCAGCTCTGGACTAGAGCAAACCAGCACCGGCAAGCCTCTTATAGCCTAGTCACGTTCAGCTCCGCCATAAGAAAACACAAGAAAGCAAGGTATAAAGCCCAAAAAGAAGCTGGAGTAGCAGCATGCCACCTGCTGCTGCTTGTTTCAGAGGCTGAAGCAACACTGCTGACATAAAGCCGTTTCTAATCCTATGCAGCGTCATGATCAAGAATTTCAGGGAATAGAAGCGCTTAAAGCTACCACTTGAATGCATTCATAAGAGCAGCATTCTTAAAGCTGATTTTTAGGTATTACTTTCAGGAACGTTCATGCTATTCACAAATGAGGAGCTCAACCGCTCCCCTGCATCAATGATAATGTTAGCATGCACACGTTTGCCTTCATCAGCTACAGCAAGTCAATGAAGAAATCCAACTCAAACAAAAGATTAGAAAGAGATAAAAACCAGCTGTCTGCTTACAACAGCATATCACAGTGGGGGGAAATGCAATTCCGTCATCGGTTGCATCGCCAGGTTATATCCCTTTTTATGAGTCCCCAATTGGCTGGAGATTACTTCTCACCCTAACACAAATATCAAGCAAATGCAGCCTGTTAGCACCCCCAAACACGGGAATCTAAAAATCAAACCCCACACAGTGTTAATTTTAAGAACCAGGGCAACTTAAGTCCCCGGTTCTTACGGAGGTGAAGTACAGTCATTTGCAGTTATTGCTTCCCAAACATACCTCTCAAATCAGATAAAGTTGGTTTAGAAGCCTCCTCAGAAAAGGAACACAGTTGCTCAGCATTCACTTTGCCAAAACTGCTTGAGTGAAGAAGAACCGTCCCCAGGATCATGATGATTCTTACCAAAAGCCAGCACACAACTGCCTAGCACAAATCAGAATGCTTTCCCCTGGGGCATGGCGTGCTGCACATGTGACTCCTACTAAAGAGGATAAGGAAGGGCCAACAGGAGAAAGCAGGACTGTTGGCGTGGGAGGCGACGCAAGTGAGAAAAGCATTCCTCTTTTCAGCAACTGGAAGCTTGAAGGAATGTGATGCTTTCCAACAGTTAGAAGGCAGGGAACAAACCGCAAATTGAAACGCTTCTGGAACCGACAGGCTGTAACAATGAAAGCTTATTCATTCTTGGATGACAGTTAAGATTGCTTGATGGGAAGGAATGTTTTCCACAGCATAGTTGAGCAACGCATATTAAAACACACACACACACTTTTTCCAACACGTGGACAACTACGTCAGCATGCTTGACAACTATCCTTGAAGAGCCAAGATTTAGTCTCAAGTTATATTCCTAGATCAATTCTGTTGCAAAAAAGTTTATTTACTGATGGTGACGAGTCCAAGCAAGCAACCAGGAGATATTTTTTGTCTTTTGCAAAGGACAGACTCCTGGCCCCAGCTATCCCATCCGCTTGGCTTTCACAATGGATGCAAATAATCTCATTTTATTGATAATGGGATTGGCAGTCAACAGGGGGTGGTTAAGTACCCCTTAAATCTGGTGATGTATGGAAGCGTCTCATTCAACTAGCAGCATAGGCAAAGGAATAAATCATTCATTGCAAAAGGGAACTATTTTCCACCTGCACACCAAACTCACTTTCTCCTCTACTTGCTGGCTATTCTTCAGGCTCAAAAGAAAAGGCTAATGGATTAATTATATAAGTGTCAGCAAAAGAGTCAGAGTTACTTTTTTTAGCCAAGAGGTCTGGAAAGGATGCATTTCTGAGGTTCAGCTACCTCCATCCAAGATCGCCCAAGCAGATTTGTTTTTTCTTAATTTCATCTCTATATTAAATATATATATATTATGGTAAATGATGACAAGACTGGACATTGACTCTTGCCCATGCAAAATGGATGATGTGCAGAATCACAGTGGTATGCTGTTGAAGACACTCAGACAGCAGGGGTAAGAAGTGAACAGCTGACAGCAGCAGGAAGAAAGCCTCTTCTGTAACTTGGAGCTGAAGAAAAAAATATGTGTGTGCTGTAAAAGCACCTGCCACTGTCAGGGTGAACCATGAAGAGTTATTGGCTGTGCACATGAGCTCCCCCACCCTCCCCTACCATAACATGACAACTCCCCAGAGTCACAGATGGAAACCACACTCCTTTATGTGAAACTGAGCATAACTAAGTCATTGCAGGGGGTTGGACTAGATGACCCTTGGGATCCCTTCCAACTCTATGATGTCCATTCTTTATACCAATATTCAGAAGACAGAAAAAGTTTCTCAAGGAAAGATAAAACCATGGTTTTGTGGAACAAGCGTAAGCGAGTCTGGGGATCAACACAACCCTGTCCTCCCCCGATGCAGTTTCTACATTACTTGAACTCATAAACTGTGGTTAGCACTAGCATTAAGTATGTTTTGTTCGAAATAAGCCCGCTTTAGACAACAGAACAAACTATGGTTAAGTGGAAGCTTCCAAACTCTTCCTTCTGGTCACATTGGGGGAGAAACATACAAACCTGAGACTGACCTAGGGTTATTCACATCATGCTAAACTAAAGGTGGGGAATCTCTGGCCTACGGGCCAATCTTGACCTGCCAGGGGTTCACTTTGGCCTTACAGGTCATTTCCCCTAAACTACGCCCACCCACTCATCAGCTGGTGTCACGGGTGTTGATGGGTGGGAGAATAGGGTTAAATTCTGCATATAACTCTTGCTCTGGTGTTGTGTACATTGTACTTCATCTTCTCCATAAGTACTGTGGGCTTAAATTATTCTGTTTTTTAAGATTAACACTTTTGAGAAGCACTTTAAGGCAACCTCCACATACACGTTTTCCAAATCTCCCTGTGCTCCCAAGAATTTAAAAGGGGATGAGTGGAGACTTGCAAAGTTGTGCACGTCGACAGGTGGGCCGCTCAGTTTTAGCCCAATATCGAACCATAGACACAGTCTCCATTTCTAGGCAGGATCACTGGGCCTATCACAAAACTGATAGAACTGCGCTTAGAACACCCACAAGTCAATTACCTTTTAGTTTCCAAGTTCAACACAACCTTTCCCCCCCTTCTGTTTGAACAAACTATTAGAATAATAGAATCATAGAGTTGGAAGAGACCGCAAGGGCCATCCAGTCCAACCCCCTGCCAAGCAGGAAACACCATCAACGCATTCCTGACAGATGGCTGTCAAGCCTCTGCTTAAAGACCTCCAAAGAAGGAGACTCCACCACACTCCTTGGTAGCAAATTCCACTGTCCAACAGCTCTCACTGTCAGGAAGTTCTTCCTAATGTTTAGGTGGAATCTTCTTTCTTGTAGTTTGAATCCATTGCCCCGTGTCCGCTTCTCTGGAGTAGCAGAAAACAACCTTTCACCCTCCTCTATAGGTATGACATCCTTTTATATATTTGAACATAGTAATGGCTATCAGATCACCCCTTAACCTTCTCTTCTCCAGGCTAAACATACCCAGCTCCCTAAGCCGTTCCTCATAAGGCATCGTTTCCAGGCCTTTGACCATTAATACGCTCAGAGGAAATAGCATGAATGGATTCAGGGTTTTTGGTTTTGCTTTTGTGCCCAAGAAACTCTAAATGCGAATAATTCTTTTTTAAAGATCTGTAGGAACAATGATAATAAAAGCATTGAGAATTTAGCCTGAGCTTAGCTAGATTCCCCAGATGTCCACAACCAGCAATTAACACTTCTGGGGTGGGGAGTTGCAACGAGGTTAAGCTAGCTGTGTCTCAGATCGATAAATACTGTACAGAGACACACTCCTCTTGCGTACTAGCTATAGGGTTGCTACTCAGCCAAGGACAAGGGACTCTATTCACAAGCACGATACTAGCAGCTGCCACGTGTACAAGGTAACAGAAAACCTCACAGACTGCAAAACAGGAGAATATTGGAACCACCAGCACCCTGCCCCGTTATTCATTTCTGACAATCTACTCTGGTAACAAAGATGGCATTCATTCACAACTGCTTTGACTCATAACAGAGGTGGGGCGGCGATGCACACAATGAAGTCACAAGGATTCAGGAAAAACATATTTTTCCTAGCTAGTCATATGGGGGAAGGGAGGCAATCTAGGAACTGGAAAGTCTGCCAACTCTGGAACCACATATATTCCCCCCCCCCACCCTTTCAGAGTATGCTTAGGGGTGGTGAGAATTCTAATCCACTTTCATGACTAGGAAGCATGGCAGTTCTTCAACATTAGAATTTATTGATTTATTTCATTCATGAGTGGCTTCCTTTGAAAAATCACAAAGCAATTTAAGAATCAAATCAAATCATAGATTTGTAAAGTTGGAGGGACCCTGAGGGCCATCTACTCCAACCCCCTGCAATGCAGGAATCTCAACTAGATCATACATAACAGATGGCCATCCAACCTCTGCTTAAAATCTCCAAGGAAGGAGTATCCACCACCTCTCATGGGAGCATATCAAACAGCTCTGACAGTCAGAAAGTTCTAGTCGGACTCCCTTTCTTGTAATTTGAAGCCATCAGTTTGGGTTCTAGTCCCTAGAGTAGGAGAAAACAAGCTTGCTCCATCCTCTATGTGACAGCCCTTTAGATATCTGAAGATGGCTATCATATCTCCCTCTCAGTCTCCTCTTTTCCAGGGTAAACACGCCTAATTTCCTCAACCGTTCTTCATAAGGCTTGGTTTCCAGACCCTTGATCAGGGGTCAGCAACATTTTTCAGCTGTGGCCCGGTCCACCGTCCCTCAGACCATATGGTGGGCAGGACTATATTTTGAGGGGGGTGGGGGGAATGAACGAATTCCTATGCCCCACAAATAACCCAGAGATGCATTTTAAATAAAAGCACACATTCTACTCATGTAAAAACACCAGGCAGACCCCACAAATAACCCAGAGATGCATTTTAAATAAAAGCACACATTCTACTCATGTAATAACCATGCTGATTCCCAGACCGTCGCGGGCTGGATTGAGAAGGCGATTGGGCCACATCCGGCCCACAGACCTTAGGTTGCCTACCCCTGCCCTTGATCATCTTGGTTGCCCTCTTCTGCACATGTTCCAACCTGTCAATATCCTTAAATTGTGGGCCCCAGAACTGGACACATTACTCCAGGTGTGGTCTGACCAAGGCATAATAGAGCGGGACTATTACTTCCCCTGGGACACTGTATTTTTGTAGATGCAACCTAGAATAGCATTAGCCAAAGTTGTGTTTAGAGTGAATTGCTACCCTATAAACATAGAATGTCTGCTCCAAACAATGTAAAAGAAAGCACTCAGTAAAACAAACTGATTAGGGCCGAGCAATGTCTGGTTTTCAATCAACTAAACATCGTGATATGCCAATATATCACAATGTCTGAAATATGGATGGAACTACATAGAGGCAAATATAATGTCCTGGCAACCGCTACTATTTAGGGGTCTAAAACGGATATATTTTTCTTACCTTTAACATATTGTTACAACTATTATTTTATATTGCACAGAGCAACAGCGGAGGCAGGAATCACGAGAGAAGTGATGACTGGCTTCATGGTGTTTCTCACATCACAATTTTTTACATAGCTCATGCACACATATATATATTTCCATGTTCATATTATGAAACCTTTACCATGATGTGGAATTCAAACTGATTTTGGATGATATATTGACAAACCAGAGCAGCCCACGGAAATGCCATTTACCTTCCTGCCGGAGCGGTACCTATTAATCTACTTGCAATGGTGTGCTTTCGAACTGCTAGGTGGGCAGGAGCTGGGACAGAGCAATGGGAGCTCACCTTGTCGCAGGGATTCAAACCACCGACCTTCTGATCAGCAAGCCCTAGGCTCAGTGGTTTAGACAACAGCGCCACCCGCGTCCCATTTCCACCAGCGTCAAGAGCTTTCTGTAAATGCAAGTTTTCTGGTCAACACCCTGGCAAGAACCCTCTTGGCAGGAGTGGGTTTTCCCCACCCCAAACCTTCCAAGGGTGCAGCCTCTCTTTCCCCCATGCAAGTCAATGCAGACATCACTACTATTTGATGTTCCCAAAACAAAATGGTGGTGATGGTTCACAGGAACTTAGAATTGATGCTTGCACACAAACTGGAATCAATTTCAACTCAAACAAACACACAAAAATCAATGAAAAGACAAAACATTGAACCGGCAGGAAGAAACAAAGGTACTATTTCAAATAAAGCTAGAATCCACATGATGATTGTAGCTTTAGTCTGCAAATAAATGACCTTGCTTTTAGTATCCTTGCATGTGAACAGAGAGCCAGACAGGAATCTGTCTTGTCTTTCTGTACAGCATAATCATGTCTGTTTACAAGTGTTCTGCACAAACAAGTATACAACTAGACTGTATAAAGGCTTAGTTGTAAAGCAACAAATGCTATTTGTTAAGGCAACCTATATAAATTGCAAAATGGGAAAAGTTACTTAAAGCAGTCTTGATTTAACTTAACCATCATGGTTCTCAACATGTGTTAAACACTTGGGCTCCTCCTGGCCTTCCTACTGGTCAAGGAGCACAGACCTGGACTTGAAATTGTGGCCTATTACTTAGTAAGGCGGAACATTAAGCACTCAACCAGCCTTACTTCACAAGTCAAGTGGAAGAAACAGTCAAAGTTGATCCCAAGTCAGGGGAAAGGGCCCACTTACTGTTATTTTAAGAGCCTTCCTCCCACACAGAGATGAACATGGCTGCTTATTACATCATTCCTTCCTGTTGCTACAGTGGTAGGAGGAATGCCATAAAGGAGTGGTCAGGACAGCATCAGCTGTTTGTCCTAGGAGGCCCCACTAACATTTGTCTCCACTACATCTGTCTTTATGAGTTGACAGTCTTAAGTTTCAGATGTCTATGTATCTCAGTTGATCAAGAAGGGGAAAACCTATCATTAATAAAGAGCAAATGCAAGGTTTACTTCGTTTCTATATAAAGGCTCACATCCACTTAAAGTCAATGACATCATACTTCATTGGTTTCCCAGGGAAGCAAAGTCTCTCTAAGAGCTGTACTTGTCAATACACTAAGAAGCATCCTTCTCCTAGTAAAAAGCAATTAAAGGAATTCAGTTTAACTGTTTATGTCCTCCTTTGCTCCTGCCCTACAACTTGAAGAAATTCAACACAGTTAATAAGGAAGATCGCCTTTCCCTTGCCATCAAGAGCAGAATGTGGACTACAGAATGTGTTCTTATCTCTCAATACTCAGTAATCTCTCTCTTGCCCAAAGAAATCACTTCTCTGCCCTGGTAGCAGGGAATTATTCTGGTCACTCAAACTGAAAATATAATCACCTGGTAGCAGTCAAATATTCCATTGTGAAACTGACCGCCTGCTTTTTAAAATTGCTATAAATTATCTAACATTAACAAAGGTAGGACTGAGGGTCCCTTGATCCCCAGCCCCACTGGAATGACACATGCATCTCACAACAACCACCACTAATCTAGGAGCAGGCACACTCTGTCCTGCAACTCTCTCCTATTAAAGTATGGCCTCTCTCTCCTCTCAAGCAAATCACATAGTTGAACATCACCTACTGGCTAAATGCAGTATCTGCAGGTATTTATGAACCAGACAAGGAATACAGGGTCAGAAAGCAGAAAACAAACACTTGCAAGCCATCATCACTGTAGCGCAGGCACCAAGTGCCCAAGAGTTACACTTCCAACAGAGTTCACAACAAATGCTCTGGAAATGCAGGGAAGGTGGGTCTTCCAGAGATCTGTCATTATGCTGCATTAAGCTGTGCTCTGGAGTCTTCTAAAGTTTCTGAAATTCCCCCAATTCTAATTATTGTTTCTCTTCTGATCAGCAAATATTTATTATAAAACAGTTTAGCAGGCCAAGTATTTTTGACTGGTGATATGTGAACCATACAGGGACTTCAGAGAAGCAGGGAGCACAATAAGGCATGCTAATCTCCAAATGCATACAAAGCAGACAAGAACCTGCCTCACAGCGCTTCCCAGGGATGCACCCTAGATCTCACAGTAGGAAGGTACCGAATGTAAGGCAACTAAAATTGCATAAGGCAGCGGAGAGGCCTCATTGTGTCTCCACTAAATAAGGAGAAAGGGAGCCTGCTTCCTTTCCCAGTCCGTTGCAAGTTCAAAACATGCAAATAGTCGCTTCCACAAATGCACTTAGTTTATAGTTGAAAAACCTTGTACCACATTATTTTAAACTGCAAGTATGGATCTGCACTGTAGGGCTGGGCAATATCTGCTTTCCAACATCGTAATATAATACCAGATAAACTTTGCAATATGGCAGTATATTATGATGTCGGAAAGGAGGCAAGAAGGCTGTTGCTGGAGACAATTAGCATCACTGTCCATGGAGACAATTAGCATCACTGTGCGCAGCTTCTGCCTCTTGCTGTTGAAGCTTGATTCATTTCAGAACAACTTTGGTAATAGCTATGGAGCCCAATGATTTCCCCTCAAAAGTCTGCTGAATTTGTGTGTATCTCTTCCACTGGTATCCCATAGTTCTGCTCTCTGAACATCTCCCTTAAATATCTCTTATGCCAGACCAAGGATGGGCTTCCAGATGCTGTTAGACTACAACTCCCATAATCCCTAATCACTGGCTAGGCTGGCTGGGACTGCTTCCAACACCATCTAGAGGGCCACAGATTAGCCACGCCAAGGGCAAAGACTGTCAAAAAGATAGACATACATCACAGCAACCTGCATGTTATAAGGCAGCTTCCTTTAATAAATAGAACCCCAAAATCTCCTGGGGCTACATATTCCCCAAGTTACTGTATATTCTGGCGTATAAGACTACTTTTTAATCCAGGAAAATCTTCTCAAAAGTCGGGGGTCGTCTTATACGCCAGGTGGAGAATCTGTGGTCGAGTATATATCAAACACTATATTTTAACTGGAAAAGTTGGGGGTCGTTATAAATTACTTCCCAAAACTGCTTGATTTTATCACATGTCCACCACATATGGTAGAAATCGCTTCTTCCTTTATGCCACCACAGCAGCAAGGATACTTTTGGCGCAGAATTGGAAATTAAAAGATTTACCATCAGTTGATGATTGGAAAAGAAAGTTATGGGAATATTCAGAATTGGCCAAATTAACTGGGAGAGTAAGAGATCAAAGAGACCAAAGGTTTCAAATGGAGTGGGGTAAATTTCTAGATTATATGAAAGACTGTAAAAATTTGTAACACTTTCGGGTTTTGGCGGAATTCTTGCAGCAGGACGAAATGTTAAGACAAAGTGAAGAAAATAAGTTATTAAAATAGATGGAAAATAAGAAAAAGCGAGGAAGTAGTGAAAAGTTAGAAAGCCAGAGAAGAGAAGGAAGGAAGTCAGAAAACTCGACGGAGTTTTATGTAATACTGTAAAATATTATATGTTCAACTTGTTTGTATTTTATTTGCTGAAAAATAAAAATATATTGCAAAAAAAAAAAGGAAAAGTTGGGGGTCGTCTTATACGCCCAGTCGTCTTACATGCCGGAAAATACAGTATTTCATGCAACCTGAAAGGGACTCCAAACTTTAAACACTGTGGCAAATGGAGCAAAGGAAACACCTGCAATCATTTTGATTTGTAGTTGAAATTATATTCTGTCACTTTGCTGGGGGTCTCAAATAACCCCACCCCCCCCATCACTGGCTAATGACATGCTGTCTGATAGTCTAAGGCCACATTACAGTACAGACACATCTGCCTAAAGCAAAAAGTTAACCAAGCACAGCACTATTTGGTATAATAAAGAGGGTTTTGTTTCAAAATATGCCAAAAGTATTTTCTATTGAACACTGTTAAAAGGTCGTTCCCATAGCAGCTTTAAAATCACAACTCTGGGGTTTTGCCAGTGTTTTCTCTCTCGACACCAGGATAGGGGCACATGAGCCAAACTATTCTAACCCCCACCCAATTTTTATTTATCTACTTATATAGAAGAGCATGTACCACTCTGAGGTCCTGACTACAGCTATCATTAATTTCCTAGGCACATGTGAAGAGGCTTCTATAAATTGGCATGTTATTTAAGGCCTGCAGCATCCCCTAGTGGAAAAGGGAGGAATTTGGCCAAACTGCGGGAGGCAGTGAAAGATAGGCGTGCCTAGCATGCTCTGGTCCATGGGGTCATGAAGAATCGGACACGAATGAACGACTGAACAACAACAACAACCTATACATTGCATTTCAGTAGTTTTACAATCATGTAACCATTACTTCTACAGCTCTCTCAAATCTGCAAATTAATACAACTTTTATGAAATAATAAATCTAATTAAGTCAAAATATAATGTTCCCTAGGTAAGGGATGGGTGGAAGAAGACTATCTGCCCAGCTGATTTCCTAACTGGTTATCCACAGAAATCTTGTTACACTCTTAAGTGGATCCAAAGATATCCTGCACTTTATGCTTCTGTGTGGAAGGGCTCCTGAATTCTGCTAATGTCTTAGGCCATGTTCTATACTGCTCCAGAGGATTCCCTTCAGTGTTTTGGAGACAGGAGGTGGAGTTGGGCCAGCTAAGGAACTGCTGGATTCTAAGCTGATCTAGCTTCTGGCAATATAAGGTAGGCCTTTCTGCTGCCTCAGACTAGCGATGGTGCAGAAAAAAATAGGTGTAATCACTGCCCTTCCCCTTCCATCCTGACTGGCACAAGCACTAGATCAGGCATCCCCAAACTCAGCTCTCCAGATGTTTTGGGACTACAATTCCCACCATCCCTGTCCTGTTAGCTAGGGATGATGGGAGTTGTAGTCCCAAAACATCTGGAGGGCTGAGTTTGGGGGTGCCCGCACTATATCTTTAAATGAAGTGCTAGCTGAACCTCTCTTTTTAACCTTGCTGCTTCCATGGTGTTTGGATTCTGCTCTTAGCCTTATCAGTCCAAGCAAAGACTGGTGAAGTTGTGTCCAACTACCTGCAGTAGCAACCATACGCCAGAATAACCCTGCCTGCTGTTACTGCTGCTCACAGGTTTCTCAGGCAGCAGTATAAAAACAGAAAAGGTATTCCAGTCAGTTTCAGCGAGACCCACAAGTTTCTGAACTGCAAAAGTTATAGGGGAAGTCTCCTTAGTTCTATGGTGTTTAACAAATACAAATATCAAATGCAACTTTCATTATACAGGCACAGACCAGATAAAAAGTGTTTAGCAAAGCAATTGAGAAACTGAGGGAATATTCTGACAACACCTATTTGAAGACTTTGATATGGAGTGAGTGCCTGGAATACAATGCAGAAGAGTCCACAGTGCACAAGAAAACAGTTTACTTCATCTTGTGAAATTACAGAGATAGGTCATGAAGGGTGAATACAGGATTGCAACTTTTTCTCCTTACTCCTTTGCTTATTATGTGAATCCTGTCCCAAATGTTCAAATTCTCATATGCAGTCTTTGTCTATGGGTCCTGTCAGCACAAGCCCTATGGGAGAGCTTCTGCTAGCACAACAAGGTTCCCCTCTCTCCCCCTGAAACTGGTTTGGTGGGTGGGGGGGTTGAGAGAACCCCCAGAACAGTGCATTGGAGTGGGGGGCCTGTTCAGCCTGACAAGCTGAAATGCTTGTGCTGATGGGACGCTTACCACAGTGTGATGTTAAATTCCACCCCCTGTTTCAAACTTGGCAAACAATTTTAATACGATGATGCGGCTTAAATTAAAGCTGTCAGATGAAAAATTGCAACCCAATTTAAAAGCTGCCAACACAGCCAATAAGGAAACCGGAGTGAACCATATCACTGCTGTATTAGTAAAACACCAATAAACTATTATATTACCACACTGAAGTTAAAACATATTTAGGATAAAGGTAATTTGCATGCAGTATTCTGGAGATTAACCAGAATAAAACCTCCTGAAAAGATGAAACAAGCATAATGCTGCAGTGCCCAAAATCAACTAAATTAAGGTAAATCCAATAAAAGCAACTCTATTCTTAGAAAGAAAACTATGGGTTCTGATTCCACATCTTTAGAATCAGAACACACCTTATAAAAACAAGTTTGGATTAAACTTTGCCGGTTGGGCTGATTAAAAAAGCCATTATAATTATTTATAATTAGAGATACCATATTTTGAGGAAGCTCTGATAAACTTAAAACTTCAGAAACTATGAGATTTCCACAACAGAGATTGCTAATGCAACAAAGCTTTGTGTAGTGGTTTACTAGTACTGCCAGAAACAAACCTCAAGGGACCTGTAATGTAGTTGGCTTCTCATTTATTCTAAATGAAATAACCTTAGAGACCATAATAGCATTAGCTTTTTAAATAAATTGAGCCATTGTGTAACCACAAGGCCAGACACTACAGAACTGATCAAAAAATAAACACTTGTTGTGATGAGTGCCATTGTAAGCCAGTGGCAACTCCTTCTGACTTCTGAAATATCTCTCACCTGGTCTATGACATGAAGTAAGCACTTACATATCTAAATACTCCCAGTTTCAACACTCAGTTTAAATGACAATGTATTTAAATGACGATTATTTGTTTGTTTACATTTAAATTCCATCTTTTATCATGGAACTGGAGGTCTCCCACTAAGGAAATCACCAGACTCAGGCCTGCTTAGCTTTAGCAAGGTGGTGGCCTCATGTGCCTTCAGATCATTAAAAAACCCCAGAAACCCACAACTAATTACAACTTGATCTGTATGGTTATATTCATCAAGGTAATAACTGGGTGGCCGGCTAAAGGTAGGCCAATGGAGCCATAGGGACGCGGGTGGCGCAAACCACTGAGTCTTGGGTTTGCCGGTCAGAAGGTCGGCGGTTCAAATCCCCGCAACGGGGTGAGCTCCCGTTGTTCGGTCCCAGCTCCTGCCCACCTAGAAGTTCGAAAGCACATCAAAGTGCAAGTAGATAAATAGGTACCGCTCCAGTGGGAAGGTAAATGGCGTTTCCGTGCACTGCTCTGGTTTCACCAGAAGCAGCTTAGTCATGCTAGCCACACGACCCGGAAAAACCATCTGCAGACAAACGTCGGCTCCCTCAGCCAGTAAAGCGAGATGAGCTCTGCAACCCCAGAGTCGTTCGCGACTAGACTTAACTGTCAGGGGTCCTTTACCTTTACCTTTTTACCAATGGAGCCATACTGTCGGAAATGTCACTGGATGCCATGAACAATTTCCATGACCTCCCTTCTCCTAAGTTCAGTGATCAGATTCATCAGATAAAGAAAAGAGGAACTCGGAGAGTATGAAGTACTGAGCTTGTAACAGCTCAGTTAGAAAAAGTAATGAGTAACATTTCGCAGAGATGCAAAAAAATTGGCTGGCCTTGATTTGATCATGCCCACAGGGGTGTCTTTGACACAACACTGAATTTCAAAGGAGTCTCTGAAGCACAATGCTAAAATCAAAGACAACCCTTACCTCTCCCCTCACCAGATCAGGAGGACAGTGCTGAGGACAGTCCATGTCATGCTACACTTAGGAAATTCTCTCTGGAGCACATGGAAAATCTCTAGCCCTGCCTCCTTACCCTTCTGCCCACACAGCTGCAGCTGCAGCTACCTCCCCCTCCCGACAAGTACATTGATCATGTGAGCCACTACCTTCTCTCATTCCATCACAAGCTGATGCTCTGTGCAACTACTATCGTTGCTTATCTTGCAGATATCTCTTCTCCAATTGGGTATGACTGGAAGGTGTATGAGATGTGTTGAGAGAGAAGCAGCTCACACACGAAGCGCTGGCTAGCAACAAGAGGTGCTAGAAAGAGGTGGTGGTGGAAGCAACTGATATATGAGTATATGTCAGCAGCAGACACACTGGAAAACAGGGTGAAAGTGGGAGGTGCACAATGAAAAATGTGAACATGGATCTGAAGGGAGAAGGGGTATCATGCACACCAGAGGTTCTGGTGCACAGATTTGTGGTCCCCTGCATTTGACAACCAATAAAAATATTGTGGAATTTTCTTTGAGACTTTCCAAAGCCCGAACCGGCCTGTCCCCATTAACAGTCTGGGTGAGAGAAGCTCTTTGGACAAACTTTATCAAATCAATAGACACTCTTATCACATAATTTCTTGCTGCTCTGAAACTGTTCAAACAAGCATTGTCATCTGGGAGTGGACTGAAAGCATCTGTACCTTGTCTGCAGCTTGATTGCATACCAGAGTGATGGGGAAAATGAGAGTCCTGATAATGTACTTGTTCACTGGTTTGTGTTAAACTGCTCAAGTGAACAGACTACCTATGTGAGCTATGTTAAGATGGGAGTTGTGAATTCACACAGAGCTGTTAGTTGCCGTTTGTGTTCCCATGGAAAGGTGACTCTATGTAGACAGTGAACCACATATTTCCTTTTTAAAATGTTTTAATGTAGACAGTGAACCACATATTTCCTTTTTAAAATGTTTTAATTGTACAAATATAAAGTGATCAGAGTCAGGATGAGCAGTGAAATGGTCCAGTTTGCTGATAACTCAAAATTAGATGACACCAATAAAAGATCTCTCCAAACAAGGTTCACAAGCAACAAAATGGCATGCAAGGTTCCTGTAAGTAGTTATGTGGTGGCAATGAAAAAGGTAGAAATTATTAGAAAAGAGGCTGAAAATAAAACTGCCAGTATTATAATGCCCTTTATATGACTACAGTGCAGCTAGATTTGAAATAAAGCGTACTGTTCTGGTCAACTCAACTCAAAAGGGTACCACAGAGCTAGAAAAAGCATAGAAGCTGGCAACCAATACCGGTAAGCTAAGTGGAACCTTCATTTTCAAAGGTTGCATGCTACTGAAAAACAGATGCTGAGAGGGGGCTAGTAACATGGAAGGAGTATTGCCCTTCAAGCCTGTGATGTGTTTTCCAGAAGCATCTGGCAGGATACTGAGAGAAACAGAATACTGGGACTGGACAGAACTTTGGGTCTGATCTAGCAGGGCTCTTTTGGAGTACAGGATAAGCTGCATAATTCCTATTACAACCTATACTTATAAGGCAAAAGAAGTTGGTGTAGAGGCTGTGTAAACATATAAGAAGTTTCATTTTTAAAAAAATCACATCAGCCATGGACTAAGCTAGCCACCAGGCTCAGCTCCCAATAATACACACCTACTGTGTATGTGAAGTGGTTTGAACACATTAAAGGCCTTTATAAAGGTTTTTATTGAACTTAAAGGTAAGGTACCCCTGACCATTAGGTCCAGTAGCGGACGACTCTGGGGTTGCACACTCATCTCGCTCTATAGGCCGAGGGAGCCTGCATTTGTCTGCAGACGGTTTTTCCGGGTCATGTGGCCAGCGTGACTAAGCTGCTTCTGGCGAACCAGAGAAACACCATTTATGTTCCCGCTGGAGCGCTACCTATTTATCTACTTGCATTTGACGTGCTTTCGAACTGCTAGGTGGGGTGGAGCTTAGCAGCACTTATTTCCAAGAATGCATAGTGTACATTGGATCAGGCTGCTTAGGTCAAAAATAGGAAAATCGATCCTTCCTAAGAAAAAAGTCCAACAGTCAAAGCTAACTAGCAAGAATTAACTTAAAAACAGCTTTATTTCCTGCCCTAAAAGCAAAATTCTACACATGTTAAAAGCAAGGTCCAATGAAGTCAATAAGCTTTACTACCTGGGTGTGTGCAGCCACAATCAGATAACCAAATGCATGCCCTGCCAATCTCATCAGTATGTCTTACTGTTAAAAGTTTTATGACGCTGCACTATCAAGTGGCGGATAGCCCCAAAACCTATTGCCAGCATAATTTTCTCTACCAATGTCAGAAAAAATAAAATAAAAAATTAAAGGATCCCATTGAGACATATTAAAGGTTGCAATAATGTGCACGCTGGCATATGTGTCTATTTGTTTTTAGCTACTTTAGTCCATAGGCATGATTTAACTGTGACTCTTGACAACAGACTGCTTTGGAAGACCTTATTAGACCTACCCTTCAAGTTATCTTGTTTAACTTCCGCATATGCAAATACTACTAAAATTCCCGTCCCCGCAAAAGGCATGAAATTGTCTATTCCTGCTGTATGAAAAGCTTGTACAAACATCAAGCCTCAAGTCCAGGAAGGAAACTTGGATGTACACCCAGCATTATTACCAAGGAGCTTCTGCTGGGCCAACCACATCAGAGTTTCTTTTTCTCAACCATATCCTATTTAGTATCTTACAGCAATTGCCATGCATTTCATTCAAAATGGATTACAAGTATTAAGCACACAGTGGCAAAAAGTCACATAAAAGGTTTATCTATTGCTTGCACCACAACCTTTTTTGGGGGATAATACATTTAAGTAAATGGATGCATACAGTTGGATGGATACACACAGTTTTTAGAAAAAGTCAACAAGTTGAACTGTCCAGTACTGTAATGCTCATTTGCCCACTACTGTTTAAAAAGAAACCGAAATAATTATGTTTAAGTTTTGAGAATACAGCCTGGAGTATCAGTGCTCCATAGGTTTGGGGGTATACGTAAGACCATACACAAAGTAGTGAACTGGGAAGCTCTGGGTCTTATGCTGGGATCTAGCCTAGCAAGTTACCATTATCTGTAAGCAATCATGTCTCGAACCTTCTTCTGGTACAGGGAATGGTGGTGTGCAACATACCGGTACATTAGCAATTAGCAGACAATATGAAACTTACGAATTGAACTGAACACCCTGCTCTGTTCTAGACTGAGGTATATAAATTCTGACCTGACATCTAGGCTATTTTCCTTCTATGGCTGAATGTCGCTGGGGTGGGGGGACATAAGAGACTTCAGTGTTTATATAATACTGATGCACATTGTTTTTCAATTATAGAAAATTGATTACTGGACTGCCTAGCAATGAGAAGTGTTTGGACCTTAAATTGTCTGTACTATCCGTTAGTGATGTATTCCAGAACGTTCCTACTCCAGCAAAAAAGACAAACTATTCCTCAGAAGGATGGTTCCTCTTTGAAAGAAAAGGTAGGAGCGTGAATTAATTGCGCTGCCGTCTAAAACAGGAATTTTTGGGTAGTGCAGGTTAGGCTACCAGAACCAAATGAAGTTGGAGGTGCAATAAGAGAGAAAGAAGTTGAAAAATAAGGGGTGCAGGCCTAGATTGTAACTGGGGGAAGAGAACTTCTCCAGCCACTGAAAGTGATTTTCTGGCTCTCTGAATGTACCCAAGGTTTGGATTGGTGCCCAGGACAATTAAAACTGTTTAAATGCAAGAACACAGCATGAACAGCATTCAACATAATAGATTTTCTCCCAGCTGACAAAGTTTTCGTCTGAGGCATTAATTAGCTTTAGTTAAGATATAACCATGCTCAACAGCCAAATCCAGAAGAACCAGGATTTCTCTAAAGTGAAGCTGTAAATCTAGTCCTACAGCTTAGAAGCAGCATATTTAAATTATTAAAATAACTGAGCAAAAATAACTGAGTTCCATCAAAACGCTTGCCATCGTAACCAACACCTTTCATGTAAAACTAGTTTCCATTATCTCAAAGAAGACAAATCAATGAGGAAAATAGTACAAAGTAGGAGAAAACACTTTGGTAAACAGAACCATTTGATACTGCTTATATAAAGTGCTTTAATAGCTGCTGAGCAGGACCACAAGAATTCAGGTGCAGACAGGTAAGATGGGATGGGAAGCAAGCTATTTTGTTCCAACATGCAGTCAATTGTGCCTGGCTCTATGTGACCGAAGTGCTTGCACGATGCATAATAGCTATACAAAGACATACTAAACAAAAAGCATAATATAAAGATTTTTAGTTGGTCCCAATAAAGGCATTGTAACACATAAAGGTTTTCTGAACCATGTGATTAGAAGGTCAATTTATGAAGTATGGGAAAGAAACAAAAATTTATTGGAAAAGAAAATACCATGGTGGATCTCACCAACTGAGGTACTGACGGTTAAAAAATTAAATGTGGAGGGAAGGTGGGCCACATATGAAGAGATTTTGATGGAAACCGAGCAAGGTTTAAAACTCAAACCATATGACCAAACTGAAGGTTTATTCACAGGTTGGTTGCAATATCATCAAGTGAACGATATATTTAATGTTAGTAAGAGGAAAATAAAAAATCAAATTTCAAATCGATCTTTTAGAAAGCAGAAGTAAATTATTATCCAAGGTGTATAATTTGTTGTTAGAATGGTTTACTAAAGATGAGGAAGTGAAAGAAAATGGGCATTAGATTTTGGGCACAATATTGAGTTTGATTCAGGGATAAGATTGTGGAATGAAAATTTGAAATTTACAGCGTGTATGGAATTAAAAGAAAATGTGATGAAGATGATTTATAGATTGTATTTGACACCAGTAAAGTTAGCTAAAATGTATAGAATGAGAGATAAAACATGCTGGAAATGTAAAGAATCGGACAGTGATTTTTATCATATGTGGTGGACTTGTGATAAAGTAAAGACATTTTGGGAACTGATCTATAATGAACTAAAAAAGATGTTTAGATACACCTTCCCCAAATAACCGGAAGTGTTTTTGCTAGGTTTAATGGGAATGGAAATTGTGAAGATAGATCAAAGATTGTTTATGTATGCCACAGTTTCAGCGAGAACTTTATTGGCCCAAAAGTGGAAGTTACAGGAAATACCTACCATTGCTGAGTGGCAGACGAAGATGATGGACTTTGCTGAACTGGCTAGACTGACTTACAGGATTCGAGACCAGGACGATCAGAAATTCCAAAGGGACTGGAGTAAATTTATTGTATATTTGAATAATAATTGCAAAAATCTGAAGATAATAGCAGAATTGAAATAAACCCTACAATGTGGAACATAGGTTAAAGATTTAAATTGTGCGATTGGAAATGTAAATCGTCAAAAGGTACCTTTTATCATATGTGGTGGTCGTGTTCAGGGGTAAAGGCCTTCTGGGACAAGATTTATAATGAGCTTAAAAAGGTAATGAAAATTACCTTTTGTAAGAAACCAGAGGCATTTCTTTTGAGCATGACCAACGAAGAGATACCCAGTCAGGATAGAGTGTTTTTCATGTATGCCACGACAGCGGCTAGAATCTTATTGGCAAGAGCCTGGAAGGGCGAAGAGATACCAACAATTGAAGAATGGCAGATGAAGTTGATGGAGTTTATGGAACTCGCAGACCTGACCGCCAGAATCCGAGACCAGAGGGAGGAGAAGGTGTCGCAAGATTGGAAGAAATTTAAGGACTATTTAGTTAAGCACGTGAAATTGAATGTCTGAATATTTGAGCAGAAATATATATAAGAATCGGCTTTAGAAGTATAAGGTTAGTTATAATGGTTATAAAAGAAATTTTGATGTGATGGATTTATTGGTATAAGAAAGTGTTAAGATATAGAATATAAGTTAAGAAATATATTGGTTTAGATAAATTTAAAGAACATTAGGATATTGAGTATAAGATAATGGAAAAAAGAAAGGAAGCTACCTTAAAAAGTATATATGTTTTTGAAGACAGAGGAGGGACCAGGGGAAGTCCCCTTAAGAAGTATAAATAAGTAGAGTAACAAAGATAAGAATTTGATAAGGTTTGTATAAGTTTTCTTTTTTCTTTGGTATGTTAATGTTGTGTTTTTTATCGTTGAATTGTTTATTATGTTTATGTTTATTATGTTTTTCTATGTTTATGTTTATGTAGGTTTAATGTTGTTTCTTTTTTGTTATATGATAAAATAATAAAATCTCTTTAAAAAAAAAAATTGTGCGATTGGAATTGAAATGGAATACCTACTGAAGGGAAGGAGGGAAGTTGTATGCTTGGCAGAGCAGAGAGTTTTTTGTGTTTGGTATTGTATGGAAATGTTGAAACGTTGTTTAAGGAGGAAAATAATAAAAAATTATTTAAAAAAATAAAATAAAGGCATTTTAACACACTTTCCATTTAAGGTTTCTGTGCTTGTGTATTTGTAGGCTCTATGCCCCACCTATAAAGCTAAGGGAAAGATGTTGGGAAGCAATCTTATCAGCTACTTTCGCCTCCTAATATCAACAAACTCCAAGATGAAAGGATGAAAGGATAGAGCTAACGACCCAGCATGTGAACAGAAGAGGATGCATGACATGACATCCCCAACAGTGGAAAAGATGAAATGCTCTACATTTCTACCTGTGAAATACCGTATTTTTCCATGTATAAGATGAGGTTTTTTGCTTTAAAAAAAATAGTAAAAAATTGGGGGTTGTCTTGTACACAGAACATGGGCATCTGGGGGAATTTTTAAAATATTTAAGCATATGTCCGAGATTTTGGCTGGGGCGGGCTGAGGCGGTCCCTCCTGCTGCCGCCCCCCCTTTCGACCCCCCTCCGGGCTGCATGCTGGCCACTGGCTCACCTCCTGAAGCCCCCACTGGCTTGACTACCGGATAGAGAGCAGCTGCCACCGCTGCGCAGAGTGGCTGCTGCCTTCCCCTGGCTCTTCCTTGGCATCCTTCCCCACAGCAGCAGCAGCTGCCACCGAGGGGGAGCGTGTGGTGCCCCAGTCACTGCCTTTGCTTCTGCACCATGGTGCACTTCATGCACCTCATGCTGGAAACTTTGAGGGTGGTCACTTCAAAAAGATCAACAACTTGCTGCCACCAAACATCCAGATTTTCACTTCTATTTTAGGGTTTCATTTTCTTAATTTTGGGTTCAAAAAAATAGGGGTCATCTTATACATGGAAAAATACGGTACTCTGGGAAAAATACGGTACAGCAGAGCCAAGCAGTGGATTACAGTACATGGAGAGACCACAGAGGAACCCCAGCATGATATACATGCTGAAGACAACACTTCTGAGTAGAGTGGAAGGAAGCCACTTATTCCCAGAAATGGAAGCAACTTCCTCCCTGTCTCCTGCATACATTACAAACAGAACAGCAGGGTAGCAATGCATTGAACATTGCACTATTACAGTATTTCCTTCTGTGCAAGCATCAGTTTGCCATATGAAACAATCCCTCCTCTCCTCCCCCATGTGAATCTTTCGATCCCCCAGAGCCAATTTCAGGGACACGGTGGGGGAGGAGAGCGGGGAAATCCTGTCATGTAAGCAGGGCTTCCGCTGACGTGACTCAGCAGTTGAATCCCGTAAATGGATTCCATCCTTCAGACCTATCACAAACAGGTTTGCAATTAAGTATATATTCAATTACAGTATATACTCAAGAGAACTGCATAGCTCCCTTAAATTTGTGCCTGTATCATGGATGTTTTTTTCTAAACACATACTTTATTAATTTACGCTTTACTTTTGTAGATGTTCATCTAAAAATGTAGTGTGTGTAATGACCAAAGATGAACTTGCATGAAGGAGACGTGTCCGGGTATCTCACAATTAAGTAGTTTTAAATTTTCTGTGTTAACAACCTAGACTTCTCAGGAGCTTTACAGTTTTAACATTTATTTTACTTGCTCTTGTTTTTTATTGCTGATGGGTGATTTTGATTATTTTTAGTTTGAGTTAAGTAATTTGGGGTGTGCAATTTGTATTATGTCCAAGTTGAGAACTACAATGATGAAGGCCATGCCATAAATATGCATAATAAATAAGATCAACTAAGCCTTGTGTGCCACACCTTGAAGAATAATGTTTTATTATGAACTATAATCCAGTTCATGCATCTGATAAAGAATTGCACCATAACAAAAAATGCTAATCTTTTAGGGTGCCAAAAAACTTTTTATTGATCTTGCTGCAATAAACACAGCTACTCTACTGGAAACCTGAAATGGGTTAAATTTAAGACTAGAGTGAAGCAGGTACCATCTCAGAATCTTTGAAAGGCATCCACTACATCATATCCACTGTTCCGCAAGTTGTTTCATCATACAGTATATACAAGACACCAGCTGTTGCTGTTAAGTACTGCAGTGATATTGGCCCAAACTAAGGTCATTGACAGGCTCCTTTGGAACTTACTGGCTGATTTATCTTTATGACTTTAGCACAGTACTAGGCAGCTTTATAGTTTACTGTAATTATCTGTTTTGTTGTGTTCATACTACTGGTAATTTTGATATTTTTGCACTGGTTGTGTTGCGGCAATTAATTGTCAGTTACTTTGGGCTTCATTTGGAAGGAAAAGCAGGGTACAAATGTGAAATGAAAAGGAAACTTCAGAACTTACCCTTTGACCACGAAGACAATATTACTCATCCTTGAGGCTAGTGCAGAAGGGAACCCACAACTTTGGTTGAAGTTTCAAGGACAGCATCCTACCCAGTACTCAGCCTATACCCCTACGTAGCTTGTGTACAACAATCCATGTGAACAACATTTTATTGCGAGTACAAGCAAAAACCAGGTGGAGCATGTCCAAAACAGACGTGAAAACCTGACTACATTACTAACACTTCTCTGCCAAGAGCCCCGACACCTTGCCTTGGAACTCCAGCCACAAACACCCAACAGTCCTTCGTCTAATCTGACAGTTGGGGTACACAAACTGAGAACCCCATACAAGTAAGTAAGAAAGGAAAGACGACACAGTCAATGCAAAATATAGCTGCTATAGCTGTCCACCTCCACCCGCTATATGGTTTTAATACTCTTTACCTCAAACAATAGGGAGAAGAGTATCCCACACAGAAAAAACAATCATCCCCACATGCAGGTAAGATCTCTGTTGGCAAAGGCCAAGCCCTCCAATCCAACTATAGCTGGCCAAACACTTTGGGGTACATTTGCTTTGCAAGTTCACAGCCCTGGTGCCTTGCACTACTGCCAGAGTTGGAGGCACTATTCAGGAATCACA
The DNA here is from genome assembly GCF_009819535.1 of Lacerta agilis. Taxonomy (NCBI): domain Eukaryota; kingdom Metazoa; phylum Chordata; class Lepidosauria; order Squamata; family Lacertidae; genus Lacerta; species Lacerta agilis. The sequence goes on along the minus strand of NC_046317.1, from coordinate 5,528,682 downwards.
GCCCCAGTGTATAGTTGTATATCAGTTGTTTCTGAACAGCCAGAGTTCCATTGCAACCACCAACTGAGAAGCCAGTGCACTCTCCCCTTCCCCCATGTGTGGGGGGGCAGTGGGGGTGGCTAAGGCATTGCCACTGGCCAAGCACCACTTATTACTCTCTCTTGTACCTGTGCACGCAGGTTCAGCAGTGTTAGAAACTGAGATATGAAAGCTAGGAGCTAAGTGGCACCTAAACCTAGGTTATGGGCGCAACAACGGAATGTCTAGTTTTATAACAAAAAAACCAACAAGGCTGAGAGTGAATGAATTGCAGTTAAAATATTGTGTTCATTTTTCACATGCTCTAGTCTCTTCTCCAGTCTTCAGACAGTAGCTAGAAGTGGGGAGGCAGAAAAATGTTCCTCTTTCCTTCTACTCTGCAGTTTTAATCTGAAATCTTAGGTGCAGTACTGCTCCCAGAGCTCAGAAACTGCTTGCACTAATGAAATTCCCTGTCGCAAAATGCGCCTATAACAATGGGAGTTTCGGACACTGGGTTCAAGGTCTATTTATTCCAGGTACTGAGTATTACTAGATACCCTTTCAATCTCTTCCCTTTACTCTCCACAGGCCACACCCAGCTCCACATAGATCACAAGGAAGGCCCACCCCGTGATCAGCAGTGACCAGAATGCCTCCTGCCTGTTCTGCCATGGACAATGACAACTTTACTGACTCTAGGCAGGAACCAGCACCTTGGAAAGCTTTAAGACAGATACCGTAAGTATGCAACAGGCAACAAAGAACTGGTGCCTGCTACTCTACTGTCTGAAGGCCACTGCCCAAGACACAGAAGCCCTGCTGGTTAACAACCCTACACGTATCTTTTTCAGAATCCATTACACCCTAGATAGTGTGGAATAAAGGCTATGATTTTGCCGCATGCTGGATGGGGATCTTTTTTCCCATGTCCTAGGAAGAGCTGAATTTGGCTGACATCAGCAGGTGAGAGGGTATGATGGGCTCATGATTAGTAGCCTCCTGCCAGGGAAGTTATGTTGTTGCTGTGATGCATGGCTTCTTCTGCCTTCCCTTTACGTTCAGTGCTCAAAAACAGTGCTCGAGCAGCCTAAGAAAATTCAAATCCGTATTGGTACATATGCCTGGGGACTGGGAGCAGCAGGGATATTTTTGTCTGTTCCATTGGGGATCATGGAGCAGGGGCACTGTGGCATCATTGTGTGCGTTACAGGGAGGTGTTCCGGAACATGTCCTCATCACTGCAAGTTCATTCACTCCCTCTTTGTGTAGGCGGCATTGCTGGCACATTTCCCCAATTGGTGCGCCTTGTTTGTGCTTCTGCTATTTTTGCACTGTTTGGGGGGATTTTCCAAATGGTACATTTCCCACCCCCACTCTGCATTAAGTGGGTATATGATACAGCAGTTGTTACACCAGCATCTCCCCTTCCACGCAAAGCATAACTGCCATATGGAAGTGGCTCTGCAAATCCTGTACCTGCTACACCCTCCTTTCCTAGCAGTTTTCAAAGTGTGTTCCAGAGAACCCAAGAAATTATGAAAAGGTTCCTCAATGAGCCTTGGGGAAGTTTTATTAAAGTGACTTTTCCACCAATGCTCACTTAATAGCATTACATCTCTCACAGACATACCCACAGCCTCCCAGCTACAGATGCTGACTTTTTCCTCAAGAGAGGACACACACAGTTCTCTTTTGCCCTCATCTCTGCTGGTAAAGGTCATCACAGAGCAGACAGTTACCCTAAGAAGAGCAGAGCTGACGTCACAATGTCACCAAAGAATGTAGAAAGGAACCCTGATAAACAGTGGCCATAGGGTTCTAAAATAATGTAATATCTTTGGCACCTTCTAGGCAATGCAATGCATATCCGAGTTGCCACAATTTGTCACAGGCACCTTAGGATGAGGTTCATCCTTTCCAATATTATCTTTATCAAGACAATCAGGAGATGGGGAAAGAAAAGGCAGCAACTGACAGAGCAAGGGTGAAGGTGAACCAGAAGATATATCAATAGACAAACAGATGTTGGCAGGAAGCACACGCACACACACACAAATCAAAACGGGAGGATCTAAAGCCTGCTGCGGAAAACAGCCCAATTGCAGATAAAGCAAAGCATTTTGTTGCAATTTCTAAAACATATCTCCCAACTATAGCGATGTCACTAATACAGGCCATTCTAAAGGGATGCACGCCTTTTGGCCTACATCTGTAGCACTAGAACATTTAGATGACCTTAAACAACCAATTCTCTCAAGTGTGTAGAAAACATTAAAGCCGACCATATTGTACAGATATTCCAGGGGAATAACTAAAACTGCTATGTATTCCAGAGAGGCAGCCTTGTTGTGTGCTGCAGCAAAAACAAAAAGAACACCTAGAAGACGAATACATTTACTGTGGGAATAAGCTTTCGCCGGGTCGGTTTGCAACCATGGGAGGATATCTCACAAGCTCAAGAGACCCTAAAGTCAAGCATGAGCTAGGTCCGCAGAGGACAGGGGTTACCTAGCAATATGCCCTGCAACAGTTAAACTGGAGCCACGATCTTGGTTCAGAGCAGTATACCTGTCAAGGACAAGGTGCTGGGGGGGGGGGCGCATACAACAGGGGAGGGCTACTGCCTTCGTGCTTGGCCAGTCCCTCCCCTCCAGGCATCTAACAGGCCACTGCTGGGAACAACATGCTGGACCAGGAAGACCTTTGTCTGATGCAAGAGAGCAATTCTTCCTGTTTTTTTTTCCCCCGAGCGGGGGCGGGTGTGCCTCCCCCCCCCCTCCGGAGAGGAGGAGGAGGAAGAGGAAGAGGAGGCTTCTCTCCCCGCACCCCAACCCTCAGCGCCACACCCACCCGCTCCCAGCATCTGCGGCAGCCTTCTCGCCCGCCTCACCCCCCGGGTCTCTCCCCCCGCTTTCCCTTCCCAACTTACCGTGTTGGGTGAAGATATTGAAGCCGCTCTCGGCACCTCGCGGGGCGGCCACCTCTCGCCTCCGGCCGGCGGGCCTGGCTGCGCTGCCTCCGCTGCCCCGGAGACCCCTCGGCTGGGGCTGGGAAAGAGGCGGCGGCTGTTGCTGCTGCTGCTGCTGCTGCGTCGCCGGCTGTTGGAGCGCGGAGGAGGCGCCCGGCTCCCCGACGCGGCCCACCTGCTGGCCCATCCCCGTCCCCCTCCCGTCTCGGGCCCCCGCCACAGCCCTCGGCCGCCGCCTCTCGCTCACATGCCGCCGCCTTCGCCGCTCCTCCAGCCGCACCCGCCCAAGCCCGCTTCCCCACAGGGCTGCCCTGCCGCCGCCGCCGCCGCCGCCGCCTCTTCCTCCTCGCCACCGCGCTCCGGACAGGCCCTCACGGACTCGCCCCCTCAACCCCCGCCGCCGCCATCTTGACCACAGAGCTGAAGGGGCGAGGAGCAGAGCGGCTCCTTCTCGCCCACCCTTCCCACCTCCGGTCCTCCAGGGGCGGCGATGGCTCCGCCTCCCGCCCCGCGACGTCGGCGGCCCAACGGTAACCTCCGCCCCGCCCCATCCCGCGCACGCGCGCCTCAGCTTCGCGAGTAGAACGGATTTTTTAAATGTCGTAAATGACGCCTCGGATAGCCGGGATAAAGAGTCAAATACATTTGATCATTATTATTCCTAATAGATGTTCCCTCAAGTATCGGGGTGGGGGGGGAGTATTTTATTATGCCATCTTTTTAAAAAGCCAAACACATTTTAAAATTAATTAAAGTATGTATTTAATGCACTTTCTAACATAAAACCCATTCGAGAATAGAGGGAGGGATTAGAAACATATTTTTCTCCTTGAAAGGTTTTTGTGCGCTCCACCTTTTGGTTTGTGTTTTTTTTAATTGCTTTATTTTAATGGATGATAGTAATAGGAGATTTGAAGGAGCTTATATTTTGTGTAAACGTTATCACCATTTTATTTGTGTGCCACTATTTCCATAGTTAAAACCAGTGGGGGTTTTTCGGGGGGTGCTTAACGGTAGGCAGCACGGGAACCCTTTTTTTCATAGAAGAAAAACACTGGTTAAAACCATGTTTAAAGCAGCTTTCAACATGAAAATAATACGTAATTACAAAATTAGCCATAAACAATAAGCAAAACAGTTCAAAAAGTAGATAAAATTGACTAATGTCCACATAAGAACAGCTAAAATAAAGATACAAAAAAATAGTTTCAATAACAGCAACAAGATCCCACAGCAAACCCCGCTCAGCAAGACCCCAGCCCAAGAAGTCTGCAGCCTGTGGAGCTACATGGCATTCTTCATCAATTGGAATGGAAATTCAAGTTTTTTGGTCTTTGCTCAGCTTTCAAAGCAGCCGCATTGATATCAGAGGGCATGTTGAAGATTTCACTGCGCAAGATCAGTGTGGGAGAGGGGGTGGGCATGCTATGACAAGCTATGTTTTGAACATAATCATTTTGTCTGGCTCACTTCAGGTATGACCCTGTTTAACTCATAACTAAATAAAAAATAAATTCCTTCCAGTAGCACCTTAGAGACCAACTAAGTTTGTTCTTGGTATGAGCTTTCATGTGCATGCACACTTCTTCAGATACACTGAAACAGAAGTCATCAGACCCTTATATATAGTGAGAGAGTGGGGAGGGGTATTACTCAGAAGGGTGGTGGGAATGGGTGATTGGCTGATAGATGTGGAAAACCTGTTGACAACTGTTAACGACTGCAATTGGTCTAACAGGAAAAAGCAAGGGGTGAGATGGCTAAAGATAGCTTTGTCATGTATAATGAGAGAAGAATCCAATGTCTTTGTTCAGACCAGGTCTCTCCATGGTTTTAAGTTTGGTAATTAGTTGCAATTCAGCAACTTCTCTTTCCAGTCTATTTTTGAAATTCCTTTGTAGTAAGTAACATGTTTAACTCATGATAGCCTTCTGGGAACTGAAGATTTTGGGCATAATCCAGCAAAACATAAACCACAACTAGCCCAAATTCCACTGAGTTTCCCAAGGGTTCCTCAAATTTAAAAGTCTTTCTGAATTGTACCGCATACTGCCGCATTAGGGGCAGGGAAATCTTACAAAAAATGGGCATGGTGGAGGCAAAGTTGTACAGAGCCCTTCCCCCCTGCATCTAGTTTTCTATCTGCAGGGAGGGTTTATTCCTTCATATGGCTAAGCACTCATTTTTATGTTTCTCTTACCAGCAGACAGTCCAGGAAATGTTTTGCCACAAGTTGTCTCAAAAGTCTAACTTTTGCTGGATTTTGTCTTGGTTTTTCTTGTTAATATTCATTCCTTGACCCCAAGGACTATGTCAGCTGGTCATGCATAGCTCCTTCTTGGGGAATATATGGTGCTCAACAATTGGTGGTTAAGCAACTGCAGGAACTCTTGGATGACACTGATATTCTGGCCCCATTTCAATCTGATTTTAAGAGTGATTTTGGTTTAGAAAATACATTGGTCACCTCAAAATATGACTTATTCCAGGGGAAGGATAATATGGCTCAATCATGCAGTCCTTTCAGCTGCTTTTGATCACATTGGCCACAATATCCACCTGGTTTGGCTCTCACGAGGCAGGGTGTTTGGGTGGTTCTGCTGCTACTTGGCAGGTTGATTATATCCCTGTCCAAGAATGGTTGAAGCTCATCAAAGGGTGTTGTTAGCCACAGAGGCAACTTACACCTTCAATGAGTGATGGAGCTATGAGTTTTCACATACTTTGAACGTGCTTTTTCAAGTGGAGTATGATCTTCATTGAGAACAGGATTTCTACCTAATGTCCTAACTCAAGCATCTACCCACCCACAGACTTAAGTCTTGTTGAGATTCAGTCTCTCAGACCTCAGCTCACTGCAGCATGCAAGCACCAGTGGAGAGCCTAAATCAGGCATAGGGAACCTTCGGCTCTCCAGATGTTTTGGACTACAATTCCCATCATCCCTGACCACTGGTCCTGTTAGCTAGGGATCATGGGAGTTGTAGGCCAAAACATCTGGAGAGCCGAAGGTTCCCTATGCCTGGCCTAAATGGACTTTCCTCATTCCAGTGTTAGAGACACAGAATGTGATGGATGTATTGATAGCACCCAGGTCCACACCCCTTGATGAACATTGGCCTATCGGGTGGGGAACCTGTGGTCCTCCCAAGTCTCTGTCTGGCCTGCTGATCTCAGGTGACACCTCCCCAAACTACACCGTCACTTGGCTCACACTTTTTTATTTTTTGGCTAAATGGAAGGTGTCCTTGCTGAAGAGAGGAGTGTGTAGAAAACTCTTGTCTTTTGTGTGACAGGGCTATAGCCTGCTGTAGAAAGAGAATTGCATGTTACCCCACCTTTGGCATGTAACTCCTAGAAGGTTGTCTACTAGGAAATATGGCCCTCAGGGTGAAAAAAGTCCCCCATCCCTAAGTGGCAGCGACTCTTTGGGGTTTCAGGCCAGGATCTCCTAGCCCGATCCAGGGATGCTGAGAACAGAACCTGGGATCTTCTGCATGCAAAACAGATACTCTTACCACAGTGAGGTTTATCGTCTGTTTGCTTGGTTGCAAGTTGCTTTGGGCAAGATAGTGAATGACAAATCTAATAAATAAAATAATACCACTGATTTACGGCCCTTCCACAATGGAATCATGGGTGATATGCCAATTTCGCTACTTCAGAGTAGGATATAAAAGGGCTGACTAAAAGCTTAATTGATCTGGTGCTGAATAGGGTTGACTGATGAGATTTTGATGGAAACAACAGGGTATTTCAAAAATATATTGTAAAGTTACCTTGGGAATGGGTTGGGACTTGTTAAAGGCTTCAATTCAAGGCAAATGGTATCACTGTGGCCTTATGTTATGAAACTGTAGGAGGCAGAGACCTGTTATACAAACTAAATTCCAGGTATTGAAAATAGCCATGAGGAAAATGCACTGCTGCATTGTGTAATAACAATACAAACTAGATCTTCTGGAAACTAGTGAAAGGCTGAAAGAGATATATTTCCAACAAATGAGAGGTGGTGGGGAAGTGCTATTAAAACAATGGCAGAAGTTTCAATAAAGCAGGGATGGAGGAAATTGAGGGAAGTGGCAGCTTTAAACAATGGCAGAGGTTTTAGAAAAGGATTATGAAACATTGGTGGGCCCCACATCCCTTTATCTTTCTCACATGAGGCAGCTGAGGAATGGAAGAGGGGAAAGTTGCAAAGGAAGGAAAACGGAAAAGGAAAAAGTGGTTGTTGTGAGTGGCAGAGGTCTGAATAAAGCAGGGATTCAGAGATACCGAGAGGAAAATGGTGTTTTCAAACGACGGCAGAGGCATGTGTGAGCAAGGGAACACACAGGGGAGGAGCTGTTTAAAAAAGTATTTCAGGACAGTGAGAATGGCATTCAGAAAGACTTCAGTGTCAGCTTTTTGTGTTGTACTCATTCTGTTATTTCTCCTTGTTAAAACTGGGTTTTTATAATTCAAAAATACTCAGTGTCACACCATCCCTGCTCTGCTTAAATCTCTGCCATTGTTGGAGTACAGCAAGAAAGGAGAGGTACTGAAAGGGGTGGGGAGGCTGTTTTTAAACTTCTCTCTCTTCCATTCCTCAGCTGCCTTATGTGAGAGAGATGAAGGGTGCAAAGTCCTCAAATACTCCATAGTATCTTCCTACAATCATGTATTTAACTCCTGGTATCATGTGTTATCTTCAACATGAAGGCCCCAGATTCAATGCAATAATTTAGAACAGGTATTTTATTAACAAGCAAACACCCATATATGTACAACATCCATCAACTGAATTTAATTTTCGCTAACATACTTGCTCTTCAGATTCTACCTATCTTAAAGATACGGTAACATAATCAGCTTGGAGTGTGTGTGCAAAGGGAGCTGCACCATAGGGGAGAGTAATACATGGAAATAGGGGCGATCCGTGTGCATGGGAGAGTTGATAAAGTGTGGTGGCAGATCCACACATGGCTACTGTGCACTTGTCAAGAGACAGTAAAACAACTTACACCAAATATGAGTTTTTATTTGTTAATATCGTGCACATAGTGCAGGAGGCCATCTCAGCAAAATATGGATACAAGCCCCTGGAACCATACACCTGCTAAGCCATAAATTAAGCTCATAAGATTTGAAGCATATGAAATCTCTCCAGGCAATGATGACCCTTCCATATTATCCTGTCAGCCCACATAAACACAAAATTGCATTGGCAGCGCAATCCCATGTATGTCTACTCAAAAGTAAGTCCCACTGAGTTTAATTGGACTTACTCTCAAGTAAATGCATATAGGAATACAGCCTAAGGTACCCTAAAGACTCAGAAAATAAAAGCATTTAACTAACCTCAGTTAAAGCCAACAAGGCAGAAGTCTATACTGACACTAAACTTTTTTTAAAACAAGCAGGCATTGGATCTGCAGCAGGATATGGCCTATTGACAAGTCAATAATTACTTTTTGAGACAGCTTCCTATATCTACCATGTCTCCCCATTAACAGTCATTTGATTCTACTCATTTTCAGAAAATGCAACGTAAGTACAACTCTTTCTACCCTCATCAACTAAAGATGGAGAACTAGTTCAGGCCAAAATCTGCATGGGGAATGCATCACAAGGCAGACTTTGCAAGACTGCAAAATTATATTCTGTCATTTGCAATGGTCACAGGGAGTCACGGCCAAGAGATATGCCCCTTTTTCTGGTTGTCATATTCCATTTAATTTCTAGCCAGGCCACTGTTGGGACAGTTCTCAGAACATAATTCATGAACTGATGAAGCCATCCGACAGTACAAGGTAGCATGAAAGCGACCGAAGGAGTCCTTCTTGTGTTTATTGATAACACTGGAACTCCATCACCAGCTCTGAGTCTCTGGAGGCAGTAGTTTAGATGGTAATTGAAGCCTAAAGTACAGGAAGCCTAAGTAATGCTCTGGTGATACAAAGGCAGAAGTAAAAACTTCTAGTTCTTACACTAGGCCTGTAGGGGTTGATGTTGCACAATGTCTTTTCTACATCCAAAGGTGGCTCTTAGCACATTCTTAGCTCTTTAAGGTAGATCCTGACCACAGAAACTGCAGTTTCTAATTCAAGCTACAGAGTGCCTCTGTCACTCCTGGTAGAAATTGGATCAATACTAGCGTGTGAAGGAGTCACATTGCCATACCTCCAGCACCACTAAAAGGCAACATCAGGAGGAGCACATTAAGACTGCAACACTATCCTATGTTGGCAACTCCTACCTACATGAAAAGAGCAAGGTAAGTTGCCACTGAAACTAGCATGGTGTGAGAAGCAAAAAAACCCCAACCCAGTGTTTTATTAAAAAATTTATTCACATAATACTTATTTATGCAGTCTGAACCTGGGAAAACACATAACAGAATCAAGATTATATTGAGTTCTTTTCTTCCAATAGTTTCCATTTGCAGCCACTCCCAAAAGCAACCTTCTGGCAGGTCCAAGAGGTGTGTGCACTCTGCTCCAGCTGCTACATAAATAAGTTAACTTCTTAATAAATTAGTTTCTTTTCTTTTTTTTTTACTTAAGTGACATTTCCAGTTCATCAGATTCCAAAATACAAATGTGTGGTTTTTTCTACACCACTTGCCAAATCAGGCAAAGATTAGAGGACTGTAGTACTTCCTTCAGATATTTGGTGCTTCAAAGCTAATTCTGTCTCTGTTACTGGTTGCACAGAAATGAGTCTTCATCAGCTTGAAAAGTTGTTTAATTTCATACTGGTATCCTGCTGCTTGTGTAAAGATAAATACAGAGACATCCAAGCTGCAAGAGGTTACCTTCACTAATTGTACTACTCCGGGTTTTTTTCCTGGACACAACATAATTCCAATAGCTGGTGTTGGAAGTGTCCAGGGAATTTAACCTTAGTAGCTGACCTGATCACACCTTCATGCCATGTTTCAAAAAGATTTTTGTAGCCAGTGACCCTCATGGTAGAAATCGACATTACCTGTAGAAACTCAAAATGATTAGCTGAGCCAGCTTGACAGAAACCATTATATTTGTCAATGTTTGTTGAAGTAGATAGCTTGCAACAGATAGGGATTGCCACTGCTTTTTAGGCCAGGTTGCAGTTTAGGCAACTGCCTTCAGACAGTTACTGACATGGACTAAGAACAAAAGATTTAAAATGCTTTAGAAGAAAAAAAATGCCTCCCCCTGCCATTTGTTACTCTGGAAGGAGGAAGTTGTAGCTTTTGCAAACAACAACAACAACTAAGGCTAACTGAAAAAGTCAGACCTTGCCTTCAACTTAGTTTCACATGGCTTCCAAGGCATCCAATCCAGGAACTTTAATCTGATAAAGTCTCTGATAAAGTATGCTGAATAATGCATAAGGATGCTACATGTCAAACCTGACACATGGGATAAACTTCTACAAATTAACTCTCCAATATGGTGGATGGGTATAATTTCCAGAAAAATTGGGCTTATCATTCAAAGTCACCTAAAATTCCCTGAAGCACTGTACAATTCCAGGCTAATGGTCAAAAAGCCAGTAGATAGTTCAGAAGAAGCAGCTTTCTGCCACTTGGAAAAGGTCTACTGGAAATGCTTTTAAGTTCATCTCAGCCCTGAAAAATGACAGGATACTGTTAAGTATACCATCTGGCACAGAACCTGCAACTGCTTACAGAAGCAGTAACACACCAGTCAGAAAATAGTCCATTGCTCAGTCTCTGGTGGTATCCATCTTTTAAATTAACTGCAAACTTTAGCAACAAACCCCATCGGTCTCGTCTCATGAAGGGGTGTCAATACAGAGAGAACATAATGAATCTCAATCATTCCTACTTTTTAGAATAATTATTTGGTTCAATTGTATCTGCTCCTTTAAAAAACCACAATGCTCATTCCGTATCAGTAGACTACTGGCAAGAATCCTTGCGTGGTAACAAAACAATGGTTTGCACAATAATCTTTGATATTCATGGCTGGTTGAGTCTTTGCAGCATCGTGCAGTCCTGAATCCTTTCAGCCTTGTGGATGGAGTATAGATTTAAATTAGCAATCTAAAACAGTCTCTCTTCTTTGCATTTTGGAATTAAAGGATTTTGCTTAATGCTGCTAACAATAACACAATCCTTTATGGAGCTCTTGAGAAAATTCCAGCCAAAAATGTGTGAGATGCATGAGGGTCAGGAGAAACAATAAGGGATCTCTTCAAGAACCGATCTTGTCTTCATGCTCTCTTTTTAGGTAGGTAGCCAGCAAGGAAGCATAGGCAGCCTATTCTTTACAACTATGAATTGGGCTATAATCTTAAAACCGTATTTGGATTAGGTGAGGGGACTGTGGCTCTTCTCTGGAATCAGTCTGTCTTAATGCCTACTTCCAATTTCTTATTTAAGAAATCTAGGAGTGCTCTCAGTGTAATATCCAGTGCCAGCAATGGACATCCAAAACATGATATGGGGCTACCTGAAGGCAAGTTCCTTGTCTTCAGCAAAACCATCATGCCGCTGCTTTCTCCTTCAATTCAGGAAGTCTGGCGTTTCAGTTCCAGCCCATCCTGTCCACAGCCATGCAAAACCAATTGTGCTGTTTTCTTATTGTTTTCTTAAAAATAGAGAGAGAGAAAATCTGCTCCAACACCTGTTGAAGCTACAAATGGGAAAGTGTCATCCTATCTTCTACCAGTACAATGTCTGGTCCAAACTGGTCTGTACATTGCTTTACTGTAGCCAAGATATTCAGGAGTCGCTGGTCCAGGGCATCCATATGAGGGGCGGACAGAACTGGTGAGATAGGATCGTGCGACATGGCAGTTTTTAAGGCAGACTTCAGCACCCCATTCTTCAGGTAGTTCAGTCTGTTCCATGTGGAGACTCGAATACTGCAAAAGAAATGAGAGAATGTATGGCAAACCAAAGTTTTGATTGCAGACATCAGGATAAGGGACACAGAGTACTTGGGCCTGTCCACATGCGCATATAACAAGATGATTAACACAGAATTATAAGCGAAGCTGCTCATATTTTGCACAAAACACTCCGAACAAAATAGTGTGCACTGGGGTGGGGGGGTGGGCGGTAGGAATGGGAAAATTTGGGTTCAGCCATGAAGCTTACTGGATGATCTTGGACCAGTCACTATTTTTCTGCCTAACCTCATAGGAACAAGAAGATAAAATTCTCCTTAGAGAAAAGGCAATATACCAATGCAATAAATACATTGCATTTGTATAAAGTTGTTCAATTTGAAAGCTTTATTCTGAATTTCATAATTGCATAATGTGGTGGTAAGGAGCGGTGTAGGGCATGAAGGAGGTGGTAAGTTAAAGTTTTAAGTACAAAAGACTGCGGATCTCTCCTGCTGCGGCTCAGACTGGAGGCTATGCAAAGAAAAAAGAAAAAAAAGTGTGCACTCTTGGGTTAGGGTATTGTTTAGAGGGTTTTGTTGCTATTGTGAATACAATTTTTCTGTATATTTTTACATCTTAATAATTATATGAAAATTGTTCAATTTGGTTGTGTACTTTTTGGGTGTGTTTTATTTATTGAAAACAAAATAAAAAATAAAAAAATCCTTCCAGTAGCACCTTAGAGACCAACTACGTTTGTTCTTGGTATGAGCTTTCGTGTGCATGCACACTTCTTCAGATACACTGAAACAGAAGTCACCAGACCCTTATATATAGTGATGGAGTGCGGAGGGGTATTACTCAGAAGGGTGGTGGGAATGGGTGATTGGCTGATGGGTGTGGAAAACCTGTTGATGACTGTTAACGACTGCAATTAGTCCTAAAGGAAAAAGCAAGGGGTGAGATGGCTAAAGATAGCTTTGTCATGTATAATGAGATAAGAATCCAATGTCTTTGTTCAGACCAGGTCTCTCCATGGTTTTGAGTTTGGTAATGAGTTGCAATTCAGCAACTTCTCCTTCCAGTCTATTTCTGAAATTCCTTTGTATTAAGACAGCTACTTTGAGATCCTGTATGTATAGAATGTCCTGGGAGATTGAAGTGTTCTCCTACTGGTTTCTCGGTCTTGTGATTCTTGATATCAGATTTATGTCCATTTATCCTTTGGCATAGGGGTTTGGCCTGTTTGTCCAATATAGAGAGCTGAAGGGCACTGTTGGCATTTGATTGCATACATTTTATTTATTGCTTATTACTAACTTTGGCTTCTAATTATGTAAATCTTTTTTTATGTTGCGAGCCGCCTATAGTTTGAACTCTGGAAAGGCAGAATCCAAATAAAATAATGATAATGATACTGCATGCTTCTCAGAAACTGATTTCCCCCACGGCCAAAAAAACTCAGACACGCCTGTTTAAAGTTCCTAAGCTTTGAGCCCACTCAGTCTACTAATTACTACACTTCTTGCATTTCTTTCCTCCCTGCAGTTACTTCTTCACCTCTCTCATCAAAAGCTTAAGTTACATGTAATGCGGATGGCTCAGATGGAATCACAGAGCTTGACAACATGTGACTCTTGTCACATGAAAAGCAGCTACACATAAGCCAGGCTCTGACTGCAAACAATTCTGAAGACTCCCTCAGTGACAGGAAGAAAAAGCTGGAGGGGGATCATGGAGCTGCTCCATCCTGTCTTATCTCTCCGTTAGCAGCTAGTTGATCCTAGGGGTTCAGAGGAATAGCTTCTTTTGATGTGACAAGTTTAATGTGCAGCCAGCATCTCAGTCTCAGGAAAAAGTTGCAGATAATCAAGACACCGTATTAAGAGCCTGCAAAACATGTGCATTTATATTCATTATCCTAACCATTTTCTCAATGCATTGAGGCAGCACTGGATTGTCAGACTTGCACACTCCCAGAGTGTTTGGGGTGGGGATTGCAAGGTGTATACAGTATTATCAGGAAACCCCCCTCCCCACGGCTGGTACCGGTAGCATCCCAGGACTGTTTGCAGTACAGGGAACCACCCCCTTTGTTCACCAGTTCGTCATCCCCCTCCTCAGGAGGAAGCGATCATTCCTCCAGTGGGGAGGGGGAGTTGGAGGCAGGAAGTCGGCGCAGGGGCTGTGAAGGGATCGCAGAGCCTGAGCACCAAGGGGAAAGCGGGGAACAGAGACAGCTTCCCGTGCCCCGAGTTCGCAGACAGGAAAAACGTGGAAGGGGGAGGCGGGGGTTTAGAATCCCGCGCCTTTTTTGCTGGACCAAGAACCGGAAGGGTTCATTCCCGGACTCTGCGGAGGGATGAGATGGACGTTTGAACTTTTGCTCCACTGCACAATAAAGAACTTAGTTTTTAGAAGTTCTGCATTCGGCTGATTTCTCATGAGCAACCACTGAACGTCCTGACAAGTATATAAAAGATCAATAACTTATTTGTCCTTTACTTACATGCAGCATTGATAAAGAGGTGCTAAAATGCTTCTCTCATCCAAGACAGGGTTCCCAAAGCTGAAAAACAAATGGATACAAATCCAGTGAAGTTGCTGGAAAATTCAACCCTACTCCACACCACAGAGTTAAGGACTTCAGCATTCCCTGACATTTCAATTACCGGTAACCCACAAACTATTGTAAAGGGAATCAGATGCATTAGCAATAGCAGGCTTACAAAATTTCACTTTTGGTTCCCTACCTTAAAAGCATGAGGGCAGCCTTCCCCAACCTGTTGCCCTCCAGACATTTTGGACTCCCAACAGCCTCAGCCAGAATAGCTAATGGTCAGAGAAATTGAGAGATGTGGCAACAAACCTCTGGAGGGAACTAGGCTGGACGAACATGCATTAGGGCAGTGTTTTTCAACCACTGTTCCGCGGCACACTAGTGTGCCGCGAGATGTTGCCTGGTGTGCCTTGGGAAAAATTGTGTTTATTTGATTCCTATTCAAGAGAATTACTTTATATATAGTCAATATAGGCACAGAGTTAATTTTTTTAACATTTTCTAATGGTGGTGTGCCTCGTGATTTTTTTCATGAAACAAGTGTGCCTTTGCCCCAAAAAGGTTGAAAAACACTGCATTAGGGAGAGCCCATAGTACAATGGTAATTTATGCAAACCTTTCCTAACCTTATGGCTGTCATTTAGCTTGGAGAAATTTCACAGATGTTGACACACTTCCCACCTTTTGGCATTGTCAAGTAGAATTAGCATACTGGCCCCTTCATCATCCTGAAAGCTTTCATAATGGTGTCGATCAGCATTCCCAATCAAATAATCGAAGATGGCTGTATCTATGATATCAAGGAGCCGTGGGCCTGAGTCATAGGGTGAGGTCTTCTTTACAGCATCACAGTAGCTCTCGTCATATTCCCACCTACAAGCAGACATGGAGAAAGCTTTATGATTCATTTAAAATATAGCCATGCATTGTCAGAGGCATTAAAGAGAGACTTCCATAAAAATAGGGTCCAGACCGATATAACTGCCAAGCTAGTCAAACTGGCTCAGTGCCTACTTGGTGAATGTCCAGTTAGCTTTCAAGCCAATATTCTCCCACTATGGTGTGTGAGAAAATTGCCTTTAATTACCAGCTTGCCTTTTCCTCATACGTTCTTACTATATCTCCTCTTTTAGCCTAGGCTCTTAATTCCATCCACCTCCCCCTTTGACAATTCTGATCTCATTTAATAATTTAAGGCAAATCCACAAAGAAAGGACAAATCACCTTATTTTGCCCAAGGCTTAGAGCATACCAATACAGTATCTGGTTGTTTCTGCAAGATGCAGTAATATTTAAGAGTTTGGATTTGATATCCCGCTTTACACTACCTGAAAGGAGTCTCAAAGCGGCTAACATTCTCCTTTCCCTTCCTCCCCCACAACAAACACTCTGTGAGGTGAGTGGGGCTGCGAGACTTCAGAGAAGTGTGACTAGCCCAAGGTCACCCAGCAGCTGCATGTGGAGGAGCGGAGACGTGAACCCGGTTCCCCAGATTATGAGTCTACCGCTCTTAACCACTACACCACACCTACATCTCCAGGAAAGTGAGAACATTACTGGGGATCACAAAGGAGAACCTGAAATCTGTAACATTACAGTGAACAGCAGATGCTGTCCATATGGTTTCCAGCCATAACCCAAGCACAAGAGGCAGGTAGAAGTGGATTTATTTATTTTTAATGGAAACAAGAGTCTCAGGAATCCAAATTCCTGATGTAATCACAATTACTGATGTAATCACGGAAGATGAACCAAACCAATCATAGTCAAAGGAGGAGTTTGAGAAAAGGGTGTGTAATAGGGATGCTTGACAAAATTCGAGCTTTGCAAATTCTGATGCACACTAACCTGATTTACATATTTCAGGCTAAAGTGGAAGTTGGATAACCAACATCTTTCACACTTCCTGAATTTCTCAACATATTTCAAACTGTATTTTGGTAAAATAGGTTTAGAAATGCATTATTCTGAGAGAAAATACATTAAGAAACACATATTCAAATGCAAATTAAGAATTACCACAGATTCATGCTGAAATGGGATGGAGCAGAATTATGTATGAAAATGCACAAACGTGGCAAGGCTGATTTGTCTTTGCCTAGTAGGGAACAACATGTCCTCTCGTAAACACAGTTTACTTCACTTGCAGGAATGAGCCTAACTGTTGCAAACGAAACAGGTCTCAAAACATTAGATTGTACACCATGCACATATACACAGACTACTGCTACCCAGTACATTTAAGTTATAAGAACTTAAACTCTACCTATTCTTTGGGAAAGAAAACAAAGAGAACAAAATGGATTGTCACTTCCCATCATCTCTTAAAATCCTTCACATCTGTACTTCCAGCACCCTTTTGTCCACTGCACAACATACGGTACTCAGAATCCTTTCTCCACCCGATAACTTTATGGGCTATAAGAATATCATCCATATACAAAATATACCATTCTTGAGGGCCTCAGCTGTAACAGAGTTTCAGGGAAACTGGCTAATACCCTCCTTTCCATTACAAATACTGCCCATTCCCTGGGCTGGCCAACAGACATGGCAAAGAAAAAAACAATATTTTGCTCTCTACCTGGCCAGCTTGCCTTCCCTGTATGTTCTGCCCCATGGGTGTCGATGCTTCTGAAGGGGCCAAACGTCTGGCAGCCATAGCGTGACTGACCCCTCCATGGTGTCCCCTTCAGCACAGGCTGGCTCTGTTTCCCGGCAATAGTAGCACTTTCCATAGAAGCAAGTATTATTTCCTTGGAAGAAAGCAGAAGCAAAAACCCATCTTGTGTCAAGTTGATATAATAGTATTAAAGAGATACATTAAAATCTTTAAGTTTTAAAATTAATCCATTTCATTTGCTCAAGAGAAACCTCAGCTTCTCTCTCCTCCCTCACCCCAATGTGCTGAAAAAAAAGGCTTCAGGCAAACAGCAAGCCATCTTTCCACTCATGATTAACTAAAAGCCCAGCTGAATGAAAAAACAGATTACTTTCTTTGAAGTATGTAAATTATTGTATTTTTCTGACATATTTCCATAAACAAAGCCAGGTACCTCAAATTGTGCCACACCCCTCCTGATACTTGTTATAGCAGTTTCATTGCTTTTAAAATGAGGGTTTTTTTAAAGAATGCATTGCTGCTTCTAAATTATCTGTTGACATTACCATTGAACACTACTAACTCAATTAACAGAGAAAGAAGTGAAATGGCAAAGACTGCTTCTCAACAGAATACTCTCTCAGATAAGAATCCTTCACATTGAACCACTTGTGAATTAAGTCCAGAAAAAAGCTGTTTCCAATCCCCTGTCGTTAGGAGACCAGCAGTGTGCTGTAAGCTGCCATTTTCCTGGCTCCCTTCTCTTTTTACCACCAACTAAGGTGCAGTATTAGATTCTACCAATGTTCATAGTAATCATAGTGTTGGTGTCAAACCAGAATTTACAACCAGATGTAACTTTAACACATTATCATAGTGTTAATATCAATGCACACTGGAAGGGGAAGAATTTGTATATATGAGGGGAAGGAAACCCACAAACCTGCTGCACACTCACAATCTCCTAAGCACAAGAAATCAGGAATACTGTATCTGACTGAGCCTAAGGGGCTTGCAGAACATTAGGCCTGCTTTCCAAACAGCAATTAACTTCCACAAGGCCCTTGCTGGGTTTTTTTTTCCAATTTTATTTTAGAGGTCTTCATGAAATATACTTTGTCACCTACCTAATGTCAAGAACGTACTTAGCAGCTGTTCTGTGGCAACAGGTTTGATCTCTGTGCGGAGATTCACAAACCTACCAACCACCAGAGGGGCTCGTCGGAAACCTAAGATTCTGTTTGGAGAAGAAAAGTGAGAAGGAAGTGAGACAATATGGAACAATCCGGTCGCCTCCCAAATATCTAAGGAAGAAAATTGCTCAAATTAAAAACTTTACAAAAGAGGCTGACAATTTCAAGATGTCTCAGCTGTATTGAAACTTCCAAAATTGCATACACAGGGTCACCACAGGGGCGTACGAAGTAGGGGACGGGTCGCCCCGGGTGTCACTCTGGGGTGTGTGTGTGACAAGATGGCCCCTGTCTCCCCTCAACTGTAGAGCGGCCATTCACGTGGTGTCCGTACGGGATGCCTCTCGCATCTGTACATGCGCAGTCCATACAGATGTTGCGCGTGCATCACTGGGCGGTTCACCCCGCCCCTCGGCGTCCCACCCCGGGTGCCAGAGAGGGTTCCTCTGCCACTGGGTCACTATGCACACTTCACAGGTGGGTGGTGCTCAGTGCGAAAAGCAGTGTTAGAGCAGAATAGTGGATTTGCTCTTAGACTATAAAAATGATTTGCGCTTCAAAACAAATTGTTTAGCTGTTGAGACCAGGCCTGAAGTGGCTGTACACAGTGTTCTGCCCCCAAATACTGCTTTAAATAAAGTCCTCAAGTAAATATTGCTTGGATTCATTTGACATTTGTGAGAAGGACTGGACAAAAAAATGTGAGCGGGGGGAGGGATCTTTCTTCGGAAAAAAATACTTTCCCTCCTCAAAGGTTTGTTTAGTACATTTGTATCCCACCTTTCATCTGTAACGGAAGTCAAGCTGGCATATTTAAGGTTCCCAAGTGGTATTCCATTCAGGCACGGATCGGCTATGCTTCACTTCAGACAAATTGCTGTATCATGTGCCCTCAGAACATGCTCTGGAATTTTATTGCTTCAGCGCAGCTTTACAAGCAAGTCTACAAACGTTACCAGTCTACTTTAAAGGAAAACACACAAAAAACCACCTGCTTGCTTGAATATACCTACATTAGTCACCTCAACCTTCAGTTTCCATGCCTGAGTCACCTGGAAGCAATGTTTACCTTCCACAAGCCTGCCTCATTTGCAGCAATTTGGCCCTACTCAGAGAAACAACTTGAACCTCACATTAGAAATGTAACTACATAAGAAAACCATGATGGCCTGTTGCACTCATATCACAATATAACTGAATTAGGTACAGAACAAACAAAATTTCTATTCAGAGCTTAAAGAAGGTGCTTATAGGTTTATTATCCATTTCCAAGAAGAGTGAATTCTAATTCAACATTTATATACCTGTCCAGGTGAAAGGCTGCCACCTCTGCGTTGTGTCTGTCATACCCAGCATACGGCTCTCCTTCTACCACATAGTCTCTAGCATATCTAAAAATTGTAAGCAGACAGGCAATCTGGGTCATAATGCTAGCTTTCCCCTTTAAGCTACAGAAGCAAAATCCAAGCAGACTGAGTTTCTGAATCAAGATGGCACATTACTTGAGACATGTTCCCTTGCAGCTGATCACATGGCTCACATGCAAGGAAGCTTTTAACTAGAGCTGTTACTGATTTGACAGTGGACTTGCTGTATGGTCCACATTACAGGCCAGGAAGAAGAAGAGAAGAGTTTGGATTTGATATCCCGCTTTATCACTACCCGAAGGAGTCTCAAAGCGGCTAACATTCTCCTTTCCCTTCCTCCCCCACAACAAACACTCTGTGAGGTGAGTGGGGCTGAGAGACTTCAGAGAAGTGTGACTAGCCCAAGGTCACCCAGCAGCTGCATGTGGAGGAGTGGAGACACGAACCCGGTTCCCCAGATTACGAGGAAGACAAGAGCGGATTCTCACAGGCAATAGGATAAGAACTGCCTTGCAGCTTCTTCTTACTTAACTCCGTAACACTGGAACAGTATCGGGCATAGCCAATCAGAGGCTGGAAAAGCGAAGGTGACGCTAGCATGGTCATCTCATATCCCACTTTTCCCGTACACATGCACTGTGGTGAATTCGATAATCAGCTATCCATTTCCCCGATCTGTCTTTACCCATCCATTGGAGAATGACAACCAGTACTCCCAATTTGGGAAACCCCAAAGGGCAAGGGGAACACTAAATACCGTATTTTTTGCTCCATAAGACGCACTTTTTTCCTCCTAAAAAGTAAGGGGAAATACCTGTGCGTCTTATGGAGCGAATGGTGGTCCCTGGAGCTGAATTGCCCAGGGGCCAAAAGCAGATTGTGCTTTTTATTTTACAAAGAGAAAAGGGAGTGTTGAAAGGACCCGCTCAGCAGCTGAGCAGCAAGAGATCGGGAGAGAGATAAGAGTCCCCGGCTCCCTTTCAGCCCCGCCCTCCTTTGTTGAATGTGCTGCAGAGGGAGGTTGTTTGTTTCCCCAGGACATGTGACTGGCTGATTAGATTATCTGTCTGGAAACAGTAGAAATGGCTCCCTTTCCTCAAGATTTTTCAGAAATGTGAGTTAAACCCCATAAAAATGGGGCTTTTCCTCTTTGCTTTTCCCCCTTTGCAAAAGGAGCTTTGCTTTTCCCCCTTTGCAAAAAAAGCTGCAAAACCTTTAGCTGATCCTCAAAAAAGGCCTTTTGCCTTTGCAAAAACAGCAGCAAAACCTTTAGCTGATCCTCCAAAAAAAAAACCCCAAACCCCAGGGCTTTTGCCTTTGCAAAAAAAGCTGCAAAACCTTTAGCTGATCCTCAAAAAAGGCCTTTTGCCTTTGCAAAAACAGCAGCAAAACCTTTAGCTGATCCTCCACAAAAAAAACCCAAACCCCAGGGCTTTTCCCTTTGCAAAAAAAGCTGCAAAACTTTTAGCTGATTCTCAAAAAAGGCCTTTTGCCTTTGCAAAAACAGCAGCAAAACCTTTAGCTGATCCTCCAAAAAAAAAAAAAACCCAAACCCCAGGGCTTTTCCCTTTGCAAAAAAGCTGCAAAACTTTTAGCTGATCCTCAAAAACAAAACAAAAAACAAAACAAAACAGGGCTTTTAGAGGAGGAAAACCAGAAAAATATTTTTTTCTTGTTTCCTCCTCTAACAATGAGGTGCGCCCTATGGTCCGGAGCGTCCTATGGAGCGAAAAATACGGTATATTTCATCCAGTCACTGTATGACCTTTTTACCTCTTGGGTTTGAAGACCACTTTCTGCCCACCTTCCAGTATGAGCAACGCCTTCAGCTGGGTTCCCTTATAGCCTACGTCTGCTTTGATTATCTTTTTTGTAGCCATAGCATGCATCACTGCCCCCAGTTCTGGCGTCTCCTCTGGGTACACTTCCCGTGGCACCACCCACTGGGCTGCAATCTCCCAGGGAGACTGCAGAGTGTGGTCAAGTCGAGGGTCCAGCTCCACCCGCAGGCTCGCCATCATACGATGAAAGGCACGCTGGTCCTCACGGTTAGCTGCTGAAGTGTCCAGGTTGTCTATGAGGAAAACCTTGGCAAAAATGAAGATGACAAGGAGGATTGCCAGAAGCACTACCCGTTGTTTCAACTTCATGATGACAAGCAGTCCTTCTCTCCTGATGCGTTCTTCCAAGGGCTACAGGAAGTCTCTCACAAAGCAAGTCGAGAGGCAGTGTACAAGTACCATCTTCGCTTCAGTTGACCAAATGTTGCCATTGCAGCTTCTGGTACACCTGTGAGTTATTAAAGACAGTTGAATTTCACGTCCTTAGGCATGATCTCCTATACCTGCAGAACATATGCTGCTGATTTCTAGTACTTTCACTGTGTACATAAGCAGAAACAGAGTTTTCAAATCCAGCATCTACTCAAAGGTTGATTTCTTCAGATTTTCAGGTATCAACTTGCCAGAACACTACCGGGTACTTGTTATACAACATGGAGAACTGAATGACACATGAATTCTCCTGTTGATTTTTAAAATTCAGAAACTACTAACAGTGATGTGAAAGTGTGAGGAAAATTAATCTCCTGGTCATTTTGGGATGGAGCAAATAGAAAAGTATGTAGCATTCTAAATGAGGGGAAACGAGATACCCAATTTACTTAGGTAAGACTGGTGAAAGATTACTATTTTACTTTGTTGAACAACCCAAGCTATGATAATCTTATCTGCCTAGATTCCCAGGACATTCTGCCCAACCAAGAAGGTGTGGGATGTTTCTGAACTATGGAAATACTACCCTGCCCACTGTCAAAGATTCCTAGGACATTAAGGCTTTCCCAAATAACACAAGGTAATGTACCGGTATTTTAGCCACTAAAGCAAACAGGAAAGACTTGAGGACACAAGAGAGACATTATTTGGCTCCAAAGGCTCCTCCTCTGGGAAGAGAGTTGTAGAGAAAGAACTTTTAATCTACTGATCAAGCATTTTACTTTTGGGGTACTAAAAAACCCCACCACCAACCCACAAAGCTGTTCATAGTTTAATGGAGCTCTTCCACACAAAAAGCAAGACAACTTAACCTAGAGAACAGTAGAACTGTTTTCCCCTAAGTTTTCAGATTGAAATTTGCACATTAGGCAGGATATGTTTTGCTCAACATTGGAGCAAATCGTGTGAATTTCAGGACTGTCTCTATTTTTCAACCAAGTTCTGGGCACAAAGCACTGTTCACAGGAAGCTGGAGAGAAAGCTCTGAAGGGCTGCTGCATTGAAATAAGAATAAGAATAAAGATCTAGGCAGCTGTGCTGTCCCAGAGCTCACCCATAAGCTTGAAAGCCCAAATGAACAAAGCTGAACAGATATTTTCAGTTCAGTGTTATTACTGAGCAAAGATACTTCCACTTGTTATTATACAGACTGAAGGGTACTCCTAACTTCTTATTAACACTTAATTTGAAAACTAAGCCAGTCAGATGAAAAAATGTTTGTGCATCTATGAGCAAACACAGCAGTTTCAGGAATTATATGCAACGTGTCCAAAGATCCAAGGGAGGTGGTGACGTTAGTCATTCCAAATGAGCCTTGAGAAGAAACATTGCAGAGTTTGTCGATCTAAGAACAGGCTACACGGCTTTCCTACAAAACATCTTTTACCAGACGTTGCAGACAAGAGCAGGCAGTCAACTGCTGTGCAGGAATATGATTGTGCCATCTTTTACCAGCCTGATTCACCCAATTAGTAGTGTTTTCTGTTTCAAAGTTTTCAATCCCTACTGACTCATAGTAAACTAAACCACATACATTGTACTTACCGTTCCCTCAGTCTCTTTCCTCCCCACCGCCACTAAGGGCAAAAATCAGATTGTAAACTCCTTACAGCACCGCCTTGCTTATTTTTTTTACACTTCAGACCACAGGCAGCTGATAAGGCTAGATAATTATATTTAAACTACCAATGTCTGAGGGCAAAATAAGATGCAATGGACAACTAAGAGGCACAGGAATGGGGAAACAAGGGTCTCTTGTTTGAAACAGGAAAATGAAAATTGCTAGACCTTTTCCAGTTGAATACCACTGCAAACAAGCACCACATTTTTTTTTGTAGGGCTCCCAAGGGGATTTTATAATGAATTTGTTAGTCTTGGTTCTGTGGCACCTTTCAACTAAAATTCCACCCCTTTTAAATTAAAACCATATTCAGTTTTGGGCAAGTTCTCATCAGTTAATCTCATACATATTAAAGAGATTCAAACCGTGCAGACTTTTACCACTCACCAGGATGGTAATGCAAGATATGCCGAAATGGCTGCAACAGCGTAGCCCAGTCTCCTAAGTTTAGGAAGAGATACCGGTAAAATTCTCTCTCCCATGGTTCAGCAACCATGAACAAAAGTAACTCTTCCAAAAGAATGAATGAGTACAATACAAAAGGGGGGCGTGGGGATGCTACCTAGCACTGGTCTCTTATTTCTAAACCTATCTAATTTCCAGACAACTTACTGAAGGATCTAATATTAATAACTGCTAAAAGAACAAGGCTTGTATAGTTGAGATCTATGCTAACATTTAGAGAGGAGGGGAAATCAACATTCATTTCAAACAATCTGCACTAAACTTTCAGTACAAAAAGGATGCTTTTAAAATTACAGCAAAATTGTATGCTCTCATAATCATGGGGAGGGGTTTGGTTTTTTTTTTTTAGCACACTGGAAATGCTGCCATTAAATCCAATGGAAGAGGAAGCATGCTGCCTGGATCTGACGAGACTGAAATCCAATAGGGAAGAATAAAAATTGAATAATGTCACTGCATGGAAATAGATAGGCTTTTCAGTCAGTCTTCAGTGCTTCTGTACACCTGAACTCTCTACATGACATGTACTTCTTGATAACCCTGTATGAAACAGTGACTGAAGGCCAGATTGTGTGACTGGAGCTGCAATCAGGAGAATATGTAGACAGAAATGTTTCTTTCTCTTAGAAAATATTATGTGGGCCCAAAATTAGTCGTTCCTGTTTCAATGGTGCAAAGATTTCTATCATTTCTCTGTAGCATTCTCACAGCTTTACAGCAGTTCATGCCAAAATGTTTAATCTTGCTCCCTAGCACACATACGCCATCCCTTCTAGAGTGGCAGGAACTCTGTGTGATTACAAAAGGGAATTAACAATAGGCTGCTTCCGGTAATGTACAGACATCGCACCTCATTACACTTGACCCAGAAATATAGGTGCCCAAAAGCTTCTGCCAAAGAATGGAAATACAGTACAATTATAACGGTGTTTTCAAAACTGGTTTTTGAGCATTCAAAAATGTCCCACATCTATGTCTTATGCCCATGTATTTAAAATTTGCTTCAGCAGGTGCAGGTGGGCAGCAACCGGGACAGAGGACCTTCTCAGCTGAGGTACCTGCCTGTGAAGCTTAAGTGACATTTAGGTTATGATCCCATAAGTGATTATTATTATTATTATTATTATTTCTGTGAGCAGGTCGACGCTTTAATTTCTGTTTCCAGTTTATTAAGTTTTCCACTGTTTTAACTAGAGATGCTCTTAACTTTCCTGCTGTTTATAGTTTTATACAAATCTTCCTCTCTGGCATGCAAGCGTATTTTAAGTTCCTGAGAAGAAGAAAAAGAAAAAGAAAAAAAAACCCGGCTCCCACGGCCCAATTCTTTCTTAAAAGCAAATGCTTTCCAGTTAACACACTTTTAAATCATATACTCTCCCCCACCCCCACGAGCGTTGCTGCGCGCGCTCTGAGGAGGCATGCGCTCGGCACATGCTCAGGGGGCATGTTTCCCCCCCTTCTCCTTTTTTCATTCCACACCCTGCGATGGTTTCCCAGCTCCGGCGCGGAGAAGCGAAGCCAGCCAGTGCGGAGCCCCCGGCGCCCCCCCCACTTCTCCCCAAAGGTGCCCCCCCAATTATGGCAGCGGGGGCGACCTGAGCCCCTCTACCTACGAGGGCGACGAGGCGCTTGAGACATTCCAGCCCTTTCCTCCGTCCCCCCCCCCATTCCTGCCACATGGATGGGTCTATGGGTCCCTCTAGGGAAGGAGGGCGCGAAGGGAGCTGAGGGGAGGGAGGGGGGAGGGCGCAGGGCCCGGCGGACCGCTCCTCTCCACCGCGCGCGCCCTTCTCACAGCCCGCTCTCCTACTCACCCGCCAACGGGCGCACTCACGCCATTCCCGCTCACTGGGCCGGCCGGCGCTGCTGCCGGGCGCCGCCAACGACCCTTTTCGGAGGCGCGCCCCCCCCCACATGCACGCACAACATGGTCTCGCCCAACTCGCTCTCCACCCCGCCCCCCTCCCTCCACCCCGCCCCCCGCGCGCACCCGCTGGCCAATGGAAGCGTCCGAAGAGACCACGCCCCTCCCAGGACCAAGACCAATCGCACGCTTACTCTCGCGCCTTAAGGCGTTAAAAGCGCCGCGAGAGCGTAGGGTCTCTTAAAGAAGCCGCCGCGTCGCCTGTTTAACGCGAACGAGTGAGCGCGTGAGTCGTTTCTGTTCAACCAATAGAAAGATGCGCTATGTGACGTTCTTTTTTCCCGCCCCTCCCTTCTGCACGTACATGTGCATTGGGCAAGGGGGCGAGAATCTCGCCGAATTGCTCTTTAACTCTCTCCTGCCCGTATAAGAATAAGGCTCCCGGAGGTTAAGAGTCTCATGCTATAATACCAACGGAGTTATCCCAAGCTCATCTTCTGGCAGTGCCTGTATTCATAAGTAATACCGCTGCCAGACTATTTTGCGCCCTAATGAAGGCTAACTACTTCCCCCACCACCATTCTCCCCCCCCCCGAAATTGCTAACTTCAATTTTCAAAAACAGGTGTCTTGTAGAAAAAAAATGAAAAGCACCAAACTTGAAACTGCTGGATTTTTATTTTAGATGGCAAGATTGTGATTCACAATTCACATATACATTTAAAAATAGTTCTGATGCATTAATTACTTCAAAAAAAGATAAAATTATTCAAAATATAAAAGTTAAACCTTATCAAACAACAAAACGAATCTGTATAAAACTGTCACTCAAAAGTCAGTACTGTGCCCCTCAGGTCTGGGCCCTGGGCGGCATAGTTGGCCTATGAACGCTGCAGGTTCCCAGGAAATATGCCCCATTGAAAACAGGCGCATTTAGTTTTCACTAAACCCATACATAGCTCAAGGTGCAAGTTGGGTGCCTCCCGTGCTTACCTTTTATCTGCCCTATGCTATCCGCCCACTCAGTGAGGTTAAAAGAGTGGTGAAAGGGTGGGTCTCAACCACTCCAACCAGAGGCAAAGGCAGTTCTAATCAACTTCAGGAAATGCTATAATGCAAGGATACACAACACACCTACTTAAACAAATAGTGAGTAATGTGAACTGGGGCTGGACAAGTGTCTGTACAAAGTACACACTAGAAAACACTAAAAGTTAACATTCCATACGCAAACAGGTTTAACTGCACAATGGAGAGGGGGATGGATGGATGCAGTTAAAATCAAAACAAAATAAAAAAATTCTTTCCAGTAGCACCATAGAGACCAACTGAGTTTGTTCTTGGTATGAGCTTTCGTGTGCATGCCTGTATCTGAAGAAGTGTGCATGCACACGAAAGCTCATACCAAGAACAAACTCAGTTGGTCTCTAAGGTGCTACTAGAAAGAATTTTTTATTTTGTTTCGACTATGGCAGACCAACACGGCTACCCACCTGTAACCGTTAAAATCAAAGCCAGAGATCCATGGATCATAAACGGGCTGTTGTAAAGAACTGCCATGTACTTTCCTTAACTGTCTTAATTTAGTTAAGCCAAGTTTGGATTTGGATTTGATATCCCGCTTTTCACTACCCGAAGGAGTCTCAAAGCGGCTAACATTCTCCTTTCCCTTCCTCCCCCACAACAAACACTCTGTGAGGTGAGTGGGGCTGAGAAACTCCAGAGAAGTGTGACTAGCCCAAGGTCACCCAGCAGCTGCATGTGGAGGAGCGGAGACGTGAACCCGGTTCACCAGATTATGAGTCTACTGCTCTTAACCACTACACCACACTGGTTTATTTTCAGCATACACTGCAATTATATAAATTTGCAGTTGATATTATCCTGTACACACGTACCTGACGGTGAATACCATTGAACTCAAAGAGGCTTACTTCTTCTGAGTAAAATAGAAAATTCTTTCCAGTAGCACCTTATAGACCAACTGAGTTTGTTCTTGGTATGAGCTTTCGTGTGCATGCACACTTCTTCAGATACACTGAAACAGAAGTCACCAGATCCTTAAATATAGTGAGGGAGTGGGGAGGGGTATTAGTCAGAAGGGTGGTGGGAATGGGTGATGTCTTCTTCTGAGTAGACATGTACATGATTGCACTGTAATAATAATAATAATAATAATAATAATAATAATAATTTATTATTTGTACCCCGCCCATCTGGCTGGGTTTCCCCAGCCACTATGGGCGGCTTCCAACAAATATTAGGATACTGCTGTCTGTGTTATTTTCATCCCATTTTTATATGAGGAGATAATAAAAAGAATTACAAGTGTGAGTAAAAGTTAATACTTAAAATTCAGGATTACTTAAAACTTAACTGGGAGCCGGGTACAGAAACAGACTAGACTAGAATCCCACAGGTATCTGCTGCAGGTCAATATAGCACAGTGGTTTTCCAGCTTTCTATTTTTAGATGTTTTCCAACTTTTAATATATATATATTTGTATGAAGAAGAAGAAGAGGAGGAGGAGGAGAAGAGTTTGGATTTGATATCCCGCTTTATCACTACCCGAAGGAGTCTCAAAGCGGCTCCCATTCTCCTTTCCCTTTCTCCCCCACAACAAACACTCTGTGAGGGGAGTGGGGCTGAGAGACTTCAGAGAAGTGTGACTAGCCCAAGGTCACCCAGCAGCTGCATGTGGAGGAGCGGAGACGCCAACCCGGTTCCCCAGATTACGAGTCTACCACTCTTAACCACTACACCACCTTTCTACATCAACATTCCTGCTGCAGAATTGCTGTGTGTGGATCTAGGAGAGTGTTGTAAGGCACACGCTCAGCTCATAGGCAAAGTTGCCCAGTCTTGCTGGGCCTGTGTGATAAACACAATCTTACACACATTCACTCAGAAATAACTCCAATTGTATTCAAGTTTAACTGGGTCGCTGCTTCAGCCTACTAGACCTCATGCAGCAGCCCATTACAATAGCACATTGCAGGGAAGGACTGGTCCTGGGCAGCTTTTAAGGCAAACTTGTCCAATATTCTCAGTGAGAAATCCCTAAGGTTAAGGTCTGGAGAGCTTAACAGTTTTTTCTTAATAATAATAATAGAGCTAGAGGAAACATTATGGGCCCGGTTGTCTTTGAAGTCACACTCTGTGACTGTTAGATTTTTTGAATGAGAAGGGTAGCCATTACTGTTCCTTCGACCCAGCAATCTATGCCGCAACCTGAGATTTGTTCAGCGCTTTGCAGAGGCTAATCTTATTCTTGTGCACAACTCCTCTTGCATTTAATCATTTTAATAAGCTGCAGACTTCATTCCCAGCTTTTTTATCCCGTGACCCCACTTGTTTCATTATCATCTAGTTTGAAGAATTCTGGACAGCTCGGAAAGCTTGCTCACAGGTTTTTGACATTTTTGCTGATCGTGATAAAGTCATGCTTATTGTGGTTTTTGTAACCACCAATACCCTGCCTCAATGAGCCAACCTCTGATTTGCATGTGTACCCTGGAGGCTTTACTACTTTACCATACATACGTGGGTGGCGCTGTGGTCTAAATCACTGAGCCTCTTGGGCTTGACGATCAGAAGGTCAGCGGTTCGAATCCCCAGGGCGGAGTGAGCTCCCATTGCTCTGTCCTAGCTCCTGCCAACCTAGCAGTTTGAAAGCATGCCAGATAAATAGGTTCTGCTGCGGCGAGAAGGTAAATGGCGTTTCCGTGTGCTCTGGCTTCCATCACAGTGTCCCATTGCTGGCCACATGACCCGGAAAGCTGTCTGTGGACAAACGCCGGCTTCCTCGGCCTGAAACGAGATGAGGGCCGCAACACCATAGTCGCCTTTGACTGGACTGAACCATCCAGGGATCCTTTACCTTTTTTTTTTTTACATTCTCTGAAGAGCACTCTTGCATATTATTTCATTCACATTACTACTTTAAATTTTTTATTGGTTTTAACAAAATATAGCAAAAACAAACATCTAAACCTGAACAAACAAACAATAGAGACAATACTACAAATAAAACACTTAAATCTTAATAAACCTATCTTCCTTTCTTATCATTGTAGGTTGACTTCCTCAGGTCCTCTCTTCCTGCGTTCCTTGAAAACCATCTTTAGTAATTTCTTTACATTATTAAAATCATTTTTTTAATTTCTCAACCTTAACATCTCTTCTTTTTCTAATACCCTTATCATTTATTCAAACAGTTATAAACCTTAAATCTATCTTCCGGGTCTACAGCCTATCTTATCTTTCAGCTTACTTCTAATCTTTAATCTTACAATAGTTTTTTAAATACAATTTAAATTTCTTCCAGTCTTCTTCCACCGCGTCCTTCCTCTGGTCATGAAGTTTCCCGGTCAGCTCAGCAAGTTCCATATACCGGATTTTTTTGCTCCATAAGGCGCACCGGACCATAGGGCGCACCTCGTTTTTAGAGGAGGAAACAAGAAAAAAATATTTTTCTGGTTTTCCTCCTCTAAAAGCCCCTTTTTTTGAGGATCAGCTAAAAGTTTTGCAGCTTTTTTTTTTGCAAAGGGGGAAAAGTAAAGAGGAAAAGCCCCGTTTTTATGGGGTTCAACTCACATTTCTGCAGCTTCTAAAGGAAAGGGAGCCTTTTCTACAGTTTCCAGACAGATAATCTAATCAGCCAGTCACATGTCGCTGGGGAAACAAACAAACTCCCTTTGCAGGCACATTCAACAAAAGAGGCCTGGGCAAGGAGGTGGGGCTGAAAGGGAGCCGGGACTCTTATCTCTCTCCCGATCTCTTGCTGATCAGCTGCTGAGTGGGGTCCTTTCAACACCCCCTTTTCTCTTTGTAAAATAAAAAGCATGGTCCTCTTTTGGCCCCGGGCAATTCAGCTCCAGGGACCACCATTCGCTCCATAAGACGCACAGATATTTCCCCTTACTTTTTAGGAGAAAAAAGTGTGTCTTATGGAGCGAAAAATACGGTAGTGCATCATTTTCATCTGCCAATCTTCTATCGTTGGTAATACTTTAACATCATAAAGCACCTTTGGTGCCTAGGCAGAGAGGTGGCATATAGATGCAAAGAATTAATAAGAACACATGCTCCTCCAAGACTAAAACCAAAAACTGAAAGCAGTCTTCAATGCAAAGCCCCAGTAGGCCTGAGCACAGATTAAGACCCAGACAACAACTCCCTATAAGTTACGGACTTTCCCCCAACAAACTTGCCAGAGTCCAATTTATGGTAAGACTTTTTGGGTTCTGTTATATCAACCCAAAGGGTTGTAGAGTTGGAAGGGACCCTGAGGGCCATCTAGTCCAACCCCCTGCAATGCAGGAATCTCAACTACAGCATCCATGACAGATGGCCACCCAATCTCTGGCTAAAAAACACACCCCACCTTCAATGAGGGAGAGCCCACTGCCTTCCAAGGGAGTCTGTTCCACTGTCGAGCAGTTCTTCCTGATGTTTAGGCAGAATCTCCTTTCTTGTAACTTGAATCCATTAGTTTGGGTCTTACCTTCCAGAGCAGGAGAAAAAACAAGCTTGCTTCAAAACAAGAACCAGTGTCTGGGCACCAAAAAAGAAAGAAAGAAAAGGTGTATGCACCACAGGCAGTGAAGGGTCTGCCATTCCCCCCTTCAGCACTAGAAATGAATGAACAAACAAACAAATAATTAAACGAATGAATGAAAATCTTTTTTTCCAGGGAAGAGGGTGGGTTCTAGAACATTGGCCTTGCATTTTTAAGCTATTGTTGCAGTATCAGTTTCCCTCAGCAGATGGCTCTGCAGGGTCACTCTTGACTTCCAGCTGTCATTCCAAGTAGAACAGGTAAAACAGAGCTTTGCCAAGGCATGTACAGGTGAAACTCGAAAAATTAGAATATCGTGGAAAGGCTCATTTCTTTCAGTAATTCAACTTAAAAGGTGAAACTAATATGTGAGATAGACTCATGACATGCCAAGCGAGATACGTCAAAGCTTTTATTTGTTATAATTGTGATGATTATGGCGTACAGCTGATGAGAACCCCAAATTAACAATTTCAACTTTGGGGTTTTCATCAGCTGTACACCATAATCATCACAATTATAACAAGCAAAGGCTTGACATATCTCGCTTTGCATGTCGTGAGTCTATCTCATATATTAAACTCCAGTAGCTAATGAAAACAATTGCTTACATAAATGGACTTTTCCACAATATTCTAATTTTTTGAGTTTCACCTGTATCTGCTTGAGCCTCTCTCCCTCTCGGTGTTCTTTAGTAAATCCAACAGGCTTAAGTAGAACTTGTTCCCGAGTAGGGCAGTCAGGTGCAAAAGAGGGCAGGGCTCCTGAACCTTTAGTAGTTGTGCGGAAGACGTCAGAGGGATTGAAAGCTGCTGCTACTGCTGCTGAAATTTCCTTTTCTACGCAATTATTGCAGCTGCAGGAGCCCTGTTCTCTTTTGCACCTGAATATTCTATCCCAATTAAGTGGGTACAGCAATGCAGCCTCCTTTCGAACCCTGAACAAAAGTGCTGCTTTTTATGTTTCATTTTGTCCTCCTACAGCTATCCAATTACAAAACCACAGTAGCAGAACATAGCATAAAAAATGACTACAAACCATTCCAAGACATTTGTCCTCTGGTAAAAGTTAACATAGACCTAAAATAAACTTTTTCATCACTTGTCACCATGATTCAACTTGACAGCGTGAAGCCCTGGTCTGACTGCTAACTCTCTCTCTCTTTGCCAAGACTTAAGGCGTATCCTGCTTGTGACATCACACAGGACACAAGACTGTCATAATTGCATGCAGCCTCGCCTTATCGCCATGCCTACAACAGTGACCAGTAAACCTCTGCAACTAGATAAACATCAGCCTGACTCTGCAGCAAGTCTGAAGTTTAATTTTTGCAACCCAAAAGCCCGCTCCCAGCTTGAATGCAGTTTGTGATGCAGCAGCTAAAAAAGCCAATGCAGTTCTGGGCTGCATCAATAGGAGTATAGCATCTAGATCAAGGGAAGTAATAGTACCACTGTATTCCGCTCTGGTCAGACCTCACCTGGAATACTGTGTCCAGTTCTGGGCACCACAGTTCAAGAAGGATACTGACAAGCTGGAACGTGTCCAGAGGAGGGCAGCCAAAATGGTCAAAGGCCTGGAAACGATGCCTTATGAGGAACGGCTTAGGGAGCTGGGTATGTTTAGCCTGGAGAAGAGAAGGTTAAGGGGTGATATGATAGCCATGTTGAAATATATAAAAGGATGTCATCTAGAGGAGGGCGAAAGGTTGTTTTCTGCTGCTCCAAAGAAGTGGACACGAGGCAATGGATTCAAACTACAAGAAAGAAGATTCCACCTAAACATTAGGAAGAACTTCCTGACAGTAAGAGCTGTTTGACAGTGGAATTTGCTGCCAAGGAGTGTGGTGGAGTCTCCTTCTTTGGAGGTCTTTAAGCGGAGGCTTGACAGCCATCTGTCAGGAATGCTTTGATGGTGTTTCCTGCTTGGCAGGGGGTTGGACTGGATGGCCCTTGTGGTCTCTTCCAACTCTATGATTCTATGAACAGGAACAAACCTTGTGTGTTGGTATCTGAAGAAGTGTGCATGCACACGAAAGCTCATACCAAGAACAAACTTACTGGTAGTTGGTCTCTAAGGTGCTACTGGAAGGAATTTTTAAAATATTTTAAATTTTGTTTAAACCTTGTGTGTATTAGTGCATAGCACTGCTTTTTGTTCTTGAATGAATACCTTGATCTGAAGATTTCTCTCTGTCTGGTTGTCTCAGTTCCTTTACTTTAAGGGAATATTCCTTAAAAAAAAAATACCGCAGTCATAAAATGTATTTTCCATGGCAACACAATCTGGATTATGTGCAGCGGTTGTGGTTGTTGGCATCTGTCCGTCTCAGTGATAAGGAAGAAAAG
The DNA here is from genome assembly GCF_009819535.1 of Lacerta agilis. Taxonomy (NCBI): domain Eukaryota; kingdom Metazoa; phylum Chordata; class Lepidosauria; order Squamata; family Lacertidae; genus Lacerta; species Lacerta agilis. The sequence continues at coordinate 5,495,017 of NC_046317.1, read as the reverse complement.
AGCATGAGATCATGCACAGAGTGTCTTGCTAACACCGCCAACTGCAGCCTGTCTCCAAATCAGGATTCTGGGGCAGATTTTAGGGGGAGATGGGGTTCGGAAACCAAGGAAAAGCACTGGCTAAGTTCAAGCACCACCCCAAGAATCTCTAGAACCTCTTTTGGACCCCAAGATGTGCCCTAAGGTGACACACTCATCACCTCTCATCACCAAAATTAAGCTAACAATTGAAAGGAGCTTCAATCCCCAAAATGCTCTCCTCCCATCTCCTTTGCTGCCCTCCAGTTCAGAGGGTTTCTGCCTGCAACAAGGGAGAATCTAAACACACCAGTGTACTAACATTGTCCCCTGCCTCTCCTTGCACTCTGATCCTTTGCTCTCAAAGTCTGCTGCATTAAAACAATATTTCTGTGTCCTAGAAAGTGACAGTAGATTGTTCAGATAACACAGGAAGCTGCATTACTGTACTGTATAGTGAATCGGACCATTTATCTCAATAATGTCTGCACTGACAGGCAGAGACTTTCCAGGTTTTTGGGAAAGAGACCATGGTGAGGCATTTGCTTTGCATGTAGAATGTCCTTGGCATCTCTAGCTAGAGCTAGGAATGTCCCCTGCCCAGAACCTGGGAGTGTTGTTGCCAGTCAGTGTAACCAGTATTGAGATAGAGAAGAAGAGTTTGGATTTGATATCCCGCTTTATCACTACCCGAAGGAGTCTCAAAGCGGCTCACATTCTCCTTTCCCTTCCTCCCCCACAACAAACACTCTGTGAGGTGAGTGGGGCTGAGAGACTTCAGAGAAGTGTGACTAGCCCAAGGTCACCCAGCAGCTGCATGTGGAGGAGCAGAGACGCGAACCCGGTTCCCCAGATTACGAGTCTACCACTCTTAACCACTACACCACACTGGCTGAGGCATCTTCCTAAATTCTGTCACAGTCACTAAGCAAGTCACTAAGCAAGGTAAGAGAAACTCAGATTATGTCCAGGTGATCAACAAAAGTCAGAGAAACATAGCCCCCATCTTCCTCCCATATGAAAAACTTCAGCTTGACATGATTTTGGGGTTTGCCAGGTAACAGCTGAGCTATGAAGATAAAAGCAGGAAGGAGAGCAAAAACAATTGAATCACTGAAGATTGATATTGGATTGTTGAATGGTGATGTCATAATCCTGCCAGGCAACAGGGAACATGGTCAGTCTTCTCTCTGGAAGTGCAGTTTTCAGCTAAATTTAAAGTACATTTTAATGAAAACTATAATTGCTAGAGCACGCCCTGCCACCCACTTTTAGCTATTGACCAAACAGCTATTGACAACAGACTGAATTCTAAAATTTAGGGGATGCAGGACTAGACGGTTTGATCCTGCGGAGCTCTCCTTAATATTCATTTACATTAATTAAAGGTAAAGGGACCCCTGACCATCAGGTCCAGTCGTGTCCGACTCTGGGGTTGCGGCGCTCATCTCGCTCTATAGGCCGAGAGAGCCGGCGTTTGTCCGCAGACAGCTTCCGGGTCATGTGGCCAGCATGACAAAGCCGCTTCTGGTGAACCAGAGCAGCGCACGGAAACGCCGTTTACCTTCCCGCCGGAGCGGTCCCTATTTATCTACTTGCACTTTGACGTGCTTTGGAACTGCTAGGTGGGCAGGAGCTGGGACCGAGCAACGGGAGCTCACCCCATGGCAGGGATTTGAACCGCCGACCTTCTGATCAGCTAGCCCTAGACTCTGTGGTTTAACCCACAGCGCCACCTGGGTCCCTTTACATTAATTAGGCGATGCTTTTAACATCTCACCTGACGCTTTTGCAGCTCCCCATTAGTCAGTGTGTCAGCATTTATTTCTATCACTCTGGTGTTTCGTGCTTTTGGTGGTCATTTATTTCTGCCCAAGTGCTCCCTTGCTTTTATCTAAAGGACTCTTGTAGTATGGGACGTTCCCCCAGGTACCTTCCACCTAGCCAAGTAGTCACCAAAACTTAAATGGAGAATTGGCATCTTACTGAAATGGATCCCCGCTCTGTTATATTTTCATGAAGCCCAGACATGAAGAAATTGCGCCACAACAGGTTCTATGCAAATCTAAACAGGATATATACATGGCTTCAGACAAAAGCAGCGGCGTGGCAGCAGACTAAGCAAAACCCCTGCCAAATTTCAAATCTACACCCTTAAAGGCTACAGTCTTTAGATTTAGTCTTCTGAAGTTTAAAATCTGATTGCATCCAGATAAAAAGCCACCAGCCTTCGCGTGGCTGCATAAACAGATCTGTTCATCAAATAAAAAATACGGTTCATGCCTTGGAAACAACTAGATTAAATTACTGTTTCTATGGCTGTATATACACCATCCATTTCAAACAGCACCAACTAAAACAACCCCAGGAACCTGGCACACCAACCCCCTAGGGGGCGGAGGTGTCTTCCACCCCCACAGTAGGGCTGGTAAGGGGTGATATGATAGCCATGTTCAAATATATCAAAGGATGTCATATAGAGGAGGGTGAAAGGTTGTTTTCTGCTGCTCCAGAGAAGCGGACACGGGGCAATGGATTCAAACTAGAAGAAAGAAGATTCCACTTAAACATTAGGAAGAACTTCCTGACAGTGAGAGCTGTTCAGCAGTGGAATTTGCTACCAAGGAGTGTGGTGGAGTCTCCTTCTCTGGAGGTCTTTAAGCAGAGGCTTGACAGCCATCTGTCAGGAATGCTTTGACGGTGTTTCCTGCTTGTCAGGGGGTTGGAGTGGATGGCCCTTGTGGTCTCTTCCAACTCTAGGATTCTATGAATCTAAGAGAGGGAGGCGCACTGTGCTGGGCTCCACAGTCTCCTCCCAACGATGCAACATGGCGCATGACATCACACACGTACACAACGTGCGCTGCCCCCTCAACCTTAGGCACAAGACGGCGCCTCTGCCAGGAGCTGTAGTTTACCCCTCCAAGAGCTACAATTCCAAGCCCAGGATTATTTGGGGAGATTTGGGAGGTCAGGGTTCTAACTGCAGATTAACAAAACGTCCTAGACAAGCCCATACCATCTTAACTCGATTTCTCATCGGTCCAAACCAACACTTTATTTTATCTATGCAATCACATGTATAAGATGTATGAGAGCATCGCAGATTGAATGATTGGTTTTAAAGCACAGCATCTGATTAAGTCTCTTGCTGGTGGCCTCATTAACCCTAGAGAGGTTTTCGTGGTGCCCCCTTAGCCTACTGGTACCACAAAGTGTGGCGTATCGCCTTCAGGGAGAAGTTGGCCCAGAAAACGAGAGCTCTCAGAAGCATTTTAAAATCTGACAAATAAATTTCAACATGGTATTTCTTTGTTGTTTATGTTAATAATGAAAAGAACACTCAGTATCCTCCTTTACACAAATATTTGGAACACTTAGTTTTAGGATTTTATGTTTCATCAAGTCTGACTGCTCTTATAACTTTCCCCCTCATATTTACCTGTAAACAACTGTTCATAGTTGCCTGCTTTTATTTTATCTCCCATTCATTTTTCGTTTCGGATTTGTCTTCACTAATGTCACACCGACAGCTTCCTTTGTGCTTTAACTCTGATGTTTTAGTATATATGGATTGCTTGGGGTGGGCAGTCCATGGAATTTGGGCTACTGTTTTTCAGTTGAAAGACTTACCTGTTTGCTTGGTATTATTTCTGTAATTCCCGCCTCCTATATCTGCTGTTTTTAAAATTAATAATAAAAACACAAATAATATATTTAATCCAATATAAAATATGTTTACTTCCATTCCATACTTCACATTCTCAAAAATACTGCAGTTTCATTGACTTCTTTTTTTTTAATAAAAATTTATTGGATTTTCCAAATTGAACCAATTACAAATACCCTTCACCACACATAAAACAACACAGAACACCCATTACACAAAACAACATGGTGAGGAGAGGGGTGGGGTAAAGGGATTTAAGAGATCTATTAGGAATGCTGGCCATGGTACTCCGACATCAGAGGGGGAAAAGGATTTTGAGAATGGAAGAAATATTTAGGTTTTTGTTAAAATGTGTTGATTTATATATTTTTGAAGTTGGAATCAGAAGTAACAAGAGTAACAGTTTTACTGAGTTAAGAGAAGAAAGGATATAAGAAGTTAAGATTTGGAATGTGATGTTATATTTGATAAGAATAAGTTGTATGATTTAAGATTTGTTGATTATAATTGTAAGATTAAGATTAGTTGTAAGAAATTGGATTTTACAATGTTACAAAGTTACTGAAGAAGATTAGAAATGAACGCATAAGCGAGGACGTGAGGAAGTCCTAAGTTTAGGATTTTAAAGAAGTGAAGGATTTTTAAGTAATTGTGCAGTTTCATTGACTTCAATCCATCTGCCAGGCTTTAAAAGTAAGAAGCGTAACCCTGGGTAAGTGGATCTCCCCTGAAAAAAATTCCGCAAGGCCTCTCTGCAATGGGAGTTGATAATATATGTGGAAACACTTTCCATGTTTGATTTGCCCTCTGGCTAGCTTGTGCCAGCTTTTCAGCTAAAGCCACTGACTGGCTGTATCTGATCCTGTCGTGCTACCTTTTTATAGAAAAGTATTACCAGGAACTGTGTACAAGGCTGGGCTGTAAAAGTGATAGAAAACATGGTAAATACTCAAATACCACAATCAGCAAGGGAGCAACTTATTCTCCCAGTAGTGGTGATTGCAGAAGCTGTGAAAGTTTAATTTTCCTGGAAAACGTAACGTGACGCATTTAATTATTCAGGCACCTTCTACTTAGGGATGAGCTAATCTGTCAATTCCGGTTTCTCTCATTTCCTCCAACTCCCAGTCTTAATCTTAATGATTTCTCCAACCATGCCTGTATAAATGTTGCCTAATAAACACATTTCTGCAAAGCAATTCCCCCTACCAAAGGGCATTTTTGTGTGCTATATTCACAAATATACGCATGTTATTGCAGTATCGCAGCGCGTCGTTTTTGTACACATTACTTGGCTGGAAAACTGCATTGCCAAATTGAGAAAAGTGAAAATTTTGAAGGGTGGGTTGTTGTTGTTGTTGTTTAGTCTTTTATTGTTTTGGAAATGGAAATAGGGATGTTCATCTTTAAATGTGAACGGAATCAAATTTCTCCCCCACCCCTACTTTTAGTTAATTAGTGCTTTCTGCAGTTTTTAAATACTGTACAGGCAACTCCCCGTTTGCACAGACGTTGCGTTCCAGGTCATTGTGCATATCAGCCGGTTCTGTTCCTTCCCCCCCCCCCCCAATCATATTTATTAAAGTTTCCAATACAACAAAATCATATGAAACATTCCAAATTACATTCCAAATTATTTATCCAATTATCAATAAAACAAGAAAGGTTCCAGATCAACCGAATTATTATTTTAAATTTTATTTAAGGCTTCCCATGCTTCAAATTCCAGAGGTTTTTTATCTTAACTATTGTCCTTTGTTTTCGCATTCCAATATTTTCACAGCCTCTGATATGTTCCAACAGGCAAGATAAATCAAAGCAAACAGTGTCTCTGTGTGGATTTAATCAGCCGGTTCTGTTCCGCCCCTCCCTGCCCCTTCCAGGGCAGAAAGCGGTGCACCTGTCAGCGGTTGCACACCAACTGGACACACACAAAACGGCCACCACTTGTATTCAAAGAAGAAGTAGAAGAGTTTGGATTTGATATCCCGCTTTATCACTACCAGAAGGAGTCTCAAAGCGGCTAACATTCTCCTTTCCCTTCCTTCCCCACAACAAACACTCTGCGGGGTGAGTGGGGATGAGAGACTTCAGAGAAGTGTGACTAGCCCAAGGTCACCCAGCAGCTGCATGTGGAGAAGCGGGGATGCGAACCCGGTTCACCAGATTACAAGTCTACTATACTTAACCACTACACCACACTGGCTCTTCAAAGGGTTTCTCATCCACCCAACCTGCTTTCCCCGATCTTTTATTAGGTGGCTCTCTTTGAAGAGCTGGGTTCTTCCCACAATCAACATGGGTTTGTGTTGCATCAATAAATCTAAGCTAAGAGCAAAATGTCTCACAGCACTTTTCAGCCATTTCCATAGCAGATTTGGGAAAGATCATGTAAATTTACCTTGAGTTTTCTAGTATTATCTCTCTCTCTCTCTCTCACACACACACACACACACCCGACAGGCACTGCAATAGAAAAAATATTATCATCCTGTCCAGTGCCGGATTTATGTATAAGCTAAACAAGCTATAGTTTAGGGCCCCACTCTCTTGGGGGCCCCCAAAAAAATTAAAGGGGGAAAAAAACCTTGGTGTACATTTCCAAAATCTAAGATAAAAACAAATAAAATAAAACCTACATACAGGTACTGCTCTGGCGGGAAGGTAAACGTCATTTCCATGCGCTGCTCTGGTTCGCCAGAAGCGGCTTAGTCATGCTGGCCACATGACCCGGAAGTTGTACACCAGCTCCCTCAGCCAGTAAAGCAAGATGAGCGCCGCAACCCCAGAGTCGTCCGCAACTGGACCTAACGGTTTGGGGTCCTTTTACCTTTACATACAGCAACAGAATTTTGTGTGGTGTAGGCTTCTATGGTATACATATTTTGTTATGTGCAAATGGCTTTAGATACCTATTAGGTCCATAAATTACCATATAGCATATATTCAACACAAAAAACAGTGACAATTTGTTGTTGACAAAGGACAGCTGGACATATAAAGGGCCACATTACCTTCAGTAGCTTAGGCATCATCAAACCTAAATCTGGCCCCGGTTCTGTCCTCATAATGACCACAAACAACAATGGTACTTCTGGTTTTGGTCTCCCCACACCCTGTCTGACACTTCAGATAGCTCAATCAGTAGAGCATGAGACTCGTAACTGCAGGGTCATGAGTTCAAGTCCCACGTTGGGCAAAAAATTCCTGCATTGCAGTGGGTTGGACTAGATGACCCTTGGGGTCCCAACGCTACAATTCTATGATTCTATATCAGTTATCAGATATTCCAGCTGATCATTCAGATGGGGAAACAGCCAAGTGACCAAAGAATTGGATAGCTCAAACGTTTTTGGAGAGAGAGAGAGAATGAGTTCTTTTCTCCCTCTTAGAAGGGGTTAAAAAAAAAATCCACAGAAACTCCATCCAGACCTAACAAGGGGATTCGGTAATTACAAGCAGGAAAACTGGTGATGGTTTTCATGAAACCCAGATGTGCGTAAGGTTCAGGTTGATTTCCTATGGATGGAACAACCACCAGTTCTGGAATCTGTCAGTACCTCCAAGTGGAGGCCGGCTAAGTCAGTTTTTAAAAGAAAAAGAAAAAGAAAAACAAGGGAAGGAAAGAGACCGAGAAACTGAAAGACACAGAAAAAGGGAATCATTAAATACGCATCATACTCCAAGGCTGAAATCAGGGAGGACACAACTCCAACTGGCAAGCTTAGCTGGAATGAAAAAAACAAATTCATATGAATGTTATAAACATTTTTAAAATGTGCCCCCCCAACTCCCTCGACCTGGCTTTCTGTTCCAACCCTCACCCAACCCGCTATTCAGAGATGGGTTCATAATCCCATCAGTTTTATCCCTTCTCTACAACAACCGGAAGAAAAGAGCATTGAATTTGGCTAGCCTATACTTTTAAAAAAGAATGTGAGGGCAATGGGAACAAGGCCCAACATTTTATCCCTTTCTCTCCAAATTAATAGAATACCTAGAATAATCCTGTCCCACGTTCTTATGAGCACCTGGAAGCCTATTTAAAAAGCTGAAGCTTGCCAATCAGCTGTTTGGGAGGGGGGCTGGATTCAGTCCCTCCTACTGTCCCTTCCCTCTCAGACAGCTGATAGCTGAAATTTTCCAATTTTTCTTTTTAAACGCTGTGTGTGTGTGTGTGTCTGTGTGTGCGCGCACGCACACACACACACACACACACACACACACACACTGGTTAACCCAAATCTTCCTTTGTTCCATTTTACACAAAAGCCCAGGGGGTGGCCCACAGATATCTTTTTTTTTTTTTGACTGCAAATATATTTATTAAGGTTTAAACATGTGTACAGTGGTTTTATATCTATTTGCAAAGCTGTTAAATTACAGTAAATAGGTCCTTCGTCAATTGGTGGTTAATTATCTTTTTTTAAATAAGAATTTATTAAATTTTAATAACACCTCAAACACAAAATACAACAAAACACTACATAACACTACAAAACTACAAAAAATAACAAAATTAAACACAAAAATACAAAAATCTTAACAAACACTTATTTAACAATCCTTATAATATTCCTAACATTGTTTAGGGACCTCCTCACACCCTCTCTTTCTGCGTTCATTTCTAAATTTCTTTAGTAATTTCATAACATTATAAAATCATCATTCTCATCTAATATTAATCCTTATAAACCTTGTATAATCATCATTCTCTACTATTCTTAGTCCTTATAAAAATAAACATAAAATACTACTATCTACTTCTTATGTCCTATCTTAAACTAACTAATTACATAACTGTAGCCTTATATGTCCTCTGATTTCAATCTCAAATGTCAATCTTTTCACGTCGTTTCAAATAGTCTTTAAATTTCTTCCAATCCTCCTGCACCGTTTCTTCCGGCCCACAGATATCAAGTTTCTCCTCAGAAACTAACAAAAAAACCAACAACTTTAAACTCACAATGTCATTGTGAGGGTAAAATCAAACTGCAGACTGGATAATTCTGAAATGCCACATATGTGGTTATTTCCAATATAAATATTATTTAATTTATGAATTGCTTCCCATAAAACAACCTGAAGCTTTTCAGCAACAGAACAACAGAACATACCCATATACAATTTTTTTCATGGGCTAGGATAAAAAAATCTCCACATAAAGGGATTAATGAAAGAGAAAGTCTTCAGTAAGCACCAAAAAGGCAGGGTATACAGGTGAAACTCGAAAAATTAGAATATCGTGGAAAGGTTCATTTCTTTCAGTAATTCAACTTAAAAGGTAAAACTAATATATGAGATAGACCGATGACATGCAAAGCGAGATATGTCAAGCCTTTATTTGTTATAATTGTGATGATTATGGCGTACAGCTGATGAGAACCCCAAATTCACAATTTCAACTTTGGGGTTTTCATCAGCTGTACGCCATAATCTTCACAATTATAACAAACAAAGGCTTGACATATCTGGCTTTGCATGTCATGAGTCTATCTCATATATTAAACTCCAGTAGCTAATGAAAACAATTGCTTACGTAAATGGACTTTTCCACAATATTCTAATTTTTCGAGTTTCACCTGTATATTGCCTGCCTCATATATAAGGGAGGGAGTACCAAACTACCCAGTGCTAACACATCCTAATGAAAAAAATGCAGATGAAAAAGCTCTGTTGCTACTCCTTCCACCAGGTGGCGCCATCCTTTAAGGAGGGACGGTGGTGTGAATGGCAAGGCAAGTTTGGCTGGATCCCTAAGAACCCTCTGTGGGAAAGAGACTCATTCAGAGGTCACTTTCCTGTGTCTTTCTGGGCATGCAACCACTCCAAAAGCACTTGAGTGCACAGAAAGTGTCCCGTGAAAACCTGCTGTTTCTTGTTGCTGAAGATATATTTATGCAAACTTTTTTTTTATCTTTTGCATTAAAAAAAAAAAGGTAAAGGACCCCTGACAATGAAGTCCAGTCACAGACAACGCTGGGGTTGTGGCGCTCATCTCGCTTTACAGGCTGAGGCAGCCGGTGTTTGTCCGCAGACAGTTTTTCTGGGTCATGTGGCCAGCATGACTAAGCCGCTTCTGGCGAACCAGAGCAGCGCACGGAAACGCTGTTTACCTTCCCGCTGGAGCGGTACCTATTTATCTACTTGCACTGGTGTGCTTTCGAACTGCTAGGTTGGCAGGAGCTGGGACAGAGCAACGAGAGCTCACCCTGCCATGGGGATTCGAACCGCTGGCCTTCTGATCGGCAAGCTGAAGAGGCTCAGTGGTTTAGACCACAGCGCCACCCGCATCCCTATTTGCATTAACTTGCCTAAATGGCATGCCTCACCCACCCTGCCAGCCTGCATTGTGGATTTACAACACTCCTTAGACCCAGGGCACCAGATTGGCAAAGGCTCTGTCACTAAATCAGGAATAATGTGGCAAAAGGAGCATCAGCAGGAAGGTATACATAGGGACGCGGGTGGCGCTGTGGGTCAAACCACAAAGCCTAGGGCTTGCTGATCAGAATGTTGGCGGTTCGAATCCCTCCAACGGGGTGAGCTCCCGTTGCTCGGTCCCAGCTCCTGCCCACCTAGCAGTTTGAAAGCACGTCAAAGTGCAAGTAGATAAATAGGTACCACTCTGGCGGGAAGGTAAACGGCGTTTCCGTATACAGAGATAGGTTTGGAGGTCATAGAGTGGGGACAACCTTCAGAGACCTCCGAGACCACCTTGAAGGATAACTCCCTCCCTGCTGCAAAAAGTTGCCTACAGTTTTTCCAACTGTTAGAAGGAACTATGCATATGTGCTCTGTCTGCCCCCCACCCAAGCCAAAGTTTTCAGAAGCCCAAATTCCACAGGATAACAGATCAGCAGGAAAAGTGGGCAAGGGAGGAACAATTTCAAAACATAGCCGAGTGTCCTTGATGGTCCAGGGCAGAACGAGACGTTCACAAAGCAAGAATACCAGGGGTGAGATATTTTCTCCAAGCCAGTCAGTTGCTGAAGCTGACTGACTGATGGTGAGGGTGGGGTGGCAGACAAAAGGTTTCTGTGGGACAAGCCACAGCGTCTCCCCTTTAAATTGGTCCGTGTAAGATAGGTTCCCCAACCTGTTCCCACCCCCACCCCGATGTTTTGGACTACAACTCCGGTCGGCCCTGGCCAGCAACCGTCAGGGATGATGGGAGATGTCACTGAGAAAGGCTCTTTCAAAAGGAGAGCGCAATCTCCAGGCAGCTCTACTCCTGCAGGGGCATATTAATAATCTTATTGTGTTAAGGAATGTAATGGCTGCAGCCTGCACCTTCTCCCCCAAGGACACGGTTTTGCACTGTTGCAATTGCTCTGTAAACGACGGCCTATGACATCCGCGATGGACAAGGTCTACGTGGATCCGCAGCATTCCTACGGCCCTTGGAAAAGGAGCCGCTTGCCAAAATAATTTTTACGAGTGGTTAAGAACAGTATCACCCACAAATACACAGACAGACACCTTCTGTTACTCCAAACATGAACACAACTCTGTTCAGCAAATTGCAGAGATATTCTCACTTAGAATCATAGAAGTCCATGTAGTCCAACCCCCAGCTATGAATTTGCAGCTGGAAGGTGGTAGACACACCTCCTAAGGTATCTAGGCTATAATAATCCATATAAAAAAGCGGAGCATCCTTCCATTTTGCCCAGTTAGTGGGATGAACAAGTTTTTATTAGGATTAATATTAAAGTTAAACGATGATTATTGTTTATAAAGATTAAGATTTGATGAGAAAGAAGATTTTACAATGTTATAAAGTTACTAAAGAAGATTAGAAATGAACGCAGAAGAGAGGGTGTGAGGAGGTCCCCAAACAATGTTAGGAATAAGATAAGGATAGTTAAATAAGTGTTTATTTGTTAAGATTTTTGTATTTTTTTGTAGTTTTGTAGTTTTTTTGTATTTTGTGTGTGTTTTATTGTTAAAATTTAATAAATTTTCTTAAAAAAAAAAAGAATAATGGGCAGGTATGGAATGTTCTAGAAAAAAACCGATGGGACTTCTGGACCCCCTCCCCACCATGTAAACTCCATTGCTCGTCTGGCATTTAAGTTGTGGTTCAATGCAAAAGCCTTTTCTGTTTCCTCAGGCTTTCCACTCTTAGTTAAAACAACAGCAGCAACTTTAGGTGCTTTTTAGATTTTTTGCACCGTTCCTCAGATGACAGTTTTACTTTGCATCTTGCTGTGGGTTTTATTTTGTTTCATATTCCAAGTTTAATGTCCTGCTTTTTTTTCATTTTATGGTTTAAGTTTTACTTAGCTATGCAAATAACCTCTCTTATTTGGGGGAATGGGCGTTGTAGGGGGTATATAAATATTGTAAATTAGGAAATTCTGCGTAAGCCCCCCATTGAAATGGAATGGAGGGTAGTGCTCTTGCACAACTCTCCTTACTTGCAGTGGATCTTTTGCAGCCGAAATGTCCCCAGTCTGGATACAGCAGATGCCTGGAATATGGTGAAAGTCAACTTTAGAGCGCAACTGATGAGTGCTGCTTTCCTTAACGTCCAAAAAAGCAAGAAACTCGGTAACTTAAACAAGATAGCCAGTTCAAAGCGCTTCACATATGGTACTGTATCATTACATCATCTCTACAAGGTGGTTCAATATTACATAGTCCATCCTCTGAGATGCCTAAGGCCAGATGGTGAGTTAATAACAGAGGTGAGATTTGAATATCCTGCTTTGTTGCTCCCTGCGTGATGCTCAGTGTGTCTGGCAATTGGGGACATCCATCACGGAATCATGGTGTTCACAGAATTCATCTGAGATTACAGGTAGGTAGCCGTGTTGGTCTGCCATAGTCAAAACAAAATAAAAAAATAAAAAAAATTCCTTCCAGTAGCACCTTAGAGACCAACTAAGTTTGTTCTTGGTATGAGCTTTCGTGTGCATGTATCTGAAGAAGTTTGCATGCACACAAAAGCTCATACCAACAACAAACTTAAGTTTTTTATTTTTTATTTTGTTTTATTTTATTTTTTATTTTGTTTCATCTGAGATTGTTAACATTTAGTAAATATTAGACATTTGCTGTCAGAAGCTCAAGACACATACTCAAGACAGCCCTGTTTAGGGAGGTTTTTAATCTGTGACGTTTTAATATTTGTTGGAAGCCGCCCAGAGTGGCTGGGGAAACCCAGCCAGATGGGCAGGGTACATATAATAAATTATTATTATTATTATTATTATTATTATTATTATTATTATTATTATTATTAGCACCACAGAAGGATGTGCCAGGGGCATTGCTGGGGTGGTCCAAGGTCTTCTGTGCCAGGCCCAGATCTCTCTCCCCTCCCTTAAAAAAAAAACTTGATTTACAGGGCACCGCCCAGTTAGACTCAACTACCTGCCATCTTTGTTTGCCCAGAGGCAGCCTATGCGCTGATGCAAATTTATGTCATCCGCAAGCCTGTGCTCTGGGTCCGTTATGTACCTAGCAGCTCCCATGGGGCTTGCCTCCCTAGAGAGGCCCTGCTCTCCCCACCAGCAAGCTAAGAAAGCTTTACATCAGAGCAGCTCTGGGGCAACAACCTCAGATATGCTGATGATACAACCTTGATGGCAGAAAGTGAGGAGGAATTGAAGAACCTTTTAATGAGGGTGAAAGAGGAAAGCGCAAAATATGGTCTGAAGCTCAACATCCAAAAAACTAAGATCATGGCCACTGGTCCCATCACCTCCTGGCAAATAGAAGGGGAAGAAATGGAGGCAGTGAGAGATTTCACTTTCTTGGGTTCCATGATCACTGCAGATGGTGACAGCAGTCACGAAATTAGAAGACGCCTGCTTCTTGGGAGAAAAGCAATGACAAACCTAGACAGCATCTTAAAAAGCAAAGACATCACCTTGCCGACAAAGGTCCGTATAGTTAAAGCTATGGTTTTCCCAGTAGTAATGTATGGAAGTGAGAGCTGGACCATAAAGAAGGCTGATCGCCGAAGAATTGATGCTTTTGAATTATGGTGCTGGAGGAGACTCTTGAGAGTCCCATGGACTGCAAGAAGATCTAACCTATCCATTCTCAAGGAAATCGGCCCTGAGTGCTCACTAGAAGGACAGATCCTGAAGTTGAGGCTCCAGTACTTTGGCCACCTCATGAGAAGAGAAGACTCCCTGGAAAAGACCCTGATGTTGGGAAAGATGGAGGGCACAAGGAGAAGGACACGACAGAGGATGAGATGGTTGGACAGTGTTCTCGAAGCTACTAACATGAGTTTGGCCAAACTGCGGGAGGCAGTGAAGGATAGGCGTGCCTGTCGTGCTCTGGTCCATGGGGTCACGAAGAGTCGGACACGACTGAACGACTGAACAACAACAACAAGCTCTGGGGCTTCGTGTTTATATGGCCGGAGGGATGGCTGCACACATCTGAAGCACGTGACTTGTCCCAAAGAATCCTGGGAAACTGTAGCTTGAAGGTGCTGGGAATTGCCGCTCCAGTTCCCAGGGTTCTTTGGGGGAAGCCATGTGCTTTCGATGTTGGGCATGTGCCCAGCTAGCTCTCTTCAAGAGCTGCAACATTTACCTGCTTCCCACCTGTAGTTTCCCCTCCCCACCCCGCGGCCCGCTCTATTTACTGGGCGGTGGGAGAGCGAGAAGGGTGACTTCATTTTAACCACCACCACCCTTTCCCTAACAAACAGATGTGGCTTTGAGAGAGAATGAATTACAGATGGAAAGGGGGTCGTGGTTGTTAGGAGCTGGGGGAGAAGGAAAGCAAAAAGAACTGTGCAAACCGCAAAAAGTTCTCCGGTTGCTTTTCCTTTTTTGCAAAGCTGAGGATGGATGGAGCGACCTGGGAATCCTGGCAGATCAGAAACCCATTACAGATGTGAGGTTGGAAGAAAAAGGAGCAGAAGGGATCGTTCAAACACTGTAAATTTAATGCGCGGTGGTGAGGGGTAGGGGGGTGGGATTGAACGTGCTGCCTAGCAACAACAATCCAAACAGGAAATGAGCTGCCCCTCAAGGGAGATGCTTGGGAATTGCTAGTCAGGACAAGGAGGAGAGCAGGCAGTGGAATGCTGAATCAGGGCCAGTTTACAGACTTAGCTCAGTTAAATGGGAAAGCTTTTCCTGGCCTGCACCGCATCAGGCTTCACAAAGGGTAGGGCTGGGTGGGTTGCAAGTTTTAAATGCTCTCCTAAGGGGGCAGGGGCGACAAAACAAAAAATCCCTAGGCTTAATAAAGCAACATGTCCAAGAGGAGTCCCGTCTTCTTTGTTTACTAGGCCTCTCCAAGAGGTTTGTTTCCCCATATGGGGGAGCATTCAGACACGCCAAATGCCCCCAGCCGGAGCGTCCTTTGAAGTTTTATTTGCTGGAGCAGCTCTGACAGCCAGGCACAAGCTGCTGCTCCTTCTCTCCCTCCGCCCCTCTCTCTGCCGCTGCCGCTGTGGAAACTTCAAAGACTCCAGATGTGTCTACAGTTCACCCACACAACCGTCGCATGTGTGAGCACTGAGCTTCTTGGCTTCGTCACGGTCACCATCTCTGCAATATTGGTTCTAATATGTCTGTGCTCTTAACAGAAGGCATCGGCGGCAGCTGTGGGATCTGTCCAAGAGCTGGACCATCAGCAGATCTTGGAGAGGCTGGGCCAAGGTGCGTTTTGGGGGCCAAACTGAATTTGGTGTCTGATCAGGTTTTTCTGTTCATACTGAGTCCACGTAGGGTTCTGCCGTAAACTGCTGTATGGATGAGCCAGAAAAAAACCAAAAAACTCCAGGCCTCCCCTTGCTTCTGTTCTTAATTAAAGCGATGTTATCACATCAGTTTTCTCTCCCAGTTGTGGGAGTTCCAATGCACAGAAAACATTTCCCCTCAGGTTAAAAGGATGGAAACCCATCCATTGCCCAGGAAATGTTTATACTTAGTTCAAGAGCCACAAATGGAATAGGATCAACTTTCCTGCCTGTTGCACAGTGGAATCTGCCTGGGACGTGGAGCCAAATTCTTAGTAATTGACTCAATGACTTTTTAGAGGAAAAAAGCATTTGTGGGAGCCTGAATCAGATGCTGGAAGCAATGGCCTTTAACCCTTCATTTCCTGCTGCAGCCCTGCGTGGTGCTCCTCTGCAGCCACCATTTGCATGAAAAGAAAGAGTTTTACTTTTAAAAGTTATGCACACAGTTGCTAACTGTATGAATGACGTCGTGTTAAGCTTTGCTCTAAGCTGTCTTGATGCGGGACGCGGGTGGCGCTGTGGGTTAAACCACAGAGCCTAGGACTTGCTGATCAGAAGGTTGGCGGTTCGAATCCCCACGACGGGGTGAGCTCCCGTTGCTCGGTCCCAGCTCCTCCTGCCCACCTAGCAGTTCGAAAGCACGTCAAAGTGCAGGTAGTTAAATAGGTACCGCTCCGGCGGGAAGGTAAACGGCGTTTCCGTGTGCTGCTCTGGTTCGCCAGAAGCGGCTTTGTCATACTGGCCACATGACCCGGAAGCTGTACGCCGGCTCCCTCAGCCAGTAACGCAAGATGAGCTCCGCAACCACAGAGTCGGACACGACTGGACCTTATGGTCAGGGGTCCCTTTGCCTTTTATGCTGTCTTAAGGGCCGGCAGAAGTACCATATATACTTGAGTATAAGCCTAGTTTTTCAGCACATTTTTTGTGCTGAAAAAGCTGCCCTCGGCTTATACTCGAGTGAGGCGGGTGGTGGGGGTGGCGAGAAAGAAGCCCTTTCTCTCCACTCGTGCCGCCACCCGCTCTCCCCAGTCAACCATTCCTTAAGAAGTGTACAAGAATGGCGGTTCTTTACTCTCCCCAGGCAGCTTGTTCCATTCCTGAACTGCTCGCATAAATGCAAACTTGGCAAAGGAAGAAGCAGCCCAAAGGGTTGCTTTTGGGCTGCTCGTTCCTCCTCCTCCTCCACAGCGGCAAAGGTGAACCGGCTTAAACTCAAGTCAATAAGCTTTCCCAGGTTTTTGTAGGAAAATTAGGTGCCTCGGTTTATATTCGGGTCGACTTATACTCGGGTATATACGGTAGACTACAGCCCATGGACGAGAAGACGGCTGGCTCAGATTCCAACTGACCACTTAATCCTTGCTGCAACTCTTGAGAAGATGCTAAGTTGGGTAGTCCATTATATAATCCCAGAAAGACTCTTCCTGACAACAAGCAGCAATGTACCTTAAGTAGAAATTTAATTTAAAATGCTGCAATGTGTGCCCTTAAATCTTGCAGGTGGCACGTTCAGTAATTACTTTTCTTTCTTTCTTTCTTTTGTAAGTGTTGTTGCTTGGCAAAGGCAAAAGAATAAGTCATGTTGTGAACCGCCCTGAGACCTCCAGGTATAGGGCGGTGTAATAATAATAATAATAATAATAATAATAATAATAATAATGTCCAGTGCTCAGTTCTTCCCACTTGAGGCTTGCCAGCCGAACACGCGAAGCAACTTCACTGGAAAAGCATTGGGCTTTGATGTGACACAAGGAGATAAGGAAGTTCTGTCTGGATGACCCTCCACATTGCCTGGAGAGGTCATTGCAAGAGGACAGAAGCCGGGAGAAGCTGGCGCTTGCTGCTCATCCTTCAGTTCTCTCCCTGTGGCTTCAGCATTGGCATAGTCTCCAACATTCCTCAGATGAAAATGGGGATGCTAGCCTGGGCTTTGAGTTGCAGCTTCTTCTTCCGATCCAGAAGGCTCTGGAAGGCGCCCAGCTCTGTCTCCAGCACAGCCACTTTCTCCCACACCGTCACAACCTCCGCATCTGGGGGTCCAGGGGCTTTGGCCATCCCTCAGCTTCCTCCTCCTCCTCAGAGGCCAGGGCAGGGATGCAGGCACAGCTCCTGACCGACTGAGGAACGGGGGAAAGGTGAAAGGGCATTCAAGTGACCCAGGTCTTGTTTTCATAAAAACAGGAAGTGACGCCATATTGGGTGGGAGCCGGGAGGCATAGATCTAAGAAATGTGTTGGAAGGATGCATGGATCTGAACTTCTGGTAACACGCTGAATCACTGTACTGAAGGAAAGGCCCCTTGGGAATTTGGGTCTCTGTGTGACAAAGTGAGAAGCTGTGATGGCTTACGAGTTTTCGTGAGCATTTCTGGGTCAGTTGGAGACTGTGCATTGGCTCCCAAGCATATTTAATCAGTAGTCGCCCTGCATCCCGTTTCCTTTTTTTCTTGCTCATGATGAGTAACTGTAACATCTTTGGAAAACATCCAGGCATCCCAGGGTGGCCTTTGCAACAAGGCCGACTCCTGCCATTGCAGCCTCATTTCAAGCATCTATGGCACACATGAGCTCTGCTTTCTTTCACCTCCTTTGCATAAGGCGAGATCAGCTTGCCTTGCACTTTGCAAGCAAGGAACACGAATGTGTGAATTAGCCCCTGAGAAATGTTCCATGACTGGGGGTGGTGTGTGGGGGAACTGAATACACTACAACTGAACATGTGCTCGGAAGGAAATTAAGGACAGGCCTTGAGAGAGGCTCTAAACTCTCTTGCAAGCAGATTGTTAAATCTGAAATACCTAGAAGGAACAACCTCTCCCTGTTACGCTTTCTGTAATTCTTTGGTATAGAAATCCAGACACTGCCAGGAAAAATGGACTGTTAAATGCGCGCGCATACACACACACACTTTCTAATGTAAAAAACAAGTATTCCCATTTCCCCTTTCATTGCATAAGCAAAGGAAGGCGGAGAAGACAAAAAATTCAGGTCTTCATTAGAGATCAGAGAGAAACTTAAATCATTTAAAAAAAAAAAAAAAACCCCCAGAAAAACAGAAACAGAAAGCAAGGCATGTTTCTTGTCTCTGCCAGCAGCTTTTAATTACCAAAAGGTTTGTGAGTCTGGTCATCGAAGTAAAGTTCTGAGGGTTTTGTCTTTGATGGGATGGCAAAATAATAATAATAATAATAATAATAATAATAATAATAATAATAATAATAATAATAATAAATCCAGCTCACCAGAAAACAGGAGGAAAACTTTCCTTCTACGAGGTGCTTCCATGTGATAAGGCAGAGAGCTCTGGACAAACCTACCAACTGCAGAGACTGGGCTTCAGTCCATGATACTCAGGGCCTTTGCAAAATATTTTCCATGCACCTTTGCTGCAGCATAGATGAGACTGAAGCTGGTTCCCAGATGCCTTAAACGGATGCCTTAATCAATGGCTCCTCTGGATCACTTCTGAGGGATCTTTCCCAGCCCTGCTGACCCATGACCCTTTCAGTGGTGATGGTCAAGCCCGTGGCCTGGGCCCTTGGGCACGCAAAGCCTTCTAACATTAGCTGTGGCTTCCGCTTACTGGCCCTGGGACCCCGAGAAAAGGCGAGGTGCATAGCAGCTACTAGAGCAAGCGCCCAGCGCCCAAACCAAGGGTGTTTAGCCAGGACTTTTGCTCAGGGCGAAGCCTCCAGAGGGCGCCATTGACGCTCCCAGCCTGCCAGCCAATCTGTGATGAGCCCAGGCTGCCCAGCCACTCCCATAGGTCCAAAGAGGTTTCGTTTTCGCCTTTGTCAGCTGATCCCATCCTGCCCACTGAAACAGGCAGTGTTTCATCCTGCCCCATCACCTCCTCCACACCGGTGTGTGTGTGTGTGTGTGTGTGTGCAAAATAGCCGTCACCTCACACTGAATATAACTGATCTGTAGAAAGGACTTTGATGATCTGAAAACGGAGACTATGTATGTACTTTTGTAACCCGAGAAAATCTTCAATAGGAACATATTCTTTTTTTAAAAAGGTGATTCCAGCAATTACTGTGTCTCAGCAAGAATCAGTGGACCAAGTCCTCCAAAGATTATAGTAGCAGCGACTGCACTGTGGAAACAGACATCGCATTAGATGTTCCATTGGCAAAACAGAAGTAGCAGCAGCTTCTCCAAGACGGAATAAGTACCCACAGGAAATGCTCTGGCTTGTAAAGTCAGCTTGAAAGCCTCCCCCCACCCTTTTGGCAGTGCTTTGAATGAAATCCCCTGCTGGAAAGGGAAACTGGATCTCTTCCAGGGTCAAAGAGATGGACTTGAGCAGAGGCGTAGCACCTTGGGGAGAGAGGAAGGACGCAGGCGCCAGCTTCTTTAAATATCCTTGTTGTTCCGATTTCTAAAGAAAGGGGTGACAAATCACTTCAAAGCTATGTGCAGGGGTGGATCTGTTACGGAACTAATGGAGCTTCAGATTCGGGACTGCTAATCCCAGAGGGGCCCCAGAAGTGACTTCGGTCCACATTGCTTAAACGACTCAAATGGTTATTTTTTTCTGTGTGTATACTGTATTTCACCAAATTGCAAACATGCGCTGGATTATGGAGAAACCCAGTAGTAATGTACGGAAGTGAGAGCTGGACCATCAAGAAGGCTGATCGCCGAAGAATTGATGCTTTTGAATTCTGGTGCTGGAGGAGACTCTTGAGAGTCCCATGAACTGCAAGAAGATCAAACCTATCCATCCTTAAAGAAATCAGCCCTGAGTGCTCACTAGAAGGACAGATCCTGAAGTTGAGGCTCCAGTACTTTGGCCACCTCATGAGAAGAGAAGACTCCCTAGAAAAGACCCTGATGTTGGGAAAGATGGAGGGCACAAGGAGAAGGGGACGACAGAGGATGAGATGGTTGGACAGTGTTCTCGAAGCTACTAACATGAGTTTGGCCAAACTGCGAGAGGCAGTGAAGGATAGGTGTGCCTGGCATGCTCTGGTCCATGGGGTCACGAAGAGTCGGACACGACTGAACGACTGAACAACAACAACAACAACAACAAAATACTGTATTTCAACAATCCCAAAGTTGAAGAGTTAGTAACACAGGTGTTGCAAAGGTGGAGCGTTGTGGTAAATTGGCTGTTCTGTTGAAGAGTGTTTAAAATCTTTATGCATGCTGTCTATAGAAAAATGGCACATCAAGGAAGCTCTCATATGATGCAACCGCACATGAATATGCTGCTAGAAAAACCAGAAAACGAGTATTTTGTAAAATGTGCTTCATGCAATATTATATAATCCCAGTACAGCAATTTTAATCAAAGTCACAGTTGTAGTAGTTAATTATGATTTTTAAGTGATCTGCTGTGGAACAACCTCATTGAAGAAGGTAACAGTGGTAACCCAGACTTTGTTGCTGGTTGCGAAGGCCCCTCCTCCATAACAGTTCAAGCTTCAGGACCCCCCAAAATGTAGGTCCACCACTGTCAATGTGACATCTTTCCCCTTTCCCTCCCCCCACCCTTTTCGTTTAGTGATTTATTTAAGTGAAAACAACAGGACATTCCTGTTAAAGACAAGCTTTGTGCACATGAAAAAAAACCCTGTCCCTTATTGAGAATGCAAACAAAATAAAGACAGCAATGGTAATGAACACCCATGGATCACCGACACAACCCCCCCCCCCAGCCCAGTTGCTGTCCTGATCTGTCATAACATGGCTTAGACTTCAGGGATTCTCAAACCTGGGTCCCCAGCTGTTGTTGTTTTTTTCTTTCTTTCTTTACAAAAGGTTTATTTGAGCATCCCAAGGAGAGCCATGAGGAGCCACTTTAGAACTTCTGGAACTGCTTCTTGGTGCCGGCAGCCTTGGTCACCTTGAGGACGTTGAACCGGACCGTCTTGCTGAGAGGACGGCACTCGCCCACTGTCACAATATCTCCAATTTGCACATCCCTGAAGCAAGGGGACAGGTGCACAGACATGTTCTTGTGCCGTTTCTCAAAGCGGTTGTACTTGCGGATGTAGTGCAAGTAGTCCCTGCGGATCACAATGGTGCGCTGCTGCATCTTCATCTTGGTGACTACGCCTGATAAAATACGGCCCCGAATCGACACATTGCCAGTGAAAGGACATTTTTTGTCAATGTATGTTCCTTCGATGGCCTCTTTGGGGGTCTTGAAGCCCAGACCAATGTTGTTGTAGTAGCGGGGGAGTTTCTCTTTGCCAGTCTCTCCCAAGAGCACACGTTTTTTGTTCTGGAAGATTGTGGGCTGCTTCTGATACGCCCTCTCAGTCTGCGTGTCCACCATCTTGGCCGCGCGAGGCGGAAAAAAGCACCCCCAGCTGTTGTTGAACAACAACACCCATCATCCCTGACCGCTGGTCCTCCTAGCTAGGGATGGTGGGAGTTGGTAATGCAACAACAGCTGGGGGTCCGAGTTTGAGAAACACTGGCTTAGATTGACCCATAACTGAATAGCTCCCCAACTAAAGATGGAGAAGGAGAAATCAAACACACACGTGCAATTTTAAATGCATTTAATGTAAGGTGCAATTTCACTCTCGGACTGTGGCGCTCTTTCTTATGAATGAGAGAGTGAGATTGCGTAGTGGAAAATTATTCTCTCTCCCATATACTGGCGGCCACTCTGTTAAGTTAACTAGCAGTGGCAATCAAAAGGGAGGAAGTTGCATAATTAACTTATGAAATTTATTACCACCACAGGGCTAGAGCAAATGAACGCAGAATGGTTTGATCAACAACTGCCATCCGTTGGGTGGTATTCAACTCAGTTTTGCTTGGAGCAGATCCACTGAAATAAAAGGACCCAACTCAGCCACGCTCATTCATTTTAATGGGTCTACTCTGAGTAAGACATAGCTGGATACCATCCATTATAACAGAACCTTTGTCTATGGAAACAGTATACCTGTGAGCGCCAGAAGGAGAGCAAGACTTATCACCATTTTCTTTTTTTCAAACAAAGAATATGCAGCCCTGGCATTAATTCCAGAAAAAGCCACCTCTTCACTCAGAGCTGAAATTTCAGTCTCAGAAGCGCCTGTAGGAAAAAATGTACAGGGCAGTCAGATTGAGGAGATAGCCTAGTTGCTCTCAAGGGTAGAAGCAGCAGCAGCAGCAGCCGCGGAAGCAGTGGACCATTGGGAGTCCAAGCACGCCATGGTATAAATTTAAAACAATTAGAAAGAACAGACACAAAAAGTGTTCACTGCCGGAGACAAAGTGACCTAGAATCCACACGATGCTATACCGCAGTCGTCTGCTATAACTCACAGCAGAACGTGACTAGATTCAAAGGCTGCCTTTTCCTCAACTGAAGCCACTCAATTTTAAGTACAATTCACAATATACTTAGAAATCTGTTATGAAATACCATTTCTCACTTTTGAGCTGGAGGCAAATCACTTCCAGACAACTGATTTAGTGAGCGTTCACGAGAATGTCCGCACAGCCATTGCGGGAGAGTTAGAAGTCGTCAGCTGTCCACCGAACATTCATTCTGTTTTGTTTGTGGGGAGGTTATACAAGTTTGTGTCATGCAATTGTTCTTTCACGATTTCCAGTGCATTTTCCTGCCACTTTCCTTATCACAAAAAGTATTAGAAAGAAACCCCCACTGAAGCACTAAATCCACTTGGATTACACAACCTACCGGTATGTTTCTTGTATTGTGGGTGAACCCCATCCACAAAATAGTGACAGACAATAGTTCTATGTGAGTTGAAAGCGGGTAATAGAACAGGGGTCAGCAAACCTCTTCAGCAGGGGGCCGGTCCACTGTCCCTCAGACCTTGTGGGGGGCCGGACTATATTTTTTGGGGGGGAATGAACGATTTCCGCCCACCCGCAAAGAGGCCTGAAGATGCTTCACTTTACCTGTCCCACTTGTCGTCCCAATAGCCGCAGTTGGGTTTCTCCAGCCGGCCAGGTGCCGTGGCGGGGTAGGAGGCTGTGTTGGCCGGCAAAGACAGAAGCAGCAGCCCCGGCGGAGGAGCCGCGGACGGAGGTAGGGGAACCGGGGAAGCGCCGGAGCTTTTACCCACCACCTGCTGCGGTTGTTGCTGCTGCTTCCCGAGAGGCAGTGCAGAGAAGAAGACAGAGGCACCCACCAACCTGCAAGCAGCAGCCACGGCCACCGCAACAACCAGCCTGAACTTCATGACATGGGAGGAATGAAGGAGGGACGCAAGGAGGCAGGCAGCGACGAAGAACACATGTGAGGAAGTGGTGCGAAAAAGGGGCGTGGAGAAGAGAAGAAGGGCGGACTGAGGGAGAGGGAAGAGGAGCAGGAGGAAAATGCAGTAGCAGCCGGCAGCTGGCATCACACAGTGCCGCCCCGCTGAGGCGGGCGAGCCAACTCTCGCCATTGACGGCGCCCGGCATGGGACAAGATTGCTCCATCCCTGAGGAGAAAAGCACCACCATGTGAGGGAGAGGGAGGCAGAGGGAAAGAACGTGCGTGCTGGCGATCCACGCGGCGATTCCCGGACCGTCTGCGGGCCGGATCTAGAAGGCAATTGGGCCTGATCCGGCCCTCAGGCCTTAGTTTGCCGACCCATGTTACAGAATATAGTCATTCATGGTTTAGATATTAATTTGCCCCTTGAGATATATGTACAAGCCCAGAAAAAAACGATCCGTTTAATGCTTGCTTTGGATGATTAAGGTCAGAGGTTGGAGTCACCCATCATGTGGACCAAGATATCACTTTGCTATACACTTAGGCAGGGGTAGGCAACCTAAGGCCCGTGGGCTGGATGCGGCCCAATCGCCTTCTCAATCCGGCCCATGGACTGTCTGGGAATCAGCATGTTTTTACATAAGTAGAATGTGTGCTTTTATTTAAAATGCATCTCTGGGTTATTTCTGGGGCATAGGAATTCATTCATATTTTTTTTTCAAAATATAGTCCGGCCCACCACATGGTCTGAGGGACGGTGGACCGGCCCACGGCTGAAAAAGGTTGCTGACCCCTGCACTTCTAAGGGTTACATTCCTGAAAAGACTCTGGGCTTCAGTTACTCAGAAAAATTGGCTGCTAAACAAAGACACCTTCAAGCACTTTTTAGAGATGAATGATTTCAGTTAAGACCGAGTTGTGCCATAAGACCAAGCTAATTATGAGATGCACAAATGATTCTGAGTTATATGGCCCTCTTAAGAAGGAAGGGGCTTGTTTGTATGTTTGTTTGCAAACAACCCACCATTTGAAAATGTTGTGGCAGTGTACAAAAAATAAATAAACATGAAATACAAAACACAAAGCTAGAATAGGAAGACGTCAAATCTATTTGTAAAACCAGCAGGAACAATATTGAACAATGCTACCCTGAAAAGGACTGCATGAGTAAGAAAAAGCCCTTAAGAAGGTGCCTAAATGAACAATGCCAATTGGCACCACCCTAATTTCCTAGAGTACGATATGGCTTGCATGCAATACCAAGCCAGAACATGGTTTAGCATGCATGCACAGGCTCCTAGAGGAGATGGCCAACACATTTATTTCTCTTCTGTTTCCTTCTGCTGCTTGCTAAATCATGGTGTGACTTAACGAGTTATCTGAACCTGGGCTCATAGTTTGTCTCTCTCCGGAAATACCACAAGCTATAAGTTTCCCTTCGACAATGTGTAGCATCATGGCAATGAAAATAATAAATGGGGTTGGGGCGATAACACACCCCTGTTTAACACCTGACCCCACTGTGAATGGTTCACTTTGAGAGCCATTGTTATCTCCAATTGTTGCTGTGATATTATCATGAAGCAGCCAAAGGATGTTCACAAATTTATCTGGGCATCTGATTTTCAGAAGGACTGCCCACAGAGCATTATGATTTAATGTCGAAGGCCTTAGTCAGGTCAATAAATGCCATATACAGGGGTTGGGTTTGCTCTCTGCATTTTTCTTGAAGATGTCGGGCAGTGAAAGTCATGTCTGCTGTCCCCCTAGAAGGTCAAAAACCATTTTGGGATTCAGGAAGGCCTTTAACACACTAAGTATATGGAAAAGGACTGAGCCACAGGTTTCCTCATCCCTGGGCTAAGAAAAGCTACAAATTGGGAATTATCTGAGACAAATAGCTCTCGATCTGCAATATGGGGGTGATAATAGTAAAGGCTACCTTTAGGGGACTGATGTAAGAATTCCAATAAGGTAATGTATTTGAAACATTGAACATTCTACAGCACTCTAATATGCATGCTGAGTATTATCTTTCCTTATTTCAGCAATAGACTAGAACTAAAAATAGAATGAAAAAACATGCAGTATGTCTCCTGTATATCAATCAACTGAAGCTTTAGCTGATTCACTGATTACCGTTTGCAGGCCTCATTACACAATGTTGTTTTTTGATTAATATTTTGTGCTGTAGGAATAGGTTTACGACACAGCCCCTGAACTTGGAGCGGTTAAGTGCCAATCTGGAGGGGGAACGTCAGCATTTGGTAGTAACAAAAATATTTCTGCTGAGATCACACGCTCTCAGTAACAAAACGGAGCCAGCTTTGGCCTGTTACTAATTTCCTTTTTGGTTACTTACATAAGTCACTGCTGGAATAAAAGGGGAAAGTAGCCCCTGGGGAGCGAAGACGAATAGTAAGAGAGTAGGCAAAGGGAAGAGCCAGCAAAAGGCTTTTGAACATGTGATGTTTGAGCATAATGTGATCTGAGATGCTAAAAATTTTGCCCATGGTTTTTGAACGTTGTGGTACGTGGCAATGCTTATTTGTAAGACGGCATTTTTCATTAGTGACAAATGCTGACGCTAACCCTCAAGAATCAATGAAAGCAGTGAACAACCAAATTGCCATTCTGTCTCCAAGCAGTGAGGATACAGAATGGGTCGAGGAAGAATATACGAGAAGCCTACTGGACCTGGCCAAAGGCCCACCTCGCCCAACATCCCATTCTCACAATGGCCAAGCCCACAAGCGCCAGCACTCTCCTCTTGTGACCCCCAGGAACCAGCACCGTTGGCTTTATCCTCCATGAATTTGTCTAATCCTCTTGGTCACCCAGGTTGGTGGCCATCACTATCTTTTGTGGGAGCAAATGCCACAGTTTATGTAACGTGCAAAGTTCTTCTTTCATGGAATGGCCCTGGATTCTCACATTATGAGGCAGAAAAACCTCTGCCTACCCACATTCTCTACAGCGTGAATCATTTCATCCATCTTTCGTCATGCCATTGCTTACTCATCTTTCCTCCTACAGAGTGGTTCCATCCCCTTGGTCATTTCAATTGCCCTTTTCGGAAACCTCCCCAGCTCTAAGATATCCTTTTTGAGGTGTAGCAACCAGAATTGTTCACAGTACTCCAAGCGCAGTTGTGCTATAGATTTGTACGAAGGCATTGTGACAGAAGCAGTTTTGTTTTCAGCCCACAACGCAGAATTAGCCATTTTCACAACTGCCACACAACTGGGTCAACATTTTCACCAAGCTGTTCACCACAACGCCCAAATCACAGTCCCGGTTAGTCACCACTAAGTCACGTTGAGACTGTATAAACATTACCATTTACTCCATAAACATTGCTCCAGTGCGCTCCCAATCACACAATGTTAGCCACAAACCATCTGCATCCTGTAGCTTCTTGAGGGGAAACAGTCCGGTTGGATGTGGTTTCCCACAAACCAGCTCCCATCCAATTTGAAAATGGAAGCCACATTCACTTTGCTCTTAGGTGGTGTGTACATTTTGGACATTCATTGCGCATGCGCAGCTAGTGGCTTCATTTAACAGGAGTTTGGAGGGTGGCAGGCAGAGGGAAACAAATCAGGTAATCGGACAACGGCATGCACAGCAAGTAAAAATGTGTCTTGCAATGCAGTTTGTGTGTGTGAATTACCTCACTGTGTTTTAAGCAGTTAAACGGATTAGCCCTAAGATGGAAGATTCTATACACTCTGGTTTAGTAAGAGTTAATCCACCTCCATCTTAACTGACAGCGTGTCCTTTAGGGGCGGGGCGGTTCCCGGTTTAAAAAGGAGGGAACAACCGTTTTGGCAGTTGGAAGGGGAGAGAGTGGGGAGTGTAGAGTGGAAAGAAAAAGAAGAAGAAAGGTGTGGGGCCAGGATAGTGGGTGTTTTGGTTAGGATTCGCCGCACTCTACGTAACCTGTATCGGGAATCTGTGCTCATGCTGCAGTTGGAAGTCTGATTCATACAACTTCTTATTTTATACGTTACCCAGTGGGAAGGATACACAATGGTATTACTTTTTATCTGTTTCTTTAAACAACAAGAAAACAGAAAAAAAGAATTAAAAAAAAAAATCATGTCGCATGAGTCAGAAAAGAAATGTTCTAACCCCACCTTATTACCCCTGTACATATCTGTCCGATCTGGACTAAAAATAAATAAGGGTCCGTGAGGCTGGAAACTGATGGGTGTAAAATAGAACCACAGCTACCTGAGGTGTGCACATTTTATTTTTTCCTGAACCACTTTCTTTGGGTAACAGGTTTTGCAGGATTCAAGAAATGAGCAGAGAAGGCTCTATCAAACCAGCTTCGGGTCTCCTAAAATGTGCTCTCTGTCTCTGGTCTAAGAAGGGCCAAGGGTGGAGGAAAAAATAAATGAAGAACCGGTAAATAAAAGCAGAGGGGACAGCTGAAAGCAACCTTTCACAATTAAGACTGCATTCATAACTTTGTTTACCTGGGAGTACGTCCTATTGAGTACAATACTGAGGGGGCATGTTTAGGACTCACCTTTAAAAATGCCACAACCAGTGAAAGAGCCACTGCTCACCTGCCACCCCACAATACAAATGTTTTTCTTAAGTACGGTACCATAAACCCAGCAAGGGCGCAGAGAATGCAATAGCACGACTGTCAGGAGAGGGCCAAGGATGCGCAGCCATACTTCTCCTGCCTCTCCTATCCTCACTCCAACGGGACGGGGTGCAGGTTACCAAAATAAAGTCCAGGAAAAGCATGAGCAGGAGGCTCGTCGCTGAGGCCACCATTGTCCCCAACCCCTTTCCAATCCAATGAATTTTTGAAAAAGCCATGAGGATGCTCATCCTATCATTTGGGGGCTCAGACTACATTCTCTTTCTCTCTCTCTCTCCCCCCTCAAAAATAAGCAAGCAAGGTGCAAAAGCAGCACTACAGACAGCTCTGACTACAACAATATGGATGCCTGTCTCAGAGAACTTGCGGTCCAGAAGGAAGCAATGCTGTGCATGCTCAGAACCGGCAGTATCCTTGGCTATGGCACGGCAGCCACAACCCAGCCCTAACTCCTTTGCCAACTGAATGCCTCTTCTTGCTCTTGCTATGTAAAACTCTGCTGCCTCAGTTCAGAAGAGGGGGAGGCAAAACAGCTGGGGAAATGCTAATATATCACAGGTTGTGCTTACTTTGTTTCTGCCCTGGAGATGGGGATTCACGCTTAGGCTCATAGCTACATGGACAGGGCCAACCGTGTGTGTTCTTATCACAAAACTCTCAGCCAGCAGGGATCATTAGGGGAGGCAGGGGAAAGTGGAAACAACTGCTAAATATTTGCACAATTGGTTCCGCTCATGTGGTTGCAGGCCTTTAAAACAGGGCTCAGCAACCTTTTTCAACCGTCCCTCAGACCATGTGGTGGGCCGGACTATATTTTTTTGCGGGGGGAAATGAATGAATTCCTATGCCCCACAAATAACCCAGAGGTGCATGTTAAATAAAAGCACATATTCTACTCATGTAAAAACACACTGATTCAAAGTAGGGAGCTTTCTACATCCAACCCCTCCCCCAGCCATCCATTCATCTAAAAAAGAATGATCAAGTTTCAGAGAGCATTTTAATCTTACATTTTCTTACTCATGTCCGGGGTGGGGGGTGGGTTTCCTCTCTAATACAATGATGAGAAAGCAAAGCCAATGGCTGTGGAAGAAGAAAGATGGATCAACAAACTAGTTTCTACATAAAGACATGGTATGTTTCTCCTCCAAAGGAAGCCAAACCTAAGGAGCAGTGCCCTAAAACATGGGTAGGCAAACTAAGGTCTGGGGGCCGGATCTGGCCCAATCGCCTTCTAAATCCGCCATGTGGACGGTCCGGGAATCAGCGTGTTTTTACATGAGTAGACTGTGTGCTTTTATTTAAAATGTATCTCTGGGTTATTTGTGGGGCATAGGAATTCGTTTGTCCCCCCCCCCCCAAAAAAAATATAGTCCGGACCCCCACAAGGTCTGAGGGATAGTGGACTGGCCCCCTGCTGAAAACGTTTGCTGACCCCTGCCCTAAAACATCTTACTGCTTGGGGAAGTGAGGAGCCCTGTCAAAAGAGGTAACTTGGGAGAGTCCGGCATGCTGAAGGCCTTGGGTTTTCTCGTTTTCTGCTCGACAAGCATGAAATGGTGACGCATCCATTCTAACCAAGAGCATTCGGCCAAGAGTCCAGCATGGATGACCGGACTTGGGCAGAACTGGCCATAGCACACTAGCAGACATGGCTGGCTGCACATCTGCAGGTAAGTTCGTTCACACTCAGCACATGGCTCTGGAATCTTTCCCTCGGCCCTCTCAGTATATAAATCAAGCAGCAGGGAAGTTTGGAAACATGACGAATATTTTGGCTGGAGTGCCTCCTGCTTTAAAGACCCAGAGAAGAAAAAGGAGGGTGGAGGACGGGGGGGGGGGGCGGTACAAAACTAACCATGCTCCGAGTGGAAAAGGCGGCTGAAATTTAATGTTCTTGGAAGCTGGCCCTGGGCTGTTCAGACAGGGGAAGGCCAGGGACTCCCCAGTGGGGGCATTGCTCCCTCTCTCTGAAATAGCAAAGAGAGAAGCACTGGAATCAGTTGACCGCATTGTTCAACCATTTTGTGGAGGATTCCAAGTGGGAATGAAAGCCACAAAACAAAACAAATCATAGTTGTGCGCTTGGAAAAGAAGGCGACAGAGTGATTTCATGCTGGATTGCAGCCCTGAATGGAATACCATGCTGGGCCAAGGAAGGGGAGCAAGCTGGCTCTAGATTTTTTGGATACCTTATTGCCTGCAGCAGCAGAAGCTAGCTTGGTGTCCTATACATGTTGTTGAACTACGGCTTATATAACCTCTCACCATCTGCTATGCTGGCTGGAGCAAGACATAGCCCAACCTCACCTAGAGGGCAACCTCTACCGCATGCCTAACACAACCTTCTTTTTGAGAGAGAAAGATAAGAAGAAAGAGCATGGATGGGGCCGAGAAGAGAGCCAGAGAGAGAGAAAACACATGCTATTGTCGCAGGCACCCCTGTTGTTGACCAGCAAGAGACTCCAGGGTTCATAGCTTTGAATTTGGCACAGAGACCAAGTCAAGCCCCTGTATCTCTTTCCAGCTTCCAGATCCACACCAGTCTAAAAAACCAAACAAACCTAGGTTAAGGTTACCAGATTGTTTTCAAAGAATCCAGGGGCACTTTTTTTTTTGAAAAGAGGAAAAAAAGGTTATTAAAAAGTTGTTTTTTAAAAAAATTAAGAAGCAATACCTTCTCTTCTGTGGTCTCCTCTGTCGTGCGGCCTTCTTCTAGGCCCAGGCCTGCTCTCTTGGAGCGCTAGCCGCCATGGCGTAGGCTCGGGCCGGGCCTGGGCTCAGCCACGTGTCTTTGGCCAAAAAGCAGTATTAAAAATAAATGTCAACCTAACCATGTTACTGGGACGCGGGTGACACTGTGGTCTAAACCACAGAGCCTAGGGCTTGCCGATCAGAAGGTCGACAGTTCGAATCCCCACGACGGGGTGAGCTCCTGTTGCTCGGTCCCTGCTCCTGCCAACCTAGCAGTTCGAAAGTATGTCAAAGTGCAAGTAGATAAATAGGTACCGCTCCGGCGGGAAGGTAAATGGCGTTTCCGTGCGCTGCTCTGGTTCGCCAGAAGCGGCTTAGTCATGCTGGCCACATGACCTGGAAGCTATACGCCGGCTCCCTCGGCCAATAAAGCGAGATGAGCGCCGCAACCCCAGTCGTCTGCGACTGGACCTAATAGTCAGGGATCCCTTTACCTTTAACCATGTTACTAAACTGCCTTGAAAGATGGACGGACTGCTTTGAAAGTATTTTCACAGGGCTCTCTTGCCATGAAGCCTTCCTAACACCACCTTTCCCCCTATTAGGGCTGAGGACCGAGGGATTAAAATTCACAAGCAACACCAGCATTTTATTCAAAACAAAGTTATTTCCATCTAAAACGGAAAACGACAGCTGAAGAGTTGTAGATGGAAAAGAAGAATCAGCTGGCAGTGCTGAATCCTTGCTAAGCCAGAGGAGAATTGGGAGGTGGGTGGTTTGCCCCCACTCCCAAGATATTCATACTTTTAAAATAGACACACACTAAATTCAAGGCAAGACATTTCAGGATTTGGTTCCAGCTGCCATGTGTGTGCAGTTAATTGAAACCAGTAGGGTAGGGTCCAGAACTGAAATGACTACGGCTGGAGACAGTCTATAATAGATTTTGTTGATGCTGGTGTTGCAGAGCCATTGTTGCCTGTGGTAGAGGCACACATTTCTTTTGTCCTGCAACAATCCCCGGTCAAAAGGCAAAAAAAGAGGAAACCACTTGCACAACCTAGTGATGACTCAGTAAGGGTAGTGCAGCTCACTAGCAGCAGCAGGGTCCTCTCAGGACTCTCATATGTCCACAGCCTTCGTGGTTTTTCTGCCACTCTTCATCTCCTTTTGAACAAAGCATGTTATGAACCCTGGAGACATCAACAAGATCACTAGGATATCAAAAATTAGATGTGGGTGCCTTAGGATGATTGAGAGAAGAGGAAAACTGTGTTGCGTGATATCTCAACTTCAACTGCAAAGGCCGCGAGAGTCATTTTGTAGTTTGTTTTTGAAAGCTGAAGTGAATATGAATAGGGGGCATTTTCTAAACTATTTGAGATGAAACCAGGATTTGGTTCCGAATGCTCACTTTGCAGGGAGCTGCAGCCAATCTCCACTCTCTGATGGGTGTATTTGTACAGTAAGCACATTCCCAAACAAATGCTCAACTTTACGTTTTCTAGTTGTACACTGTAAAAAAGGTCATGCATGAAAAAGCTTAAAGGTAAAGGTAAAGGGACCCCTGACCATCAGGTCCAGTCGTGTCCGACTCTGGGGTTGCGGCGCTCATCTCGCTCTATAGGCCAAGGGAGCTGGTGTTTGTCCGCAGACAGCTTCTGGGTCATGTGGCCAGCATGACAAAGCCACTTCTGGCGAACCAGAGCAGCGCACGGAAACACCGTTTACCTTCCCGCTGGAGCGGTCCCTATTTATCTACTTGCACTTTGACGTGCTTTCAAACTGCTAGGTGGGCAGGAGCTGGGACCGAGCAACAGGAGCTCACCCCGTGGCAGGGATTCGAACCGCCAACCTTCTGCTCGGCAAGCCCTAGGCTCTGTGGTTTAACCCACAGCGCCACCTGGGTCCCTTAGATTCAGATTCAGTATCTGGAGAAGTGTGCATGCACACGAAAGCTCATACCAAGAACAAACTTAGTTGGTCTCTAAGGTGCTACTGGAAGGAATTTTTTTAATTTTTAATTTTGTTTTGACCATGGCAGACCAACACGGCTGCCTACCTGTAACTTCAAAAACCTGGTTGGTGAAAGGGACAAAGAAATGTGCATATACATGATGGGAAGCTAAGCCTCTCTCAAACCATCTACTCTCTTCAAAACTATTGTCTGTTTCCACTCCAACAAGCTGACGGGAATCTACTGGCATGCATGGATGTAAGGAGTGGCTTCTCCAGGTTCTGAATTAGTAGCCAGCAAGCTATTTTATTCTGACAGTTCTTGTACACTTCAGGGTAGATAGACGAAGAACAGAACGAGAACTTGATTTAAGTACGGCATTGTTTAGGAAATGTTTACTGGATACCATAGTCGCAAGCTTGTTTTGTTCCCGTGTAATGGGTACCAGACATCCATAACTAACCCAGTGATTACTATATTTATTCACAAATAATTTTGTTGATCCCCCAACCCGAGGCGTAAAGCTTCAGCTATAAACATCAGCCTCTCCTATTGTGCAGGGTGCTTTGAGCTGGCATCAAAAAAGGCGCATCAACATGACTTAATTCATCAATTGGCATGAGCCACCAGGCCAGCAGCTAAGCATTCATTTAGGGCTCAACTGCTACGTTATTGCATTATTAGCCTGTGGTGTACAGAATGCCTGTTTCAAGCATTTGCTATTCATTAATTCAGGCACCCCCTTCTAGTGTTATGCAATGGGTGAAGAAACTGCACCCACCCCGCACTTTTCCTACCCAAGAGCTGAAATATCTGGTTATCTTATGTAACCGTCTACATTATTTCCTCCTGTGCTCCAACATGCAACAAGATTTTGCTTTTATTCATTTGACAGACCTCATGGTTCCTTCCCCTTGAAGCTGACCGACTTTGTATGAATTCTTCCAAACAGCAAGGGGTGGGGGTGGGGAGTGGGTAGGAAAACAAAACAAAACAAAAATATTTAACAGCGATAGGGAAAAAAAGCATTAAAACTCCAGATGTTTTCCGAAGGAATCAGTGTAGTAATGAAACTGGAAGCTGTTTGACTTATGGAGGACTATTGAAGAATTCACAAATTTATGCTCTCCTTCCCCAGTACCTACATCCAAGTTTTTTTTTGCTGGGCCCACAGCAGAGAAACCTCTTTGAGCTTTCCCGTACTCCCCTTCTTCCCATGCCCATTGTTGCATAGTACAGAGAGAATAAAGAATTTAAAAGGACACATTTCTGCAAAGAACTGCAATCTATGTATTGACACAGCATGAGGGGGTGGATAAGTAAGTGGCAAAGGGAGATTAGAATGTGGATAGGTAATTCCATTCCTGAAGTTCAGAGTGGATCCTTACGTAACCAAAAATGGTACCAACTGCACACAAGCTATCAGGAGGGGTGGCGGTGGCACTGGGGAAATACAAAAATATTTAGGGAAAACCTTGAAAGTGAGAAGGAACTCGCAAAAGCAGCTCTTTGAGGACTGATAATGTTCCATGGCAATGTGATGAAGGCTGGCTGTTGGCGGGGGATGGGATCAAAAACCAGGTGAGAGGTGGTGGGATGGAGGAGTATATGAAAAGAAGGCTGACTGTGACACCAAACAGGAGTATTCCACACTACAGCGTTTTGCTGCAGGTTCCAGGCAGGCAACTCACCCTGCAGTCCATAGGCCAACCACACACCAATTTTCTATGTTCCTAATGACTGAATCACCCACCACCAGGTTCCCTCTTCCTCCCAGCCCTCCAGAGAAGTATCATTGGCATGAAAGGGCAGCTGCCCATGCTCCAAGGAAGGGGTCCCTTCTAAGGGATTGTTTCTCTCTTCCTCAGAGTGAAACCTTCCTTCCTTGAGATCCTTTCTAGGCTAGCCATTGTGGCCTCAAGGGAACAAACTTGTTCCCAGAGAGCCAGGAGCTCGGTGCATCGAGGACACCCTCACAGCTTTTGTCCAGCAGGCAGGCATTTGTTCATATGGCAGACACTGGGGAAACCGTACACCCCTTGTTGGCTTTCCAAATGCATAAGTTATTAGAAGCTGAGGTTTTGTTTAGATCAAGGAGAGGAGGGGCAGAGTAGCACGCCCCGGCCTCACCCTGCTGTCAAATTCACTCCGCGGTTTAACTCGCCTTCATGCTTTGTCGGCTGGGGTTCACTTCAGTTCGTGGACTCCCCATCGCTCGGCTATTCTAAATTTATTATGCCTGGCTAGTTCCCCCTGGCTACTATTGCAGTCAACAAAGTCAATGTAGTATAGTACAATAATTGTTGGACTGGGGTGTGGGAAACCTGGGCTCAAATCTCCACATCATAGAATGGTTTTGACAAAGTCATTTTGACTAAACATTAAATGTCCTCACAAAGTTATTATGAGAATAATCACCTACCTTCAGATATATGCCTTGAGCTCCTTTAGCAGAAGGCTGGGATAAGCAAGCGATAAATCTGTCTATTGCACAAAGCAGAACAGCATGCCAAATTTAAATAATCAAGGCTGTTATGTGCAGAGAAGTTAAGACAGGTGAAAAAGACCTCCCCTGAGATTCTCGAAAAACACACGTTTCAGGCAAGAGTTACAGGCTCCCATGGCAACACCATCTGAACTGCGGTGACCCAGGTGTGCCCCAGACACTGTCTGCAAGCACAGAAGCCGTGTGTATGCTTTGGAAGCAGGTCTCGTCAGAAAAACCGACAACCAAATTCTGCTGCGGTGAACTGAACTGAATGGTTTTACGAGGGAAAGAAATCCCTGGAAAAAATGGACAGAACCCCCCAGACAAATTAATTCCACATTACTGTTTAGCAGTATTAAATACTTTAAAGGATTGTAAAAAGTTCCATAATTTGGAAATAATGAAAACTCTGCTCTGTCTCATTGAAAGAACACCCGAAACTCAAGGAAAACCAACAGTGAGTCTAGAAGTATATGGTACTATCAGGGAAATAAGGTAGAAAGGAGCTTTAGACCCAACCCGCCAGATGTTAATCCACCTAATTTCTTAACAAGAGCTAAATGAATGTATTCTAAAACGGTGTAATGAAGTAAAACAGCACTAAATATATATATATATATAAATAAAATTCCTTCCAGTAGCACCTTAGAGACCAACTAAGTTTGTTCTTGGTATGAGCTTTCGTGTGCATGCACACTTCTGTGCATGCACACGAAAGCTCATACCAAGAACAAACTTGGTTGGTCTCTAAAGTGCTACTAGAAGGAATTTTTTATTTTTTATTTTGTTTTGACTATGGCAGTCCAACACGGCTACCTACCTTCTCAAGAATATGTTCATCTTACCTTAAATGCAGCTTCCCCTTGAATAAGTAGCAAAATATCATTAAAAAAAAGTTTCTACCTTTTTGCCTTCAGTAGGTTCATCTGATTGTATATTTATTGGTAAAGATAAACAGTATAAAAATGGTTTGTTTTTCAATAAGAATGGGCAAAGACTGAGGATGACTTTTTATGTCACATATTATATCTATTTCCAGTTTAATCCTGTGTGTGTGTGTGTGTCCATGTATTCAAATAAATAAATCCCATACCACATATCGGAATGGAAATCCCAACCACATCTGCCAGACGTGAACTAGATTAATAGCACAATATGTTAGTTATTTAGCTAGATTCTCATCAGCTGCTGTGTGGAAGGTTCCGTCCTACTGGGGAAACAGACCAGCCAGGAGGACTGAACCTTTCACTCAGCAGCTGGTGAAAGGAAGGTTTAATACTGCTGGTGCTACTTTTGCCAGCGCATCTCCTATGGGAAAGCAAACCTACCCCTGTGGATCAGCTTTGACAGGTGGATGAGATCACAAACCTATCAATAACCGGACATGATGTCAGGGACTGACTGGATAAGGAAGAGTGGCAAGCGCTGTCTACTCTAGAGCACAGGGATGACACCCAAGACGACTTGGACCCCGGATCATGGTGGTGGGACACTGGAGAGCAGTCTGGGAGATGGAATGACCTAGGAGGTGCTGGAATCAGGGTTTGAGTGGGGGTCAGAAGGAGGCCCTTCCAGGACAGGGCTAGAGGCTGGGAGTTGCAGTGTGAGCACAGACTCAGAGAGGAGTCAGAGACTGCCCTTGCTACCCAGCAACATGATAATCTCAGACCTGCTGGCTCTCCTCCCTCTCTGACACCCCCCTCTAGGAGAGTCCGGCAAATTTCTGAGCAACAGGCCAGACAGGCCCAGAGGAGGAGCCCTCCCGACCGACACAGCCTTTGTCTTATTGGGAGAGATCCAGAGTGAGAGGCTAGAGGCGAAGGGCAGGGCCAGTGGTCAGTTTCAGCAACATCTCAAGTTGAAGGAGTCGAGCCTGAGTAACTCTGCTGTGTTGTTACTTTTTATGGATGACCCAATTGCCTGATGGCTCCTTGACACATGTCAGATGACTGACAGGTTAGTGGGCCTGCCCAAGTGTCAAAAGTTTGCCCATGGGTGTGGTGGGGAGATGAAGATCTGGCCCACAGGGCCAAAAAGATTCTCCATTCCTTTCCTTAGCTAAAATCATCAGCAGGACTCCTTCAAAGCAGCTTCACTGCCAAATTCCACCCTATTGTTAATATTAGAACCTCCTGAAATTTATTGTTATCATCATCATCATCGTCGTCATCATCATGAAGATGAGTTCTGAGTCAAAATGGTCCATGTTTAATGCTCATTTTAAAAGGTTCAATTTGTGTGCATGTATATCATGTATATTATTATCTTGCTGTGTTTGTCTTGGTAACACTACCTGTATTTGATCGTTTATTGTCAGCAGACCAAATAAACTGAACAACAACATGACCAAGATGTGTTGGTGAGGAAACTGTGGGATCTCAGAACCATTCCCAGTACTGCTTTGCAGTGATTTTCCTTGTTTCTTAACAGGGAAGCCACAAATGTGATCAATGTCTTTATCTTCTGGAAATCTTACAATTGATTTCAATGTCCGTAACACGCTTAACTGGCTATGGGATTTTGTGCCATCAGTAAGCTGATGGGCCCAGAGGTTTTTCCTTGTCATATAATGCCAGTCTCTGCTTATAGTCAATCACAGCGATATCTCCCAAGAGCTCATTTCAACAAATTCACATTGTGAAAAGTTCGTGACAAGTCTGTTGAATTGTCACTTAGAACCCAGCGTTGCTATTTTCGCTGATTTGACTCAAGTGACCATATTACAACAAGGGTATAATATTCTGGTGCTGTTTGGGAACAATTTATAGAGGTTGGGCTTTGATTAATGAAAGCTCAACATTGCATGGGGAGGAAATACCTGAAAGATTGCTGCTTCACCTAGGGAAGTGGATTGCCCTGTTGAAAAGTACTCTTAGCTGCTCCCAACTTTGTTGCCCCGGAAACTCAACACTTGGGGCATCTTGCATAAGTGCTCCAAGATAATGCTTTTTAAAGTTTGCTTCAAGATTATGAAGCTACAAGAGACTTGAGAGTTTAGTACTTGTAACATTTTAGAAAATTAATCAGAGGCTAGCTACATGCTTTTCTGCTGTGCTGTTTAGCACCCCAACCAATTTGCTCATTTTAGTTCTTGGCAATAGTATATTCCCATTTTGCCTCAACTCTTCTGAAAGCCAGCTTGTTCCCGCCAAATTTCAGTTGATCCAAGATGTCACTCCATTTAGAGAAAGCTGGCTCCACCCCCGAGACTTGCTGCAATAGAAATTTGAGTATGTAAAACGACAATGCACGTGGTCGAAATTTTTAAGTTATTTATTTCAGTAGGAAAATTCTATTTTTAAGTCCATACTTGTAGCCATGTTGAAATAGCTAATGCAAACACGCAATTCAAAATGCACGCACGCACACACACACGCACACACCTATTAAAAATCAGGAGGGATAAGGACAAGGAACAGCGAACCTGCACATCACTCATGGAGATCATAGTGCATTCAACCTCAATCAAAATGGTGCTTCAGGTCAACAGGGAAGAACATTCATTAAAAATGGCTTGTGTTTTGCGTAACGTGGACTTTGCATCTCTTTCTTTCTCCCCCTCCCATAAATTAACTTGTAGTAGGTTATGAGTAGCATAAGCAATAAATTAGTTTGTAATTCAGGATTCCAGGAATAGTAGTAGTTATTGAATTTGGACATTGCTGAACAATCAAGATGGAAAACATATTTCTCCTTATTTCTCCATTGCACCAAAGAAATATTTTTGGCTACTTGGTTGTTCAACAAGGCCAAGATTCAAGAACTATCCCAATATGGACAGTAGTTTCCTTCATCTATTCACAAACTTTCACAATGAGTCTCTTATGATACTGCAATATCCATTTCTAGATGTGAACATTTACTTTTCACAACCTGCAGCTGTCAACTGGTTGCACTATCATATCTGAGATTTAGACTTAAAAATATATTCGGTTATGATTCACATGGGTGGGTGGGGGGAATGTAACACTTTCCTCAGTATCTGAAGAAATAACAATTGTTTCATGAACAAAGCCTTCAGATTTATTTATTAAGTTAGTTTTACTCAAGTTTAATTTTGTTTCTCAAAACCCCAGTACATCAAAGCTTAAAGACAAATGTGTTACGTTACTTACCAAATTTTGCATAGGATTTTTTTCCTGATGAGTTCCATACATTGATATACTTTTAAAAAAGGAAACATGCTTTCTGTATGAGTGTTCAAATAACGCAATAAACCAAATGGGGGGCATGTTCCAATTTCTCTTGAGTGCCATTAGGTGACTGAAAAAATCCAATGAAAATATTGAAATGCTTTAGAGGTTATTTATATTTAGGTAACGAGAGTTCAGATGTGACCTGGTCTACCTTAAAACCTTAGGTTGCTAGTATGACAGAGACATTTCAAACACACAGCATCATGGAATGCTCAGTTCATAAATTGGGTTTAACTAGCTTGAAAGTCTATACTGTGTGATATCCAGAGCTGCTCTTTTAAATGACTCAAGTGCTCACACACTCCAATGGTGCTGATGTGGGTTGGGCCTGGCTGTCCTGAAGTGCCCAGCATACCATAGGACCTTACCACCTAGCAAAGGTCTGAATTGTCATCTAAATCAGCTGTATACTATTGTTAAAAAAAACTTGAGAATGGAATGAATCAAAACCACTGGGTCCACTACTATACTAATACTGAATTTCAAAGCAAAAGGAAGGCAACAACAACTGAGTTACTATACTGACTATTCAAGCTTCAATGAGGCTTGCATTGGGCTCCTTCAAAAAACAAAACAAAACACAATTTGCATGAATGGGGTAATGCATAGGAATAGTGCTGGTTGGCTAGCTCAGTTGGTCTTCAAACGGGTAATTAAGGCACTGGCAAACATCTTATGTAGATATGTTGTGCCCATCATGCAATGATGGGCAGGAAATGGCATTCTGCTTTGAAGGGACATTTTGCATCTGCTTATCATTTTAATTGCAGCTTTTAACCTTAGACACAAGCCATTTTTAATGGAAGAAAGGGAGCAACTTGCAACCAGCAAACTATTAAAAAGGATAATTTTTCAGGGAAATGAAAACTGGCTATTTAGTACCAGTTTTAGTGTTTTTCATAGCGGCCAGCATAACAAGTGAGAAAAGTAGATCAGGATTAATAACACTTAGGAATGAAAGAGAAATATGTACAAAACAATGAGAACAAAGATGCAACTGGAAAGGTCACCTCATGACTGAGTATCCCTGACCAATACACAGGGTTATAGGAATGTTGTTTCAAAATCAGCAAGCAAACTATGAGTTTTGCTTCACAATATTATTTACATCAGTCATTATAACTGGTGGTGGTGTGTTTCTAATAGCAACATTCACAACAGGCATTTACAGTTCAAGTGTTACCCGCAAACTATTTGTGCAAGCACTTTCAGGGTCATTTTTCTTACAGTCTCCATGTGGGGAAAAAATGTGTGAATCAAGGATACAGGTACAGTGCTTGCATCACATTTCCCCATGTACATTGACGTAATTTCCATGAAGGAAAAAGTCATGTGTGAAGTTCTCCTTACCTGTGGTTTCATTACATGGAATTTTTTTTTGGCTGAAATATGTCAGGAAAGGATTCTGATGACATTAAACAACTTAACATCCTGCTGTCCAATTACAAATGAGCAGGACAAGAACAAAATTACCGGTACCCAGGATGGTAGAATGAGTGAAAAACTAAGTGAAACACCATGTGAAACAACTGATCCCTAAAGTTTATTGCATGGGAAGTGAAGAAAATTGATGTATTTGAACTTAAGCTTGATAAATTCAGTTAAGGAGTGCTATAGAGATTCTCCAGTCAAGGTGCTGATAACAGCAGTGTGAAAAACAGGCACAGTAGGAGGAAGGTATTCTGTATTTGTTGTATGTTTTCAACCTTAATAAGGGTGTTTTTTTAAGATTTTAACAGAATAATTTTACTCTTTTGAATTAAACATTCCTTGTAGGAAATTTCAAAACATCTTATTAAACATCTTACCAAATTACTGCAGCACAATCAATTTCATTTTTACAAAGTGCTCACAGAAATCGGCACATTACTCAGAGAGTGTGAACTATAGTGTGAATCGTTTTGTTAAAATCAAAACATCACTTATTCAAGATACTAAGACTAATTGACTGGTTTTAGGTGGAATAATAAAAAACATAGAAAAATATATATATTTAGCAACCAGTATCTGAGGTCACAGGAAAAACTTGAAGCATTTTCAATTTATCACTGTCAAATAAATTTGACAAAGAATTCCTGCTACTGTTAAAATTCACACAGGTAGCTTAACATTTTAAAAAGTTACTTGTGATAACAAGCAATTAAAATGCCTCATTCAGACACAGATTGCTTTGATATTTTTTGGATGGGAGCCTTGTTTTAAAAGCCATTTGTTTCAAAGTAAATTAATTTAATGGAATTCATAGCATTGTGGTGTGAAATTTTACATCACAGAATTTAACACAATGCATTTTGAATCATACTGTAGTAACTAAATAGTTATTTCTACCATTAGTATCTTTAAAAGACTATTCATTTACAAAAGAAACTATAAAAGAAATATTATAAATCAAGTCTCCTTTTTTACCTCAAATTTTTGGTAAACGGGGGAAGGGGTGTAGTAACATGTGGCCATATGTAAAAAGATGTAAAAAGCTTATTTTTAACAAATTGACCACCTCATAAAACTGGAATGGCTCAGTAGTTGTGCGTAATCTTAAGACAATCTAAGTTCATGTAATGTATCAATCATGTTAGTTGAAACCTATGAAATTGTCACAACTCTCTCTGCTAATTCTCATAAACTAGAAAAAGCAGTTTCATTTTCAATCAAAGTTTTCTGATGAATGTATTATATTTGAAGCTGGATAAAAGCATTGGCAAAATGTAGTCAGGACCG
This sequence comes from Lacerta agilis, assembly GCF_009819535.1. NCBI lineage: Eukaryota > Metazoa > Chordata > Lepidosauria > Squamata > Lacertidae > Lacerta > Lacerta agilis. The sequence continues at coordinate 5,452,746 of NC_046317.1, read as the reverse complement.
TTTGCCAGCTTTTAATACTGTCTTTCCTACCTTTTGAAACTTGCTGTATGGATCTAAGAAAAGGCTGTCAACCCGGTTTGGTTTTCAGTCAATTTGTAGGATCATTATGTGTGTGCTGCAGTCACAAAAACAATCATCTCCATTTAACGTAGATTTTGATGTAATGAACTGGTCTCATGAACTCTACCAAAAAGGTTGTCTAGATTGTAGCTAACCATATCCTTAAAAGACTTCAAAACTAATTGAAGAGAAGATGTACTGTGCTATAATCTGGACAGAATATTGAAAAATTTCACAAAGGCCCATTTAGTGTGCCAAAAACCTAATGAAGTACCACAGGGGGGAAATGTAATGTGAATTGGCCCTCTGTTTGTTTAGGTTTTTTTTTTTTGCAAACCTGCATCATATAAACGGGTTCCCAGTTGCATCTCTCTACTCATAAAAACATGAAGAAGAAATATGGTTAGCCTGCAATGTATCTACACAATTGTTTTCTCTCTTTCTCTTAAAAAAATAAAAATTCCACAGGATTACCTTCCATAATACTAAGTACATACATTTATAGTGTTGTGTTGCAGATGTTTTTCGTTTTTGTTTTTTTTTCTAAAAAAAAAGCTTATTCTGAAAAGAAACATGTAGTAATTTTAAAAAGGAAAGTTGTGCAAATTCTGTACAGTAATACTGCTGGCTATGAAGATGTCTCTCTCTTTCTTTTTAATGAAACACCCAACATGGGTTATTGTGGGAAGACATGTAAACTAAGTGACACAGAACACCACAACAAGGTCAGAACTGAACATTCATTCTTCATGGGGCAAATATTCGAAACCTGTTAATATTATTATGGGAAGAAGAAAAAAGGAGCAGATTCAAACATCAATCGCTTAGAAATATGAACTGATATTTGCAGCTTCAGAGCAACTTTCATGTCGTTATTATTCTTTTCCTCTGCAGACGGCTGCCAGTCTCTGCCCTATCCTAACGAATTAGGGGGGAAGCTCTTTGGAAAATTTGGGGTCTGGAAGTATGAGTCAGCAGAATTCTACTCTGAAGCAGATAAAAATAAAAAGATTGTTACTCATCTGTGAATAAACTTGAGCATAGAGCTAACGCATGATAATCTGCAGAATGAATACAATCTTTTTCTCTTATTTACTAGGACTGCTGTGCTGTGGTATAATCCTACTTGCCTTCAAATGAAAAGAAGGCATCATCGGAAGGTTCTGAAGACGCCTCAAAGCATTTCAGAAAAGAACCACATGCAAAAAAAAGAAGAGAAAAGGGAGGGAGGCATCTTTTGAAATGCAACAATTTCCCACAAATGTGGTCAAAAAGTGTAGTTACACATTTGATTTTCATGTAGGAAATAATCCACTCTTATAAATTTTTATTCTATCAATGCTTTCTCTCATGCCAAGTTCTTACTTTACTTGGTTATGCTGAGGGTTGCATTTTGTGAGCTTTTGCTACGGAGATCTGATTTCTATATCTGATACAGAAGAGTTCAGTGCAACTCAGAATTCCAAACTACAAATACAGGCATTGTGCGTCCCAATCTGCAAGAAGAGATGTGAAGTAAGACTGTCACTTGTAAAATGTTATCAATGCAACAAAAGATGGGGCTTTAAACGGTAAACAGGCCCATTGAAAAGCTTTACAATGCATTGTTGGGGAAATAAAAGAATGTCACCCATTTGAAAATACACTGAGGAATAAAGGCTCAGTTCTGACCTGATGATATTTCCCAGAGCTTGCTTTACAAAATCCTGCAGACTATTTCTATCAGGAAATTTACAACCAAGAACTCTGAAAAAGGAGGGTGTGGTGTTTTAATGTTCAGCTGTTGTGCCACTTGTCGGAAAGAAAATCCCCATATACAGTACTAGGTTCCACAAAGACAGTGCTTTGAGAAAAAGAATAAACTTGCATATATTACATTTATCACATTCTAAGCATAAACAAATAAAACAGTGATGCCAATTATCTGAGCCCCCAAAGAACTGATATGAAGGGATACAAGTGTAGTAGTAACTGCACATTCTTCAAGAACACACAAGCTGTGTCCTTGCAAACCTGCCCATTAACACAGCCCTTAAGCGGTATGAGGTTTCCTTTTACAAAGAAACAAAGGGGGACTTTTAAATTCAAAGATAACAAAGTTAACACAAATGCGAATGAGCTACATCTGATTTAACCTAAGCACGGGCACCGCCAGAGGTTTCTTTCTTTCTTTTACACACACACACACACACACACACCACACACAGAGAGAGTATTTGGTGTTTCATGTTGGATTTCCTGTCATTCTTTAAGGCAGTGGTTTCCACAGGTCAATTCAGAAAATATTAAGCAGCAACATGGTCCATGGCAGTTCCTCTTGCACTTCCATCCCCTGAATTCTTAGTATGTTTTTTGTTCAGTACTTCAGAGATTTGAAACTCTGTTTACCATCTTTGTTCTGGCACAGAAGTACAGCTGGGCATGCTTCCGCCAGAACCTCCATCCTCAAACTAGGAGACAGACAGACAGCATTCACAAGTGTCATCTTCGTTCATGTTTTGAAGAAGTTTGTCACTCAAAAGTCATCAAGTTGGCAGGAACCTAAAAACATACGCAATGGTTTCGTAAGGAAAATTAGATTTCTAGGTTATAGAAATCTATAACCTAGTTATAGGTTATAAAACTGGTGCAAAAGGGAAACAATGGCTTCCTGCGAGGAATGAAGAAATCTGTCAATCTTGGTTTTGCTCAGTTTCTCATCTTTAAAATCTTAATTCAGTCTGTCACAATTTCACATCAGTTTGTGGTGTTTAGTTTTAAAAGCTCTCATGAAAATTCATCAGCATTTTTAGTGTGCATTTCTCCTATTTTTTGCTAACATAATTTTTGTAAATTATTTTCACTAATAGATGCCCTTCAATCTGTATTTCCCCCAATATATATATATATTTAAAAACCCATTTTTGTTAGATAACTGCATCACAAAATTCAGAGAAGTACGAATTTCAAACTCCATGTATTGTTTGGGGAAAAGCAAATTAGGCAGTTTTGCATTAAAATGTGAAACAGCCCCGCCTTCATTCCTACTTCCTGATGTGAAAATAAACCATAAGGTATCTTATCTTTTTGGGTATCATCTCCAAAGGCCAGTGAGCTGGAGATTGCCCACTACTGTACAAGTTTGCTTGCATGTGAGGAAAAATGTCTATTTTGTTTTCTTGCTTGCTAGTAGGATTTGTGGCCTGAATTAGGCAGAATATAAAGGGGTAATCTCTCCCCCTGCTCAATCTGGAGTCAATCCATGACTATTCCTGAACAGCACCTATGTCTCTTGATAAGATAGCAACAATAAATGTTATTGGACTGGGTGTTGTTGTTTTGCAGTTAAATAGTGATCTTATTCAGAAGCCAATTTATTAGCCGTGCTGAGAATATCACTCAGCCATTCACCCCACCACAAAAAATGAATGGGTGCTCCTCTTCTTATTCCGAACTATAGTTTACTATAAGAGCATAAATTCAATGATAGACAGACAAAGGAAGAAATAACAGAGGTTCTCAGGGCAATCAAAATGTTATTTTCTTTACCACTGGAGAGCTACACATTTCCATAAGGTCAAAACAGAAGTGACTGTAGGAATCCATTACAGTATTTTAGATTGCTCTTCCTAGTGAGATCCAAAGTTGAGGCACAACCAGTTGCAACCTTCCTAATTTCTTTGAATTCAAATAATTTTTCCCTCTGCAGAGAGTTTGAAGGTTGGTCAGAAGTTATAACAAGTCTCTCTGAAAGTGCACACCCAGAGCCAATCAGCTGAATGCATGACTTCAAGGAGATTGCAGTAAATCAGTTGATTGGCAGTTATAGCAACCTCCTTTAAACTTTGACAGATGTCAGTCATTTAACATCACTATGATAGCAGATGACTCATGTGGGTGGCCCCACCTACCAGTCAAAGTTGGCCTGAGGGGGGTGGGGGTTTAGGAATCGGCCCCACTGGCTGGATCTAGTTCCCCACTCACAATGTAATCGAACGCTTAATATTTGTGTAGGTCTGTTTATTTTTTGAAAGATTGTTTCTAAATTTAGCAGAGCCACTTCTTAGGTATTTTATGCAGATATTGGGAAAGGATATGCATTTAACATGGCATAGTAACTTTTAAATTTCACAATAGGGGCAGAAGGGTAAAGGTTATCTGCTCTGGATGTCTTGGCCTTGGTTTACATCTCATTCCTCTGAGTGCTGGATATGTATGTAATAAGGAGTGAGACGTTTGCTAGCAAAAAATACTGATATTGTGCTCAGGGAAAAGAAATATAGTACTAGATTTTTCAGCCATACTAAGTCTAGAGATATGTTTGTGTGCAAGTGGAATAAACTTGTGCAAATGCAACGGGACCCCTTCCTCATTTCATCCTCCCTGCAGCCTCAAAATCTGAAACAAGTGGGTTGGGGGGTCCCAGTGTATAGTATGAAAGCACATGAGGCCAGTACTTTGCTGAAACTGAACAAGTCTGGGAATGCTTAGGGCTTGGATGGGAGAATGCCTTGGAGTCAAAAGTTTGCTGCTTTGGTTACATGGTGGAAGAAAGGGACAATATAAATGTAAGAAAACTAAAATTAAATAACCATGTAAGTGGAGCACATTTTGAGGGAATAAAAACAACATAAACGTATATCAAGCAAAGCATGATTTCTACAGAACGGAATCAGGGTTCAATAGCACAATAGTTATACAATGCTGAGCTTTTAAAGATAAATCGTGGAGGGCATTAAGAGTGGGTAGGAAGGGAGAGTTTCACAGGGCATAAAATCTGAAAAAATCTGACAATTATGAACGATATTTACTTATATATCTATCCGTTCCTATGAATTACTTCTTAATTTTCCTTGGAAAATGGTGATTCATGTAGAATCTTTAACTTTGTTTTCATAATCTTGCTCAAGGCCCTCAAAGCAGACTTTATTTTTTATTTTATTTTTTTGGGGGGGAAACTCCTCTAATGCAATCAATGGGAGCCATTTATTTCATGGACTGTATGAGGAAATGTGACACATTGCCAAATGCTGCACTTTTGATTGCTTGTGTATTTAAATGCGTCCCATGGGAAATAAATGCAGACCAGGAACTCATTTTTACATGCACTTAACATGCACTCATTGTTTTAAGCTGCTAATTAGAGATATATGACACTACCTATCTTCAGTAACGCCAGGAGCTATTAGAAGAGGCCATTATGTGAACTGAACAATGGTTATTCCGAGCAAGACTGAAGACTGACTTTTGTACAGAATTGTTTAATATTTAGCACTCATTGCTAGTCGCCAAAGCAGGCCATAATTCCCTCACCTGCTGTCTGTTGCTCTGGCAGGCAGCACTCAGATGCTTGAACCACAGCATTGCATTCATTCTGTTACCAGCTTGAAACTTGTAGGAGTTCCCTAAATTACAAAAAGAGGGAGAACTTTCTATCATGACTAACAGACTTCAAGTTAAGCTCTTAAAAATGAGCTTAAATAAAAGAATGCAAGAAATGGGAAACAGAAAAATGCATATTAACATATAATCGTAATCTGAAAGATACCACATATTAAAAAAGAATCCCACCAAACATGGCCCTGAGTGGTGTATGGTACTTGAAAGGCAGGACAGTGTTAAGATAGATAGAAAGTTACTAAAGTAAATTAGAAATGAAAGCAGAGGAGAGAACGGGGGAAGTCCCCCTAATTAGATTGAAATAAGATTACAATTAAACTAATGAAGTATTGGTGTGTTCCGGTGTAGATGTTAGGTATGTATGTAGGTATGTATTTTCTTTCTTTTATTTTTGTTTTTCTTCTGTGTTGTATTTGTTGTTTTTTATGATGTGTTGTATTTGTTTATGCTTGTTGTGGAAAACCAATAATTTTTTGTAAAAAAAAGAAAAGAAAGGCAGGACAGACATTTTTATTTAAATTGATATGAACACAAAAATGAAAATATCTAGATCACATGTCTAATATTTCAGTTCATGAAATCAGAACCCTTGAAAATGTTAGATCTCTACTCAAAAGAGGGAGAAGCTATCCACTGAGCAGTCAAGACCCTCCTGAGGCTCAAATTCCTGGCATACAAACCAGGAGTTCTTGAGCTGATAAGGTAATTCCAGTCCAGTCCAGCTTTGCACATTCTGGATTCTGACAATATGAGGTTGAGAGCTTGATGGGCAAAGCAGTAATTGTTACATCTGCCCTGACTTGTCCTGCATGATGAAGAACTCAAATTCACAACCCCAGTTCTGTCCAAGGCTTTAATGAGTAAATCACATTGGTATATAAGGCAAGTTAAAGGTTGCAGGATTCAGCACTGAAACTACTAGTATGGAAGGCTCAAGAACTCTAGCTTTCAGATCACTTGCAATCAGAATTTCCCCTGCTACTTCTCAAAAGCAAGGGGAACAGATTATTGTTTTCGAATAAGGTAATTCCTTGAGACATTTTAATCTTGAGGAGATAAGAGAGCCATGAATCGTTTTAGTAATTAGAATTAAAATGCTTTTCAGCTACAGTGCTATCCTGAAGAAATACTTCATATAAAGTCTAACTTTAAAAATAGCAATGCCAACAGGCCCTGGAAAGCAGACTGGAAAAGTCACACAAATATTTGGGAACAGTTCTGAGCTAATTTATTTAATGTGGTTGTTTCTGCTTCTATAGTATTTTTACTGAATGGTTTAACTATCTGCAAGCCACCCTAAAATCCAATCTTGGACTGTAACGTTAGATATTACATTTTAAAATATGAAAAAATTCCCTCAAAACATTTCGAAGTGTCCAAACAGACAATGAAATATTTCTATAGCACAGTCATACCTCGGGTTGTGCTCGCTGTGGGTTGCGTTCACTGCGGGATACGAACGTGCCGAACCTGGAAGTACCGGAACGGGTTACTTCCGGGTTTTGGCGCTTTCTGCATGCGCAAAGCGCTGAATTACATCACGCGCATGCACAGACGCGACACTGTGTGATACGAACGCTGCGGGTTGCGGATGTGCCTCCGTCACGGATTACGTACACAACCTGAGCGTCTACTGTACACATTTTCTTTTGCTGACCAGTGTTTGTATTTTATTCTCCTGAGGTTCATTTGGTTCCAGAAAGGCAATAACCCCATTGTCCCAAGATCACCCAGGGTCCACAATCATACGGGAAGCTACCAAGGATATTCAGTCACTGACCTTTCTCAGAATCTGTGAGCAGGAAGAGATCTGGATGTTCTGGGTCATCAGCCATCATGACCATCCATCCCACAACGGATACAGTCTTACTCGGTGTAGATTTGAACTGGAGGAAAGCGGGAAGCAACCAACAAAACCACGTTAATGGAAAGAGGAAGAAACAAACAAACCAGCAAGATATGCATTAAATGCTGCAACACAGAACAAAACAGCACTGGCTTTTTATGTCATTAATGCAAAATAGATGTTCAAAGCTGAACAGAGATGTTACATGCTACATTTAAAAGGTTTGCCTCTCCAATCCAAACATAATGTAGAATTCTGATTTTGCATGAGTGAAAAACAGGTGACAGAAAGGATGTATACAGCTACTACCATAATTGGCAATAGGAATTGGCTTTTCAATTTGTCTGAAATCTGTTGAAGACTTCTTTCATACACTGTTCTGCTTCAAATAAAAGTTATTGGCCATTTGAAATCTGAGAAAAACAGGACTCAATTTAAGGAAATCAGTTTGTGTACACATTTTGGGATGAGTGTGACTTTAGTACCCATGCTTTAGGTAAAGGTAAAGGGACCCCTGACCGTTAGGTCCAGTTGTGGATGACTCTGGGGTTGCGGAGCTCATCTTGCTTTACTGGCCAAGGGAGCCGGCGTACAGCTTCCGGGTCATGTGGCCGGCATGACTAAGCCGCTTCTGGCGAACCAAAGCAGCGCATGGAAACAGCGTTTACCTTCCCACCAGAGCGGTACCTATTTATCTACTTGCACTGTGTGCTTTTGAACTGCTAGGTTGGCAGGAGCAAGGACCGAGCAACAGAAGCTCACCCCGTCGTGGGGATTCGAACTACCAACCTTCTGATCGGCAAGCCCTAGTCTCTGTGGTTTAACCCACAGCGCTGCCTGTGTCCCATACCCATGCTTTAGAGACCTGAAAAATTTAAATGCCAATGAAATGTTACCATTGCAGAATCATCAGACTGGAGATTATCACAAGGACTGCTTTACATTGTTTAATAGCTACAGAATACATTGTGCATGGTATGCAAGTTTTGTATACTAAGACAGATCAAGCTGAACTCAGAAGGCTGCTTCCAGAGCATTTCAAGTAGGAAGATTTACAGAGTTTGGAATTGTTTTTCAAGACTGCTGCTGAGCTGAGTTGGCAGCAGAAAATCAAGATGGAGGGGCTAAGAGAGGGAACTAAGGGAGAAAAGTAGGCTAAGGGAGAAAAGTAGGCAGAGCAGCAAGTATCCAGACAGCAGTAATGATTAACCAAAAAGCAGCAGGGGAAATATTTGCAGTTGTAGAACACACAGAGTTCCCAATGAAAGGAGGGAAGAAAAAATGTCCATTCTGCTGTGGGGGGGGGGGGAAGGCAAAGTACTGTCCTGGAAAAAGCAAGGCAGCTAAACTATTATCTCTAGCAGTGAATAAAGAGCAGGAAAAGGTAATTAAGATAATGCATGTTGCGCATTAAAATATGTATAATGTCTGTTTGAGTATATCCCTCTGGATGAAGATCACATATATCAATGGGAGATGTAGTACAATGCATTGCATACATGTTTTCTTTCTGTCGCCTTCAAGGACTTTGCGGCATAGTAGAAAAGCTGAGTTCCGGACAGCGCTGCCCAGTATTTTGTCCAAGATGCTACCTGCAAAAGCAAAGAGTCATCAGATTAATACCTTTAAGAGACTAAGGCAGTTTCATTTTCATTTTATTTCTTCAGATTTTTTTAGCCCCAGCCCATTTCAAAGGGGTCTTGAGCAGGGCAATGCTTGCAAAACAAAGACATTCCAAGAAATAAAACAAAATACAACAATATCTTTTACAGTAGATTGAAATGACATTCTAGTTTTCAGCCTAGATCACTAAAGAAATGGGTCCGGCAACTGTTTCAAAAACAAATGCTTCATATAAATCGATCACTTCCAAACTGTGCTGCAGTGAGCCTCCTCAAGGGCAAATCAGCATAGCAAGACAGACCCCTTGGTAAGTAACCCGCATTTTGTGGTAATCCACACTTCTTCTCAGTCTAGGAACGAGAAAACTATGAGAAAACAGGGAGAGCAATATGATGTGGGGGCAAACACACAAAGAGGAGAACTTCCTTTCTAAAAGCCGAGTTTCCACACTAATGCCCAGCAGAAGCAGCACGATTTATGGAGGGAAACACAAGCCGCCATGTTCTTTTTCAGCAAGTCCCCTTTTTATCTTTACTGTCACGTTGCAATCCATACAATGTTCTAATCAAATAAAACTGGCCCAGAGGCAAAACGTACATATGCATTTCCTTAAAAAATTGTTACTTAATTTGAGAAGCACAGATGCAACCAAATACTGACCTCCCAAATTAAACAAGATAGCACCACCATGTTACCGGTAGTAAAGAAGGTAAAGGAATGCAAGATTCATTAAGCAAAAAAGAAACCCATTCTTTATCTAAATTTAGAGCAAGTATAAATATAAAGGATGAGATGGTTGGACAGTGTTCTCGAAGCGACTAGCGTGAGTTTGGCCAAACTGCAGGAGGCAGTGAAAGATAGGCGTGTCTGGAGTGCTCTGGTCCATGGGGTCACAAAGAGTCGGACACGACTGAACAACAACAAATAAATAAATATAAATGTTTTGGTGATTCCAAAGGTTGTCACAGTAGCCTCCATGGTGACATGTTACAATCTGTTTGAAATACTAAGAATTTTGCCTTTGCATCCCTATTTAAAATGACTAAAACAGTTATATTTATTATTGCCAGCTTTGGTTTTCAGTAATGAGAGCTGATTCAATAAATGCGGAGATGTTCTTCTCCATGGTAGCGGCTTCTACTAGGACCTGTAACATGCAACAACTGGATCTGATGGAATTGGGGGGGGGGTCCCCTAGGGTAGTGGTAACTACTTCTACAGGGGTGGGCATCCCTCAGCTTAATATCAAAAGCTCTCCCCTCTGCAAGTGAACAGCTCAGGAGACTTGCAAGAGGGATCCTCCCTGTTAAGGCAGGGAGAAAGAGCAAGAGCAGGCTTCCTCAACCTCGCCCCTCCAGATGTTTTTGGCCTACAACTCCCATGATCCCAAGCTAGCAGGACCAGTGGTCAGGGATGATGGGAATTGCAGTCCCAAAACATCTGGAGGGCCGAGGTTGAGGAAGCCTGAGCAAGAGAATAAGAAAAGAGAGGGGGAAAGAAAGAAGAGATAATATAACCTCACCCAGTTTTGACTCTGGCCATGTCCACATGTGATCCCTGACAGATCACCTCTAAATGAATGCAGCCCAAAACAAGAACAAGGGTTGCCCACCCCTGTGCTACTTCAAGAATGCAGAAGTGGCAAGCGCAGGGCAGCTTCTACAGGGGGGCTCCAGGTATCATTTGACTTGGCTGTGACTTGCCACTATTTTATTTGATTTATTTCTATCCTGCCTTTCAAACAACTGACTGCTAAAAGGACCTGAGAAACATTTTAAACAATTCATTCAATGTCTTACTGTAGGTTTTTTGCCTTCTTTCAACAAAGTCTTTCTTCTGAGAACGCCTTGAATAGTAACAGCTCCTGGATACAAATGAACAGCTAAATCCTCAGACTCTGCAGAACTATAAAGAAGAATGAGTGAAAGACGGGAATACACAAAATATCCCAATAGCAGTTCTCCAAGCATTATTTAACTTGAAATTAACATCTGTGTTAATGTTGCCATGTCATTTGTTGGATTTCACTGTGGAAAAAGTCATTGGCTATGACTTTTGGCTGCTTCAATGGATGTTTCTCCCAGAAGCAGAAGTAACATGCCCTCCAGTTCAGCAAATTAATCTTAAATAAAAATAACTTTCAACATTATGGATAGACATAATACAACTACAATAAATCTTAAACAGCAAAATGTTCAGATTCAATTTCATTTAAAAAACAACAACACCCCACTCATCTCAAACGTGTGATTTTTAATTATTCAGGCCTGGTAGAAAGATGATTTGTTAAGATTCCGAGTTGCAGAAACTGAAAAAGCAAGAGCTAAATACATGCACAATACCACACCAATGTGTTTGAAAACAGTGACAGAAGCAGCATGAAAGCAGAAAGCTTGACCCAGAGCAGTTAATTTAATCTGTTTTTACATGGCTTGTGTTCTAACAAGTGAACAGCTGACCAGTTTTCAACAGGACAAATGTGACTGATGCAACTGTGTGTGTCTCAGTGCATGCCAAGCAGCTTTATGTGGGCACAGCCATCAGCTCTCTAGAGACAGTCTGAGAATTTCTGAAGCATCTTGGAAAAATTCTTCCATTCACCCTTCATCTGTTTTGTCAAGTGTAAACTTGACAGATCTAACAACCTGAACCCGTCAAGAGTCCACCAGTTTAGGCAAGGCATCCAATGCGTATCTTAACTCCAGATTATGCTTGATTTTTATGGTTGTTTGAGCTAGGTTTCTTGGATGGCCACAGTGTTACAGAGAATGAAGTTTAATTAGGAATGTAAAACAGCTGGATGTGTATGGAAGCTTCCAAGCAGTTTTGCATAAAATGTCATTCAGAATGGGTTTAAGCCAATAACTGATGTTCATGCAATTTATTAAAATATATGACTTAGACGGGGAAGGGCACCAATGCAAAAAATTTAAGAAAGTATTTTGAATATTAAGGAGCTCAGGTACCAACATCATTCTTGCCACGCCAATTACTTTCAAAATAATACTTTAAAAAAATACATTTAGGCTTTTCCAGGTAACAGTGCAATATTTTAAGAAACGAAATTTGCAGATCAGAACAAGCCAGCCACATTCTATAAAGATATGATTAGGACACAAAAGAGGGGAGACCTATTTTTAAAGGGAAAGTTCACTGACATGATTTGCCCAAGGAAGTCAGAAAGATCAGGAGTGTCAGATTGCATCCAATTCAATATCAACCAAGTCACCAACACCAGAGGAAAAAGTCTGACCCCTGAACACAAGGGGTTGGTACCTGCTGCCCTTCATGTGGCCTCGATAGCCATTTCGTGCCATTCTTGTCACCGGACCAAGAGAATGGTATAATCTGTTCCTGTTGAATTCCATTATAAATTGTATGTATTACACATTTTTAAATTCATAGTCATTATCATTTGTCAGAACACAGCAAACAGGCTTCCTTTCTGCCACATTGCTACTACATCTCGTTCTGTGACCAACAGCATACTTCATTGAGAAAAACAGCTTTCTTATTTGGACATGTGTTCTTAATATGAGCACCCACTGTATTTTGGCATTTTTCCTGGCATCCCCATGAACGGTTTGAGAATCAGAAAAGCTGCTTTAAAACTTATCTTTTTTAAAAAAGGCAGAATAGAACTCTACATTGCTAAACACTTAAAACATATTATGAGAAGCCATTACAACAATTTTGCAGAAAAATAACAGGATAATAATACCTCAAGTTTTGCCTAGGTCTTGCAAGTAAAGTATGTACTAACTGAGGGTTTGTGCGGGGAAACCTCGGGTGCAAACACACACACACACACGCCCAGACACAGAGCTTTTAAGCATGGACTTGTGCCTGGAAAGAGCAGGCAAAAGGCAAGTGTGGATAAGCCCTCAGGATAAATTAGCGTCATTTTTATGTGTAATTATTAGTTTATTTCCTAAATGTTTATACTTATTTACATTATTGCTTGTATCACAAGATGCAGTATTTTCAAAAAATATCAAATGCAAGGCTGCGCTTACATTGTTTCAAGTAATGGCACCTTTTACTTTTAAACAACTTCAGAGCTTAAAAAGAAAAGCACTATTTCCTATGAGCAATACAGCTGATTAAAATGGTAAAAATACAACCAGATCCATAAATTTCATTTGAATACAACTTCAATACTTACTACCTTAAATATTCACTAATTATTTTACAACCTTTGGTTAAGAAACAGTATTTACCAACAACTGAATTTTTTTGATGACTTAACACTAACCAAGAGAGGCAGGTTCAACCACATCCATTTTTGTAATGTATAAATGCCTTAATATCCAAGTTTCCAAGTCATGTACAATTGGGTTATGGCATAAAATCATTTAAAAATCAGGAAAAACTCACTTAAAATGCCTGCTTAAATGAATAAATAAAAAGTCTTCACGAAGTGTGAAGAGTTCAACAGGGAGGGGGCCTGAGTAATTTGAGTGGGAGAGAGTTCCACAGAATTGAACCGACAATACTGAATGCCTGGTTCCTGATTGAAGAAGAAGAAGAGGAGTTTGGATTTGATATCCCGCTTTATCACTACCCGCAGGAGTCTCAAAGCGGCTCACATTCTCCTTTCCCTTCCTCCCCCACAACAAACAATCTGTGAGGTGAGTGGGGCTGTGAGACTTCAGAGAAGTGTGACTAGCCCAAGGTCACCCAGCAGCTGCATGTGGAGGAGCGGAGACACGAACCCGGTTCCCCAGATTACGAGTCTACCACTCTTAACCACTACACCACACTGGCTCTCAATTGATTGATATGAGCTATGCATCTATCTGAGCCATTGGGGAACTACTAATAGGGACTCCCCCAAATACTTCAATGACTGGGCAGGTGTATTAAGAGTCAAGTGGTCCTTACAAGTATCCTGGACTCAAGTTGCTAAGGGTCTCGTAAATTAATACAAGAGTCTAGAGATGGTAGCATAAGGCAGCATATTTTATTATTAATATTTATATATCACTAGATCATAAAAAAATCAAAGCAGTTTACAATAAAAACTATATATAATAAAAACACATTAAAAAATAAAATTGGAGACCATCTACTAACAATTATGGAAAGATGTGTTCTTAATTGCTTGTGTAAGGATGCTAGAATAGAAAGGTTTTCATTTAAAGGTTGAAACAGAAGGCATCTGCTCAATGTTTACCAGTGAAGTATTCCACAGGACTGGGCCAATGACACTGAAAGCTCTATTTTCGTAAACAACTTTAAGGTTTGTTTGGTTTTTTTTTTTTTTTTACAATCAAGTGGTGTATACATTTTATGAAATAAAAAAAATATTCTAAATTACACCAGATGTTTTTGTAATAGGACTTCGCAAAGAAATATGAGCAGAATTGAATATACAAATTAGGGAGAAAATTTATCTAATAAGAAGAGATGAGAGTATTCTGAGAGAAATTTTGTACCCACATCGAGAGGCTGCAGAGAGGTTGCTAAATCCTCAGAAATTAAAATGAAAACCAGTGAGTAAAGTTCTTAACACTGAAAGAATTTCTTTACTGTTTTGGCTAAATATATATATATATTGTTTCACACAATTCAGAAGCCAGAGTGAATTGTTTATCCTCACAGGACGCCCTGACAAAAATAAATCTACCTTCAAGGACTCTTTCAATCTTGGAACACTGAAAAGAAATGGGTCTATTCTGAGTAATACTGTATTTAATACCACCCTTAACTAGCACAACTGCTGCAACACCTCTTCATTTAGACCAGCCTTTCTCAACCTTGGGTTCCCAGATGTTTTTGGCATACAACTCCCATCATCCCTAGGTAGCAGGACCAGTGGTCAGGAATGGTGGGAGTTGTAGGCGAAAAACATCTGGGGACCCAAGGTTGAGAAAGGCTGATTTAGACATTCCCACAGCAGCATAATATGACCCAAATATGCAACAAGCATATTCAAAAGGACCTGCTTTTAACTCAGAATGATGGTCTGATCTACTTTGCTTAGAATGGGATGCTCCTGTAATAGTTTCTTTATCAAAACACCTGGGTTATTATTGTCCACTGTAGTGGAAAAGGAAGAAACATAAAAATTACTAATTAGCAAAATAAAACTTAGCAAAATTAAATAAAAATGCGCATACACTTTCACAACCACGCCATGATATGGCCTGCCTGTTGGTTACTCTCAAAGCATTCAAAATTTATTTATTTATTTTAATTAAAACTGGGGACGGACGGACAATAATAATATTCAGATATACTGTACTTCAAATGTCCTCCACAAAGCAAGAAGAAGAAGAGTTTGGATTTGATATCCCGCTTTATCACTACCCTAAGGAGTCTCAAAGCGGCTAACATTCTCCTTTCCCTTCCTCCCCCACAACAAACACTCTGTGAGGTGAGTGGGGCTGAGAGACTTCAGAGAAGTGTGACTAGCCCAAGGTCACCCAGCAGCTGCATGTGGAGGAGCGGAGACGCGAACCCGGTTCTCCAGATTACAAGTCCACTGCTCTTAACCACTACACCACACTGGCTCTCTATGCAAAGAATCATGCATAGTCTCACTCTTTAAACAAAGAGCTACTGTTGTGTGGTTCTTTAGTTCTTGCTAGATCTGTAGTATTCTACAGGCTCTGCCCTTGGACTTGTGCCTCCGGCAAGGTACCTGCTTTATATATAACTGGGTGTGGCAGAGCACAAGGCAAACTTCACACTTTTGCACATTTTTAAATATATGTTGAGTGCAAGGAACGTCACTAAAATAAAGCAACGTGCCTTTGTCACACAGCAATTTCACAAATAATAACTGTTACGTGCTGTGTTGCAAATATTTTTAATTTCAATTATTCAATTCCAAATATTTCAAATATTTTGTACTGCTTTTCAACAAAAAAAGTGTTTCATGTGTTTCTCTAGTTTCATGTGCACTTTCCCATGGGTGTCACAGGCCTCATTAAGCAGATGTTCTCAATGGCTCCTAGCTCTCAGAAGAGATGTTGATGACCAGTGATATAAGAAGTCCATTCCTCGGACCTCTTTTTTTTGTTTTGCCAGACTCTCAGTGGCTTCAGGGGAAAAGCCATCCTGGCCTAAGTGTGTTACACTAAGCACCAATCGCAGGTTAGCGTCAAAAAAGAGGAAATGGCCTCTTTTTACCTTGGTAGATGCTATCAATTGCTCCTGTCTAAGATGTCACTTGGTGGGACTGCAACACCATGATATACTTCTAAATCCTTTTCATAGGCAAGATAGAATTGTGCAAACAGAACAGAACATTTTTGACAAATCCCATTGACAAGACTAGCAGATACCTTTGAAGCACTTCCAACTTGGAAGCTGCTTTTGATAATAAAGGACTTAATACAGGACAATTCTTCAGTGCAACTTTCACAACTGGTCAGAAAGTCCCTTAGCTGCAAGAATGGCCAGGCAACAGATAGATACATATGGTATTACTTGGGCAAAAATGTTTCTCATGCAATAGGGAGTTTATTCCAATATGAGAAATGTGAAGGGCACAAAGCATCGTGGTCTTATAGAATCACAGAGTTGGAAGGGACCCAAGGGTCATCTAGTCCAAATCTCAACTAGACCATACATAACAGATGGCCATCCAAACTCTGCTTGAAAACCTCCAAGGAAGGAGACACCACCACCTCTTGTGGGAGTCTGTTCCACTGTCAAATAGCTTTTACTGACAGAATGTTCTTTCTGATGTTTAGCTGCGATCTCATAAATCAACTGCTGCATGTAAGTCACCATGCAGAAATATTAACTACCAAGGTTGGTGGCATGAATGCAGTCATGTGGTTCAGAGGAGAAAAGCAGTCTATGAACAGTTCGGCCTGCCCCTAAGCAACAAACTGCACAAGCCACAGTTTTGGGGGGCCAGAAGTTAGTGATTGGCTCCTTGTGAATAGCACTATCACTTTCCGGATATCCACAATAGCAGTACTGCAGCACAGCTAAGACTAGTGAGAGCGGTTCCCTTAGGAGCTGCCGCAGTGGCACACAGAATGAAAGCCTCCAGTTCAAGATCCTGGTGCCTGTTGGACCTTGTATTTTCCAACTTACTAGCTTCCTGACCATGCTTGCATCAGCCTCTCTGAACTCCCAAGTCTAAGTTATGCTGAAGCTGTGCCATAAAATGTGAAGAGTTACAGAAGCTTCTTGTAGAAGAGGACAATGTACATCCACGGGGCAGACAAGACTCAACATGTGATTTTGGGCCTGAAAGCCCATTTGCCATTCCAGGAAGCACTGCAGGGCTGCTAGCACTCTAGGATACGACTCTAGGCTTCAGGCTATGAAGGAACTGGAGCTGTCTCTCCTCAGTTCTGGGTGTTGTTTTTGTCATGATCCAGCAATGATCTAGACACAGAATTGGTGGCTGCAGAGGCACTAGATGGGGAGCTGGGTCTGGGTGAGTGTTTAGAGCTGACTGCAGAAGATAGGAAGACCACTGCATCTGAGGTATTGGCCAAGAACTCACAGAGGAATCTCCCAGACCACCAGAGCCATTAGGACCAGAGTCAGGATCTCAACTGACACCCTTCCCTGAGCCAGAAGAACCAGATGCCTCCTACTGCACATCACCAATCTGGCAGCATAAAAAGAAGGCTATGGAACAAAGGAGGAATGTCCATTTTCATGCCAGAGGGCTGGCCTTTTAAGGTTTTCTCAAAGGGGAAGGGCCTGGAAGTGGCAGTCTGGAGATAGAGACATAAAAGGTCTTGGATAGGTTGCTCACTTGGAGCTGCCTGTGGTTCAGTGGCCTTCAGCTAGCTTGCCTTGCCTGCAGCCTTGCTGTTTCACCCATGGGTTCCAGCACTGACCATAACACAATAGAGGTTAACCGTTTTCCAGCTGGGAGTGGCAGCTAGCCTGGCCAGCCACAGATGTCAGACAGAATTCTCTTGAAACAAAAGTGCAGTGACACCATACCACTGAAGCATATTGTCGTGTGATATAGTTAGGATTGCTTCACATGCTATTCTGTTCTATTTCACGTAGGGAAAGCATGGAACCCCAAAACAGCTCCCTGACTGAAAAACAACTACTTAGGGATGAGCACACATTCCATGCATATTTTGCACATATTCTTCTACATGGAAACGCAGAAGAACTGTGATCTGTGAAGCATTTGAATGAAACAGAGATATAGTGGCTTCTCTTACCTTTCAAATGCTGGCCATGAAGTCTCTTCACTCAGCTCAGAACCATCACTGCTACCTAAAATCAAAATAAAGAGTTTAAACTAAATAATCCTCTCATTCTATGATATATTTGCCAATCAAAACGGAATGATCCATCATAATAAAGTGCTATTTAAAAATATATATTTATACTATTTAAGTCAATTTGTGTGTTAGAAGATAAATAGTATAAAGCAGCTTTTATAAGAGGAAATGAAGATGCAGGTTCATAACACTTGGGCAAAGAAGTACAGTTGTGTATTCTTGCTGCTGCTCTTCTAATATAGTTTGTTTTTACAAAATGCTGCTATCAATCTTGTTAGAAATTGAAGCACTAAAGGCAAAATAAAGTGAGTGTCCCTTGCTGGATTAATTCTGATTATTGGGACAAGCAGATAAAACCTACCCAGTATTTTATTGAAAATCAGCAATATGGGGGGGGGGGGCAAACATCATATGGCTAAAGCAGGGGTCAGCAACCTTTTCCAGCCAGGGGCCGGTCCACTGTCCCTTGGACCATGTGGGGGGCCAGACTATATTGGGGGGGGAATGAACGAATTCCTATGCCCCACAAATCACCCAGAGATGCATTTTAAATAAAAGCACACATTCTACTCATGTAAAAACAAGCTGATTCCCGGACGTCCATGGGCTGGATTGAGAAGGCGATTGGGCCGCATCCGGACCACGGGCCTTTTTGCCCTTTCCCAGAGGAAAAGTTTTGATGCTCGGCAGAGCAAATGATATAATGGTTGTTATGTTATGGTAGTATATAATTGTTAAAATTTGAAAATCAATAAAAGTCATATTTGAAAAAAGGAGGAAAAATTTGGATTCTTTTAATTCTTGTACAAAGGGGGGAGATATTAGTAAAAGGAATTAAATGGCCTACTTTCAGTTACATGCATGTTGAAAATACATGCCCTATGGTTCCTATGCCAGGTGAATACCACAAAAGTTCAATTACAGAATTTTAATATGATTTTTAAACCAAGTCAAATTTCCATTGCACAGAGAGGAAAACACGTGTGTATATTTAATAAATGTGTATCTTGCATTTTCACCACTAGAGCTTCCAAGATAACAAACAGTCCCCCTCAAAAAAATAATACATGAGGCATGAGGGCCAACTGCTGAAAGGATAATCAGAACTCCAGTAAGGGCTTTGAAGTCTCTTTGGATCCCAGTAAATTATGACACATAAACTATTCAAAAAATGTATGAAACAACTCATGTTTGTCCTGCACAGTGGCAAAAAAAGTTTTAGATAGCAAAGCAACATCACTATGTGACCCTCAAAGCCAAAGAGATATAGGTTCTTCTTTCCAAGCAAAAGGCCACAATTCTAAACACACTCGCTGAAGAAAAGAGAAAGGTGTCTCTGAATTCAGAGGGAGTTAAATTTTATTCTGAAGCTGCGTATGCCCACCCAGAAAAAATTTATATTTTAAGGGTAGAAAATAAATGTATGAACACGTAACTGAAAGGCCAAAACAGAAATGCACTTTATTATTAGTGTGCATTGAAGTTTATGGAGTAACAAAAGGGTAAGTCCCTATGCTGAGATGTGGCTGACGCATTTGCAATGTTGTCGTTAAATGAACGGGTGAGACAACACAAGAAAACAGTATGAAGTGGCGGCAAGAGTGCTAAAAGCTAAGTTTAAGCAATGGGTGGGGATGAGGGGTTAAGCACAGGCTTCCCGAAAAAGATGGTATTGGTAAGCTTGGAGGAATTTGAAGGAAAGGGTGGTGATACACACAGGGCTAGATTCAACTCACTGGATGCACTAGTGGAAGTCCATGCAAAAGGGCTTCCCTCTCCCCTCCTCCTCCCAAATTGGCTCTGGGGAAGATTGTTCCATTGGGACAAGCAGATAAGCTTGCACTGATGGAATGTTTGCAACCACACAAGGTTGAATTGCTCCCATAAACCCTAGACTTAAAAGGGCAGGAAGGGAGAAATTATGGACTTATCGAAAGGAGCAGGAGGCCCCTGTTTAGCTAAGGTGGAGGAGTGAAGCTCATTGGCATATGGGGACATGAAGGCAGGGAAATGAATGGTCACTGAAGGCATTAAAGATTAAGACAATGGAGCCATGCTGAATATGGGAATGGAAATGAAGCCAGTTTAGGAACTGAATATAATCCTGAGCAATGAGAGAGGCAAATCATTACGGCACTACAATTCTGGATTGAAGTGTCTCCCCTAAATCTCTCTGAATCATTCAGCTTGCACTCAAAACAAGTCGTAAGTATCTTCCAGCCCAGAAAGAACCTGCATTTTTCATGCAATTTCTAACACATCTCAGGGATTTGTGCTTTCAAAAAGTCTTTGTTACAAATGGGTAAAAATGGTGATACATGCAGATTCTTACTCATGATGCTTCAAGTTAGAGAGAACAAAAAAATCAGATTATTTTTCTAAAAACATTATGACCAGTAGAGTACATATGAGTCCAGATTGTGGTTTGGCCGTCAATTGGTCTGGGCAAGGTTACAACAGAAATAGAAATGTGATGCAATGACAGGCAGGATGTGAACAAAAGGTGAAATGGTTATGATAAATGATGGTTAACCCCCAATTAATTTAAGGCAACATACATATTGTTTATGAATGTTTACAAGTACCACATTTATTTAGTCCCAAACAATGTATGATTTCTGATAATAGAAAAAATGGTGAAATAATTATATCCAAAGCAATTAAACATAACATATTTCTGTGATATGTTCACGACACGAAAAGGAGATACACTGTAGTGGAGCCTGAATTGCAAAGTTAAAATAAAGAGAAGGCCTACTTAGGTTACAACTGTGCTTTCCTCAAAGAGATATTACACAGAGGACTTCTTCTGAAATAAGATAAGCAAGGGCTTGACCACACTTCTGTTTCTTCCGTGCCTAGAAAGCATGAGTCCAAAAGGTCTTCTGCTTGACCTATGTTTTCTAGGCACAGTTCCAAGTGGTTTTACCCTTGCCCTGCTCCTTTCTCAGGGAAAACCCAAATTGCCATTTGCTCCAATTGAGCGCTAAAGAGCAGCTTTTCCTGGGGGGAAGCAGCAGGATGAGAGGAAGTGTGAATAAGCCCCTAGTTGTATTTTCCTTTGTAAACATAAAAAACCAGTAACTAGCAGAGTGTCATTAGCAACCTGGAGCAGAATTCTGAAACAGTCACATATTCTCTAAAACCAGAAGAGGGAAGGTCCTTGGCAGAACAGCAGGTACTGGCCGGGTAGGGAGACATTCAAGAGATGAGAAAGTTTTAAGTCTCTTATTCTATACTCTTCTTCAGTTCAGCAAGGAAGGATGAAGGCAACCATTTAGACCTTATTTTCTTTGGTTTGTGCCTCACGTCCAGGGTCTTTCCTGATACTAATGTAACCCTGAGAACAGCATGCCACACCACAGACACTGTCAAACTTATCAATACAGTAAAGGCAAAAGGTAAAGGACCCCTGGACGGTTAAGTCCAGTCAAAAGCAACTATGGGGTTGCGGCGCTCATCTCGCCTTCAGGCCGAGGGAGTCGGCATTTGTCTGGTGTTTTCTGGGTCATGTGGCCAGCATTACTAAACTGCTACTGGTGCACGAAGGACTGGGACGAGTGCCAGAGTGCACGGAAACACGGTTTACCTTCCCGCCGGAGCGGTACCTATTTATCTACTTGCACTGGCATGCTTTCGAATTGCTAGGTTCACAGGAGCTGGGACAGAGCAATGGGAGCTCACCCCATCACAGGGATTCTAATCACCCACATTCCGATCGGCAAACCCAAGAGGCT
Organism: Lacerta agilis; assembly: GCF_009819535.1. Taxonomy (NCBI): domain Eukaryota; kingdom Metazoa; phylum Chordata; class Lepidosauria; order Squamata; family Lacertidae; genus Lacerta; species Lacerta agilis. The sequence goes on along the minus strand of NC_046317.1, from coordinate 5,430,880 downwards.
CAGTGGTTTAGACCACAGTGCCAGCAGCAGTATCAATGTTTGGTACTGGATTTGGCGCTGAGGATAGATCAACAGACACAGAGAGCAATGTTATGACTATTATAGAGCCAGCTGTTATTAATTACATTGACAGAACTGGAGAGACTGACATCACATGTAACATCACATATGGGACAGGTAACAATTGGCTGCAAAGTAAAACTGGGAGTGCGCTCATCAAGGGTAATCAAGCATGCCATCCACCCATAAGAGGGGCAGTCCAGAGAAGGCCAAGACCAAACAGGATGCATGCATGGCCAGAGCTGCTGCCTTGTGAGCAAAGCAAAATTCAGAAACCTCTCAGAAGCACTTTCACTTGGGTATTTCCATCTTTGGGCAGAAGGGAGTTGGTCACTAGACCAGATATTGGCGAGTCAATTGATGGGGGTTTGAGAGACATGAACTCAGGCTCCAGATTATAAAATTTATTAGTAAGAAACACATTATTAACATTTTATACTGAAGTTTTTTCAGAGTTTATCCTTTTCTTAGGGTAATAAAGCCTTATGTGGAACTGTTCCAGTACCATAAAAAATGATCCCTCTAATACTTTTGGATACAAGCCTAGAAATACCTTTCGCTGCTCAGTAGGCTTAACATCTTACCTATTGAAATTCCACTAGAAAGAGTGGAGCTCTCTGCCTGTCCCCTGGATGGGGCATGTGGTTCCATGACACTGTCATCTAACAGATGCCTTGGTCCTGCATTGGGGAATGTTGCGCTTTTGAACTCTGCTGTGTTCGTTTTATGAATAAAACTAGAAAAGGAACAAAGGAGATAAAAACAAAACGCACAACTACTTTAGGACATAACACGTTTTACGTATCAAGGTTATACATTTTCTCACTTACGTTTATATTTTCTCCACGAAAACAATCCAACACAGCATGGCAAGTATATAAACAAAAGAGTACGCCAAGTGTGTGCGACAGGGATCTATTGCAGAAGGGAATTACGCATTTTGAACATGGGCACAAAAAGTATGAATGTTTAAGTGGCAAAATAACTACACAGTGATTTACCACACTTTCATTTTCAAATGACTGCATTTTCCCTGCAATAGTGCTAGCATTAAAGGATTGGCTCCCTGGTACATGCACGATTCACAATTCAAGGTGCTATGTGTAGATTTTGCCATTAACAACTAGAAAATTTGGGAGCAGTTTCAAAAGTGAATGTTAAGCAACCCTCCCTGTGTTATAAACTTTCTAATGATGTCTTCATGAGTTTTTGAGGTGATTAATAAATAAGTGCTAATTTGCATTAGATCAGCTCATGAGGCACAAAGGGATATTTCAAATAGCAGCAAGGTTCCTACAGAGAATACTGTACAAACTGTGATCCAACTGGCCAAGCACAGCCACCAGCTATGTAGTGTGGCTGCCAGGAATCGGATATGACACCAGGCTTCTGAAGGCCCACACAGGTTGCAAAAGTGGGAGACTTTATGAATCCCTGGTAGCCTTCCATATGTGGCTGGTGGCGAGCTAGCTCCACCTTAATGAACCTAAAATAGGCCTGTGAAAAAAATTCAGCTGCACACTGCTCATTCATGGTGTCCTGGCTTATTTCTACACCATGGCTTTAATGATACATACAAAGCAGGCCGCTAGATGCTAAAACAAAATGACAAAAAGGTACCAAGAAAAACTATTTTTTAAGTAATAAGATTGGGGATCATGGGATAAGAGGGCTAACATATGGGGCGTATTCAACAACACACAGCATCTAAGCTGAATTTCAAATCAAATGCTAACTTGTATCCTAAACTGTGACATTTTCTATGCCCGTGTGGCATCAGATTCCTTGGGGATGGAGGAGTCGGTGGTAGCAATGCTCCTTCAGCTGTTGCATTTTTTCGAACACTTTGTGGCGAAACTCCCACTTCAGGGCCTGGAAAAAAGAAAGAGAGAGTGAATTTTAGGTGAACACGACAAATACTTATAACACTTTTGACTCCCCAGTTTCTATGCCCAATTTAAAAAAATGCATGAATGTATTCTTATATAACAATAATTAATTAAACACACTAAATGTTGAAATATCAAAACAGACTTTTGGCCCTGGCACGAACATAGTAAACCTTTCGTAACAAGGACCCTCAAACTGAAGTCAGACAGGGAAATAGGTTTGTAAAAACTGGAGAACTAACGCATGCGAAAATTGGCATGCTTAACACGTTCTTTCAGCTGATGCAAGTATGTCATGCTATACTATGGAGATGTAAGAGATATTTCAGTAATTGACCAATGTCAATTGGGTGTATGGTATGTGGACATACTTAATAGTAATATTGGGAGATATTCCTGCAATCTGGAGATTCTCCAAATATGAAAAATGTCTCCTGAAATGTAGTAAATGCCTTGTTCTCCAGACACAGATAATGCACACACTATTAGGTATGGATATTTTATGTTATTACTGACTCACTTCTAGAGAAAGAATATTCAGATGGAGGGATTTGTAAAAAGTTGGAAATGAATTCCTAGAAAAAATTCTCTCCTAAGCTCTAGACACAGCAGCTCTCTATCCCTAAATCTGTCTCCTGACTACCTCAACTCCATTTTTTTTAAAAGAACACAGCAAGTGCTCATTAGAATGCTTATCACTTTTTACCAAGTAATGGAAGTCCACAAGAACATCCTTCTCAACATACACACAAATGTAAAGCAGCCACTGATGTCACCTTTCATATAGATGTGTTCAAGTAATTTGTTGGCATTTGTTAAATGTTGAAAACATGTTTTTAGTGTTTGGTTAGTATGTAGTTTTTAATCACAGTTCATAGTATACGTGGGTGGCGCTGTGGTCTAAACTAGGGCTTGCTGATCGGAAGGTCGGCGGTTTGAGCCACAACGGTGTGAGCTCCCGTTGTTCAGTCCCTGCTCCTGCCAATCTAGCAGTTCGAAAGCACGTCAAAGTGCAAGTAGATAAATAGGTACCGCTCCGGCGGGAAGGTAAACAGCGTTTCTGTGCGCTGCTCTGGTTCGCCATAAGTGGCTTAGTCATACTGGCCACATGACCCGGAAACATGACTCCCCTGGCCAGTAAAGCGAGATGAGTGTGCAACCCCAGAGTCGTCTGCGACTGGACCTAATGGTCGGGGTCCCTTTACCTTTTACCATAGTATTATAGAGCTGGAAGGGACCACAATGGTCATCTAGTCCAACCCCCTGCAATGCAGGAATGTTTTACCCAACATGGGGCTCAAACCCACAACCCTGAGATTAAGAGTCTCATGCTCTACCAACTGAGCTATCCCAGGTAAGTTTCAATTTTAAGTTTTATTCTTATTAAGAAACAAGAAGTTCCTCCAAGCCGATGCAATTTCTTTTTCTTTAGGCAAATACAATAGGATATTGTCAACGGTGAAGTCTTAAGATGCATGAAATTAATAGATGAAGATATGAGGTGGAAGGAGGAGCCTGAAACCTGGTGCACATGTGCATGGCAAAGAACACCCACAGTGAGGGACTGAGATAGTATAGCAGAGAGTTTAAGTTATCACTGAACAGCTGAAACCAGCTACCACTGTATAATAGTTGCAGGTCTTTAAAAGCACTGGGCCAGTGTATATTCTCCAGGACATCTTTGATACTGACTCTCTGTTTTTACACCTTTAACAGACAAGTTTAGAAACAAAGAAATGCTAAAAAATATTTAAACTTTATTGTTGTTTGTTAAACATTTACCTACTAAATCTTCACGAGATGCAGCAGAACGTGGGGTACTTGTCCCGGGTTCTATCTTTAATGAAAGCCTGCATTTAGAAACAACCACAAAAAGGTTTGTTTATAACACAATATAGGTTGGAAACTGTAGACAATGCTTTTTCATGTATTTATATGCTATACACCACCCTGGGGTCTATTTAGAGGGGAAATGGGTTAGAAATACTTTTATTAAACAATTAAAACATGTAAGTTAGTCAAGACTAACTTAAGTCATTTTCCCATAGATAATTATTTGAAGACTTTGGTTGCTACCTATGGCTTATCTTTAAATTACAATCAAGGGAGATGCAAGACAGACGACAATTCAAGGAGCTCCCAAAAATTCCAAATGGTCATGAAACTAAGGGATTACTCTTGCATTCATTTATTGTTCTTTATGAAACACTACTTAGCTTTAAAAGCAAAAACAACTGCTATATTCTAATTTACTCAATTTTATACTTACTTATAATTGTCATCTTCCACAAACTTCTGAAGTTCTTCTATATACTGAACAGAATTCAAGTATTTTTGAACATGAGGCAACACAGGAATATCTAGACAGCAAGCAAAATGTAATCAGCATTTTGGTTTCCTTTACCAAGAGCTGACTTTTGCACATGTATTTTTTTTAAAAAAATTGCTTATCCCATCCCATAGATGCACTACATTTTATGATTTCCTTAAAATACCCAATTAACACCTCATGCTTCTCACACCCCATTAATTTCTGGGCAACAAAATACTTTATGCCATCCTTCAAAAAGATAAAACAAATGCAAACAAAAGCAGGGAACTGAAGATTAACAGCACAAATGTATGGAAGAACACACTACATGGATAATGGATGCTATTCTGTTGTGGTACTAACTCCTAGAGGGGTAGTCTGCTGTACCAAAACAAAGGGTGGAGTTCAAACATTCTGTCCCCAAAAAATGAAAAGGTAAAGGACCCCTGACATTAAGTCCAGTCGTATACGACTCTGGGGTTGTGACACTCATCTAGCTTTACTGGCTGAGGGAGCCGGCGTTTGTCCGCAGACAGTTTTTCTGGGTCATGTGGCCAGCATGACTAAGTCGCTTCTGGCGAACCAGAGCAGCGCACGGAAACGCCGTTTAACTTCCTGCCGGAGCGGTACCTATTTATCTACTTGTGCTGGCCTGCTTTCAAACTGCTAGGTTGGCAGGAGCTGGGACCAAGCAACGAGAGCTCACCCCATCACGGTGATTCGAACTGCCGACCTTCCAATCGGCAAGCCCAAGAGGCTCAGTGGTTTAGACCACAGTGCCACCCGCGTCCCTAGGTCCGCATAAATAAACAGATTTTCAAACATCACTTAAGTATATAATAATATACTTGATAAACTACTATTACAACTAAGGAAGCATGCCTAACGCCTGATCTGTGCTCTAGGTGTCCTTTCACCTGCCTCTGCTTGGCTCCACTGCCATGAAAGCCCCTGCTCCACCCACAGAAGGCACAGGTTATTTTGGAGCTACTGTCCTGCCAGCAGTAAACAAGTGTAAGGCTTTGAAACGGGATATTGTGAGGGTAAGGTGGAGCAAGGTCAGTCAAGGATCCATTGGACAGGTGAGGGTCCTGATCTGGGTCCCTCTCTTGCACCACCCTAGAACTGCCGCGGGAAAGAAAGAAAAAAGACTATTCCTCTCTCCACATTCTGCTGTAATTAACCAGAGCCAGTAGGGCTTTGGAAGAGGTGTTGGCTCTGCCACTCCAAATGTCCCCAGAGTTGGGTAAAGCTTGCCATATCAGTGTAATGCTCAGTTAGGAGGTGCCTCTTGCGTAGTAGCTGACCTCAGAACACAGGTGATTAGAATTAATGGATTTTATATTCAGAGAACCTTATGCAGTGATTAATTACAATGCTGCAGTATGAATGCATAGCAACTTACCATATTCACATGACTGCTGTAAGTCTGAAATTATTCTGAGTATGTTATTCATTAAGTTTGATCTCTGCTCATTTTCCAAAATACTCCCTGTCGATGGGTATGCCGAGTCAATGTATGTCAAATCTGAGAGATAAATACCTAGACAACATAAGATCACACACACAAAAAGATTTTTCGTCTTGGTCAACAAAATCCAAAACATTTAGCATTGTATTCAGTGCTGCTGTTTCAAAGGCACAGCCGATTTTACGTTGCACAACGGAAATTTCCTCTTCTCCCCCGCTTGTGCTGGAGGACCCTCCAGAGCAGATTTTAAGCTTGTGGAAGGAAATGAGAGGGAAAGTCCCATTGCGTGAACACAACTCTGTGTGTCCAGTGTTGGATATAAACCGTCAGAAAAAGCATATCCTTTGAGTTGTGCTTTAAGCTGGAGAACAAGTGACAAGGCATTGAAGATATGAGGAACATGTAGCTTTGCCATATCTGAAAACTGAATGCTGTTACAAGGGTATAAGGTTTCACATACTGAAAAGCATGTTTACAAATCAACAGGTTAAAAGTATTTAGTTAATGAGCATTTCTTCTACCTTCAACCTTATTTTTAAATAAATAGTATTTGCTACATCCAGTTTTTTTTTAACTTTCTAGATAAACCACAGTCATGTTTTTAAGTCTTCTTATGTAGTCATGGAGTAAAAATTAAAGCTGTCATATTAAGAGGAAGCTGAGTTCTTACAAATAATAGCACACGGTCAAGAAGTCACAGAACTGAGTAAAATACTTTATATCTTAGTATATAATAACATTCTGAAATGCTTTATAATATTCTGAAATTGCCATGAGCAATTGTACGTGGACTTTAAAAATCCTATGTAAGATGTTTTTGAAGGACAATTTGGCAAAAACAGCCCTACTGTAGCACAGAGTTTAATTCAATGGAAGAAGAAGAAGAAGAAGAAGAAGAAGAAGAAGAAGAAGAAGAAGAAGAAGAAGAAGAGGAGTAGTAGTAGTAGGAGGAGGAGTTTGGATTTGATATCCCGCTTTATCACTACCCGAAGGAGTCTCAAAGCGACTAACATTCTCCTTTCCCTTCCTCCCCCACAACAAACACTCTGTGAGGTGAGTGGGGCTGAGAGACTTCAGAGAAGTGTGACTAGCCCAAGGTCACCCAGCAGCTGCATGTGGAGGAGCGGGGACGCGAACCCGGTTCACCAGATTACAAGTCTACCACTCTTAACCACTACACCACACTAGCTCTCATAGATACACTGTGATGTGTATATTAGGGGAAAATGTAAATAAAATGCATATTTTAGTGAAAATAACAAAAAATTCATATTAGAAAAAAGTCTATAAAACTAAAAAACACAAAGTGATGCAGAAATGTAATGAACTGACTGGAAAAATGAGAAATGGAGAGAACCAAAACTGACAGATTTGAACTCCGCTTGATCTTGCCAGAAGTGATCTTCTTGAACTGACCATTTGCCCTACAATATTCTTCCAAGGCTTCAATGTTACAATAAGGTTCTTCCAAAGCTCTAACCTTATATCAGGTATCTGAAGAAGTGTGCATGCACACGAAAGCTCATACCAATAACAAACTTAGTTGGTCTCTAAGGTGCTACTGGAAGGAAACGTTTTTATTTTGTTTCTTATATCAAAAGGTCTCCTAGGAAAATTTCTGACTACATTGGTTGGATAAACAAAGGGTCACCAGTCCTCACTGCCTGACCGACTACAATGCTGCAATTGTATACTACCAGTCCAACATGAAGCCAGGCTTTAGTTTTACTCTCTGAATTAAAGTAATTATTCTTTGAAATGCATCTATGGTGACTTGGCGAGTTTGCTTACACCTAAGTTAACTTGGGGAACTAAAGTACTTAAAAATCAGGTTTGCTCTGCTCTTCTACATTCTGAGAGTTATTATATGCCATACTGTAAAAATAAATGCTAGCTACAGATAATTAAAAACTGCTCTGATTTGCATTGATTCTAAATAACCATGATCTACATAAACTGTACTTGCGGAACTTTAAGCTTTTGAAGTATTCAAGTAGTTAAATAGAGAACAACGATTCAGAAGGGGGGGAACCTTTGAGAAATGGTGGGTTGCCTTGAATTTGTTCATTATCTCTGGCTGGTTGTTGAGTTTAAAGATTTGGCAGAATGGTGGCAGCCAATGTAGATAAGTTCAATGGCAAAATTAATTTAAATTACAATTAAGATTTGCAGGTTTCTAGCATGAAGTTCATGCAATTGTTTACCTGCCTAAATAGATATTTAGAATAAAACATTAAGATAATTACTATGAATCAAAATTAATACTTAAGTATTTTATTTTATTCTGAAAATATTGTAAAACAAAATGTTGCTCTAAAATGTTAACTGGCATGTGACTCTTTCTTATAGCACTAATGAAAAGTCCAGCTCTCTCCCTTCCAACATGTTTCTCCATGTATGCAACATTCACAAAAAGAATTAACATTATCTTCTATTTTATTGATTTACTGATTACTACTGCAGTGAAGAACTGTTTCTTATTAAATAAACTTAAAGAATTGAAGGTGACATTCTGGTCTGCATTCTTCAGGACTATAAATGCTTCATTTTACTGTTAAATTCACACAGCCTGTTTCTTTCATTTCTAGAAACACAAAAGTGAGTTTACTAGCCTGACAATCTCTAGTCATAACTAAGCTTAATACTGCAACAACTCGACAGGCATCTTTAGGCTGCACAGCAAAATATTTTGCAATTGCCTAAACTTTTCTTATTGTTTCTCCATCTGCTGCCCTCCCTTAAACTAGCAGACAATCTCTCCTTGTTCATACTGTGGTTCTCCCTCTCCCTCTCCCTCTCCTTCCCCCCTGCCAGTTTTCTCCTTTTTCCAAAGGTTGTGGATAGGAAATCCTTCAGAGTCTTCCCCCGCCTCCTGTTCTTCAGTGACATCATATATGGGCTGACTGCTTTAAGTCTAGGCATGCGTTTGTTTAAGAAACACACCCAAGTGTGCTGTATATGGAAGCAAGGTCTCCTGTTGCTGGAGAGTGCATTTCAGCATGCAAAGGCAAGGCAAAGCAGCTTCAAAATATCTCCATCTTTCCTGGAGCAGAAGAAAATGATTTTGATATGTGGTTCTCTTATTAAACCAAATGGGGTGATACGTATTTGGATGTAATCTATGGCAAGAGAAAGCAGCGGTTCTCCCTAGAACTACGCAGATTACCAGACAATTGCTCTGGCACCAGGAGGAGAATCTACACAAAAAAGGGTCTGTGGATTTTTATGGTTCTTCAGAAGAAAAAGCCATTACAAGGTTGGTGTCTATACATTTTCTTTGTTGTCAATCGGCACGCAACTTTTCTGTAGTTATTTCGGATTGTAGATTACAGATGGATGAGTCTGCTGCTACATTTTATGTGCTGCCAAAATTCATACATACTAATGCAAACAGTTTAGTTTTTTCTTTTATTGAATGCAGTAATTTTTTAGGGTGCTCCATTACAAGTATAAGGTGTAATGTTCTTAACTGCGTTGTTTCATGTTTGTACAAGAGGGAAGGAAATCCATAGTATCTCCCCACCCACCAACATTCAGAAAAGGGGGCTGATGGTGATAATGAAAAACAATTGTACTGCTTGATCGGCACAACAAAAAGGATTTTCTTAGCATTCCTTACTAAAACATTGATAGTCCTCCTAAAAGAAAATGAAACTAATCAAGAAGTACCCCTGAAATAGTGACATAGGCTTCTCCCCAAATATATTACTAGGAGAATCTACAATTAAAGCCTTAACTTGCACTTTTCCTATTGATAAATCACTATTCTTGCTGTACACTCAAATGGACATTTTGACCAGGGGAAGGAATTTACTGCTTGAAGAACTAAAAAATTGCATGACCAGTCCTGAATGGGAAAAAGTAAACCCAGTGTTAAGTTGTTAGTGATCCAGCTACAAGTATTAATTTTGAAAATGTATAGCTGAAGATTACGCAAAAGCAGTAATCTGCACTGAACATCACAAAGAGCAACAGTTGACTATGAACTCTGGATTCACGGTAACAGTGATGTTCCATGTTACAGTGGGGTAGACTAAGAACACTATTTGCACATGAAAGTAACAGCCTGGTTCAATAGCTAGCTCTTAAAATGACTGCATTTTAGAATCTATCACGGTACATAAAACTATTACATGTAGTAGTAGACAGTAGCTCAAATTATTATCAAATGTTTATTCAGCAAAATGCAGCATAGTTCCTAAATTCATTAGGCCATCTAGTTGGGGAACAAGGTTGTCTCAGGGTCTAGGCTAGGGTCACCAATATTCACACAGTCACCACTGATTGTAATAAATGGACAACAGTTTATTTCCACATTTTGTATATGAAAAGCAATTCTGGAGCCTTAAGCAACTACTAATGACTCAAAGAATTAATATGAAGTCATTTCAGGAGTTTTTTATTAGCCGTACTTTAAAATGTGGGTTCCTGTGTTATTTAAACTCCATAACTTTTAAGTACTTGAATAGTGGTTTTAAAGGGGATTTAAAAGAATATATATTTTTAAATATGCCGATTAAGTCTGGAATATGCTAATACAGGAGCACACGTTTTTGCTGTTAGAAAAAAACGAGCTTTCAACATTAGTTTCCTTGAAACTACTGCTATTTAATTGTAGTAGGTGCTCATTTCAACTTTGACACTGGCTGTGATTCAGGGACTTTCCTCATTGTAATCTTTGAAAGATAAAGAAATCCAAGTACTGGCTATTTCATAGCTGACAATGGGAAACCTATGTTTATACTTGCGGTAACTCATTTGTTGGATAGCTGCCATCATGTGGAAAGAAGCCCAGTTCATTTCAGCAGAATAACCACCACAAAACAACAAAACAAATAATCAATGCAGGACATAGACTGGGTCTTCCCAAACATTTCCTCTTGAACATGAAACTGCACCTAGCTATGAACAGTTTTTCTAAACTCAACCTGATAGTGTAGGATTAAGAACAGCAGTTGCTGGAAAACGAACCCAAGTACAAAATGCATATGTCCACGGACTGCAGCCTATGAATTTTAGGCTCAATTTAGTTCCAGTACTCTGAAAGTGAGATGAACCATTTCTGCCCAAGAAGACTTAAAAGTCAACACTCTTAACCAAGCTTTGATGTCAACACACATGTGATTAACACAATTTAACATGGCACTATTGAGATTAGAATTCTGTACTTAAATGTCTGCAATTTACAGTTTATTTTGGACTACAATATTCTGGCAAGGATTGGGATGTTCAACATATTCAAAATGTTTGCCAGATTCAGTGGTGCATAAAGGTATGAGAAACTGAAATGGGTCTGTGTATAGCAGACTGAATAAGAGACATACATTGCAACTTAGGGTCCACACCTAAGATTTTTGTATGTTAATATGAAAACCACAATTCAAGTAACAAATGACTTTTTTGTACACATGTCAAAAGATGCTAAAATAACTTTCATGCTTACCATTCCCTTGCAACCCATTTATGAAAGGTACAGTTTCAACAAGACAGTACTGTGAAAATTAATCAATCTTGAGCAGATGCCTTTGTTCCACTATGTCAATTCAGCTAGGCTGGCTTTGCTTTAAAATTAAAACATTACTTGTTACTAATTAATGTATAGAAAGTTCAGTGAGAAAAAGCAAGTTTCCTCAATTACCTTTAAAGAAGTAGTTACGTTGCTTTAAGTAAAGCTTTGATCACAATACCCATCTAAACTCATCTAGAAAACTGAGAAAGTAATAAATCTAAATACACTTGCTTGCTTTGTTTTCATAATAACACAATGTGTTACTGAACAATTCACATTCGGTAGGTTAACTTCAGGACATAAAAGCTCAGTTGCCTTGGAAGGTGATGGAGGTTTTTAAGCAGAGGCTGGGTGCTGCAGCAGAGGTTTTGTTCTGTATTGGAGCAGAGAACCTTTGGAGGTCACACAATGATACATGCATTATACTCTAAATAAACTAAGCACATGGCAGAAAACAGGGTTACAGAATGGATTTCCTCACACTGACAAGGCACTTGAGAAAGGAAGCCACACAGCAGAACTGTGTCCATTATATAAGCCAGGGGTAGGCAACCTAAGGCCCGTGGGCCGGATGCGGCCCAATCGCCTTCTTAATCCGGCCCACATACGGTCTGGGAATCAGTGTGTTTTTACATGAGTCGAATGTGGCCTTTTATTTAAAATGCATCTCTGGGTTATTTGTGGGGCATAGGAATTCGTTCATTCCCCCCCCCCAAAAAAAAAAATAGTCCGGCCCACCACATGGTCTGAGGGACGGTGGACCAGCCCACGGCTAAAAAAGGTTGCTGACCCCTGATATAAGCACTAAGAGCAATTTTAATTCTTTGAGTGCTAGCTGATCCAAAATAACACCAGTCATACATATGGAGACATGGGGGAACCTCCAAGGTTTATAAAAGAATAAAAAATATTGAGGGGGAAATCCCACAGGACTCCCCCCTCCAACAAACATTCCAATGAAGACTTATCATCTTTTTTTGGCCACAGAATACAGTGGACGCTTGGGTTGTGAACGCGTTCCGTGCAGGAGGCGCGTTCGCAACCCGTGCAACTGCGTTTGTGCACGCGCATGACACAACTTGGCGCTTCTGTGCATGCGATGAAACCCGGAAGTAACCCGTTCCATTACTTCCGGGTTCGGTGCAGTGCGCAACCTGAAATCGCGCAACCTGAAGCGGCCATAACCCGAGGTATGACTGTACTGATTGACTGTTGGGAGGGAGACAAAAAATCTGTCAGGAGGGGAAATAGAACAGAGCATTCTGAACAGGAGCACTTCAACATTTTGCTGCAGGTTCCACTTATCTGAGAACAGAGAAGGGAAATAAGCATAAGGAAAATTTCATTGATTTTATGGGGGCAAAATGAGGGAGTTCTCTTATGATGGAATGTTTAGGGGTTCATAAGCAATTGCTTCCTTGAAGTCACCAATGTCTAAAGCCATGAAAAACATTAAGCACTGTCCCCATAGGTTCTTATTTGATGCATACATCAAAGTACTTTCATGTCTGAATACAGTAGGTATAATGTACATCCATGGGCAAATGGATCTGTCCAATAGCTGCTACTGTAAGAAGTGGTAGGTTGTAGCCAAAGCTGGTTTTTGCTTGACCCAGACTCTTAGTCTTGGGAAAGTCTAGAAATTATCTTCCAAGTACCCAGGAGGGAACATCTTAACAAATATCTATGGTAGTTGTATCTCATAAATCCATTAAGTATTGAAGACAGCCTCAGCTGGAAGCAAACTGCAAACAAATATACCCACTCTTCTTATTCCATGAGTGCTAAGCTTACTCAGAAGTCCTTGGTGAAGGCTTTTGGAAAGTCTGAGTCAATAGGTTCAACTAGATATATCCTTGTTGATACACTCAAAGAACTCTAGCAATGCTTGCAGCAGCTATGCTGGTTCTGCTTTTGTCAGACTTCTTATTCTATTATATGCTTGGTCATTCTATCTTTAACAGTGCTTTCCACTTTTCCCAGAATAGATGTTAAGTTAACCAGCCTGTAATTACCAGGAAACTCCATGGATCCCTTTTTTAAAAACTGGTGTTACACTGGCCACTTTGCAAACCTCAGGTATGGAGGCTGGTCTGAAGTACAATTTATATGTTTTTACTGGAAGACCAGCAATTCTACATTTTAAGTTGTTTAAGGACTCTCAGGTGGATGTCATCTGGACCCAGTGATTTTGTCATTTTTAAAATGTGTAATAAGGACTAGAACTTTGTCTCTTGTCAGCACTATCTGACTCAGTTCCTCAGGCTCTCTTCCTGTGATAATTAGTTCCAGCACAGGGATCTGTTGTTCGCAATGTGCAACTCAAATTCATTTTTTAGCATCCATTATGGTCCGCTTATATTTCTTTGCCAAAGTTTGTGTTCATTTTTGTTCTTCTCATTTTGACAAGACTTCCATTTTTAAAGGAAACTGGTCTCTAATAGCTTCTGTTGACCCTGCTTGTTATCATGCTATCATCCTCTTGGCAAGGTGGTACATTCTTGATCCATGGTATACATTCTTGCTGAGCTACTATTGTGGCTGTAAATAACTCCCAATTATTCTACATTTCAACCCTCTTGCCTTTGCCTTTCGCCTTTCTCTTTGCCAATCTCATCAATTGAGGGAAGATTGTGGAAATTAAATTTGATAGCATTATAGCTATGGTTCCATGGTCAACTGTTCTTTTATATATATACAGGTGAAACTCGAAAAATTAGAATATCGTGGAAAAGTCCATTTATGTAAGCAATTGTTTTCATTAGCTACTGGAGGTTAATATATGAGATAGACTCATGACATGCAAAGCGAGATATGTCAAGCCTTTATTTGTTATAATTGTGATGATTATGGCGTACAGCTGATGAATACCCCAAAGTTGAAATTGTTAATTTGGGGTTCTCATCAGCTGTAAACCATAATAATCACAATTATAACAAATAAAGGCTTGACATAGCTCGCTTTGCATGTCATGAGTCTATCTCATATATCAGTTTCACCTTTTAAGTTGAATTACTGAAAGAAATGAACCTTTCCACGATATTCTAATTTTTCAAGTTTCACCTGTATGTGTGCATATATACTTTTCACATTACAATAAAAAACCCTAATCTAAACAAGAAATAGTAGAAAAGAAAAAGAATACAGAGTCCTCTCTCGTAGATATAGCCTAACTTCTATCCCATACAGAAAAGGCTGAACCCTCCCATCTCTCACCTGACAGCATTTGCCTCTTCCTCCAAGCCTCTCATCCTGGAAGTGGCTAGTCATGCTTTGTTGCAAACAGGTCCCCCCCCCCAAGTGATTAACCCACAAACAATTTTTTTATACTTTCCTGCCCATCTACACATACCTATGTTAGCCAGAACCACTTCAGTGCATTGACATCGCATGCTGCAAATATAAAGCAAAATGGTTGGAGGCAATTGTCTTCTTCTTTCCCACAGAAGTGCCTCAAGATCATGCTACTTGCCTGTTTGACCCTGAAGTAGGCCTACTAGATTATTTGATGCTGAAGCAGCTCCAATGCAACACTGCCAAATAGTGATGCAAATGGTCTTAGAGTTAGTGCTTTGAACAATGGGGGAAATCTACAGAACCACCATATAGCAACCATTAGACTGAAGGAGAGGCTGCTGAATCCAGGAAGGAATTACTGCAAGGTCTCCTTCAGATTCACCTTTGGAGAATCCTAGAAGTATTGTGCCTATTGCTAGTATTATCTCTAAATAGTTGTCAATCTATTAGAATCCTCCTGCATTTTAAAGCCATTCCAAGTCATGTTTTATAGCATTACTATTGCCCAGTAGCTCATATTTTCGTTGACTGATCTATTTGTGGTGTAAATATATAACATGTTTTCCTTCCTCCCGTTTATTATTATTATTTTTAACTGGGAATAAGCCAGTACAGTATGACTAAGTTTGGAGGGGATAACATCCTACAGAAATCTTAGCAAATACCCTACAGAAATCTTAGTTCTCTATACTTGGTGACTGGTGGATTTGATAGTATTTTTAATAAAAGGACCTTAACAATATTTTTAAAATTTTGTTTTTTCCATTTAGCTTACTTGAAAATGAAGGCATTCTCATGGACTTTGAGTTTGCTGTTGCTTCTGTTACTACCAAATGGACACTACACAAAACAGCTGAAACTCAAAAACACTCTCAGACGAAACCCACGTTCTACAGAAGGGGGAGAAGAAGGGAAAAAGTGTGGCTATACATTTATTGTCCCTGAACAAAAAATAACCGGACCAATTTGTGTCAACACCAAAGGACCAGGGCCAGAGAACAAAAAAGATGAAATTACTAGAATGGACATTGAGAATCTGAAGGATGTATTATCCAAACAAAAGAGAGAGATTGATCTCTTGCAGCTTGTGGTGGATGTGGATGGGAATATAGTAAATGAAGTAAAACTGTTGAGAAAAGAGAGCCGCAACATGAATTCCAGGGTTACTCAGCTGTACATGCAACTTCTGCACGAGATAATCCGCAAACGGGACAATTCACTTGAGCTTTCCCAGCTGGAAAACAAAATCCTCAATGTCACAACTGAAATGCTGAAAATGACTACAAGGTACAGAGAACTGGAAGTTAAATATGCAACACTAACTGATCTTGTAAATAATCAGTCAGTCATCATCTCGCTGTTGGAAGAGCAATGTCTGCGGATATTCTCTCGCCAGGACACACATGGCTCTCCTCCTTTAGTTCAAGTGGTCCCTCACCACATTCCTAACAGTCAACAATACACCCCTGGGCTCCTGGGAAGTAATGAAATTCAAAGAGATCCAGGCTATCCTAGAGACAGAGATGTAAGGCCACCTCCTGATCCTGCTACTTCTCCTACAAAAAGCCCTTTCAGGATCCCACCGTTAACGTTAATCAATGAAGGTAAGACATTTACTGCTATTTCTAGAACTTTATCTTTGAACCTTTGGGGTGGGGGCTTCTCAGATAATCTGAAGACTTCTGGTTGGTGACTGTGAAGAAAACAGAAACCAAAGCCAAAAATCATTGCAGAATGCTCTTACACTCAAATGGCCAGTTTTCACCCAAAAGCCTTTGTCCCACAAACCTGCTTCTTTCAGCTAGGAATGTCCAACTGAAACCTTTTCAAAAGGGTGCTGACCAACTTACAGAACTGTATGAAGAGTGTTCTGACCTAAGAGACTGTAGTTTTGTCATGTTCTTTGTTAAAGAAAGTAGCATGGGCCATTTTCTCGCCCCCTTTACATACTTCATATTTTCTAGCAGCTTTTAGCAGTTACATCCCAGCAGCACACTGTAGGCAATGTAGGTCTCAGTCCAGTGTCTGAGACCATTGACTCACAGCAAAAGGTTTGTTTGTATAACATGTTTATGTATACAGGCAATGCCTCCAATGGCTCAAGTTTCTACCTTGGTAAAAATCTACAAAATATTGTTGAGTGTGTGTTATGTAATCAAGCTTCCAAGTTATTTTTTCTAAAAACAAAAGGCTAGATTTATTTCAATGGTGACAAATTATTTAGACAATTGTAAGCTATAGGACTAAAACTATCATCCATTTGTAGAGGCCTGACATTTCTGCAACTGAAATAGATTATGTGGACAACAAAGTTAAGAGAGAATTTGAAACAGAGTTCAATATTACTGTCCTCTAAAGGTAATCTAGCTGCTATAATGTTTTAAGGGGTAATGGAAGATTATGGTTCAATTTTTAATATATGTTGATACTGATATATATATAAACTATTTCTGGAAAGGGTAGAATAAGAGAATATTGTAGCTAACAATCTGCTTCATTCAGCACATTCTTGATAATTTACTAGCAACTGTGAAAAATAACCTGGGGATTATAAGAGCTCTAGAAAGTGTCCATGAATGATATGATTTATGATACATCTGGAAGAAATTTCATTTCTGCAACAGCCAGGGTTCTAAACTCTACATTTTAAAATCCCCCCCATTCTTCTATCTGTGAAATCATTTCTTCTTGCACATTATATTCTTCCACAGAGAAATGCCTAGCTTTTTCTTTTGTCACAGCTGGCCATTTTGACAAGCATTCAAAGAAAAACCACATACTGAATTGAAATATTGAATGAACAGCTGCTGATACAAAGAGGGATACAGTGCAAATGAAATACTAGATGTAAATAGTACTTAATTATTTGCATAATATGTAACACGTTGGGAACAGAGCTAATTATTAATCAAGGTATAAGGCTGCCCAATCATACAACAACAAAGCAACACTTTTGCCATGTGCCCCCATAGTGTTGGAAGACACTTGCCTTTTCACATTTTAACGTGGCAAACATTTTAGAATCTGACTGCCGCATAAAGTGTGAATTAGCTTTGAGTGTGAATAAATGAAATTAGGTACAAAAAGGCAGATCTTAAAAACGAATCTGTGCACAGTGTCTTGTAAACAAGGCCCACTAAATTCTACGTCACTTACTTGCAGAATAGTGTGGGCAGAAATGTAACCAAAGTAACACAACTACCTATTTCTCTGGGGTTGTTGGGAAAGAAAATCTAATAAACAATACCATTTTAGGTCTCCTAAAATGAAAAGAGAGGGCAGAAATGGAACTCAGTTAAGGAATACCAAACATTTACTATATATACTTCAGTTAATAATGAATATTGTTAGAAAAGTGTGCCAGCGGTGTATGTGTATATCGATTTGCCCATTAGCAAAACTTGTTAGCACTCAGTATTTCCTTCAGAAGGGCAACCTTTGAGGCCTAAGCTGGCAAGAAGAGCCTATTTCAACTGACATATGGCACTGCTGGTGGGGTTCAGCATTAGGATTAATTTCAGGTCTAAAACTATGCCTGGAACCTCACCATACTGAGACAAAATTTCTTAAGAGTTAAAGCTTAAGATAGATTTCTACTTCTATTTGGACACTGAAAAGTGGAATGGGGAAAACACAGGAACGAGACCTTTCCCATAAATTAATCAATAAAAAAATCCTTCAACAAGAGATGACTAACCTCAGAGTTTTACCCATATAGAAAAATTACAATGAGGTGGAAGAAATCTGTGCAGAGCTGTTCACCCCCATTGTTTTATGAAGTTCTTATTCTGAAATGCGAAAAACTGGCTGCAAAATAATCTGACATGGGCTAATAAGTCCTAAGAAGTGAAAAGAAGTCTGACTTCCTTGTTTCTTTGTTTTCATTGCTTGAATCTGTTAATATAATAGTCTATAATTGAAATAATATATAGAATTATATTCATAAGATCTAGAAACTTCTTTCAAATGAATTGAGAGCTTAACAGGCAGGAGGCAACATGCAAATATTTTAGACATTGCTTAGCTTTCCCCCTTCTCATATTTCCCAGTGGAAAGGCATGTGCAGCAGGAGAGGGGAAATTTGAGGCTGAAACCACTAGTGAAACAATCTTCTTGTGCATTCATTTGAGACATTCTCTTTCCCAGACTTTGAAAGATGGAAAATGTTCTACCTAAGCTGGGAAACACTGGGGGAAGGGGAGCTTGTCTATAGCTCAGTGGTCCCAGGGTGATTTCCAATAAAATTATAAAACTATAATAGAACATATCAAAATACACATAGGATAAAATCCAATGTAAAATGATTACAAATGAAGAGCAGTAAATCTGGTGACCCTAGCACCAGATTGAAATCAAACAACTCAAGTCCCTCATAGGCCTGAAAGAAGAGGTATGCGTTAACCAAACATCAGAAGCTCATTAATGTTGTCGCAGCACGATAGAGAAGGCCCTTCCCCATGTCATTGCATAGTGAGCCTTGTTCAACAGTGGGACATTAAACTGACTTTCCTTCTAATCACAGGCCCAGGCCCCTCAGTAAAGGAAAAGGAACAATAAGAGGTACAGTGGTACCTTGGTTTACGAACTTAATCCATTCTTGAAGTCTGTTCTTAAACCAAAGCATGCTTTCCCATAGCAGCGGGGGACTCAATTTACAAATAGAACACACTCAACATGTTCTGCTTCCAAGGCAAAATTCACAAACCAAAACACCTACTTCCGGGTTTGCAGCGTTCTTAATCCAAGTTGTTCATAAACTAAGCTGTTCTTAAACCAAGGTACCACTGTACCTGGGTCGGCCCGGGTCATTCTGACTTTACAAATCAAACCATACCACCTAATAATATATAGGTAGCCAATGCAGATCCAACCCTTGGATCATCCAGTCCAGTACAACAGCATCTGACATAGATTTATTGAGTACATACATTCTTTTATTCGACCGTCAGTCAGAAAAAAAATACATTTGTACAGAATTAAAAAAACCTCTGAAGGAACTTTGAAGAAAAAAAGGAAAATATAACCCTCAATGGAATGGAGCTAAACGGATAGCCTCATATCGATACAATCAATTAAAATCTTACGGCGCTTAGAAGCTAAAAAAAGAAATTTAGCCACCTGCGAGGCTGCACATCTGACATATATAGCATGCAGAGACAGAGACGGGTGTCATTTGTATATTGGTGACACCAAGCACCACCCCAATGACCACCTCCAATGGCTTCATAATTACCATTGGGGGCAGAACTGAACCTTGCAGAATCCCACAGCACAACTGCCAAGGGATTAAGCACGAACCTCCCAATATCATTCTCTGCAGCTTGTCTGGCAGGAAGCAGCAGAATCATTGCATCACTGTGCCTCCAACTCCCAACCCACTTCATGCCACGGGCAATGGTGTCAAAAGTCAAAAAGAAATCTAAGAAACTCAATAGGGTTGCACACACACCCCGTCTCCCTCCAATTAAAGGTCATCAACCAAAGTCATCACCTCTGGGCCTGAAGCCACACTGAAATAGTTCAAGAATTTGCATGCAGAAATTGCAGGTTCAACTCCTTGCAACACAAGCTGAAAAGGGAATCAAGTGCCAGGACTGAGAAAGACCGCTATTCTAGAACACGGAAACAATTACTAGTCAAAGTAGACACCAATTAACTTGATGGACTAGTCTGCCTTATCTCAGTACAAGTTAGCTTCCATGTGTTTAAACAATGATTTTTCACACTTGCAAGCCACTATTATGCTACAGCACCTTTTAGTATGCACTTCCTCTCTACCCTAGGCACGTGAAATAAATGATACCTTCTGATTAGGAAAATCTGTAATGGTTTAGAACAGTTTGCAAGTTTGGTCCTGCAACTGTTAAGTTTTAGGAAAATGAGCATTAAGAAAAATAAGCCGTAGTTACTGTTGTCAAAGAAGAAGAAGAAGAAGAAGAAGAAGAAGAAGAGGAGGAGGAGTTTGGATTTGATATCCCGCTTTTCACTACCCGAAGGAGTCTCCAAGCGGCTAACATTCTCCTTTCCCTTCCTCCCCCACAACAAACACTCTGTGAGGTGAGTGGGGCTGAGAGACTTCAGAGAAGTGTGACTAGCCCAAGGTCACCCAGCAGCTGCATGTGGAGGAGTGGAGACACGAACCCGGTTCCCCAGATTACGAGTCTACCGCTCTTAACCACTACACCACACTGGCTGTCAAAGTGACAGTATCTTATGCTGGATCATTTTTATGCATGTCAGCTTAAAAGCTTGAACGAAATATTTCACTTTCAATGTAAGTAAGCACCATTGCAGAACTCTGATGTATTTTTAAACTGTCAAATTGTTTTCAAAAGGTCCATTCAAAGATTGTCAAGAAGCAAAACAAGCTGGCTACTCCAGCAGCGGGATTTATATGATCAAGCCTGAAAACAGCCATGGACCTGTGCAATTATGGTGCGAGAACAGCCTTGATCCTGGGGGCTGGACAGTTATACAAAAAAGAACAGATGGTTCTGTGAACTTCTTCACAAACTGGGACAATTACAAGGTAATATTTTTTTAAAAGACTTAGGCAGCCAACAAGTTATGGTGCACTGTAATACAGAAATTATATGTTCCTTCCTCAGAATTATTTAAATTTAAAGCATGTGCACTTTGGAGGCATCTCTGTACCTGCTTCAGAATTCTTATGTCAAAGCTGTTAACAATGGCCCCCTCTACATGCAATGTTAAGCCACACCATGGCTTAGCGCAAATGAACAAGCATTTGGGCTCCCAAAGGAGAGACTGTGGCCACTTTGCTCTGCCCTGGTAGTTTTGCTGTTGCGCTGAGCAAAGTGTTGGTTTAGCTTAGCATGTCATCCAAACCCAGGAAGGCTTCAGCTCTCTCTAGACAAACTACAGCTTTAACTAAACTTTGTCCTATAATTTACAGCTCGTGGCTTGCTCAGAAGAGCTGGACTACAAGGTTTGGACACCAGGCTAAGCCAAACTATGTCTTAGCACAGTGCAATAGAAAAGTGACCAGGAAGGAGCAAAGAGTGGAATCCTCTATATGTGTACTCATAATTATGCCTCACTGAGTTCAGTGGGACGTGCTCTGAGATAACCATGTATAGCCATAATCTCACTTTATGTCCATCCCTCTCCCTTCCATTTTGTCCTGTCAATATTTAATATTATGTTAATTCCTTACTAAGCATTTTAATGTTATACAAATAGGATAGTCATCCAATTAAAAAACTCTTAGTCTGCAATCCTAGACATACCAAGAAGTTCCACTGAACAAACTCATTTCTAAATAAGTATGCATAGAATTGTGCTGTTAGTTAGCTGCCAGTCTTAGTTCATTAAAAAAATTAAATCTGTATATTAGCAAAAAGCAGAAATACTGAATCAAAACAACAGAGCTGTCAACCTTCCTTTTTTTGCATTGGGAAACGGCCATAGCTGTTAACTTTCCCTTTTTTTGCAATGGGAAACGGCGCTGGAATAAGGGAATTTCCCGCAAAAAAGGGAAAGTTGACAGCTATGCAAAACAAGTATTTTTAGACAACAAAGGAGGCATTTCACCTCTTAGTCTCTAAAAAGTAAGAAATGACTCTTCTAAGATGGAATTTGCAGTTTTTGAAAATGCATAGATTCAAATAAATTGTTTAAAAGCTGCTTCCTGATTAATTGGCGTACCATTTGATTAATAATAATGTATTAACCAAACTGCAGCCATATGAATAAGTAACAATCTTTACCACCACAAAAAATAACTGAAAGCAGATAAGCAGTCTGAAAATGAAGATGCAGTGGGGCAATCCTGAACCCACATGACACCCTGGCTGCTTATATCTTATATGGTTTCTTATAAGTATCTTAAATGGGTTCTGTTTTCATCCCTGCATAGGGAAGGAACCATTATGAGCTCAGCCTAGAATCATGTGTGGTGTTCAGGAATTGGATGTACTGAATAAGCATAGCCAAAATCTATGGAGGTGTGTAGAATTCTGTGGCAGGTCTGCTCTAATGGCAGAACAAAGACCACCCTCTTCTGAAAATGGCAGTCCATGTTGAGCCACCTCTCCCCATAGTATTTGGTACAACATAATGTATGTTGTGAGTTGAGCCACTCTCCATCAATTAGGGTTCAGTATTGATTGGAATTTTCTCCCAGTGTTTAAAGACACCAATTTCAGTTATGTGGTATATTAACTGTAAATAAATAACTTTCTAATTGAACTACAAGGCAATCTAATCAGAATCGTTTTGTTTTAACAGAAAGGATTTGGAAATGTCGCTGGAGAATACTGGCTGGGACTGGAAAATATTTACTTACTTTCCAATCAGGACAATTACAGACTTCTGATTGAGTTAGAAGACTGGAGTAATAAGAAAGTCTATGCAGAATACAGCAGTTTCCGACTGGAACCAGAAAATGAATTCTATCGATTGCGTCTAGGCACTTATCAAGGGAATGCTGGTGACTCCATGATATGGCACAATGGGAAACAATTTACAACACTGGACCGAGACAGAGATATGTACACAGGTAGGAAATTCAACAGTATATAACTCTACTGTTTCTTATTACAAGAAAGAATTGAGGAAATAATTCTAATCAAGTGAAGCAAAATTCAGAAGACAAACAAAACTATCCTCTAATGATTCAAACATGCACAACTGGCACGTTGCTTTTGGCAATGGTAAAACCATTTTAATTTCTCACAGCAAATGTTCAAACACAACTTTATATCCTGAGAACTACTATTTACCATGCCAGAATAAATATGGGGCAAGCAAGCCTTGCTCTGCCATCAGAAATTACCCATTCACACTATGTAAGGGCACATTCAAAGCTAAAAATACATAAAACTACATGCATTCAACATGTAGGGACTTGTCCAAATCTAGTGAAAGATTGGGGCTTAAAGAAGACTGCAAAGTACAGGTTCATAGTAACTTCTAAAGAATGAATAGTAACAAGACACAGAATATAAGGAAGGTACCGTATTATACTCAATGTATCCAAAACAAATTACACCAATAAATATGCAATGAAACCAAACAAAACAGTTAATCAGGGGGAAAAACAAATCAGACACTGGGTTTCGATAGGAAGATGAACTTCCCCAAGACTCAAACTAAAAAAAAAAAAGGGTAAAGGACCCGACAGTTAAGTCCAGTCACAGACGACTCTGGGGTTGTGGTGCTCATCTCACTTTACAGGTCAAGGGAGCCGGTGTTTGTCCGTAGACAGTTTTTCCTTGTCATATGGCCAGCATGACCAAACTGCTTCTGGCAAAACCAGAGCAGCACACGGAAACGCCATTTACCTTCCTGCTGGAGCGGTACCTGTTTTGGGTGTGTTTTCGAACTGCTAGGTTGGCAGCAGCTGGGACCAAGCAACGGGAACTCACCTCGTTGCAGGGATTTGAACCGCCAACCTTCTGATTGGTAAGCCCAAGAGGCTCAGTGGTTTAGACCACATCACCACCCGCGTCCCTTAAGATTCAAACTAGAGCTGACTAAAACCCAGAGGGACAAAACGAGTGAATGAAACCTAACCCCTCCATATCGTATCCTTTGAGCAGGAAAGCATGGTTAAGGCAGGATTCTATCTCCTTACTGAGTTTATTTCTCTTTCACTGCAAAAAAAAAAACACACCACAAAAAAGGGTACTAGACAGCAGTGCCTCCCATCCTGAGTGGGTTCATCTGCTACAACAGTGCTTAGCATGCTACCTAATGTGGTGGACTGGTAATTCCCCCCGACCCAATGTATCAGGGACTGGTACAATATTTGGCCCCTAAAGTGTCCCACCCAACATGGTGGAGTTGCCAGGGTAGCTAATGGCTCATGGACCACCACTTTGAGTAGCTACAGGATCAAAGAAACCTGTTGCAGGTGGCTTTGTGAAATTTCCACTGAAGCAAAGGGAATAAAGGTGGAAAGGTATCTCAAGACAAGAGTAGACCCTGTTGCAGAGTGAGATGTAATTCCTTCTAGAAGTACAACACATCCCCATACTCAAGATGCTTTGGGGCAAAAGCACAAATATTGTGACAGAGTTCTCAGTTCTGAAACTCTCATGAATAACTGTAAGTAGGAAAAGCTCTATGAACACTAGACTAGACATATTAGCAAGTACAAACAGATCCTTACTTACTCCCCACAAAGAAGGAGCACACACACCATGGAGCTCTATTACGGAAGCTTGTACACAGCTGGACCAATGAAGCAGTACTATTCTCTTAGAAACTGTTTGAAGTGAGAATACTGAGGTAGCAACACGTCTCCTAGGTCTTGAGAATGACTGCCAGAACAGTCAATTGTCTCTTGAAGGTGTTAGGACAATGACCTTGTTCTAGAAGATCAACATGCAAAAAGGCACAATTTCCTTAAAAGAGACCCTTACATTCCTGAACAAGACCCTTACATTTTATTTTCATGGTGAAGGCCCTTTCAAGCAACCTCATAGACCTGATTTTTGGGACATCTAGAAGTCTACAACTTCTTCAGAATGCCAAGACCTGAGGAAGGAGCACCACTCAACCACTATGTGGGCACAAAGAACCATTGTAGGTTTGGCTAACACAGGACCCTATATCAGCAAGTCCTGACCAGCTGTAAGCTGCAAAGTGAGAGCTATGGGTAGTGCCACCAGATCCTTAGACTTTGCAGCTAAGGAAACCACACAAAATATCTCTACTTTCTCTTGTCTTAGAGACTGAGAGGAGTAGGAGGGAAAGCGCGAAGTTGACCAATGAAGACAGAACCATTTCTTCACCAAAAGACATGGGACCATTTTTAAAATTATCTCTGACTCTGATTTCCAATGGGAGAAGAAGCTACCTGCTCAGCAATGCGATGCCACACTCTACTAAATTGGGAGGAGGGGTGGGGAAAACGTTGCAAGATCACAGCTATGAGAGAAACGTGCTTGCAAGCTTAAGCATCCTATTGGTTCAAAATACAGACTATTAAAGTAAGTTATTTCTGCTGTGAAATTTCACTTAATGTTTCATTTCTTCATACAGGAAACTGTGCCCATTTTCATAAAGGAGGTTGGTGGTACAATGCCTGTGCTCATTCTAACCTCAATGGAGTATGGTACAGAGGAGGACATTACAGAAGCAAGCACCAGGATGGAATTTTTTGGGCTGAGTACAGAGGCGGATCATACTCACTAAAAGCAGTTCAGATGATGATCAGACCCATTGATTGAGATGCTCAAAAACATTTTCAAAATATTCTCTTGAACTTCAAACTGATGTTACATTTTGAGTTGATTGCAAGCCCTACAAAGTATTATTTTAAACATTTCTTACTGTCAAAACAAAATCGAAAATTCTTTCTAGTAGCACCTTAGAGACCAACTGAGTTTGTTCCTGGTATGAGCTTTCGTGTGCATGCACACTTCTTCAGATACCAAACAAAATCGAAAATTCTTTCTAGTAGCACCTTAGAGACCAACTGAGTTTGTTCCTGGTATGAGCGTATCTGAAGAAGTGTGCATGCACACGAAAGCTCATACCAGGAACAAACTCAGTTGGTCTCTAAGGTGCTACTAGAAAGAATTTTCGATTTTGTTTTGACTATGGCAGACCAACACGGCTACCCACCTGTAACTATTTCTTACTGTGATATTGTATATGATAATTATGCAAGTTCTAATTGCTCACAAAGGAAGCAGGATTCTGCATTTAAAATAAATTTATGTTAATACAAGGTGTATGGGATTTAGTGGCAGTAATTAAACCTAACAATTTTGCAGGCTACAAGAAAACATCACGGATGCAGAATAGTTGAACTTTGAAACCGAAGTACAAGATGCCGTTGCTGTGTGAAGCATGCAACTCAATTCGTTTTCATAGATTTAAATCTATTTAAGTTTTATTTCAAAGATTACTTCCAGTGGAAATCTAATTTTGAGATGTGGGCACACAAGTCACAAAAGAGACAATGAACTAGAGAGCAACTCTGGTTTTGCAGGCGCATTTTGCATCAATAAAAGTATTCTTATTTTAAAACAGTAATGGTAACTCTCATTAAGTAAAGCTTTTACTGGACACGTGAACCTTGTTGCCCTTCGGATAGGAGGGCATCATGCCTAAACCTTAATCCTAAATATGAATAAAATAATAAAACAAGTATTTATATAGCCTTTTCCCTAAGTGTTCAATATCCTTCACATAGGTTCTGAGTAACCTATTAATGATACTGTGAGGCAGGCTAATATTATTATTAAGCATGTGTTGCAGATTGGGATTCAGTCCGAAAGATAAGGCCATGCACTGAGTTTAAGGCTAAACTGACTGAGGGACTTTCCAATTAATTTGTTCATGTTATTAACTGCATAGAGTTTACCAAACATGTTACTTGGGAATAACTTGCTGGTCCACCAGTACTTCTAACTGAGTAATGCATTTAGCATCTTGGCATAACCTCTGGAGCTGACTGGGAAGTGTGAGGGAGAAGGGGGAAGGGGAAGTTATTGTGTGTTTCTTGGTGTAACACTGGATCTCACCCATTGAAATCCATGGAGTAGCAACTGTTTCATTTGTCAGGTTTCTTAAAATTCTGACATTTACCCAATTTAAACACCCTACTCTGTTCAAGCTTTAAACGGTAACTGGACAGGCTACATACAGTGAGGACCTTCCTTCCTATAATCTCTTAATAAATGCTCTGTCTGCCATAAAATAATTAGATAGTACTGGATTTGGTACTTTAGGGTTGCCAAAATGACTGGGAAGTGGTTCTTATTCATTTAATTCCTTCATGTTAAGGAAACACTTGCAAACAGCTGCTTTCCCCCTCCACAACAGAGAGTAGACAAGAAGGCGCTGGGCTGGAGAGAGGTCTGCAGATCACAGCCTATTAATCTGAATTTTTGCAGCTTGAACAGTTACAGGTTACTGAAAAGGCCAAAATGTATCTGAACTACATTTTTAAAACTTGGGTGTTCTCCCCTCATTAAACCTTACTTCCAGCAATCAGAAGCAGCAGCAAAGTATTTCAAGCAGCCAGATGAATGTGGATTTTGTTTTTGCATTATTTTGACAGTGCCACATACCATTCTGAGTTTTTAAAAACTAGTTTTAAAAACAGCAGCTAGGTTGTCAAGAGCACAGTGTGAAATACCCTCAGTAATTTCCGCTTGGTTCAACTCTGAAGCCCTCATTCTTTTTTAAAAACTTAAAAATCTCTTTTTAGAATACATTACTATTAAACATTTGGCTAAAAGTTATTCCAATAAGCTTATGTGAGTGGTTGACAGATACTGCTCACATTCCTAAAACTGTATCTACAAGCATGCAAAACAACTGTATATTATGATTTTTTAAGAACTGTTTTAATGAAGCAGTGCAAGACCCTAGCTATATTCAACTTCAAATCTTTTGGTTCACTTCTTCAAATTAAAGAAGAAGGAATGTACCCAATGGCTTATTTAATGGGACTTTTCAACCATAGTACTCTCACCTCACTTCCATAAAATAACTTGTCTGCTCACTAGCAATAAGAACCCCTGCCCATCTGATACGACTAGCACAAAAAGTTCAGCACTACAAAGAGAAATATACTTCTCCACGGATAATTTGGGGGGAGGCATAAAAAGGGTGGTTTTTTTCTGATTGTGCAAGGACATGAGCAAAAGAAACCTATCCAAGGAAGGATCAGGGCTTATCAAAGACCTTGACAGCCCAACAAGTGAAACCAAAATTGGTGGGCCAAGACCCCAGTAGCATCTCAAGTGGCATTCCATGAAGTATAATGGGCTGCCACCAGAAGGAGAAAGCCAGTATGAAAACATGCACGCTGCATGCGCAGAGCTACTGTCCACATGCCCACAGTCCCACTCTTCATATCTTGACCAACGCAAGAAATTATGAAAGTTGCCAGATTACTACAAAATTAACATGCAGTGGGCGACTACACAGCAAGAAGATGTAAAAGTATGTAGAACTTTCATATAAAAAATACTATTTGCCCTGGGGGGAAACATGCACATTAATCACTAAATAAAAACGCAGCATTTTAGAATTGAAATTACTTTTCTTCACTATAACTTCTTCGTTATAACTGTCTTGATTTTCAGCTGTGCTGCCTTATTGTTTATGAGCAAAATAGGATGCGGAAGCAATCCATGGAGTGATTTTTGTTGGGTTCTAAATCAATGTTGTATTGTTCTCTGTGCTAAAGGATATGCATATGGAACAAAGCACACGGTGATAAAAAAAATGGGTGCAATCCAATAACGACGAGCTGTTCATGCACTTGAGTTCTCTTCCCTTTCTTCCCCTGCAGTTACTTAAGCACCCCCACAATCTGGGGTTTGGGGACCTTCACTGCACACAAAGCTGTAGGTAACGGAAGGAAACAAATCTTGTCCAATTGTGTGATACTTCATCTTACCTAGTATCAATAAGATTGGCCATACTTCCTGTATGCTGCAGCTTTGTAAGAGCATCTCATGCCATACTGAGGTAACAGTCAATGAATTCAAACATTAAAAAAACTCTCCTCCTGTTCTGTGCTCTTAATAAACAGGAAGCCACAAATGTGGCTGCCAAGGTAAACTGGATGCAATTCCAACAAAATGAGGCACATCCCCCAATCCAAAGAAATAATTGTATTCTGCATGGTAGTGGTTGTTGTTTTTAAAAAAGAGCCAGCATTTTCCCTATTCAGTAACATATCAATGTTGACAGACAAGCCTCTGCTATATCAATAATGCTGCCACAACCACAAATCTTTAAGATGAGAAGAGACTTTAAAATCCCTCAGTCCCTCTCACATCTGTATGTGCCTTCCTTGACAGCTGCATTTAGCCCATCCAAGGTGACCTCAGGAGGGTTCCTCTCTCTTCTCCTGGCTGTGCTCTTTGAAGCAGAGTATTCTTGAAAAGCCATAAAAAATGCTGCCCCCATCATTTCCCCTCATCCCTTTCCCTATGGTGGGTGGAAGGAAGGGAGGGAGGGAGGGAGGAAGGAAGGAAGGAAGGAAGGAAGGAAGGAGTTGCCCCAGTTTGGGGTCCATACAGGTAGTAATATTTTTATGATACAAGTAAACAAAGTTAAAATGTTCATCTTACCTAAATAAGGAATGCAAGGAGTCATCTTCAAGCTGTTTATATAGTTTCTTAGTCTCTTATAATTTTCTTCTTTACTCATTACATATTCCAGCTTCTCAAAAGTAGTTTTGTCCTTTCGGCTCAGTAGCTTTAGGGAGAGGGGGAGAACCAAAATATAGTTATTAGGAAAGCAATGGCTCCCCCCCTCAACAAGTTAACAATTATTTTGTACTATGCATAAGGAAATAATGGAAAGTTACAACTGTTTTATCATACACAATTTGAAAGCATTTTAATTGTGAAAAGTTCTGACCCGTGCTATACTGTATATTACTATAGTAGTTTGATGACGCAGGATTAGTACTTTGACAATACAGGGTTTCTTTTAGGTCTAAATAGTAGCCAGAGGTGGGGGAAAGAATGTTTTGTGACTTCAGCTAATTGAATTAATTAAAGGATTAATTATCAAGCCTCAATATGAATTGCTCTAAGCAGCTAACAATACAGTCAAAGCAGCATGAGTTATATAAAAAAAATCATCAGAAAATAGATGCATTGGTAAATTGATATATTGTCAAGCTATCATAGTGGAACTTCATAGACGGCTAGTAAAAGCTAACACCACCAAGTCCAGTCACAATTTGTGGGCCTATGCTACAAAAGTAATTTTTGAAACAACTATGTGGTTCAATTTAAAGAGTGGTATTAATGGCTGAAATTAGAAGGGAAACTGTCAGCAGAACAAGGAAGGAAAAAGTATTTGACAATCCCCCCTCCCTCCTACAGCACTCATTCTCCAGAGTCTTGGGGGAACCCACCAGAGCAGATTTAGGAAGACAAGGACGATACTGAAAAGTGGAGATGGGAGACTGTCAGAAATGCTTTCCCTCTCCTGTCAGTAGGCAGTACCACTGGGCATCACTCAATAATATTGCTTTTTTAAACCATCCTGAAAGCACAAGCGGCTGCAGCAAGGGGTAGACTCCATGAGAGTGAGAGAGTAACACACACACCCCTCAAAAAGAATTATTATGTCGTACACACAGCCAGTTGCTGAGTCAGTTATAGTTCTCACCCGGGACGAGAAACAAACGTTTACAGAAGGATGCCAAATTAGAGAACGGTTGAGCGAATATTAACAGAAGGGGCCCTGATTCACTCTCTAGGAGTCTATTTAACAGAGAACCAAAATAGACAAACACGAAGAAAGGGCATTTCTGAGAAAGCAGAACACCTGTGCTTTCAGATCAGACCATCAGGAGTAAGTGAAGATGAACGGTCACTCATAAGGATAGACTTCAAAGGGAACTGAAGAGATTTAGGTAAGTTTATATTATGTGCAACACCAGGGTGCCAACTTGAATAAAATATTGTGGGGGCCCAGGTAAACGTCACCCCACATAATTGACCATATGATGCAGTGCATGCACACACACACACACACACACACCATGTGAATGGGAATGCCTACAGACACCCTATTCCACCCTGCCCCCACCCCGCTCTTTTAGTGACATTTCAGTGACGTCTTTATGATGTTTCCAGGTCACTTTCAGATTCGGTGCGATGCCCGTACACAGTCGCACACATACTGGACACGTGTAAACAGGGAGCTGTCTGTAAACAGCCTCTCCTGGTATGCCCCCCAGAGGACCTTATGGTCTGCAAATAACAACACCCTAAAGATTCCAGGCCCCAGAGAGATCAGACTGGCCTTGACCAGAACCAGGGCCTTTTCAGCCGTGGCCCCCACCTGGTGGAACACTCTCTCACAAGAGACTAGGGCCCTGCGGGATTTGACATCTTTCTGCAGGGCTTGCAAGACGGAGTTTTTCCGCCAGGCCTTTGGTCAGGGTTCAGTCTGACTCATTTTCTCCTTGTATAAGAACAAGCACAAAGGAGGTTCCCAGCCCACTCACAGGTGCTTATAATATCAGTGGAAACAGTTGCTAACGGCCTTCAATTTTAACCTGAAGATTGCCACTTGTTGAGTTTTAATTTTAATTTGTTTGAATTAATTATAAGATGTATCTTAATTTATTGATCGCCTGTTTTTATGCATTGTCTTACTTGTATGATGTTAGCCGCTCTGAGTCCGGCTTTGGCCGGGGAGTGCAGGATACAAATAAATTTATTATTATTATTATTAATCATTCCGCTTCCACTGCACAATTCCCTAATTCAGTGTTAACACCCAAGTTTACTCACCGCCCATGTTTTGGTCAACCTGAAGATGGGGGCACTTTGTAATCCGGACACCACAGCCATAAGAGCATGCAGATTATTCAACTCATAGAGTTTCTGAGAACAGAACAAAACAGCAGTTTAGTGTCTAGTAGTGTAATGTATTGAGTTTGCCACAACTTAAATTATCAGCCTATTTTACAAAAGGCAAGTGGCACCATGAACAAAAAACTGAGAAATGGAGGAAAATTATACAGTGATACCCCGGGTTACGTAAGCGATCCGTTCGCGGTACGTAACGCGTGCGTGCATATCAGGAATGCACGGGGGGGGGAACAAAAAAACCTGGAAGTGCGTTTTGAGTGCTTCTGCGCATGTGCGAAGTGCGCAGAACGCTTCTGCGTGTCCGGGGGTCGCGCTCGCTCCAGAAACACTCCAGAAACACAACTCCAATGTCTGCAACACAGGGAGTATGTAACCCGGGGTTCCACTGTACCTTTCCAAATAATTATGACAAAGGTGTAAGTGAAAAGCATACCTTCATGACTTCGACATAATAGATAAGCTTTGTGTGTGACCTTGATCTGAAGTAGACTAAACACTGGCCAATAAACCATAGTTAAGTCACCAATCCAAACACCCATGGGCAGTGATGTGGCATTCCTGACTTAGTCATATACTAGCCACTGGATGGAAAATAATCAAACATTTATCTGCATCATGCCCCAGAAAGTATTCTTGCCACACCATACACCAAACAAATGAATTAGCAATATTACACTTAACACCTTTTGATTGCTCTTTCAAAGTGCAATCAGGAATCATCATCATTGAAAATTGTTCGAATATTCCAGGTTCATATAACGGTGAGAATATTCCAGGTTCATATAACAGTTCATATAATGGACAAGGCCACACATTTCCTCTAATCATATGTAAATAGACCCAATTATTTACTGAGCTTACTTCTAAACCTAGGTCTCTATCAACCCTGATAATGGCTCCAGAACAAAAGTTTCTTACCTTAGCTGTTTTAATATAGTGGCTCAGAACTTCAGCTCGTATTTTTAATGTCTGTGCATGAAGAATCTCTCTAACTACCCAAAAACTTACCTTAAAAAAAGAAAAGAAGGAAGTTAGTTACCAGAAACATACAAATTCAATCACTACTATGAGCATTTCTAAAGTTTTGCTGTTTAATCTAATCTAATTATATTAACAGGGTATATTTAACAAGAATTGCATAGTGAACTTACTAAGAAGATAAAATGTGAAACATATATACATAGTACTAATAATTAAAAATATAAAATACTATAACTAATTCAAACTTACTGCTACCAAAGATATATACTGATATCAATTTCAACCCCAATACAAATTTCAGTTTCAATAAATGCCTCCCCAAATGCCTGTCATCAACAATGGGAGGAAAGCTCTTCTTTGCATTCTGAAATAGCAGCTGTGTTGGGTATGTCCGATTCTGCTCAGGACTGCGGCAGGAGCAAAGGGCTAACCCCACTCTGCTGTGCTGCCTACAACGAACAGATGGCCTATTCTTATTCACCATACATAACCTAGCTACATATAAGATATTAAATAAATTAATAAGTATTATTAATCAGTAGGCTATATTATATAAATCGGTAGGCTGACAAGGCTACACTGAATGTACAGCTAAAGAAAAATTAAGAAAAATTCTCCAGAAACATATGAGATGAGTTCTATGGAACCCAGGTGACTTGTTTGGAAACCACACAGCATTGACCTCAATTGTGACAAATGAAGCTTGGTAGGCCTTTGGTGCCCCCACTACATTGTTGGGCTACCTATGAATATCCTGGAAAATATTTTGTTATCTAGAACACCAGATCCCCCTGGAACCGCCCCTGAACTCTGCTGATTCCGGATTCCTAATATCACTCTCCTGGAATAACATCTTCCAGCCCTGTAATTCTCCAACCCATTAAGCAAAGAAGTTAAGTATATTCCATTGGTCCAGGAAACATATGTAGCCTGTGCAAATGAGCTAACACAATGCATTGGGCAATTTTAAGCTGCAAAGCCATTTTACTCTTTGACTACCATTTTGACTTTGTACCTAAATGGACCATTTTTATTGACAACAAAAATGGGATTTGGTAGCTCTTGCTATTCACCTTGTTAGTTAAGTACAGTGAAATATGTGAAATATCCTCCATAGCATGCTATCACCCTAGAGCAAATATATATATATATTATATAATGCCCCTGTATGTTAAATGCATCCTACATTTATTTGAAAACTTAATTGTGCAATATGGCATGAAAACTGAAAGGAACCAAAGAAATGCTGCTTCCCATAATGCCAAATTGTAGTTATACGACAGGATTCAAATTGTATACAAAAATCAAAGGGCAAGGACTTGCTTGCCCTGTTATATGTTAGTCCCCACTAATACTTATTACTTATTATAATTATCATTTATTAAATTTGTATACCCCCTTCATCCGCAGATCTCAATTTGCAACATGAAAATTCAAGATAAAAAACACAAAATACATAATAATAACAAGAACGAAAGCAAACCAATAAATTACCCCCACACCCCGTCAAAACTTCCCTCTGTGTGCACCTGATTTCCAGAGGTATGTTATACTCTGCTTCAGTGCCTGTACACCATTAAAACATTCTGTAATAAAAAGTTTAATCTGTTCTTCTCTGAAACTTCCTCATATAGTCACTGCATGCAGTCCCTCGGGAATCGTGCAGGAAGGCAGGAGCCCCCTCTTGAGGGTGGAGATGGACAGCTCTCCAGAACACTAGTCCATCTCTCCAAAGTTTTAAAACAATGTCCATGCGGCCATAGAATCCAACCACAGTTGTAAGCAAGCAACCTGTTCTTTCTGTAAAATTCCACTTGAATATACAGTAATTGCTAATGCATAAAATCATTTTATTTTCTACTTTTTGTTCACTTTTTTCTACTGGAATTACTCTCCTTCAAGACTATTTCTGAATATAAACAGTACAATGAATCTTCCAATTTTCTTCCACTCTTCTGAAAAGTGTAACAGTATTCACATTTGGCAAGGGTAGTAGTAGTAAATGGCTTACAGATGGCTTTTAGTAAGAGCATTCTGAATTTTAAAGCTAGCAGGGGTATTGTGCAGTAGACTGCAGTATGTCAAGAGGATTCTAGTATTTCCATGGCTAATTATTTAACTACTTTCACATCTGTAGAAGCTGTGCTAAAGTGCATGAGTAACCTCTAAACTCAGATTTTTGAGGTAGGGGAAGTAGGTGATGCAAATTGCAGTTTCTACATATATTGTACCTTTCACCTCCAGTTTGTGAAGAAAAGCCCCATTGTCTGGAATTAACTATGTTGTGTGAGAACTGCTGCTACACTGGTGTCGATTATTTCTCTGAAAATCTATGTCTCATGGAAAGCGCATATTCCAATACCTGACCTTGACTGTCTTTGCAGTGAGATGTAGCTATGAGAAACTGTTCATACCATTTTATTTTTAAAAGATATTAAAAATAGAATGCATTTAGAATTCAGGCACTAACTCATCAGCTCTAATAGACATAAAAAAGTCACGACCATTGCAATAGATATGTAAAGAATGAGAAACACAGAATATCTCTGAAGGGCTTTAATTAATGAACACAAACACACTCTGCTTCTGCGGCAGATATTTTTCTAATTCGGTATTGCCTGCTAAAATCAGCATCTTAACTGTAATTGTAATATTTTACTGAAATTCAATAAAATTAGGAACACTTCAGGCTCCTAATCCTATCTCCACCTCTTCCTCCTGTCACTTCCATCCCAGAACAGTCACTGCTGCCATTGTTCACAACCCCTTCTCCTATTCTTAAAAGACAGACCACCTGAAATAAGGTTGCAGGCCACTCTTAGGGAACCCTTATTAAGCAGTGCCCCCCTGAGCCCTCCATTCAAAGAGGAGGATGCAGTTCCTTATGGGTCTGGCTACAGAGGGTTACAGTCCTTGCTTCTCTGGCTATACCTTGTGAAGAGGCCCTGTCCACAAGGCCCCCTTTGATGTATTTGTCATAGTATATGCTGCTAATAGTTCCTTGACTGGGTTTGAAACCACAGTAATTTTAGCAAAGATCCCGGCCCTGCCTCAAGCCGTAGAGGGAAACTTTGTATGAAGTCCCATTTATTCTCTGCAAAATGTCTTGTGTTTGTAGTCACCATGGTACATCTTGGTGAGTCCAGCATCACTAGCATGACGTCCATAGCATACACTAGTATGAAGGTGTGGTTGTGTGCAGCACAAACATGTGACATGCAAACTGTCACAGAAGTTGTAGTTAGCACATGGAGGGTTTATATTCTGGGTAGTGTTGTGCTGTAATTGGATGCTGAGACTTGCCATATCCCAGAGATTCCTGTGCCACCAGCAAGGCATGGCCAGTGAAGCATGGGATAAACGGAAGTGTGGATGAGCCCTCTGTTAGTTAATTAAAACATCAGCCTAGAGTAATAAAGGCACCGTGTGCTAGTAGCTAAATCCTGTAATGATCAGGTGCTAAAACCTAGGGGTGGTAAACTTATAGAACTTAGTTCTCAGCTCTACCCTAATAGGGAAGCTTGAGAGGCCATGGTAAATGAGAAAACTAGACTAAACCCCAATTTTGGAAAA
Source organism: Lacerta agilis (assembly GCF_009819535.1). Classification (NCBI taxonomy): domain Eukaryota; kingdom Metazoa; phylum Chordata; class Lepidosauria; order Squamata; family Lacertidae; genus Lacerta; species Lacerta agilis. Next base: position 5,394,453 of record NC_046317.1, on the reverse strand, counting down.
GTGTTAAAAAGAAAAGCCCACTAATCTACCCCAGGGAGGCAATCCCCAGTTAACTCACCATCCTTTGCCCACTTCCCATTTAATCAGCACCCTGGGTGTATGATGAGCATGCAGACCAAATGGTGAATTGCTTGCCTGGTGCAAAGGTCGCAGGTGTCGCTTGTCATCTAGATAGCCTAGCACAGGGGTGTCAAACTCAAATTCATTGGGGGCCGCATCAGCAGTTTGGTCACCCTCAAAGGGCCGGTTGTATCTGTTCACTGTTACTTGTACGGGGACCTGCTGCCTTTGCTCCCTCTTCTGTAGCCCTCTGGGAGCTGGAGGGCGTGCAAGGCACAGCTCGCTTCCCCTCGCCTCAGCGGGTGGGGGTGAGAGAGAGGCCAAGCTAGCAACAGGCAATGGCCCGCTCGCCTATCCCCTCTGGGTGGCTCACAACCTTCCCACCGGAAGAGGAAGCAGCCGCCGTCGAGGGGGCATCCAGCGGGCCGCTGGGAGAGACGTTTAAATTGTGGCTGAACTTCGCCAAGAGCAACCCCCCGCTTGCTCGCCTCCTCATAGGGATCGGCGATGGGGAGCCTGCGGGAAAGGCGCTTCCTCCACAGCAGATGTGCGATCTCGTTGGACAGCCCCGCCCGCGAGCTCCAGCTTCCCCTGCCACGCGTGGCACGGAGGATCGGGGCCGCCGCTTCCCAGCCCCAGCAGAGAGCGCGGACCCGCAAGGTGTGCAGGAGCAGCCGCTGGCATCTCTCTCTCTGGCTGATGGGAGGCATGCTCCCGAAAATCACCCATAACTTGGGAATTCCCTCTTCCCACTCCTGCTCTCCACCATCCCCTGGCAGGGAGCGAGCGGCACTTTCTCCGCCGCGCCGGGCCGATTCTCTCTGAGACGCGCGCCAGGCTGAGGTTCGCTTTGCTCGGCGCTCGACTCGTGCTGCTTGCTCACAGCCCGAGCCCGAGGCTGCCTTGCCAAAGAGAAGCCTGTGCAGCCTAGAACGGCTCAGCTGAGCGCCAAGCCGGATTTTCAGGAACAATAACAGCGCTGGGGCTGAGGGAGCCGAGCCGCGCGGCCCCCTCCCTCCCTTGCTCGCCCGCCCCGCCAGCTCGTCGCCAGGCCGCCTCCCCCCCTACTCGCCCCTCACTCCCCCCCCCACAATAATGTACGCCTTCGTGCGGTTCCTGGAGGACAACGTGTGCTATGCGCTGCCCATGTCGTGCGTGCAGGGCTTCAGCCCCAAATCCCGGCTCGACTTCGACAACCAGAAGGTCTACACGGCTACACGGGCCACATGATGAGGTCTGGCGGGCCGAATTCGGCCCGCGGGCCTTGTGTTTGACACCCGTGGCCTAGCAGAAGGGTCAGTGGTCATGATGCACGTTGACACGAATGACATGGGGAAATGTAGTTGTGAGGTCTTGGAAATGAAACTTAGGTTGCTAGGTAGGATGTTGAAAGCAAAGACCTTCAATGTAGCTTTCTCCAAAATGCTACCAATTCCATGCACAAGGTCAGCTTGACAGGCAAAGCTGTGTAGTCTCAATGCATGGATGACACAGTGGAGCAGGGAGGAGAGGTTTGGCACTGCAGAACATTTTGGAACAACCTGGGCTTATAGAAAAGGGACAGAACCAGACTGGAACCAGACTGTTGGCACTTAAAATTAAAAAAAGGTAGCAGAGCAGCTTCTAAACTAATTTTAAGGGTAGGGACACAGGAGCTGAAAAGGGTCTGTTTTGGAACAAACCTACCACTGGAGATGAAGATGAAAAAATAATAATGATAATTTAAATGGGTGGGGGAAAGAACCTTGCAATGGGAGTGCAGGGGTACAGGACTGTAATTCGGAGAGCTCAAAACATACTAGGCTGAAAAGCAATGGAGCTCCATGAACCATACATTGGGGTGACCTACATATACAAGTCTTTACCTACACCTGAGACTACTGTTCAGGAATCCTAACAGTCTAGTTTAGAGAAAAGAAATTAAAAGGCCTTCATGTTTCTGATATTGTCAAACAGTTAGGAGTCAGAAATTCTTGCTGATCTAATATAAAATACTAGATCCCAATGCATCTTCCACCCATTCCTTCAGTAAGCTCTCCAAACACAGTCAATTCAGGTATGTAAATAACAAGCTAGCTTAATAAGGATAAAGTTTCAAAACAGTTTTAAAGCAGCTAATTACCATACATGCAGCCAGAGAGGAAATCCAAAACACTATTCAGTCAAATACACAGCAACATTTAACAAAAGAAATAAGTTGCATCTTTTAAAGCTTCATGTACATGGAATGATTTTATGTATGCAGCAAAGGTCCCACATGTCAACAGAAAACTTACATGGTTGAATCTTCTTGTAAAGGCAACAGCATTTGGTGCAGAACTGTATTTTTCTTTTTTATTCCAACCGCAGCTTGACAGTTCCTGGATTAACAGTGAGAAATAGTTTAAGGCTGATGTAACTGTTTACCCACATTTTGAAACAAGGTAGGAAATTCTTATTTTATCATCAGTGTAGTTAACACAGTGCATCAAATAAAACACTAAATAACACTTTCACTAATGGCTGCCAATAAGACTGCAATTCTGATATATAAATGTGAGTTCTTTCCTCTTAATTCTATGAGTTCCAACTGAACTTTTAATAAGTTACAACGGCAGTAAAAGACCCTTCAGGCTTGCAAGGTAAAATAACATGGAGCAAGATTTGGCTTGACACATTCTCCAACAATTTTTTAATGGACTATTTAATGGGAAAATTCACCATTAAGTGCAGAACTGACCAACTGGGATAGGAATAGCTACTGAACTGTCACCTGGTCATGAATATTTAAATTTGCCCAACTGTGTCCTTCAGCACTGTCCACTGATTTTTCCAGCTGTGAAATGCTAGAAATGATAACAGCATCTATTATGTCCAGTTGATGCATAACAGGAAAACAGCTACTGAGCTTGATTCATACAAAGTGGCAAAGTATTGTTTGTGCTGAAATCTCATACATCCCTCCCTCACTTCCTGATTTGATCAAACACAACTTTTCAGTTGCATCTAAATTTTGCCAACTATGGTCTTTGCTAGCTGTCTACAGACCGTAACTAGAACCCCACTTCGAACAAGTAAATGAAGGAGAGGATCCAAGCATGCAAAAGTGGGGGGGGGGGTATACAAGCCCAAAGCTTTGGTAGAAATGGCCAAAGTATGGGGAGCTGTTATATGTGAATTGAGCTACTGAGCTACAACCGATGGACTACCAAGAAATTCTCCTCAGGACACTTGATCACAATGGCATAATTTACACTTCCTTGCTATCTATCCCCCCCGAAGAAAAGTGTGTTTCCCCCAAAAAGTGGAGAGCGGGGAGAGAATTTTTTTCTATAACACAAAGTATGTCTTAAAAATTTACACTACAAGAAAACTGATCACAATATCTCTACATCTCTGCCTTCCAGGCTGTGAAATGATCTAAAGAACACTGTGAAGATGGATCTAACACACAGCAAGACTTAGTGGCCAGTACTGTGAATAATCACGCCCACTTTTACTCTCAACTGCATATTCCATATTTGTTATCCACAGCAGGGTATCAAACCACTCAAGCTGACTGGTCAAATATTGTTAAATAATTAAGCATTTAAATAATTAAAATAGAAGAAAAGGCTGATGCTAATCACCGAAATATTTATTATGAAACAGCACATTTAAAATACAAATAGGGTTTTTCTTTTAGTTTTTCACAGGGATGGTCAACTTGCTGCATTATTGCCATTGGGAGTCTGTGGAAGCCCTGGACAGTTGTAGGAGAGCTTGTCGTCCTTGCTATGGCATTAAATCAAGCCTGCTTTTCTGCCTCCCTCCAGCACCATATTCAGTTTTAAAAACCATCAAGAAGTTAATTGCAAGTTACTTTAAAACAACAACCAGACATTGCTTTTTCAGCAGTGAACAGAAGATGACTGAAGTCCCAATCAATTTAAAGATCCAATCAATTTAATGAAGGATCCAATCAATTTAATAAAGGGTGCCCCATGAACTTAGCAGTGCTTAGCATGGTTGGGAGTGAATGCTACATTAACAGAAGCTGAAATATGGATGTTGATTCTTGGTATTTGTTGGTACTTGACAATATTTTCTTAACCTGTCAGATTTTCAACAAATGGGCAGCTAACCTAAAACACAAAAAAATGCTTATTCGTATGTGCTTAAAAGAAAATAGTCATATGGGCCATGTTTTCAATCACAATTAAAATAAAACTTGCCTAGACCCAATTCACTAGTGTTGTAAACCCAAAGCTACATATCAGGCGGGCAGGGCCGATGCGTCCATTTAGGCAAACTAGGCAACTGCCTAGAGTGCCAAAATGGAGGGGGCCGCTGCTGGCCCGCCTGCGCCCGCCGCCTGGCCACCCGCCGGAGGATGCGGCGTCGCCCCGGCCTCCGGCTCTCACTAAAGCAGGCTTTGGCGGAGGGTGGGACAGGCAAGCAGCGGCTTCTCCGCTAAAGCGGAGAAACCGCTTCTTCCCTCTCCACCACCCCCGACCTCCCGCTAAAGCAGGCTTTGGCAGGGGGGTGGGAGGTGGGGCACCAGAAGATTGGTCTTGCCTAGGGCGCCAGAAGCCCTAGCACCGGTCCTGCAGGCGGGATATTGGCATGCACCAGCCTAATTGTTACTGTGAAGCTGATCAGAATTATATTCCATCCCTGATATTAACAGGGACATGAAGTCCTTGCACTTTAATTTACTAATATCTTTCATATCTTCCACTTCTAACATTTATTTTTTAAGAAATCCTTCTACGCTTTGAACGTGATTCAAAATTGTTGTTGTTGTTGTTCAGTCGTTCAGTCGTGTCCGACTCTTCGTGACCCCATGGACCAGAGCACGCCAGGCACGCCTATCCTTCACTGCCTCTCGCAGTTTGGCCAAACTCATGTTAGTAGCTTCAAGAACACTGTCCAACCATCTCATCCTCTGTCGTCCCCTTCTCCTTGTGCCCTCCATCTTTCCCAGCATCAGGGTCTTTTCTAGGGATTCTTCTCTTCTCATGAGGTGGCCAAAGTACTGAAGCCTCAACTTCAGGATCTGTCCTTCTAGTGAGTACTCAGGGCTGATTTCTTTGAGAATGGATAGGTTTGATCTTCTTGCAGTCCACGGGACTCTCAAGAGTCTCCTCCAGCACCATAATTCAAAAGCATCAATTCTACGGCGATCAGCCTTCTTTATGGTCCAGCTCTCACTTCAAAATTAGCATCAAGTTAATAATTTTCAACATGCTATCTATAGCAGACATAAATTGCTTGAACGCCTTATGGCTTCCAAGTTAAAGATGCAACATGTCCCCACAGAATAGAGTGTGTGGACTTCACCTGTAAAGACATCTCAGAGTATAGGCTTGGTCTGACTCAGGAGCTCCTAAGTATATATATATATAAAATACTTGCTAGGGAAGCACTCTCCTTACCACTGGTCTAGCCCAGGCATAGGCAACCTTTGGCCCTCCAGATGTTTTGGACTACAATTCCCATCACCCATGACCACTGGTCCTGTTAGCTAGGGATCATGGGAGTTGTAGGCCACAACATCTGGAGGGCTGAAGGTTGCTTATGCCTGGTCTAGCCACTGCAAGTTCTGCACCAAGATCTAACTGCTGGCACTACCTGCAAGGAAGTTACCAGCTTGGGGAGTGGAGGCTTCTATGTAGAAGCTCCCTTGGGACAGATAAAAGCAGTCACTCACACTCTTTTTCTGGTTACTGCAAGTGCATTCTGCTTCCCTCCAGGTCCTACCTGCTGCTCCACCTTTCCTGCTCTATATCCCTACAACTGCTTTTTAACACTATCCATTCTCTGGTAACTTTTTGTGTTTACAAGGATGCCAGACTGAACACAGGATTGCAGCACCTCACAGACTGTCCAATGCTAACGGAAGATAATGTTAATGCATATGTATGTAAATTTTATTTCTCAAAAGCAGATTTTTATTAGTAAAAATGCTTTGGGTGCCAAATTCTGCTGATTTGATAGGTATGTTCTAAAAATAGGAAGAGATTAAGTATTGAGACAGTGCAGCAATAATTCCAAGATATACAATTCAGCTCAGGACTAATTTTGTTAAAGGAGCAGTGTTCATTAATTTCAATGATAAAACGTTAACAATTATTTCAAACCATCTCTATGATGTATTTTGTATCTGCTAGACTCTTACAATAACCCTTCTGTAATCTAGTGTGAAAGCAGTATTTACCAAACTGAGGTACAGTGTTAGTTCCTTATAAGAAACTCCTTTTGGAAGATGTTAATTTGATTTGGAGTGTGCTTAAAAAGGTACACACAATTAAGTATACCACAAATATTGCAAATCCTTAAAGTAAGGCAAGTTAAGGACATATTCAGGGAAAACAAAACAGTCTAGGCTGGATTTGTTATGTTAAGCAACTGCTCATTTCACAGCAGCTTGAAGGCCATCATTAAAGGATGCTTACGAAAGAACTGCATTTTCATCTTTAAACAGAATAGTTATTCATGCAGGAATAGCTTTATCAAACTGGACACCCCAAAACAAAACACATTTATTTAACCCACTTGTGCATGATTTCATTTGAGAAAGAGAGCAGAAGTCATTTTAAAATAAAACATGCATGCTAGTGAATGCAGTTTTTTTTAAATTTAGTTTATACTTTTAGGAAATGCAAAAAAAAAGGTTTAGAAATTCTTGGGGGGAAACCTGTACTTTGCTCTGATCTACAATTATTTCTGCCTTCATGTCAGTGCTACTTTGCACAGTCAGGGCAGAAAATGTGCCTGTAAAAACAGTCCACAGAAAATGGAAGGTGAAACTTGAGTGGTGTTCTACAAAGTAAATATATGCCTTTCTTCTCAATGAAAATGTGTGTGATTGTGGGTCTGACCATACCTACATTTGTTTGACCATGACTAACTAATGGAGTGTGGCCGCTGATAAGTTTTCCACCAGGATAATGCAGCCATCAGCCTGAAAAAGCTCCCCACCCCATCATAATCCAAAGTTCGGCCAAATATCCAATAATTTCCTACCCTGCTCCAAGCTTTCTTGCAAGCAGAGATGACTTGGGGGAGCATAATAATTAGTGGTTACCACAAATTATGGCTGGCTAATAACTTCAGTGCCCTTGTATCTGTAATCTTCCACTTTGTTATCACGGAATGTTTGGAATGTTCAGTTCCATACCACCTATAAGAAGAATAACTGAATAGCAAAAGTATACTTCCCTGTACCGTTTTCTTCCTTTGCCTACCAACTAACAGTTCACTGGTCAACCACTAGGTACCATTTAAAAATGATGTAACATGAAACACAAATTATTTGTACATACATACATACACTGGCACACATATTTAGCTCCAGAATATATGCATGGGTTGACATAATAAGGAAATCTGGCTTGGATTTATTTAAAATCAATAGGTTGTATAAGAAAAACTTACCTCGGGCTGAATAGCTTTAAATACAGGAATATCCATTAGTGTTATCTGGCCCTTTGAAAAAAAGAGATAAGGAAAGTAAGAGTTGTGTCTTTTGAAATGAATGTTTAAAGATTGGGCCAGGTTTGTTTGTTTTTTTACTATTAAATACTAGAGAAATGGCCTTCATAAAGTGGTGTGCCCTCCCATTGTTCCTCGACCCTACAATGAGCCATCTCTGCTTCCTGTAAAAGAGAAAAGCAAAGGTAAGCCTGAAAATCTACAGTGGCAGAGGCTTAGATGCTAGGAATCCGGAAGAGGAGTGTAAACTGATTTAGTTTTTCAACGACAGATCTGGATCATGTAAATGTTGGAAGCAGTGACTAAATACAACCATCGTGTTCAAGAAGGACAAGGGTGAAGCTGTCGAGGGTCATAAGGTCACATAAGGTGTGCACTTATAGATATTCTGCTTCATCCTGTCTGTTCCCCAAAAGGTTGAATCATTAGGAAACCTTTCGGGTAAGATTGTGGCTAAAAAGGAGGCTACTAAAGCAGTGGTATCTTTTTCCCAACCTGCCATGAGAAACTTCTTTTCACTTCTTGGAGTTATAGGCCAGAAGTCCAACATTTTGCTCAGCATCAGTTGGCAAGGTCTGCTGTGTAAAGAGCAATCCAAAGTGTCATCATCAATGAGGCTATGAAAGGCTTCTGGGGAAACATTTCAAGGATTGGACTGTAAGACTATTAAATTAGCAAAACATTTACTTATTAATTACTTACCGCATATTCCTCGGGTGTAACCTTTAGAACATCAAATACCACTGCATCAAAACTTTTCTTCAGTTCAGCAGAACCTTTGTCACTTAATGACTCCGAGCTGCTACTCTTCTAAGAAAACAAAAATGCAAAATTGAAAATGTGAATGCATACCTGCTTCAAAGCCGAAAGAGAGGCCTTGCTAAATAAAAACATCTCAGCCTGGCGACTAAAAACTGACAATGATGGCGCCACACATTTTTTCTTGGAGAGAGCATTGCACGAAGGGGGTAGCAGCACTAAAACATCTCGTTTTCATGTACCTAGACTGTACCAAATTTCAGAGACACCCTTTCCAAGTTGTTTTTTTAATTTTAAAAGTTTCATGATCCCTGCTTAAAATACTCCAGCAAAGAACAGGAACTTATTCCATACCAAAATACATCCTTCTTTCAAGCTGCACTGCTGTATGCATGTATTGTGCTCCTGCATTTTTTTAAAGTTGACTTTTGCTGACTCCTTACCTCTGAAGCAGTAGCTGCAATATTAACATTGCTGGGCTGCCCATTCATTAGGTCCATACTGTCCACACCATTGATTTACTGCCCTACATTTGCAGCGATGGATTTACTGATTCATCTTCAGAGTCATCACTCCTAAAAGAAAATTTAAAAAGCAGCTTATGGTTCCATAAATCAAGTCAGTCAGACAAATCGTCCAAAGTGTAACATGGGGCAGGAATGTTTGGCTAACTATGGGATTACAGAAGACCTCAATCAAGTAAATATACCATATTATGCAACTGATAATGTGATTCCCTTGCAATCCAGTTGACCCTTCAGAAGATTGTGGCAAGATATCTGGATGATACACAATAGCAAATTAGAACTAATTGGTGATTTCATGAGACAAAGTTCAATTTTGAGTGCACTATCAAATAGTGAAGTATTTGTGCCAAAATAGTAGAGGACCTGAATTCCATCTGTATAAATACTACATGTGCTTTTAATTTAAAACAGAAAATCTTAAAGTCTCTGATGGTTCAGAAGAACTGCTACAGAGAAAGGGATCTTGTTCCTGCTTCTTGGTCTTCCTGCTTCCTCATCCATGGAACAGAGAGATTCTCTGCCCAATGATAGCATATGGCTGCCAGAGGGTTGGCCAACAGGGAATGCAGCCTTTAGGCCTAAAAAAAAGGTTCCTCACCCCTGAATTAAATTAAACAAAACCTGAAAGTTCAATAACATATATATGCTTATAAAACTGGTTTTATAAAAGTTGTTAAATTGCTTTGGGATGTTTGATGGAAAGAGATTAAAAAATAATTATTGCAACTCTAATGTCATTCCAACTGTGAATGAATGGTCAACCTGTGGACTGGTTGGCTTCCCCCCCCCCCCAGTGTTACATTAAAGAACAAACTTAGTTGGTCTCTAAGGTGCTACTGGAAGGATTTTTTTATTTTTTATTTTGTTTTGATTAAAGTTTCTAGTTTATATTCTGAAAAATAGGGGTTGTGAACCAGTGGAGATGGCCAATCCTCGGTGGATCACTTTGATAGGTGGACAGAGCCAGCCAGCTAACAGTCATGATACCAGGTGACTGCAATTTCAAAGAAGGAAAAAATCAGGAGCCAACTGCACTCCTGATTCTTCCTTTGACATTTCAATGATTATTCCATTGCAGCACCAGCTTTAATTTGGAAGCAGTACTACAACAAATCCAAACAGTGGCAAATTTAACTTGTGGCTGCGAAAAAACGACATTCCTTTGCAACTATAGCTTGAATCTGGCACTAGAAGCCCCATATGCCTGATGTCATACGACATCAGGTGATGAACAAGTAGGTATATTTTCCACCAAATAGTCTCGTGACCCAAATGGGGAAGCCTGGCATGCCTAATTAGCTGTGGTGGGCGCAGGTTTCCCACCACTGCTGAAAAAAATCGTTTTAATGCACACACAATCAGCATTCTCCCCTGATACAGCTCTTGCTAGCCTACTGTTTTAGTCTGAAGATGTGGGAACATCTGAGTGCTCCCCATATAACAAAACGTCTGATGAGGAACACAATCATCCAAGGGGAGGTTTTATTTTATTATTTAACAAAATTTATGTACTGCTTCATTTATTTACTGCTTCACCTCTAAACTAACGGACTGTGGTTAATTTTTAACTATGGTTTGTTTGAAACAAGTAAACTTGGAGCCCACAGTTTTTCTATCTTAAATTATGTATGTTTTGTTGCTGCTTGAAACAGTGTATCTTAGGCTGCAATGCTACAATTATGGCATGGCCCTTCCCAAACTTCTTCTGTTCTGAACTGTGGAAATTAGTAAAATAAATAAATGAATCCCAACAGACATTTGGCAACTGCTGGCTCTCATTTTATGTGCACAATTATTCTGTATTTAAGCACATGTATATTATGTTGTAGTCTCATTACAATGCTGGATGCTGCTTTGAATAGGATTTTCTTTGGCAGGAAAGCAGTTTGTGATGTAAATAAACAGCTTTAAAGAGATCGAAATAAAGGAATACATTAGCTTGATTATCACCAATTGCTTAGCTAATCGGAGGCTATTAATGCATTAAGCTGTTTATTTTAAGAGTGCTGCTTGTTTTCATCAGTTTACAGAATGCATATTCATGCCGCTGTCTAGCCAACATCATTTTAAAATGAGAATGTAAACCTTTGGTAACTGCAGATTTACAAAAATATTTGGTCTGCCTTCTACTTGACGCATTGCTGCCACCTTGTGCTGAGAACAAATCCCAACACACTTTTATTGTTCCTATTTCATAGTGATTTCCTGTGTAATTATTTTTAATCAGATATTGGCCACATTCATATTATTAAATTTGATCTTATTAAGCTGAGATTTGTATGCAGCCCTTTGTTTCTTCCTTCATGGAATGAAGCAATCAAAGCAAGTAATCTCTATTTAAACAGCGTCCGATTTCATTCAAACTAGGAAACTATAGCTGCCACATTCAGAACAAGCTAGGATATTTAATTACCTCCAGACTCTATGGTTTAATATACCGACTTGTTCCAAAACCAATAAGCAAAGTTTCCTTGTTTAGAGGAAAGGGGGGGATGCCTCAATCTAAGCATGTTTAAAGAGATGCACATTAGGGCGAACAAACAAAACTCACTTCACTTATACTGTATTGGTGGGGTCTGAACTGACAGTGGCAGTGGCAGACCAAGAAGGAGATCCTGTGGACATTGTTCTCCAAAGCCTCTGGAGCAGATTTGGAGGGTGTGCTGGGGACAGCAGGAAGCAGGGTGGAAAGTTACACTGTGAAAGGGCAAGACTCTTGGGCACACAGAACAGCAGCATTCTGGGCCAGAGGAACCAGAACAGCAGTTGCCGACCTCAGAAGACACCAAGGTGGCAGTGAAAGGTACAGTGCACTGAATGATTCCTGCCACTCCCCAGAGCAGAAAGAGACAGGAGGAGATGGACTTGGGAGAAGTTTTTTCCTGTTCTTGACCTAACCCCTTCAGATCCAAGGCTACTGACCATGGATAAGAATGCTGATAACCCACTTGCTACCTTCCATGGAGATGGTATCAGAGAAAGGGAATGCACTCTGGAGAAGGCAAGCTGAAAGGAAGGAGTAGGAAGTATTCAAGCCGTATGTTTCCTGCCTTCGTAACCTATCCCAACAATATCCAGACAGGCTCCAATACACAAGGGGGAGATTCCAAGAGGCTTTGGAAGGCACAGTGGATAGAAAGATTACTGCCACTTCCCAGAGGAAGAGACATGTGGTGGTGGTAGGTGACTCTCTGCTGAAGGGGACAGAGGCAGTAGTGTGCAGAGGAAACAGAATGTCCCGGGTGGTGTACTGTCTTTTCCTATATTATACTATACTGCATTACACTACACAGAAATGTTTAAATGATTCTTTGATTTCCTTGAATCTTCCCACCACAACTGCTATCCTCTCCTGTCACATCAGTGTGGTGTGCCATGCCCTTTGAGAACCTCTGATCTAGAGTGGGGTATCCTACTTTCACAACTTCCTGAAAGTAGGCCATCCAACACACATGTGCCCAGTGATGATATTCCTTCCTGAATGCCTCATTTGTGATGTGCTTTAATAAAATTTAATTTGTGATGTGCTTTAATAAAAACAAGATTTCCCTCTTAGGATGGATCTACACAGAGAGGGAAAAACCCGCTATAAATAAGTCAGGTTAAATTGTTGTAACAAAAGAAAAATTGCTTTGCTACAATAATGACAACTCCTCCTAATTCATCAATGTACCATTTGCTGTATAGTGCTTCCTGTATTGGGGGCATTTAACTACCTTCCATCTTTTTTTTTACGACATGCCAACTGCAAAATGATTAAAAATAGTCTTATTTGATTTAATTCTCTAAAATCCTACACAACTAGACTTCAAAAACCCTCAACATTTGCAAACATGAGAACTCTGTGACCCTCCAGGTGCTGTTGGACGACATCTCCTGTGAGCCCTAGCCAGCATGGCCAATGGTGAGGGATAATAGTATTTGTAACTTGGTGTTGTTGTGATATCAGTACAAGCCGAGCTGCAAGAAGCGAGGCACCTGACTTAAGAGTCATGTTTCACACTGTGGGAAATCCAACAATCATTCCACACAAGTGATGTCATTGTAATTTACTGTTGTATTCTTTACTTTCTGTTTTGCATCGGAGATGCAAGACGCTTTAATAGACAGCTCTGAAATAACGAGCTGGCTAAGCAGAGACATTCTGCTCTTTATCTACAATAAAGTAGGTTTTAGCCAAAAGGCTTGTGTGTGTTGTTTTCAAGTTAGGAGCAACCGCATATTACATTGTGCCCCTGGACTCTAGAGGCCAGGGGGCACAGAAGCTTCGTCCGCCTTGGGGGTCAGTCTCTCAACTTGCCCCCGCGGGAAGTTTTTCATAACAGGTGTAAGAGGTAAAGATCTCCCACCTAAGTGATACTTTCTAAAAACTTAGAAAAGTGGAAGCTGCATGCCTTACCTTCAAGGGAAAAGCTATATTCCCAGGCAATATGATTCTATAAAGAGGTTTATCCAGACAATTCATTATTATAAAGGCTACTTATTTCAGCCTTTATAATATAATAATATATATTTATAATATATATTTTTAGAAAGTTGTTTGTCTCTTTATTCTCTATGCATTTTGGCACCTCATAAAATATCATAATCATATTTTGCATAATGGTTCCTAAGACCAAGCAAGAGGTTTCTGTCAGGTTTCGGATACATTCTGAATCAAGACAGCCAACTGAACCTTTCAAAACTACACTGTTTTTTGGTTTCTTAGGATTCCCAACAAAATTCAGGAATTTTCTGCTAGTATAATAATAAAACAGAGTGAATCAAAAATCAATAGTCCATGCAAGTATCAATTAACTTCCATCCTCTGTTAAATTCAGTATTCAAGCAGGCAAGGCAGGCAGGCAGAGCACTGAAACACAAGTTCTTCCTCTTCTAGTCTCACATTTTAAGCATCCTCTTCCCCCTCCCCACCTAACCTCGTCTCAGAGCCTTGGTTATTGTCACAGTCAGGAACTCAAACATTCTAACAAGGTCAAACTGAGCTGCAAGATAACACCCAGACACTGCAATCTCTAAAAAGCATTCCCATGAGGTTCACACTGTTCACTTGTTTACAAATGGACACCAACATGGATTTTCTCTGACTTTCTTTGGAGACTTTGGAGACAACAGCAACACCTGAGAGGGCCACAGGTTCCCCACCCCTGATTTAAAGAACAGATCTGATAAATCATTAAAGATATAAGATATAATTCTTTGAAAAGCAGAACAATTGATACAATGCTTCATTCAATAATAAGTAAGGCGGGTAGATGAAATATTCTGAACTTCAACGTGCTTCTGTTTGGAGTAAATCTGTACCATGCAGCCAGGTCCTTTTTCAAATGAAGGATTCTGAATTGAGTGATTTGCTTGTACCTGAAAGCATACTGGAGGAATGTGATGGTATCCCACCAGCATTCCTCTATGATGTTGGAACAAAAAAGAAACAAACAAACAAAAACAACAAACTCAATAGGCACTATATACCCCTTTGTTGCTATCAGAAAAAAACATTTAATCTCAATAAACTAGGACTAGTTAACTAATACAATAACTAAAAGTGTTTAAATGAACCAAGGATCATGCAACCGTCCAAACTAACTATAATTAAGGACACTATACGTGCAAAGGCTTTCAAGTTATACATACAGATTCACTTTACCCCATCTTATATTGCACTTTCAGTCACACTTTAATCTGGGGGAAGATAGTTGCACAAGTATTTTCCCCAAGGGCTCTCGTATCATTTAAACCAGGTACAGGTGGCTTCAGGTTGAGCCAAGAATCATCTGTGGTGGGATGGGAAAACAAGAGGCCCTTCTGCTCTGAGCCATTTGCTCAATAAAAAATAAGCTGTCAGTACCTTCTCTCAAATGTATTTTTCTTTATCTAGAATTCAATATTTTGTCACTCTTTACTCCCTTTCCTTCCACTTTGTACACTTTGATGACCACAGGTCAATGATCAACAAGACATGACATCAGTCGCTGCAAGATCTTAAAATAGAGGGGAACCGCAAATCTCCCTTCAGAACAAAAGAAGCAATAGGACAAGCTCATGTTGTTGTTGGCAGCTAAGCTTAAATACCTGCATCAGAAACCAGATTTTCACATCAGCCTCCAAACATGTTTAAACAGCACCAAACCTAAGTCAGTATTTTCAAAAACATTCTGCAGGGTCAGTCATTCTTCAGAGATTACATGATTCAGAAACTCCATAGAAGGGCAGTTTACAATAAGTACCGGTAACTCAAAACCTCAGGTGGGCATTTTTCAACACCAATGAGAACCCTGGAACCCTTCACTATACTAATCACCATTTGCTTGCTCTATAAATACATGCAGCAGACTTGCACAGTTAGAACATGAGTGTTTTTGTGCTCAGCAGCCAAAAGTTCTCCAACACTGAAATAATGCTGGCACAGTATCAACTGGCCAGTGATGCTCAGCACTATGTACACAAATGTGGCTATATACTGGAAAATGAACTATCTACAAATCCAAAATTTATGCCTAAATAAACTGTGGCACTTCCAGTACAAACACTTGCACCGTCCCTTAATGTGGGTTTTGTCTAGAAGTCTCCTGGATCTGATCGTCAAAAATTTGAGGCATCTTCACAAAACGACACAGCTGATATTTTTCAAGCACAGCTGGAAGTGAAAAAGTGAAAAAGTCTGTCATCTAACGCAGGAACAAAAAAATCTATGATAATTCATATAGAACGCCAATGGTTGCCAACTAAATCATGAACATGTCTGGCAGAAGGAGTGGTCAGAGCGGTGAACCTGTAAGTCAAAGGACAGCACTCTCTCTAGCAAAACGCCTGGTTTCTTAATCCCAGATCCTATATTCCAATCATCAAATTGTACAAGATAAATGAAGTAAGCAAATTTACATCACGGGTAAACAGTTAAACAGCATGCCTAAAAAATATCTGAAATTTTTAAATGCCCAAGCACATGTTAAGTTGGTTACTTTACAGGGCTTGACTGGTTAATATTCTTCAGGTGAAGAAATGCACATTTCACCAGCTGCAGGTCCCACTGGGTCACCTCAAATTCATCTATCGAGTTCTTGCACCCGCTCGTCCAGAGCCGCAGAAGATGCCTCATCCCCACACTACCAGCAGGATTTGAGGGTGTAACTTACCTTCCTAGCTACATTATAGTACCATTATCAGCCTGCATCCATCACACATCCTCATTGTCTGCAGTGACCCCCCAGAACAGCCCACACAAAGGTAGCCAGACTGCATAGTGGGCACCCAGAAAACAGGCTGAACAAAATCAGTAGGCTCCCCTGTGCCATGCCAAACCTTGGGACAACTGCATCCAATAAAGTTAGCACCATTTCCAACCCACACCTGACTGTTTCATTTCAAGGGGGCACTCATGAACAGCATGCCAGGAGGCAAGTGAGCAACATACCTATTCTCTTCAGTCCTTTGAGACTGGGAGAGAGCATAAGAGAATGCTAACTGAGCTGTCACAGTTTTAACACCCTTAATATGATCAGCTTCTCCATTATTTCTAGTAGGAAAAGTAATTAAATATCTCATTTCACACAGAAGCTCATGCTTCCAAAAAAGCCAAATGAAGCTGTGCTGTAACTTATTTCCAAGACAATCTGAACACTTTGTTTCAGAGGTGCACGTATTTCTAGATTTCTCCTGTGTTAAAAAAAAAGTTGTTATAAATTACACTCTCAAAAATAGCAAAGAACCTGTGATTAAGCTATTGGGGGGGGGGGGATTCCAATGGGTGTCAAGAACCAGAAATGGAGTAATACCACTAAGAAATGAGACTGACTTAATCTTGGATGTAAAATAGCCAGTACTTTATGTTTATACACCATATAAACATAAAATTATGCTGGTGTTTCAACAGAAGAGTCGCCTTATGCTTGAGTAACAAATCACCTAATAAAACAAATAAACCACAAAGAGAGAGAAAAATTATGTTTATGTACTTTACATTTAACCTCTTCATAATTGGTAACATGGAAACACAAGCTGTTCTGTGCCAAAAAAGTGCTGGTCTAGCAGAGAAGCTTTCACAGTTCTGAAACAGAGACAGCAATCCATCAAGGAAGCATAAGTAGTGCAAAAGCCAATATGGTGGATCCAATCTATTTCCTAATGTGAGTGGTTCAATACAATATCAACATCCTAGTTTGGCAGGGAAACCTCAGTTCTGGAAGATAAAAACCACATACAATTACTGTACATTACTTTAGCAAAGATAACAAATACCAACTCATAAATAACAAAACCAAAACAGAAATGTGAAATCAAATTGCCTGTTTTCACAATGTTGTACAATAAGCAACATTTTAAAACACAATACAAAGAGATTTCTCAAGTTCTATGAATATATTTTCTGCTTAAAATGCAGAAAAGCCGATGAGTGTACACACTGAGGTGTGCCATCCCCTTGCACTTCATAAAATGCTGTTCCAGAAGACATTTGTAGGGCAGCAGCCAGAAGAGGAAACTGTGAAGTGTCCCAATATGCATGCAGAACATCATGCATAGTACCCTTGGGACTTTCCTCAGACCACATCCTCATCAGCCTTACATCACTCTAGTTGACATGGATGGGGGTTAAAGAGGAGTGCAAGTGGGGGTAGAAGTCCAGCCTGCTATGCCTCTGGCCCTGCCCACCACTGGCGTGCGACCCCTGGAAGGTTGCCCACGTGACCATGACGCTGAAAAAGGTTCTTGACCTTTTTACAACCAAAGCCTGAACCAGACACAGCAAAATTTAATTTAGGCTGAACCCTGCACAGCAGAAGCTGAACAAACTGAAAATCTGGTATATATTTAAATACAAGAGGATGGCTATGAAAATATTTTATGCTAAGGCCATGCTAGATAATTTGTTTGCTAACAGCAGCCTGAAATCAGCCAAAATTCATTACAATTGGTGAATTTAATGCTTTTTGCAAGAGACTTTAGGTGTATTTCTTTGATAAGGCAGAGAATAGGCAGGAACTGTTCTAGCTTAGATAATAAAAGATGGGTTTTACAGTCAAGAGAGTTTTTAAAACAACAAAAGGCAATAACACTACTACAGTACCTCAACATACAATTTTATATTGCTTTTTTCTTTTTAGCAATTAATTGAGCCTCAATGGTATTGAGATTTCATAATTTCATGCATTGTACTTAAAACTTTTATTTGAGCAATACCACATATGATTGAGCATCCTTTATAAAACGACTTGTTGATTTTTACTACTGTCACTTTCGTTCATCTGCATAGTGGAAATGCTAGGATAGCGAAGAAGCAAACTTTGTTGAATCCAAGTAAGTCAATGCACGAATGGAATGTGCTCCTCCTTCCTGTGAGTCTCCTGCATCCCCCTGCAATGTGTTCAGGGCAGGTGGGTTTTTTTTGGGGGGGAGGGATGACGGAGGAGTACAGAGGGAGGCAAAGTTCTGTTGCACAAGTGCAGCTTGTTTTGCCTGTGTAATGTCTTCATTGAATACAACCCACCAAATTATATTTATTTTATATTATCTTAATTAAATTAATATAGCTACTCATATATTGTAGGCTAAGAGATATGCCACTGGGACTTTATTAGTAAACACATGTATCTGTGAGTAGGCATGTGTAGTATTACACTGTTTGGCTGCAATCCAATACTCAATTAATCTAGGAGCAAGTCCCACTCAATGAGACATATAAAGTAGATGTGTAAAGGATTGCAGTGAATTATATATTTTCTCAAGTCATTCTACCTTATCAGACAGACATGCAAGGATATCACTTCCTGGTAACTGACAATCTACCTCAAGTAAGAACCTTTTTTTGTTGTTCAGAAATGTAGCCAGATGTTTTGATTGGGCTTTTAAATTTTTATATAAAAAGCAGGAGGGTAAGGTCATTGAGGCTGCAATTCTAACGCTACTTACTTGGGAGTAAGCCCCACTGAATTCAATAGGACTTACTTCTGGTTCTGTTGTATGATACTTGACAGTAGATTTTCCTGCATTAACAGGACTGTGATTTTCCTTAGAAACAATGTTAGCATAATGCATCTTTTGCTCTCACTGGATTTCCTTTACTGTATCTATATACACTTTCTCCAGAGGTTGCATTTAACTGAGCGCAACCAATTACTGTCATATTTTTAGTTTTCTACACAATAAACAATGCAAGTTTAAATATATCATTGAAGCATAGAATTAGAGGGTCATCTAGTCCAACCACCTTCAAGAATCTCAACAATTTGAGCAAACTCAAGCATGTCCTCCTCCCTCTTCTGTGTTCCAGTTCCCTCCCTAGCTGTCAGTATTGAGGCAAACCCTGGTTTGCATTTGTTCTCCCAACCAAAATTGAAAACCCTAGTTTGAATAGGGTTTAAATTAAGCCGGCAAAACACTACTATAAACAAATGCTGTCAGCTCTTTTTCTTACTGACGTCTTTTTATTCATATGTTTGAGAGGTTGACTAGTTCGTTAAGAAACTGGCCTACAGTCTCCAAATTAAACATAGGTTCAACATAATAAAAATGTAAAGACAAGGGAAAACTGGCAGTAAAAACATTTTAAACCTACCCTTCATCAATGAAAATTCCCAGGTTGGGGTAGAGTAAAACCCATAAAAACACATCATAGTTTCCTCAAGACCAAATTCACAGGGCAAGCACAGACAAACCACCCTGAACAGATAAAATGGTAATTGAAACAAAATCAAACAATAGCCACCTAAACAGCAAATGCCTGAGCAAACAAATATATTTTGAGCTGGCAATGAAAACTCAGAGGGAAGGCAATTCCACAACCAGGGCACCAACTGAGAGAAAGCCCTTTTCCCTAGAGGCTATGTAACAGATCTCATTCAACTGCAGTAAGCTCAGCAGGGCTTCCCTCTAAGACAGGGGTGTCAAACTCAAATTCATCGGGGGCCGCATCAGCAGTTTGGTCACCCTCAAAGGGCCGGTTGTATCTGTAGGACTATGTGTCCACTCTTTATTATCATAAATTATTCCCACTGCATTCAATTATTACTGTTTTTTGTAATAATGTCGCGCGTGCACACTCCGTTGCTGGGCTCCTGCTGCTGCTGCCGCTTCCGCAGCGACTTTGCGAGCCCGCCGGATGAAAAGGCGGCTTGGGGGCAGCTGCCGATCAGGCGCGGCAGCCCCCCCCCCCGCCGCTTTTTCACTCAGAGGGCTCGCAAAGTCGCTGCGGAAGCGGCAGCCCAGCGATGGAGTACACACACGCGACATTTTGCGCATACGCACTCAGTCGTGACATCACGGCGTCCCGCCCCCAGGGGGGTGCCTCCTCCGCGCTGCCGCCCCGGGCGGCGCGGAGCCTCCCTCCGCCCCTGCAGCCGGCGGCGGCTACACTGGCCACATGACGAGGTCTGGCGGGCCAGATTCGGCCCGCGGGCCTTATGTTTGACACCTGTGCTCTAAGATCTTAACTCAAGGGCAGGTTGATAGTTTTAAAGTAACCGGTATTCATCAGAGAGGTTCAGTCATTATGTTTATCCATCTTCTATAGCGCAAACAGTGCTTTTAGTTGCACAAGCACCTGCAAAAAAGATTGTTCCTCATTCTGATCAACTTAGATTTTATAGTAAATTTCTGCTTTTTAATTAGCACAGCTCCCAGTGTTGATGAAACTCCTTATACGCACATGACACAAAACATGGATGTATTGTACACCCAGGTCCTGCTTACATTTGCTAGGTGAGTGTCCACAATTTCCACTGTTTCCTATGGAAACATTTCTACTGTGGGATTTGTCTGCTCTCTTTCACCCCTCTCTCCATGGTTTCTTCCTGAAATTGTTGCAGCCAATAAGCAAAAGAGAGGGAAAGGGGACAGGACGGGACTGAAAAGCTAAAGTTTCTGTCTGGAAGACTGGGGCCCCTAAATGCTTGTTCTGACATTACATTTAAGGAGGGGAAAGAAGTGAAAGGAATTTGCAACTCCTTTTCCATCTCTGCTCTAATGTGTAGAGTCACCACGGAGGTCACCATAAGAAAGATCCAAGAAATTTTTTGAAAAAATCCAAAAAGGATTCTCATACTTTTGCTTTTCCCAGTTCTGTGCAGTATGAGTTGGCCCTTTGAACTTAATAACTTGAATACCAAAGAAAAACTACTTCCTAATGCCAGCATCTGATGTTGTTGAAAGAGATCTCTTCACTGAACTTTGGAAGCATATGAATTGCTACTGGGGAAGTTAGAGAATTTGATTCACTGGAGTTTTTATCCTGTGCTATGCTGTTATTTCATTGCTTTATGATACTTCATTCCCCCCCCCCTTTTATAAACAATCCTCGGAATGCCAAAGACAAATATGAACTACCCCATCCCCAAAGGCTACTGTTATTAAATGAACCCAGAAACATTTTTACCTGAAACTTTATAATACAAATTCAGAAATACTTCAGGATACAGGGTAAACCTTTAAAAATCAGAATGAGTGGGGTTTGCCTACAAAAAAGCTAAGATATGATTTCAGACGATATTTAATTCTCCAAAGATCTGTCATATTTAGGAATTAAAGGTAAAGGGACCCCTGACCATTAGGTCCAGTCGTGTCTGACTCTGGGGTTGCGGCGCTCATCTCATTTTGCCGGCCGAGGGAGCCAATGTACAGCTTCCAGCTCATGTGGCCAGCATGATTAAGCCGCTTCTGGCGAAACCAGAGCAGCGCACGGAAATGCCGTTTACCTTCCCGCTGGAGCGGTACCTATTTATCTATTTGCACTTTGATGTGCTTTCGAACTGCTAGGTGGGCAGGTGCTGGGACCAAGAAATGGGAGCTCACCCCGTCGTGGGGATTCAAACCGCCGACCTTCTGATCAGCAAGCCCTAGGCTCAGTGGTTTAACCCACAGCGCCACCCGCGTCCCATTTAGGAATTAGGATATATTATAATGTAAACTACATGGTCAAAATTAACCATGACAGATTATATCAAAAGACAAAGATATTGATAGATGACTACCAGTTTTACAGCTGAATGTTCTTCCAAACGTTTTGTTTGTATTCATTCCACTGCTGGTATCTTTCCAAATTTTTAACAACTGGCAAAATTTACTTGATTTCTTTTGGTCTGGGAAAAGACCAAGGATAGCACCCAAAACACTTTACAAAACAAAAAGAGCAGAAGGCTTAGGATTTCAAAACCATAAATGCAATTATCTAGCTGTAATGCTAAATCATATGACAACCTGGTTTCTGCATAATGAAGCTTCAGTAATGAAACAAGGCATAATCAGCACATTTAAAATGCTGTGTGGTTCTGTACAAAAAGAGACAGTGACCTTTTTAAAAAAAAACAATGCAACAGAAAATCTAAAACAAGTACAGGGTTGGGGAACCTCAGCAAAACTATCCTAGAGTGTTTTTGCCTTGCTGGAATGTGTCCTTGAACTTTGATAATGCATTTTGCTTGCCTAGATGGAGGACAGATAGATAGTGAGTGAGTGAGTCTGTGCAGAAACTAGCTTACTGTGCAAAGAAAAATGTACATTTATAACAACAACAACAACAATAATTTTATTATTTATACCCCGCCCATCTGGCTGGTTTTCCCCAGTAACTCTGGGCGCCTTACAACATATCTAAAAACATAATAAAAACATCAAGCCTTAAAAACTTCCTTATATTCTGTCCTCTTTTGTCTCCAACCCCTTCCACCACTGGCATGCAGCCCTCAAAGGCTGAAAAGGGTTCCCCATCCCTGGTCTAGTACTGTATAAAGAAAACCTAGCTCTGGACTATTTCCTAACTCAGAGTCCTTACTCAAGAGTCATATGGAGTATTAACATGAAGCAGAAAAGCAAAATGCCTCCCAAAGAAAATGTTAAAAATATTAATAAAATTAATGTAACTAGATAGTTGGTAAAGTTATTATCAAGGCAAATGAAAATAGAATTTTGCAACACCAGACTAAGTCAATCACGCCGCTGGGCAAGCTGAAATGCTTGTGGATGAACAATACCCTGTCTCCTCCCCATTCATGCTATTCTTGAATTCTACGCCCCAAGCCAATTTAATGGGGTGTTGTGGCTGTGGGGAGTAAAAAGCCCTTTACCTTTACCTTTTTATAGCTCCAATAGAAACCATGGACGATAACCAACATCATGTGAATGGACCTCTGCTCCCAAAATGACTTCCCCTTCCTGTTCTCTTTCTTTTTGCTGTAACCACAATCTGACCAAGGGGGTCCCCTGACCTAAGGTGGTATTTAACACCCAGATGATGGTGTAGGATTGTGTAGGATGGTGTAGGAGGGGCATAAACACAAGAGGAGATGTTGCACATATTCTGGGGGCTGTGTGAAAAATCAAAGAGGTACTGGGAAGTAATTTTAGAGTATTAGAGAAATGACAGGATACAGTGGCATCTGGCACAATAGTTGTGTGATCTGGCAATATACGGTAATACATGAGATGCTGAAGGATTATTATCTATCTACAAGCAACAGCTAAAATGCCAACTAGCTACTAAACAGAGAGAGAGTTTCATCATGGAAGTTTAGATGTTTAGGGTGTGGGACCAGTACTGTACCTGGGAGAACAGAGTTTGAATCCACACACAGCGAGGAAGCTCACTGGGTCACTTGAGCCAGTCACTGCCTAAGCTACACTTAACCTTGTTGTGGTGATTACCGGTAAATGAAGAGGGAGATAAATGTATGACACCATGAGTTCCTTGGAGAAAAGTTAGGATATAAATGCAATAAATAAATATCTGGAATGAGGCGCATATACTTAAGCTTACAGATATTGTTAAGAAAAGAGAGAGCAGATAGGGTAATAAAAGCTTTATTGCATAATGGTATACGTTCATTATATACTGGAATGATAAAGAACAGAATCATGCTTAATCCTACAGTTTATTAGTTTTGTAAAATTAAGAACTTTGCCCATATTCTTGTTTTTCTCAAGCAATGTACTATATCAAATTATATTTATTGTTTTATTTGCTTAATGGATTATTTGTGGATCATTATACTGTGGAACATTTCATCCTTTTTCATAACCATAAAAAATTCTGAGAAATGAACTAATCCACAACATCTCTAGAGATCCACCTCACTTTTGTTTTTCTGTCTAGATCTGTCACTGCACCCTGGTGAGTCAAAGAAAAAGACACGTTGACAGATCAGGTGGAGCAAAATACTTTTTACAGAGCCAACAATCCATTCCAACTTGAATCAAGATGTACTGTATATACAAAGCAAACACTAACTCCCGCCTGGAAACAAGCTAATGGTGAATAATTCAACATCTTGGTCTTATTCAACATCTTCATCAATGACTTGGATGATGGGCTTGAGAGCATCCTGATCAAGTTTGCAGATGACACCAAATTGGGAGGGGTGGCTAATACCCCAGAGGACAGGATCACACTTCAAAATGACCTTAACAGGTTAGACAACTGGGCCAAAGCAAACAAGATGAATTTTAACAGGGATAAATGTAAAGTACTACACTTGGGCAAAAAAATGAAAGGCACAAATACAGGATGGGTGACACCTGGCTTGAGAGCAGTACATGTGAAAAGGATCTAGGAGTCTTGGTAGACCATAAACTTGACATGAGTCAACAGTGTGATGCAGCAGCTAAAAAAGCCAACGCAATTCTGGGCTGCATCAATAGGAGTATAGCATCTAGATCAAGGGAAGTAATAGTACCACTGTATTCCGCTCTGGTCAGACCTCACCTGGAATACTGTGTCCAGTTCTGGGCACCACAGTTCAAGAAGGATACTGACAAGCTGGAACGTGTCCAGAGGAGGGCAACCAAAATGGTCAAAGGCCTGGAAACGATGCCTTATGAGGAACGGCTTAGGGAGCTGGGTATGTTTAGCCTGGAGAAGAGAAGGTTAAGGGGTGATATGATAGCCATGTTCAAATATATAAAAGGATGTCATATAGAGGAGGGAGAAAGGTTGTTTTCTGCTGCTCCAGAGAAGCGGACACGGGGCAATGAATTCAAACTACAAGAAAGAAGATTCCACCTAAACATTAGGAAGAACTTCTTGACAGTAAGAGCTGTTCGACAGTGGAATTTGCTGCCAAGGAGTGTGGTGGAGTCTCCTTCTTTGGAGGTCTTTAAGCAGAGGCTTGACAGCCATCTGTCAGGAATGCTTTGATGGTGTTTCCTGCTTGGCAGGGGGTTGGACTGGATGGCCCTTGTGGTCTCTTCCAACTCTAGGATTCTATGATTCTATGAATTTGCACATGCACTTGGACTGCCTCAACTGTTCTCTACTCTGAAGAGAAGTGCATAAACACATACATCAACATACATTGCTGGATAAAAATAGCAAGCCACCAGAACACAGAGTGATTCCCGATGCCATGTTATCATACAACAATATGCAGTTATGTTGGGATAGCATTCTTAATTTTCTCTTTAAACATTTCCCTTCTAATTGAGAAAAATGAGAAGAAAATTACTGGTCTAAATCTTTGCCCGTGGGCCGGATGCGGCCCAATCACCTTCTCAATCTGGCCCATGGATGGTCTGGGAATCAGCGTGTTTTTACATGAGTAGAATGTGTTCTTTTATTTAAAATGCATCTCTGGGTTATTTCTGGGGCCTGCCTGGTGTTTTTACACGAGTAGAATGTGTGTTTTTATTTAAAATGCATCTCTGGGTTATTTGTAGGGCATAGGAATTCGTTCATCCCCCCCCAAAAAAAAAATAGTCTGGCCCCCCACATGGTCTGAGGGACGGTGGACCGGCCCCATGCTGAAAAAGGTTGCTGACCCCTGATCTTTGCTTTAGGGGTATATCAGGGGATTGGGAAAGCTTCAGATCCAAGCTGCTTCCAAGTCAACCCTAGGATGCTCTTTTTGGCTTGTGATGTCAGAGCTCAGGTGTCAGGTCAGGGATTCAGGGGTTTCTGTGACAGTGGAGGGCAGGGGAAAGTCCAGTGCCAGAGAAGGATATTCAATCTATTTTATGCTCCTTGGATACCCTTAGGCATTCCAAGTACATATATATATATATCTATTTATCCCTCCATTTTTGTTTATTTGTTTTAAGAGCTGGTTCAGGATATTTACTAGACCTAGATACTGGCTACTTGATTCAGGGCAAAAATAGGACAGTTCCCCCTTTAGGTCAGCAAGGCTAGAATCTTAGATCTAATAAGTACTTCTATAATCTCTTGATTTATATGAGGCACTAGAAAATTCTAATTAATTTCCTGCACAATCATGATATAGAAGTCATTAGTTTCATAAAGTCTGTGGAAAAACAAAGCTTCCCAATGAGGTGAAGAACTAAGAAAACAGATACTCCAAAGGAACAAAGATTCACTGGACAAGGCAGAAGAGGAAAAGATGTGACCGTTCAAACACATATTGCCTTTTCTATGTCAGGAAATGTATTGTAGTAACAAAGACTAGGTTGCAAAGGGGAACTACTGCATTCCGTCTTACAACCAGCAGGAAATTAAAAGGTTAAAGGGGAAGGGGAAAAAATCCTCCCTCTGCCTCTGAAAACTGTGGAGGCACTGGTATCCATGAAAACAAAGATTAGCTTATGTACTATCTCCATCTTTCATAATTATGCCTCTGGCATCACAGAAATGTTTCCTTCCAAAAAGTACGCATACACGAATACTCATCTCCTCAGATTCTCTCCAATTTTTTCTGGATTTGTTGTTTTGGAAGTGAAACAATGAGAGGCAGTCAATGACATTATAGGAAGTTATTAATTGACATACTTTCCCTTAGAAAATCAAGTTACTCTCTCAGACCGATAAGAAGTGTTTAGAAAGTGAAATTACATGTTACAAAAAGGCTCCTCCATGGAAACATTGCCCTACAGCAACTTGTCAGCTATTAAATTAACACAGCATTTATTTCTTATGGTCTGAATATTTGTTTACCCTGACTTTGTACTTTCACTTTAAGTGGAAATTAAATTCCCTGATAGATACTCTGATTAGAATGGGCTAAATCGAGGACATTGTCTGTTCAAATGTACCTCCTATCTCCCAAAAGCAAACCTTATTTACATGTAGAATGGCAATTTTAAGCATTAAAGAGCAAAGGTTGTATCCAAGTGTCAATCACCACTTTGTCCTAGAAAGGAGTGCCCCCCAGAGGTAAATATTTATCATCATTTAGCCCTATTAGGTTTCTACAGATTGTAAACAGCTTCCTGTCCAATTCAATGTGCTGTGTGCTGGCTGGGGCTTATGGAAGATCTGGTCTAAAACATCTGAATGGCACCAGGTTGACTTATGCCATAAAACACTGTTTAAATTGGGGGTATAAATAACTTTCCCCCCAACAATGCTAACACCTTAAATTGTCAGGCTAGCTTACACTGACAATTTATATTTGATGGAGTAACCATACAAACCAATTATATATTTTGAACCATAATCTTACTTTAGGGCAGGAGTGGGAAACCTGTGTCCCTCCAAATGTTGCAGGTCTCCCAACTCCCATCATCCCTGACCACTGGCTTGGGAGGATGGGAGACCAGTGCCTTAGGAGGCCATGCCTCTTGATAACCCATTTTTGTGTTGACACAACTTTATACAATCACATACATACATACATACTCACAGAGCTCATCCCTTCTGTATAAACTTTTCAGAGCTATGTTAAGAACAATGTAAATCCTATAGATACCTTTCTAATGGTGGTTGGTTATTGCAACCGAACTAGAATACTCTACTATTATGGTGTAGCATCAGTCAGTTGCATACTGTACAGTCCTCTTTCAACATCATATTCTCCAAATAGTCACATCTTATTTATACCTCCCAATTTGAACCATGAAACCCCCTTCAGAATTAAGGGTGAAGTTCTGTGAACTGGTTTTTTTTAAAGCTAATAATAGGAGAATGCGGAGAAACTCATTTTTGTTTTTATTACATTAGAACTGGAAGTGCAAACTGCATCTGTACCAAATTGTTAAGAATTAAAATACCCCAGTTTAGCTCAATATTTACACACACTCCACCACCCTGCTAGTTCTTAAAATGCACCATTCTCAGCCCCAGGTGATCTGTGGGGTTTGCAAGACTGGCTGGTTGTGCTGGTGTAGACAGTCTAAGAGTTAGGAGACAACAGGAGGACTGAACCAAAACAAAATGTAGACCAAGAGGCCATTGAAGACAGCACGGGAGAAGAGTTTAGAAGCTGTAGTGATCATGCCGCCAAAGGTCCGTACAGTTAAAGCTATGGTTTTCCCAGTAGTAATGTATGGAAGTGAGAGCTGGACCATAAAGAAGGCTGATCGCCGAAGAATTCATGCTTTTGAATTATGGTGCTGGAGAAGACTCTTGAGAGTCCCATGGACTGCAAAAAGATCAAACTTATCCATCCTTAAAGAAATCAGCCCTGAGTGCTTACTGGAAGGACAGATCCTGAAGTTGAGGCTCCAGTACTTTGGCCACCACATGTGAGAAGAGAAGAATCCCTAGAAAAGACCCTGATGTTGGGAAAGATGGAGGGCACAAAAAGAAGGGGACGACAGAGGATGAGATGGTTGGACAGTGTTCTCGAAGCGACTAGCATGAGTTTGGCCAAACTGTGGGAGACAGTGAAAGATAGGCGTGCCTGGCGTGCTCTGGTCCATGGGGTCATGAAGAGTCGGACATGACTGAACGACTGAACAACAACAAGTGATCATTGGAAGCACTGGTTCAATGATGCCATTAAGTAGCATTGACAGTGAAGACAATTCAACATGAGCAGCAGCACTCCTGCCGTGGTGGTCACTTTCTGTGGAAACTGTGGTGCCCTTTGCAGAAGAATGCCTTTCCTGAGACAGCAGCAATGAATGGCAGATTTGGGGGTCATGCCCAAATGCACTACTTCACCAGGTTCTCAAATAAGGATACTTTAATCCAAACCCAGATATACTGTATTTTGCATGTACCTCATGATCTCAGTCACAAAAGCACAAGCCCCAATATTCCCACACAAAGATGCAAGTTCCACTGATGCAAGTTTCAACTGATGCATTATCCCTATAGTGGCATGTTCAAACCTGTTCATTTACCTCAGGCACCCAATAAATACAATAAATACATATAAACATAATTGAAAACACAAATCACCAGTTCTCATCCATCCTGAATCTTGCTTTCTATCCTGTAAGTATGGTACTGTATTTCTCACTCTATACTGGGACAAGGAGTTCTGTTACAACCACTTCCACTGCTGTGGGTAGAATTTTTACACCCTTACTGCTATTCACACACAATAACACAATTACCTAGTGAGGAAGAAGAAAATATAAAGGGCACCTACACAGAACCACATTCCATTATTCTGTATTATTTAATATGGAATAACTATTACTGTATTTTGTGGCTATGTATTCAATCACTAAAAGTAATGTCACTCTGGGAATATTTTACTGAAAGGACTACAGCATATATTTTAAAAGTGACACTCTGTCCTGACACAAGCACTGAAATTCAGGAAATTCAAGCTTATCACTCTGGTGCATTGAAGAGCACATGTTTGAGGAGAAGCCACTGTCCTCCCATACTTCACACATCCTGCTTATTGTGTGAAAGATAGAGGTCTAGTGGGCTAATCTTCAGCCTTCAGAACTACTGCTAATGTCTCAAGAGCCTCCATTATCTCCATTGCTCTCTGTAGCTGCTCAGCTTCACTACATTTCATTTATTAGACTTATTAGTTGCTTGTCACACAAAGGTCTCAAAGCATCTGACAGAAAAAGAATATATATACAATATCAGGGGAGGGGGGAACCATATAATCATATAATACATTAATATTTTATATAAATACCATTAAAAATACCAAAATAATAAAGCAATACTCATGGGACGGGGGTGTACAAAAACCCACTAATAGTTAGTTGCCCTGTATTTTGAGAGTGCTCATTTTCATGCTGCACTGCCTGTATAACCAACCAGACAACCCACACACCAAAAGCGCAGAACCAAACATGGTTTCTGTTCCAACAGGCCCTCTAGTTAACACCTGGCTCTTTTACTGTGCAGTCATGCAGGAAAAAAACAAAATGTGGTACTTTTTGGAAGAACAAGGTTTTGTTGGTGAAGCAATGTGCTCTACAAGGCATTTTGGGGTCTCTCCAGTACCAGTGAAGGACAACTGACCTAAAAAGCTGTTTGGCAGCCAGAGTGAACAAGGTTCCACCTGGTAATCTACTTGGCAAAACAAGGTGAATCAAAATTAAGTGGAGGCAGGATAAGATTCCACCTAAACATTCAGGATAAACTTTTCCAATATGCTGTAACTGCGGCTAGAATCTTAATTGCACAGAAATGGAAACAAGAAGAATCACTGACGAAGGAAGAATGGACAGCGAAACTAATGGAGTATGTGGAATTGGACAAAATGACGGGAAGAATCCGAGAACAGCGGGACCAGAAGTTCATCCAAGATTGGACTACCGGTAAATTTGCAGATTATTTGAAAGACAATTGCACGCAATTGAACACGTTGGTAGGACTGCTTTGTAAGTTTATAAATAAGATCATTGTAGTATGTTTTAGTGAAAAATTTATATATGACATTTGAAAGCAGTGATTGATGTGTGAAATATAATTAGTGATGAATTTTAGGATATCATAAGGAGGGTTTGAAGGAAGTCATGGCCCTAGAAAGCCAAAATGTTAAGATTTTGAAAAAATAAAGTGATGGACTTTATTATTGTATTGTTATTAACCTAATAAAAATGATATGGCAAAATTAAGTGGAGGCAATTTCTTCAGGATAAGTATGTGCCAAATCAAGTGCAACATATTGTTTTCACCTGGTGTTTTGTGTCCTACACTTCAAAAGCGAGGTGTCAAGGCACCAAATCAAGGTCATAGGAAGCTCCTGTGGGAAATCCGTTTAGAATTCCCTATTGCAAAACATAACTCCAAAACTTATTAAACAATCAGAAGCTAGTTCAAAAAATATACAATTGTTCTCTCTTTTCTATTTACCTAAGACTACAGCTACAGCTGTCTCTTACGTATTAGCAACTTGTGGTCCCTGAAACAAATCCAACCCTCAGTAATACAACAAAGAACCCACAGCTGCCAAAATAGAAGCAGAAGGAGCACTTGTTAGTACATTCGGTGCACTTCCTTTCAAGTGCACTTTGACAAGACAGCAACTGAGCAGGGATTGACCATTCAACGCTTCTTATTCAAAATTATCCTCTAGTAAAAATAGCTACCACACAGCAAATATCTTAGAGAAATTGGAATGGCTTCTAAATCCCACTAGTTACTCTGCCTTTGAAAGGCATGGCAATACTCTTTTGGTCAATGTTTCCATGGAGGAATGGATGGAGGCTGCACTCCTATCATGACATATCCAAACACCTCACCTCCTACATAGTTAACACAGATGATTGGTTGGACTCACCTCAAGCTCAGGAATAGGAATGACAATGCCTCATGGTAAGGAGAGGGCAGAACTAGCAAGCATGCTAGTCCATGCAGAATAGAGAAAGCTCCAGGCATGCACATATATGCTTCAAACACAGATTAAGGGAAGGCAAACTCTAATCCTGCTCCAAAACAGAGCAAGGAAAGCAGCAACAGAATACGGGTAAGAGATTCCTCTGGCATCTTAAAGGCGAATCTATTCATTCTGGCCTAACATTTCATAGGCTAGAGTCCAGTTTATCAGGTCCATGACAGGGCACCTAAGTGGGTGGGTGAGTGAGTAGGTAGCATGCACAAGTGTGTTTATGTTATACAGGCATCCTCAGTACATAGAAAACAGGACTGTCGGTTGCATTAAGATTTTTGGCCAAACCCAGCAAGGCCAACAACCCACCCAACGTAAAAGTACATAGAGTAGAAAAGCACACACATAAGTGAACCAAGAATTTTCCAGTGTAACCCTAAATTGGAGTTCAACGAGTCCCAAACCCTAGGCAGCCTCTTTGCTGTAACCATTTTAGCTTGATAAGGCTTCACATAGGCGTGCTAGGGAAGCGACTCAACACTCGCTCTGGACTTGCATCTGTGCACCTTTGGCTCTCCTTTGCAGCTGATGGGAGAGAGAGCTGGAATAAACTTCGCAATGTGGTCAAGTCAGATACGGCGAAACACAAGATCCAAGCAAGGCGTGGAAAGTTCCTCAAAGACCCCAACCGCCCTCCTCCTCTTCTTCTTCGCCGCCCCCCGCCCGGCCCCGAGGCACTGCAAGAAGAGCATGCGCTCGCTGGGCAAATAATGGGTGGGTGGGTGGGTGACACGAGAGGCGTTCAATGGAGCCGTAGGGGGGTGGGTGGCGCGACACGGGAAAGGGGGTCGAATGGAACCCAATGGGCGGAATGGAGGAGTTCAATGGAGGCGCAGCGAGGAAGGAAGACTTCCCGGGCTCGGCGGGAAGGGAGACCCTCGCCCGGCATGGAGGCGAAAGGGGACGGAGAGGAGGAGGAGGAGGAGGCCGTGGGCGTCGGCAGCAGCAGCAGCCTCGCCATCCCTGCGGGCCTCGGCGAAGCGCCCACGGGGCCGGCTGAGGCAAGGCGCTGCTCGCCCACACGCCACCGACCGGTGCCCGGGCAGCCGCCTCCTCCTCCTCCTCCGCCGCCGCCGCCGCCGCCTATTCCGCGGCTCCCCTCGACTCACCTGCTGACGAGACGCGGGGCGCCAGAGGAGCGGGCAGAGCGAACGCGGAACGCGGCGAGGAAGACGAGCTGCCCGGCCCGAGCTCAGCCGCCGCCGCCTCCCTCCCTTCCTCGCCCGCTTCAGCCGCTCTCATTCAGCACCGGCGGCCGCTTATCCTCTGAGGGGAGGGAGGAGGGGGGAGGGGGAGGGGGAGGAGGTGGCGTCTCCCGACGCACGCACGCACGCGCACGCTCGCTCGCTCGCGCCCGTGCAAGATAGGGAGGGGGAGAGGGACGCATGCGCGCGCGCGCGTCTTTCCCTCCTGGAATTCTGCTGGATGGATGGGAAAGCCGGGCGGGAGAAGAAAAAAGAAGCGCGCAGGCGCGACCTTTCCAGCCTCTGTTAAGGCTCCTTGAAAGAGGCTGTGAGCGCGAGCGGCCCGGCGGCCTTAGTGAAAAGCGGGCTCCGATTGGTCGCTCCCGCGAGAGAGCTCCCTCCCACCGCGAGGAGCTAACTGTCACAATGGCCGCCGCCAACGGCCCGGGAGAGAGAGAGAAGCAGCGGAGGCCGGGCGCTCCCTTCGGATGGCCGCGCCGCTTCTCCCGGAGGGCTGTGGAGGAGGAGGAGGAGGAGGACTGGAGAAAGGTAGAAACAAAATAAAATAAAAATCCTTCAAATAGCACCTTAGAGACCAGCTAAGTTTGTTCTTGGTACGAGCTATCTGAAGAAGTGTGCATGCACACGAAAGCTCATACCAAGAACAAACTTAGTTGGCCTCTAAGGTGCTACTGGAAGGGATTTTTTTATTTTTTATTTTGTTTTGACTATGGCAGACCAACACGACTACCTACCTGTAACTGGAGAAAGGTAGGTGAGATGGGGGGTGGAGGTGTGTGGTGGTGTCCCCAATGTGTCCGGGTTTATAAACTCCCCTTGTATATAAAAAAATCGTTTATTTCAATTTTTGTGTGTGTTTCGGACCTTGTCGAGGTCTTTCTCAGCTAAGCTATGAGCTCGCCCTTAGCCTTGTTTCTTGTACCTTTCTTTGAAACAGAGCTGCTTCACTTTTCTTCCTGCAGATGTTGAGCGTGCATTAAGAAGGAAGCTGGGGAGAGAAGCAACAAAAAGGAGGAGGAGGAGGAGGCCGAGTTCCGTCTTGTGGGAAGGATGCGGATGGTCAGATAGCGAGACTTGATCCGGATGGATGGACCTGTCTTCCTTCCTTAGAGTGCTGATGACTCTGATGACTGGCTCCAGAACAGAGCATAACATTGTGTAGTTGTTGGTCACAAATTCAGCAAATTCTTTGTATTGCTCCATGGGGAGGATGGTAATAGTCTGGTAACGGCACTTTATCCGTATGGAGGGACCTGTCTTCCCTTTATTAGGTGTGGGAGTGCTGATGGCATACCACTTCTCCACGAACTGCCGACCAGTCACAGCAGCTATGGGGATGTTGACCAGACCCACGTAGTTGTTCTTGTCCTTTTTCTTCTTCTTTCCAACATCTTGATAGATGTGGGTGGTGATGCTGTGGGCAGGTGGAAGGCCAGAGAATTCAAAGTGCTCTCCCCAGAAGATGTTATCGTTCTTCATTTTGCTGGTTGTGCAGGCAAATGAGGTAACGTCCACGCACAACAGCCCCGGGTGTCATCGCTGAGGGGGGTGACATTTGGCATGCCGTCTGCCCGCAATTCCCAAGCCTCACCTGAGCTGTCAAAACGAAGGGGGAAGGCCGCCGGCAAAGTGTGACGCAGCTTTGCCAGCGGCCTTCCTCTTTCGTTTTGACAGCTGGGGGAGGCTTGGGAGTCGCGGGCGGGTGGCGCACCCAGGGGTGACATTCTTTGGAAGGCTAGCCCGGCCTTCCAGAAAGCAGCACCTGGGTTGCAGCCCCCAGAGTCCAACTCCACTTCTCCCAATGTTCCCGGAGGGCTATGAAGGAGGACTGGACAATGGTAGGTTAGATGGGAGTGTGGCGAGCAAGGAAGTGTTGGAGGCAGGGAGGGGGTGGGAGGCGGAGATGTGGGATGGTGGGTGGGGGTGCCCCGAATGTGTCTGGGTTTTTGTTACTTGGAGTATGGCAACCCTAAACTGCGTTTACCGGTACTTTGCATTACCCTCAAAATAACGAGTTGTTTTAAATTGTGCCTCATGATTCACTGCTCCCCTGTGAAGTGCTAATAAAACTAGCGGGCTCAGCTTACATCGTACTTTGTGTGTGTGTGTGTACACATGTGTACAGTACATAAATAGTCCATAAAGTGTTTTCCTAGAACATTTAATAAAGTTTAAAAATTATGAGGCTAAAATACAGAACTACCTGTATATACTTTTCTTGTTGTTAAGATTTAGAAATTACAATAGTGGGTGATGAGACTGAAACATGTTCCTTGTTTTGATTAAATGTCTTAGTAGATTCTACTTATTAAAAAATGACAGGCATTTTGGACAGACTTGTTAACAGTAAGTATATCCATGGCATGCTATTAGGAAAAGATACCGCCCCACCAGTGTTTTGGCTTAAAAAAAAAATACCGGATATTGCCATAATAAGTTTTTTAAAAGTATTATATTGAGGTGAGGGATAATTGTAACAATTCAAAACAGGTTTATCTGGAAGTGGTCTATGTTTACTTTCATTTGGATTTAGTCTGCCTTTTAGCCCAAGAAGGCTCAGAGTACCTTACACAGATTAGAATGCTAAAATTTTATCTCATGATGCCACTCTTTGATTTTAAAATGCCTAAGGTGTTTTTTGAGTCTCTCCTTGTATTACCATATGTTTTGTATGCCTTGTAACATTTAAACACTTAATAAAGGCAAAATAAAAAATAAAATAAAAATCCTTCCATTAGCACCTTAAAGACCAACTAAGTTTGTTCTTGGTATGAGCTTTCATGTGCATGCACACTTCTTCAGATATCTGAAGAAAGCTCATACCAAGAACAAACTTAGTTGGTCTTTAAGGTGCTACTGGAAGGAATTTTTTAAAAAAATTATTTTGTTTCGACTATGGCAGACCAACACGGCTACCTACCTGTAACTTTTAATAAAAGCAATGCTTTGGAAACTACAAAGATTGACCAAATAAAAATCTGTGTCAAAAACATGTACATAGCCATCTCAAATGTACTGTAGATGTATTTTCAACTAGGTGGGGAAATTGTAGTTATCTCACTTTGGGCACATTTTAGCCAAATTTCAACCTGGCATGTCTCCTGCTGAAATCAATGTTTCATTTTGCTTGAAAGTAAATCCTGCTGATTCTATTCCCAATTTATGGACACAATGTTTCCCCAGATTAGCATCTCAGCTCTGAGCTCTTTCAATTGCTCAGCCAATAGTTGCCAGATTATACCAACAATCAGTGAGGTGTTCAACAGTGTTTTTTTCATATTGGGTTCTGTTTGTCTCCCCCTTAACACTCTGCCTTGAAAAGTTGTGTCTGTCTCTTTAAGTAAACAGTGCATTCTGTTCCCACACCAATGGATTCAGTTTCACTTTTATAACTAGCACCACAAGATGAGTTAAAAGTCATATAAGATGAATTTATTTGACAAACCAGAGCATCCTTATCCATTTATAAACTTTCTTAATCACCAGTAATTAAGCTAAGCCTTTTGCTATGTTTTTCAGACTGTTAATTATTGCCTCTTACTATGCCAGCAGCCCAGTTGCCTTCTGGGTTATAATTAATTGGCAGATAGGTCACCCAAGTTGTAATTGCTTCCAATCTCAAAAACAGTTAAAATAAGGAAGGTTTTTGCTGATCTGATGCCCTGAAGCCTAACATTGAGAACTGTTGTGTGGTATCTGGGTACAATGGGGGTTCCTCACTCTAAGACCCTCCTCCGCATCTGAAAACTTATTCTCTCAGGTGTGATGAATAGCTTCCATCAGGTCATGTAAAGTTATCCCTTATCTCCCTATCTTCAAAGAGGGAGTTGGACACCAAGATCTTCATCTTGGCTATAATAATTATTTCTGCTGATAAAGCGCTGACAGCCGAAAAATAGTCAGCCATCTCTGCTCCCCAAAAGTCAACTCCATACTCCTAATATACATGTAATATTTGCACACTTTTTGTTTGAGAACTGCACTGCAAAATCTTGAGAATACAAATTTCGGAGAAAAGTTGTGTTTAGTTTCCCATATGGTTTGCAAATGCAAATTAGGCTTGAATTAAAAGGTGGACTGAGTCAGATTTCTCCCCCATCCTTAGCTGCAACTGATGAATACACATGCATGATTCAGCTATCAGCTCAGTAATGAGTTCACTGCCATCAAGTGTATGTCTAACCAACATATTTTCACATGACACCCATGAGGGCTATTTGTACCCAGAATATACTGTATAACAAATTGGCCTTGTGTTACTTTTGTGAATAATGCCCCACAGAAAAATAGTTGTCAAACGAACTTGCATGTTGAAAACTACCGTTATTATGTTGATCCTTTAATGAAAGTTGCAGAGAGAGGCATCTCTGAAGACATATGCTGTATACATAATGGACTTAACAGAATTATGTATAATAGGATTTATGAACTATCTGTAAAGGCAAGATTCCAAAGACAACTGCTCTTGCCAGTTGTACATAGCAATGGATTGCCATTTTAAGTAAACAAAGCAAAGATTGTTTCTGCCACAAGAATTCTAGAGATTTATCCTCCAAGCATTTCAATATAAATGCATCTGTCCTTTTGCTTAAATCCTTACCATCTGTTCTCATATACTCTTCTAGTCTCAAGCAGTGATTAACCAGCTACTGTGGTAAAAACACCTGTTCCTTTAATTCATGGTCATGGATAGTTATTAATTTAAAGTAAGCTATGACTTGCTTAGAATTTTGAAAATCAGTATGAAAACCCACTGTGTTTTTGTTTACTTTCCTCCCTTCCTTCCTGAAATCATTCAATTGATTCAGCTGCAATGAAACCAAGTGCTTGTAACCAGATTTGGATTCACAACATAGCAGTTTAATTGTCGAAGCTGTCTCCTACAATCAATTGTATGGACCCCAAATAGGAAAATAATTAGGTATTATAAGAATCCAGTTCACTTAGCTTCCATTCCCTAAAGTTAGACAGACAACATATGGTACTTTGCACACAAGCTGATGAGAGGTTGTGATCTAATGCTGTGATCAGGGGTGCCAACTTGAATAAAATATGGGGGGCAGGGAGTGGTTTTTTCAGGGGGCACTCAAGTGTATGCATTATCGGCACTTCTTTTTTGTTGTCAAAAGTGTGGCACTTACTGTAACAACTTCATAAAGAGTACCGGCACCTATTTTTCTATTTTAAAAAAGTACTGGGGGCAAGTAAGCCCCACCCTTCATAATCAATTACAAGATGCGGCACATGCACACCATTTGAATGGCATTGTCCATCAATTGTGGAAGGGCAGCCCCCTCAAATATTTCATTGGGGCGGGGCAAAGGGACAATAATAATTTATTTCTACCCCAGCCACTCTGGGCGGCTTTCAACAGAACATTAAAAACAGAATAAAACTTCAAACATTAAAAACTTCCCTAAACAGGGCTGCCTTCAGATGTCTTCTAAAAGTCGGATAGTTGTTTATTTCCTTGACATCTGATGGGAGGGCGTTCCACAGGGCGGGTGCTACTACTGAGAAGGCTCTCCGTCTGGTTCCCTGTAACCTCACTTCTCACAATGAGGGAACTGCCAGAA
The DNA here is from genome assembly GCF_009819535.1 of Lacerta agilis. Classification (NCBI taxonomy): domain Eukaryota; kingdom Metazoa; phylum Chordata; class Lepidosauria; order Squamata; family Lacertidae; genus Lacerta; species Lacerta agilis. The sequence continues at coordinate 5,356,405 of NC_046317.1, read as the reverse complement.
GGCCCTCAGCGCTGGACCTCAGAGTCCAGGCTGAACAATGGGGGTGGAGATGCTCCTTCAGGCATACTGGGCCAAGGCCGTTTAGGGACCTTGGCCTATAGGAATGGCACCTATGGCTCTGGTAGTCTCCCATCTCCTTGTCACTGTCACTCTGGTTTCTTCCTCCTCTAGTCCCCCAAAAGTGTTATGCCCACTTTCTGGGCTATGTGCAACTTTTGTGATTGGCTGCTCAATCAGAGCCCACCCAGGTCAAGAGCCTTTAAAAACAGAACGTTGCCAACAACTCTTTATCTTTAATCCCTTGTCATGCAACCAACGCTAGAGACTACCAGGGTCAGAAGTGACCTTAAGAGGAAGTTTTGCTGTTATATTCTCTAGCATAGGGATACACTGACTAATATTCCGGCTTAGTTGTTTACTACTCATTAATACTACTCCACTTAAATAAACTGCTTAATTAGGCTTCTCGGGCTGGACTGATTTCTGAACGTGCTTAAGGGTCGTTTGTCCTCTCCTGTTGGTTGGACTGCACTCCTGGTTTAAAGTGCCCTGGAGGTCAAAAAGAGTGATGGGTGGAAGCTGCCAGGCAGGAGACATGGAGTTTGGCTGGCCGTCCCCGTACTCCCAAGTAGAACACCGTAAAGCCGTGGGAATCCTGCACACCTTGCCCTAGGTGGCAGATAGGAGCAAGAAGAGAAAGTAGGAGGTATCATCTGCTGCTAGTGAGCTACTCTGCTGGGTTGGCATTGGAGTGGAGGGACACCGTCCATAACAGCATTCAAATCAAAGACTGCCCAAAGACCTCAATCTTGCAGCTGTGATGTTATACCAGCTCTTATGAAACAAAGGCTGGGGAGCAATAGCAAGGGGAACATTATAAGAGCTTTTAAAAGTAGCAAATGTGATATATTCAAGGGCATGAGCATGGTTGCACAAGGAAAAAGGAAAAAAATCCACAGGGTAAAAAGCATTATAGAGAAAAAACTTTTCTTACTTTCTTCATCCATTCCCCTATTTGGAATGCCATAATCCAAAACAGGTCCATGGGGTCACGAAGAGTCGGACACGACTGAACGACTGAACAACAACAACAAATCCAAAACAGTCATAAACTACATTTAAGGTTTAATCATAAGCATGACGGGGGCTGTTGTTGTTGTTATGCCGGCTTTTTAAAAATTCCATGCTATGATTCCTCATTTACTGCCCCAGTTTTGCTCTGTAGCATCAAAGATTTAAGAGCTTCAAGGAAAGGCAGATTCTGCAATAAAAACTCCTTTAGCATTCATGCAGTCTTCTTAAATGGCTTAGATGCGAACAAAAGGCTTCTCTGTTTTCTTTTTTAGCCCCACCAGCATCTTCTGATCCATTCATTTTTAGCGCAGTTGCATTCAAGCAGACATTATCCTTCAAGACATCTTCATTCTGAATGAAGCTTGCTCTTCCAGCAACTCCACTCCCCACCCAACCCTACTAGGCAACTGGCTACTCATGATTTAAAGCAATGCTGCCCAACGAGGCGGCGAGGCCTATGACAAGGAAGCAGGTTGGACAGATGCTCTGGAGACCAGAGCCTTTGATGAGCTGGCATCCATTAAATGATTCAGTGTGGCGAAGCAACGCAGTTGTTATCTGTCAACAGCAGCAGACTGCAACCTGAACCCAGGAAAACATGTGCTCAGATGGGCCACTGACCCATAACAATGCAGATACAAATGCCAACGTAGAATACAGCGAAACGTTCCCAGCAGGGATCTTAGGAAAGCTTCCATCTCTTCCCTTTATCTTCTTCTTGGCAGAGGGGAAAAATGAAATTCTCATCATCCAAAGAGGCAGGGGCAAGAAATTGTTGGGTCATGGGGAAAGAATTTGCATAAAACCTGCCGACTCTTTCAGGGCTGATGAGGCAAGGTGAGGTGGGTGCCCCAGACATGTGATTTGGGGGGGTGGGGGGCATTAAGGACAGCAGGTTGAGAGGCAGCCTGATCTGGCCCTTACTCAGTTCTGCATAAGCCTCATGGAAATGAACAGGCACTGCACAAGGCTGTGTGTATCCACTACGCAGTTCCATTGCAGGAGTAAAAGGAGATTTGTTTAGGCTGTCACATATAGCTGCTGGTGATGAACTGCATATTTTTTAAAGAGCAGAGACCCATCTGGGACTGCTGCGCTGAGACTGGAGCTCATTCTGCGTCTGCTCCTGCAGGTAGAACTTCATCTGACGTCATCTGACGCCACGTGATTGACTCTGCACATCTGTCAACAGAGGTCCTCACGCCAGGTCCACTTCCTCACCCTAGACCTAGGCAGCGTGAACCATTCTGGGATATAGTTTAATGAATGGTGGTATAGAAATGCCTTTAAATAAATGCATTCCCGTGGGGCACTATTGGGCTTCAGGAGAGAAGATCAGCAATGGTGGGGGATCTGTTTGGCATTAATGGCCTTATCATTTAATAACTCCTGTAAGCTTTAAAAGAATCTAGCACTTTCTGACCAGAAAGCAGTTTAAAAACCGATAGTGTAACACACAGAGGTATTGCCCTAATATGGATTTTGGAATTTTTCTTATGGGCCAACAAAACTGCCTTTAATATTTGGTCAATATATAGAACGACATTTTAAAAATCTAACAGCATTCGATATGCAGTATGCAGTGGGAAAGTCACCCTAAATTTTGAATATTTATGGATATCTGGTTTGTCTCTAATAAAATAGATACTTCTCGTGGGTTTTTCTCAGTAGGCTCTAAGGAATGTTGAAAAACATTCATAGTGAAATTCACATTTGATTAACTTACTGCAGTCACAGTCATAGGAAGGGCGGGGCGTAGGGGGTGGGGCACCCCGGGCAGCGGGATCCGATAGAGAGCCAGTGTGGTGTAGTGGTTAAGAGTGGTAGACTCGTAATCTGGGGAACCGGGTTCGTGTCTCCGCTCCTCCACATGCAGATGCTGGGTGACCTTGGGCTAGTCACACTTCTCTGAAGTCTCTCAGCCCCACTCACCTCACAGAGTGTTTGTTGTGGGGGAGGAAGGGAAAGGAGAATGTTAGCCGCTTTGAGATCCAAACTCTTCTTCTCTTCGCCCCGCCCCCAGAACGCGCGCCAGCCCCGCCCCCGCCTGCTTCCCGCCCCCGGTGCCGGAGCATGAAGCTCCGCCACTGACTGCAGTGTTCATTGATAAGAGGGAGTTGCAAGATGTCTAAGCTATATTCTTACCCTTAAAAAGCAGTAATAGAAATTGGTTCTTACTGACAAAACAATTAGCTTGGAACATGATAAAGTTAAAATTCCATTAGTTAATTTATTGTGGTTTCAAGAACAAGCACAGACAGAGTGTTCTTTGGGGATAACAATCAGTAGAACACTCGATGTTTGGCACAGAATAAAAACCAGATGATCCCAGGTGTGCCACCACTTTCTTGCAGTTCCTTTTTGCAATAAGCCATTTCCCTTACCCGATCTTTTAGGATAGGTTTCCTTATGGGAGAGGAAGTCCCATTACGTGTGCACATGTAGCAGTAAGTCCTACTTACTGCTACGTGTACACAGAAGTTAAGAGCCTTAATAAGGTACAATCCTTTAGCAAAAGTTGGTCCAATAAATGTTATCACTAAAACAAAAAACTACTGCAATTTGTTCAAATCTACAAGTTCACATACATTCCCCCCCCCTTTTCTGTTGTGACTGCTTTGTTCCCATTCCATCCACATATAATTTTGCAAATAATCCTCTGTTCTGCACTTTACGGAAGCAGTAGTTATTTAATACTGCACCTCTCAACAAAGAATAAAGGAACGAGGGTGTAGGATTTGCAAGTTCTTCAAGAAGTGCCTCATTGAGTGAATGAAAATCCCACCAGTACAGCATTCTGTTTGCAACACCAGCCAGAGAGATGCCTTTTGGAAGCTCATAAAAAAGCAATAATGTCTCTTGCCTATTCTCTCTCTCCAGCATCTGGTTATAGAGATATACTGCCTCTGTATATCTGTTGGTTCCATTTCACTGTTATGGCTAATAATAATTGATAAGCATAAATATTTTTACTCTATTAATTTATCCAATATTTTAAAACAGCCATCTGAGCCGAGAACTGGAGGGCTGAATCTTCCATCGACAAATTAGATTTGGCGCCAAAAGTATCACTGAGGAAGTGTGACCGCTTCGGTGACAAAGTGCTGTTGCGACCACAGAGTGCAAATCTAATTTAAAGTTGTTGTTTAAAAGGAAAACGATTTGATCTGCAAGTTCCTGGTTTTGCAAGTTCTGCCCACTCTTGAATATAGATTCCTACATCAACCTGAGAATTTGGGCAGCTGTACTTGAGCCTTAAAGACTGGCGAGCCACATGCTAAAAGTAATACTAGAAACTAAGTTACATGCTGACATAGGCCTGAAGGGCCGTATTCAATGTCGACATCTGTTTCCCCTCCTCTGCCACAAGGGAGAACAATAATCATCTCACTTAAGGACTAAGTAGAAAGCTAAGAATTTGTGGCAGCTTCTTCATCTGAGGGTCTGAAGTCAACAACTTTGCATCTGGTCCCTTGACCTCTCACAAAAGCTAGACTTCTGTCTCAAGACATCTGGGAGATGAATAAACTGAAGAGTAGGCATGCAGGAGAAATCCATTCAGCTCGCATTTGAAGCCTTATCTATCAAATTTGACTTTCCCATACAATACACGGACTGGCTGGCTAAAACAGGTGAGGGTAGCCTGTGGGTCTCAAACCCCCGGTGAGTTAGGGAATTCCCCTGCATGTAAGCACAGGCTCCGGCAAACAGAATTCACACTAAACTCCTGGTGAATTTTCACTGCAGAAATGCAGAGGACTGATTTGAGGACTGGAAAATGACAAGGGGAGTGAACCACAAGTGACAGGTCCTTCCATCCTTACTGAAGAGAAATATACAGTAGTTGAGCTCCTCTTTGGTTAGCACCTTTTGGCACGGTAATGCAGAAATTACCCACCTATTCCTAGTTACAGGTAGGTAGCCGTGTTGGTCTGCCATAGTCAAAACAAAATTAAAAATTAAAAAAAATCCTTCCAGTAGCACCTTAGAGACCAACTAAGTTTTGTTCTTGGTATGAGCTTTCCTGTGCATGCACACTTCAACAAACTTAGTTGGTCTCTAAGGTGCTACTGGAAGGATTTTTTAAATTTTGTTTCTACCTATTCCTAGTTGTGTCTTGTGCAAAAGTGCGATTAATATGTTTGCTAAAGGTATGTGAAATTCATAGAGCTGTGTGTAAATCCTGTTGTTGAGTTAATTACTTGTCCCAGACTAGCTGGGGCCACAAATGCACCAAACGAAGGCCTGAGTGCGTTTGCCAAATAATAAACTTAATCTTCTAGAGGTTCCTGTGGATACAGACACAATCCATCAACACTGCAGCATCTTATAAGCACAAGAAAGCTCTTATTACATGCTATCATGTTGCTGCTTGCCCTGATGCTTACTGCCATGGAAGGCTTAGAGGACACATCAGAACTGTCATTGTCTCTCAAACAAAACAGAAGAGGTACAGGAAATTCTTGATTCCACCCATGCACACTTAAGTCTAGTGCCATCTTTGAACTTTGTCTCTGTCATGACACAAGCCACACACTTTCTGCTTGGAGAGCTCTTGCTCACTTTCTAAATGACATTTTGGTTGGTCTTAATAAAGATTTTGCCTGGCTATGGTATGGATGGTACGTCTAGCTTTCAACACAATGTATGCGAGCCTTAGAGAATATTGTATGTTAATTTCTTCAAACATGAAAATCAGGGATGTCTTCCTTCCCGGTCTGATGACAGCAGTCCTTTCAGTTTCCTGGTACAAGTCCAACCCCTGCAACATGCAATTGCACTCACTTTCCTCACTTTGCCCAGGCTACACTTTTCAGAGAATTTGCTATATTGTGGCCCCATGCCATACGTAGGCATAATATATTTTGTAGTTGCTCAGAGACATCTGACATCTTTGCATCCCCCCAACATGACATGCCTCAGAAATGATAAAAAAGTAGTTGTTCACATATGGCGTAAATTGAATGCTCTTGTGAAAAACAGCTCAATTGATCATGAAGGGTTATGCATGCAAGAAAAATATTGTATCAAACATCTGTGCACGGGAATCCTTTTTGTGTCCAACATTTCTTAAAATTACAATTGTATGGTGGCTCAAAGCTATTTGTATGTCTTAATGACTTTATGAACCACATTCATATCATTTTGTGCCATATATGAGCCCTGCCATGCTGTTAAAAACACCACAATGTCCCGTCACAATATCTTTAAATGGCCCTTATGTATTGATCCACATAGAGTAAATTTAGTGCTTTCATTTATGACAAAGGACCTGATTGTGAGTAATTCTATGCCAATGCACTAAAACCAGACAGTGGCAAAAATGACATAGGAGTTCCTTCATCAGAGCAACAAAACCCAGCCCAACAAACCCTGCACTGTTTGCACTTAATTTTGCCATGGCTCGGGTCTTCCTGGAGGCCAGTTCTCAGGCTTGTAAGCGTCTTGCTTTCATCCCAGGCACATGAAAGTCAGCAGGGCTCATGCTCAAGCTCTTTACTGTTTTGCGCATCCAAAGGCAGAACCCCATGATTCATAGCTCATCTACAAAGCGCAAGGGTCTGTTAGCAGGCTGAGAGAGCTGCTAAATGAAACATTACACCTAAAAGTTGGTTAACAACTGTTTGGATAAAGTCACCCACTTAGCGCATCGCTGCAGTTTGCTGCACTGTCAAACAACAGTTTTTGGCTTGCATTTAGAACTGTGAACTTCAAGCAGCAGGGCCTGGGCTATTTTTAGCAGAGCACTTAGTTTAATGAAGTTGAACTTGCCTCAAGAGGTTTCCATGAAAAGCCAAAATGCTCTCAGAAGTGTGGAATCCGGAGCTTTGGATTCAGTGCGTTTGCTCAGAAGCAAACTTTTGTTTTCCTTCACTCTGCAGTTTCATAAGCTTTGACAATATTCAAAATCATCTGCCTAGACCCCAATTAGACCTATGTAAAATTATATTTTTAAAGTAGGTTCCTGTTTAATTACGGTCCAAGCAGCCGATGTACTTGTAATACCGGTATGTATATGCTCATTATCTTTCCTTATGGAACATGGAACATGTATATTGTATGGGTAAGTCAGGAGTAAAATAGTGGGGTAGAGGAAAGGTTAAGAACCCTCTCACCCCACTCCAGATTTCTGGTTTAGTTTGCAGCTTCCATGGCTGTATTTTGGAGGGGGGGGGAACATGCAGGGGACAAACTATGCTTCATATGCTATTTTGGTCCTAGAACATAAGACTGACAGAATTGTAGAGTTGGAAGGGACCCAAGGGTCATCTAGTCCAACCCCCTGCAATGCAGGAAGAAGAGCTCAGCGGAATCAGGCCAACAGCAATATGCCCACCTTTGATGCCCATAAACTAGTGGAAAGAGGAATGCTGCCGCCACTGGTAGCCTTCTGAGCGCTGGCTTTGCCTAATCCTCTTTTTAAGGCACCCAACTTGGAAATGGGAATTACAACCAAACAGCCCACAAATTACAGAACACATATGCGAACACAGAGGTCACCTATGGGTTTATGATGGTTTTTGGGGAAAAGCTTTGGCCAAATAACCAAATCTATGGTTTGCTTCTGTCCAATCCGCCACTATAAGCTGCAATGTGATGGTAGATTTGGGGGACGCCATGTGAAAAACTGCAAATTCAGGAATATCCATTTTAATTCTAATGGACCCAAGTTTTACGCGGACCCTGAAGAAACGCAAAGAACCTCTCTTCCCCACTCCGTTTTCTTCCTTTCTGCTGGTGGGGTGTGGAGAAAAAGCCAGAGCCTGTGGCGTCTGCACGGCCGTCCAAATTCCCCAAAGGTGAGCAAGACCTTGAGAACAACAACCTGCCACCAAACCACAACTTCCAGCATTCAGAAACCATGGCAGGAACAGTGTGCAAGCGGGTTGGAAGTTCACTGGGTGGAAAACCAAGTTTTTCCTATGGCGAAATTGCGCTTGAATGCTGGGAAAATTAATATTCCAACAACAACAACAACTCGCCACTCACATCAGGAAGGAAATGGATTTGTACAACAAATGAGTAACAACTGATTGGGCAACAACAACAGCAAAAAATCAATATGTTTGAAAGAAATACACCTGAAATCAATACACCATCTCAAAAATCAGCCGGTACCTTCCCTGTTCCTAGGTCACATCTTGATTTTCCTGGTGCTCGAACCTGCTTTTTGCCTAACTGGCTTCTGCTGGGTTTCCCCACCTTCAGACCCCCCATCTTGGGTGGAGCCCACAGCCCCATCCCAGAGGAGGCGGCAGAGGCAACTGAGCCGGCACAGGCAGGCAGCCACACAGGCAAGTGAGTCAGCACAGGCAAGCAGTGACACAGGCAAGTGAGCTGGCACAAGCAGGCAGCCACACAGGCAAGGGAGCTGGCACAGGCAGGCAGCCGCACAGGCAAGGGAGCTGGCACAGGCAGGCAGCCACACAGGCAAGGGAGCTGGCACAGGCAAGCAGCCGCACAGGCAAGGGAGCCGGCACAGGCAAGCAGCAACACAGGCAAGTGAGCCAGCACAGGCAGGCAGCCACACAGGCAAGGGAGTGGGCACAGGCAAGCAGCCGCACAGGCAAGGGAGCTGGCACAGGCAGGCAGCCGCACAGGCAAGGGAGCTGGCACAGGCAAGCAGCCGCACAGGCAAGGGAGCCGGCACAGGCAAGCAGCAACACAGGCAAGTGAGCCGGCACAGGCAGGCAGCCACACAGGCAAGGGAGCCGGCACAGGCAGGCAGCCACAAAGGCAAGGGAGCCAGCACAGGCAGGCAACCACAAAGGCAAGGGAGCCGGCACAGGCAGGCAGCCACACAGGCAAGGGAGCCGGCACAGGCAGGCAGCCACACAGGCAAGGGAGCCGGCACAGGCAGGCAGCCACACAGGCAAGGGAGCCGGCACAGGCAGGCAGCCACACAGGCAAGGGAGCCGGCACAGGCAGGCAGCCACAAAGGCAAGGGAGCCGGCACAGGCAGGCAGCCGGCACAGGCAGGCAGCCACACAGGCAAGGGAGCCGGCACAGGCAGGCAGCCACAAAGGCAAGGGAGCCGGCACAGGCAGGCAGCCGGCACAGGCAGGCAGCCACACAGGCAAGTGAGCCAGCACAGGCAGGCAGCCACACAGGCAAGGGAGCTGGCACAGGCAGGCAGCAACACCCTCAAGAGGGAGGAAGTCTCTTGCTACTTACTCAGGCTTACTTCTAGGAGGCCGAGTTCCTGGCTGTGTCTCGTCGCAGGGCGTTTCCCCCTTTATTCACCTCAGGGGGGCTATTGTGACACTCATCGACCCACCCACAATGTGCTATTTCCCCTGCCCTGATAATGTACTCAGAGCAAATATAGCACTGATAGCAAGGCGATGCGGACTGCTGAAACACATTCTTGTTTGGTAGTCACTAAAATGAAGTTTAGTCTGAAATGAAGTTTAGTCTGCAGCAGCAAGCGAACAAGACCCCGAAGGGACACAGGCAGAGCACTTGCATTTTCCCAGCTCCTGCCGAAAATAGGGATGGGGCGTGTCAGAGGGTTTTAAGAGCTGCTTTCAAAGGCTCCCTTCGTAAGTTGCTTTTTTAATTTTATTTATCCGAACTTGATCTGAAATACAAATGTGTTGTCTGGTTCAACGGAATGTGAGAACAGCGAACGTCCAGCATTAGTAGCGAACCACGAAGGGTCGCAACTAATGAGCAAAACAGATTGGGGAAAAGCGGGTTTTCGATAGCGGTGCGGAAGAGCTGTAACAAGTAAAAAACACGTGTTCAAAAGAGCAGTTAGAAATGCTCTGGCTCCACCTGGTGGGAGGAGCGAGGAAATGTTTTGGTACTATCTGCATGCAATGGAGTTGGATTCAAGAGGCTCACAGCAAGGTCTCTCTCTCCCTCCCTCCCTCCCTTTTCTTTTGAGAAGTTGCAGATCATGTAATGGAACATCTCTCAACTCTAGTAAGCTCAAGGAACTCTTAAGAAGCTCAAAGCTACAAATTTTTAGAACCTACCAAGGTACAGCCTGTGAAGTCAAAACTGCCATGATCCGAAGGGTGTTGTTTGTTCCTCTGTCCATCAGTAGTTTGGAGCATCTTATGCTTTTGAAGTACCAGGGATGTGGGTGGCGCTGTGGGTTAAACCACTGAGCCACTGGGCTTGCCGATCAGAAGGTTGGCGGTTTGAATCCCCGTGACGGGGTGAGCTCCTGTTGCTCTGTCCCAGCTTCTGCCAACCTAGCAGTTCGAAAGCACGAAGTGCAAGTAGATAAAGAGGTACCGCTCCGGCGGGAAGGTAAATGGTGTTTCCGTGCACTTCTCTGGTTCGCCAGAAGCAGCTTAGTCATGGTGGCCACATGATCCGGAAGCTGTACGCCGGTTCCCTCGGCCACTAAAACGAGATGAGCGCCGCAACCCCGGAGTCGTCTGCGACTCGCCCTAACGGTCAGGAGTCCCTTTACCTTTACCTATGCTTTTGAAGTAGGCTTTGGTTCTGCCACCTTGGGTGAGATGGTTTGCCCGTGCTGAGCTGTAAATTCCAAACAAGCATAGGCTTAGAATAGGGAACTCAAAATCCCCATGTGCCGTTTCCAGTCCCTTTTCACTCCACATAGAGAGAATAGTAACTGTTGATAGAGCTAAGGACTTCAAAAGCATAAGATGCTACTTCCAGGTCTTTAACCCTGGCAGAAACAACCTGTTTCTCTCAGCTGTTGGGCTCCACTGCCCTATCTGCAACAAAATTAATTTCAGTGTTCCATATTGCACACTGGAGCATGATCGGAGCAATATTGGCCCCAATCAGTTTTCTAGCAAATCAACAAAGTTTGCCACTGAGAGTAAGCCTGCAGGCTGGCCTATTTATCTAATTTGGTTTTAAACAGAGCAGAGGTTTAGTGTTGCCTCTCCTGCCTTGGAGCTGTGTACCCAAGTCCAGATCTGGGGCCCTGCCAACGGAAGCAAACAACTTGCTTTGAATACTTTTCTTGTTCAAAGCTGCAGATGTTCTCCCTTGGGCCAACGGGCCTCACAAGCCATGGACATTCTAGAGGTGTTCCCTTTCTGCTGTCCGCAGAGCTATGTTTGCAGATGCAAACTGTAGCTGAAGAGGCAGTGTTTGGCTTTTGCTTGGCTCATGGCATCCTCTGGTTATTTTCCCTATTTGAAAAAAACGACAACATGTTCCACAAACATTTCCACCCATGACAGAGCAAGGGTCTAGAACAGGAGTCAGTTTTCCATAACAAATGCAGGAAGCCTTTTTCATCCGCAGGTGAGGATGGGTGGACATCCTCCATCTGGTTTCTTTTTTAAAAAAAAGGAGAGAGAAAAGCAACACTGTGGTATGTTTTAGCTTCCACTAGTGTAGGAAACTGCTTAAAAGATGGGGTTTCCAGCACAAACCTATAATACTGCTTGGATATACCAGAAGACACAGCAAAAACTTCTTTGTAACTAAGCCCATGCTAGGCTGGTTGGTCAGAAAAACAGCCAATTCAAACAATTAAAACAAGTCTTCTGTTTTGAAATTAACATTTTTAAAAACAACCCTAACCAGCTATGACCTCCCAGAAGCCATGGTATCCTAGTGGAGTGGTTGTCCGAGACACAGGTGGCTGGCCCTGCTTTGCAGTGGCTCCAGTCCTACTTGGATGGCCGCTCCCAGAGGGTGATGCTTGGATCGTGCTCTTCAGCCCCTTGGGGCATTCAATGTCGCAGGATTTGATTTTAGCCTCCATGCTGATTAACCCCTACATGGAACCGCTAAATGGGGTCATCCAGAGGTTTGGAGTATGCTGTTGGCAATATGCTGATGACACTCAGCTCTGCTTCTTCTTGAGATCTGCAGGTGAGGCAGTGGAAGTGCTGGACCAATGTTTTGCCTTGGCAAAGGACTGGATGAGAGCCAGCAAACTGAAGCTAAGTGCAGAACAGACTACTAGACCAGATGGATGGGAAATTGCCTCTGAAGGAGCAGGTACATAGCTTGGGGGCACTTCTGGATCCTTTGCTGTCACTTGAGGTTCAGGTGGCTTCAGAGGTGCAGAGTGCCTTCCAATTAACCTTGTCTGGTGGCCGTGCCGTGCCCCTATTTGGACAGGGATCGCCTAATTTTTTTTGTCTATGTTCTGGTAACCTCTAGGTCAGATTCAGTGGCCAGGTCAAAATGGTCCAAGCGCCAATCCTGGCCCAACTGCAATAGCAGCCAGTTATTTTCTGGGCCCAATTCAAAGTGCTGGTTTAGACCTGTAAACCCTTTAAAAGGCTAAGGACCACAGTAGCTCCAGGGCCACCTTCCCCCATATAAACCAACCCAGACCCTGCATCCATCACCTGAGGCCCTTCTTTGTATGCCTCCTCCATGAGAAGTCTGTAGGGTGGCAAGATGGGAGCAGGCCTTTTCCACAGTGGCTCCCTGTTTGTGGAATGCTCTCTCCAGTGAGGCTCACCTGGCACCATCATTATATATCTATTAGATACGAGACAAAAACTTTCCTTTATAACCAGGCCATTGGCCTTTAACTACTGTATCTGTGGCCTTTTAGAAGTGGGTGGGATGTTTTTTATGCAGTTCTCTTTCCTCTTGGTTTTTTATGTATCTGTGTGGGGTTTATTGTCTATTTGTTTGGTTGTAAGCTGGGCAAGATAAAGCAACTGACAAATTTAATAAAGAAATGAAATAGATAAAATATAGCCAACACAAGATATTGGTTTGCAACTAAACTGAAGTCTTTCTAAGGCTAAGATAATGCAAAATAAACATGCAGTGCATGGTCCTCTCTCTACACAAGCAAGGATTGGATGCTCTGTCACTTATCCTACAAATAAGTGTCCAGCACTTCCCATTAACAAGGGCCGGCAATTTCTCAATAAGAGGAAAAGTAAATAACAAGGCCGTGTTAGATTAGCAGAGTCATAAATATTCATGACTGAAGAGTACAGACTGTGGGAGGGAATAAATAGGAGCCAAATACCAGCCATATAGGAACCTAGGGAACTGCCTTGTATTGAGTCAAACAAGCAGTCCATTTACCTCAGTACTGTTTGCACTGACTGGCAGTGGCTCTCCAGGGTTTCAGGGCAGGGGGCCTTCCAAGCTGCACCTTGAGATCCAGGGGATTCGACTTGAGACCTCCTGCAAGCAAACCCTTCCCCGATACCATCTTGTAGTGAGGTAAAAGGATGGTTTCTAGTGACTGTGATAACTTGCTAGACGCTGGCTCCAAGTGGTGGCCCTATATAATAAATATCAGAGTTCATAAAAAGGTAAAGGTAAAGGACCCCTGACCATTAGGTCCAGTCGCGAACGACTCTGGGGTTGCAGCGCTCATCTCGCTTTAGTGGCCGAGGGAGCTGGCGTTTCTCTGCAGCATGACAAAGCCGCTTCTGGTGAACCAGAGCAGCGCACGGAAACGCCGTTTACCTTCCTGCCAGAGTGGTACCTATTAATCTACTTGCACTTTTAAGCGTGTTTTCGAACTGCTAGGTTGACAGGAGCTGGGACTGAGCAACAGGAGCTCACCCCGTCGCGGGGATTCGAACTGCCAACCTTCTGATTGGCAAGCCCTAGGCCAGAGGTAGGCAACCTAAGGCCCAGGGGCCAGATGCGGCCCAATCGCCTTCTCAATCCAGCCTGTGGACGGTCCGGGAATCAGTGTGTTTTTATATGAGTAGAATGTGTGCTTTTATTTAAAATGCATCTCTGGGTTATTTGTGGGGCGTAGGAATTCGTTCATTTCCCCCCCAAAAATATAGTCCGGCCCACCACATGGTCTGAGGGATGGTGGACCGGCCCACGGCTGAAAAAGGTTGCTGACCCCTGCCCTAGGCTCAGTGGTTTAGACCACAGCGCGAACCGCGTCCCATCAGAGTTCATACAGCACCTAAAATTTGCTAGGCACTATATGGAGAATTGAAAACAAAACAGTCCCTGCCCTCACATTCACAGTCTAGTGGACAAAAGCAAATAGATGGGAAGGGATGTTGTGCCGTTGTCATTGCTTTCCTCTGTTTGAAGCTGCTCACAGAGAGACGGAACTGACTGGCCAGAAGGGAACTAACTGCCCATATACATTTCTACATTGATGCTTTTGAATTATGGTGCTGGAGGAGACTCTTGAGAGTCCCATGGACTGCAAGAAGATCAAACCTATCCATTCTCAAAGAAATCAGCCCTGAGTGCTCACTAGAAGGACTCCCTAGAAAAGACCCTGATGTTGGGAAAGATGGAGGGCACAAGAAGGGGACGACAGAGGATAAGATGGTTGGACAGTGTTCTCGAAGCTACTAACATGAGTTTGGCCAAACTGCGAGAGGCAGTGAAGGATAGGCGTGTCTGGCGTGCTCTGGTCCATGGGGTCACGAAGAGTTGGACACGACTGAACGACTGAACAACATACATTTCTGAGTGGAGAGAAGGGAATAAGTTATCAGACTCCAAACCTGTAAGTCAGACTTTGGGAGAGTCATCTTGAAACAGCCCACCCACTACCCAAAGCTGTTTGCCATCCTTCAAGGAAGCAACAATCACCATTTAAAGCAGGGGTCAGCAAACTTTTTCAGCAGGGGGCCAGTCCACTGTCCCTCAGACCTTGGGGGGGGGGGACTATATTTTGAAGAAAAGAAATATGAACAAATTCCTATGCCCCACAAATAACCCAGAGATGTATTTTAAATAAAAGCACACATTCTACTCATGTAAAAACACCAGGCAGGCCTCACAAATAACCCAGAGATGCATTTTAAATAAAAGGACACATTCTACTCATGTAAAAACACGCTGATTCCTGGACCATCCGCGGGCTGGATTTAGAAGGTGATTGGGCTGCATTCAGCCCCCGGGCCTTAGTTTGGGGACCCCTGATTTAAAGCATTGCCAGCCACCAGCTCTGCTTGAGGAACAGAACAGCTCAGGTGAGTTGTGGGGCTCAATAGGAGGAGATGCAAGGAATGGGCTGGTGGTGGTGAAAATTGCCAGAGAGAGCCCTGTGACTGTTGGCATGGCTCCAGTAGTCAAATCACACACATGTTATATTTAACGCAGCTACCCAGGCT
Organism: Lacerta agilis; assembly: GCF_009819535.1. Lineage (NCBI taxonomy): Eukaryota > Metazoa > Chordata > Lepidosauria > Squamata > Lacertidae > Lacerta > Lacerta agilis. Next base: position 5,341,310 of record NC_046317.1, on the reverse strand, counting down.
TCCTGTCTTTCCCTCTGACTGAACTGGGAGATGGACATGATGAGGTTTTGGGAGCTGCTGGTCATCTTGCTGTCTCTGGCAGGTACAATTGTTTTGTGGGAACAAGTTCTGGGACTGGAATGGTACTGCATCTTAAGCGGGAGACTCCTTTGGTACTCTAAAAGGAGCTGAAAAATGCATTTGTTACATTTCTCTGTTACCCAAAGTTTGCACAGATAATACAAAAGAGATGTCTAACAGGAAGATCATAATATTATCAGCACCAAGCACTAATATTTCCCCCAGAAATTGAATTTGTAGGGGTGGGGTGTTTGAATTTTCAGGGGGCCACAGGATGAGACCCTTTGTCTTTGGCAAATTTGGTCTCAGAGTGGATCAGTAGAAGAATTTAAACTGTTTCAGAATCATGACCACTTCATTAGATTTAACCTAAATTCTAACCAAAATTAGCTACAATTCCTTGTTTTGTGTTGTAATTTTGCACAACTCTTCAGTGATTGAATGCAATGTGTTCATTTGCAGTCACCTCATTCATTCAGTAGTTTCAGTCCTTCAGTTGATGCGTTATATAATCTCAAAGAACACAACTTTTTTCAAAGTAAAAAATTCTCTTCAGGGATAAGAGAACACAATGCAGTGTGTTCAAGCTGTTGTACTTGAAAGTAGATAGCAATTTCTACTTCATTAATTCCAGGAAAACAAGAGTGGGTGGAAATAATATCCTCCCCCCTTAGTTAGAAAATGACAGCATCTGACAAGTGGATCCCTGGTAGTGTGTGTTCAGAGACCTCAAGAATATGTGTCCATAGAGATTTCCCTGTCTCACTCCTCACTTTATAATATTCCCCATGAGCAATTCGGAGGGTGGCAACAGTTAATGTCCTGACATCCATCTCTTTTTGATGACAAGTAAACCCTTCCTCTTCTCCCAGATGTTGGATGGAATATGATGAGCCAGTTGCTGTCTTTAGTTGACGCACATGCTGGCGACACTTTTGAGTTCCCTTTTGAGAATGGTGCTTTTTTTTATACTGTTGTGTTCAGTTATTGATGGTCGATATGTTTTCCATTTTGTGTATGTTTTTAACTGTTGCGCTGTGAAAGGCAATTAAGAAGCTGAACAAATCATTGTCCTTGGCACCATCAAAAGTAGCAGGGATGACAAGAGCTTCCCAGGATACTGTCAGTGGCTTAGAACATGAGCTCCAAGGGTCTCATCCTGTGCTTGTCCTGGGCCTAGAACACATGCGTCAAAGCTCTCTAGGCATGAGTCTGGGCGCCTTTTTTGTTCGTCCCTCTTCTTTCCCCAGGAAAACCCACTCTTTAGCACTGAATCAGAGCAAATGTCAATTTGCAGAAAACCCAGCAGACATTTCCTCCAATTGAGTGGTCAAGGTTGGGTTTCCCCAGGGAAAGCGGCAGGACTTTCAGAAGTCTGGATGAGCCCTAACAACGGGCAGCCAAATACTTTTGGGAAGCTTCCAAAAACACTCTGAGCACTCAGAATAGTACCGTGTGTGTGTGTGTGTGTGTGCATGCATGCATGCGTACAGTATGTTTCTTTGGTCAACACACAAAACAATGCATCAAGTTACCTTGGTTCCATTTGCTCAATGTCTTTCTGGGCTAGGTGCTGGAAGAGGAGCCCGACTTGGAATGAGAAGCATCCCTGGCAGTGAGGCGGGATCCGAAAGCAGAGCCGGCTTTGCCGATACAATTGGAGGCGCAGCGAGTGGAATGGGCTCTGCCATTGGTAGTTTCTTTGGAGGCAGTTCTGGGAATTCTGCACAGCCTGAGGGGGATTCTGGGACCACCAACTCCCAGCCAGGTACCATATTTTTCCATGTATAAGATGACCCATATTTTTCTAAACCCAAAACTAAGAAATTAAGTCGTTTAGCTTTGGGGGGGGGTCACTTCCGCCAATTGCTCACCTGCCTGCCCGTCACTGCCGATCGCTTGCCACAGCCGCTGCCGATCGCACACCACCGCAGCCAATTGTCTGCCCGCTCACCGCCACCAACAGCCCACCCACCCACTTGCTGCAGCCGCCAATCACCCGCCCAATCGCCACTGCCAATTTCCTGCTTGCTGCTGCCATCCCCCCTCTGTATTCACTGTATTATTTATTTATTTATTTATTTATTTTAAATGCTTTAAAATGTTTCTATTATTATTATTTCTTTTCATCTTTTTAAGTTTTCTTGTTGTGGGGGTGGGATAGATGTTTAGTGGGGTTTTGAGTTTTGTTTAATTTTGGTTACTTGTAATTTTTATAGTTTTTGGTTTGTATTATTGTGTTTTGTTTTCTGTTTTTTATATAGGTTTAATTTTGTTCTTAAGGGGTGGGGTCAGGGCTGCCTGGGAGGGGGTCCCGACCAACAAAATGGCTGGGGCAGGTTCCACAGGGTGGGATGCACTGGGACAACCGATCTCAGTGATCATGGGCAGGAGGAGGAGTTACGCTAAGACCAGACCATGTCATTGCCGAGGAGGCAGGTTTAGTCGTTGTCTGAGGACTCTTCCTGCCTCCGGGTCTGGTCCTGACCGGACGGATACTGGATTCAGCAAGGGATACCCACATGACCTGAAGATGCTGCTGTGCAATGCCAGGTCAATGTTGAATAAAACCACTGCCATCCATGACTTGATTGTGGATGGTGGACTTGACCTGGCATGTGTAACAGAGACTTGGTTGGACGAGGCAGATGGGCCTGTCCTTGCCGCTGCTTGTCCACCAGGTTTCTCTTACACACAGCAACCCAGGCCTTGTGGGCGGGGAGGGGGGGTTGCAGTGATTTTTAGGAAGTCATTAGTTTGCACCAGGCGTCCTATTGGGAAGACCCAGTTCTCTGAGTGCATGTTCTGGAAGTTGGGCAATAGGGGCAGTACAGGATTCCTTTTGGTGTACCGACCTCCCCGCTGCACCAAGGATTCCCTGCCCGAGCTGCTTCAGGTCGTGGCGGATGTTCTCCTGGAGTCACCTAGTTTGGTCGTCCTAGGGGATTTTAACATCCATGCCGACACGACCTTACAAGGGGCCGCTCGGGACTTCGTGGAAAGCATGGCCTCCATGGGGCTGACCCTGAATAAGTCTGGTCCAACTCATAGCCGAGGACATGCCTTAGACCTGGTATTCACCTCTATGGATGTTGGTGATCTGACATTAAAAAAAAGTGAAACTAAAGAAGTGCCATGGTCAGATCACTTCCTGGTGCAACTGGACTTCTCCGCAACCCTTCCCCTCTGCAGGGAGGTGGGACCAATTCGGATGGTCCGCCCCCGCCACTTAATGGATCCAAATGGTTTCCAGAGAGTGGTAGGGGATACTTTATCCCATGTTGATGGCCTTTCAGCCGATTCCCTGGTGGCCCGCTGGAATGTGGAGCTAACCAGGGCTATTGACTGTTTGGCTCCGAAGCGCCCTCTCCGGTTGCATGGAGCCCGGACAGCCCCGTGGTTTTCCCCGGAGCTGAGGGCGATGAAACAATCGTTGAGACGGCTAGAGCGCCGGTGGCAGAAAACCCATTCTGAATCCGACCGAACACAGGTTAGAGCTCAACGTCGAGCCTACCAAGTGGCGATAGCGACGGCAAAGAAGACTTTCTTCACCGCCTCTATTGCATCTGCGGAAAATAGCAGCAGGAGACTCTTTCAGGTGGTTCGGAATCTATCGGAGCCACCTTCGTCATCGGGGCCTGGTAGGGACCCCAAGATCTCCTGCAATGCATTTGCAAAGTTTTTTGCGGATAAAATTGCTCAGATTCGGAAAGAGATAGACTCCACCGTGGGAGCAGGGCCAGGGCGGGAGAGTGCCAGAGTCCTGTCTAGTCCAGTTGCGTGGGATCAATTTCAGTCTGTTACCTCCGAGGATGTGGACAGGCTGCTTGGACGAGTGAAACCAACCACCTGTCTCCTTGATCCTTGCCCATCCTGGCTTATAAAAGCTAGCCGGGAGGGGCTGGGCGATGGGCTGCGCGGGGTGGTGAATGCTTCCCTCTGTGAGGGAGCCTTCCCAGCCCCGCTGAAAGAGGCGGTTATTAAACCGCTTCTTAAAAAAACATCTTTAGACCCGGCCAATATGGCCAACTATCGCCCAGTCTCAAATCTACCATTCTTGGGCAAGGTGATTGAGCGAGTGGTTGCTGAACAACTCCAGGCACGCCTGGAAGAAACGGACCATTTGGATCCCTTCCAATCGGGATTCAGGCCTCACCATGGGACTGAAACCGCCTTGGTCGCGCTGGTCGATGATCTCCGGCGGGCTAGGGACAAAGGTGAGAGCTGTTTCCTAGTTCTGCTGGATCTCTCAGCGGCCTTTGACACCATCGACCATAACATCCTTCTAGACCGGCTAGAGGGGTTGGGAGCTGGAGGCACTGTTATACAGTGGTTCCGCTCCTTCCTCCTGGGCCGTGTTCAGAAAGTGGTGGTGGGGGATGAGTGTTCAGACCCCTGGGCTCTCACTTGTGGGGTGCCTCAGGGTTCTGTCCTCTCCCCCATGCTTTTTAATGTCTATATGAAGCCGCTGGGAGAGATCATCAGGGGGTTTGGGCTGGGTGTTCATCAGTATGCAGATGATACCCAGCTCTACCTCTCTTTCAAATCAGAACCAGTGAAGGCCGTGAAGGTCCTGTGTGAGTGCCTGGAGGCGGTTGGAGGATGGATGGCGGCTAACAGATTGAGGTTGAATCCTGACAAGACAGAAGTACTGTTTTTGGGGGACAGGAGGAGGGCAGGTTTGGAGGATTCCCTGGTCCTGAATGGGGTAACTGTGCCCCTGAAGGACCAGGTGCGCAGCCTGGGAGTCATTTTGGACTCACAGCTGTCCATGGAAGCGCAGGTTAATTCTGTATCCAGGGCAGCTGTCTACCAGCTCCACCTGGTACGCAGGCTGAGACCCTACCTGCCCGCGGACTGTCTCACCAAGGTGGTGCATGCTCTGGTTATCTCCCGCTTGGACTACTGCAATGCGCTCTATGTGGGGCTACCTTTGAAGGTGACCCGGAAACTGCAATTAATCCAAAATGCGGCAGCTAGACTGGTGACTGGGAGTGGCCGCCGGGACCACATAACACCGGTCCTGAGAGATCTGCATTGGCTCCCAGTACGTTTCCGAGCACAATTCAAAGTGTTGGTGCTGACCTTTAAAGCCCTAAACGGCCTCGGTCCTGTATACCTGAAGGAGCGTCTCCACCCCCATCATTCAGCCCGGACACTGAGATCCAGCGCCGAGGGCCTTCTGTCGGTTCCCTCACTGCGAGAAGCAAAACTACAGGGAACCAGGCAGAGGGCCTTCTCGGTAGTGGCGCCCGCCCTGTGGAACGCCCTCCCATCACAGGCCAGGGAAATAAACAACTACCTGACATTCAGAAAAAACCTGAAGGCAGCCCTTTTTAGGGAAGTTTTTAATGTTTGATATTTTTGTATTTGATTTCTGTTGGAAGCCGCCCAGAGTGGCTGGGGAAATCCAGCCAGATGGGCGGGGTACAAATAATAAATATTATTATTATTATTATTATCCGTATATAAGACACCCTTTGTTGCCTAATTTTTTTAAGCAAAAAGCACCGTCTTATACACAGAAAAATACAGTATTTGGGGCAGCTTTCCTTATTCAAATAACCCCATATTAAAGAATCTTAGGGGTGTGTGAACAAAAGACACCTAAATTTATACAAATACACTATTCCACGCAGGAGTGGAAAATTACGCCTGGGCGGGGGAAGAAACCACCTTGCCTGGCATCTCCAGTTCAAGGAGAGATGGCGAAAGGCATCCCACATGGCAACTAATCTTCGTTTTCTTGCTGATGCTCTCCATACAGATGCCATGTACCTTATTGTGAAAGTGGACTTGGTTTCATCTGGCCCAGTAACCATTTCTGCTCTGAATCAGCCACTTCTGAAGGAGGTGAGGTGTGAGAGAAACCACTGGTAGCAATTGATCACAAAATTTTGGTTTATGAAAGCATCCTTCTCCCATGTCAATAATTGGCCAGGTACATAATAATGAAGAACTGGGTGCTATATAGCCCATAAGGAGGTTCCTGCAACCCCAATTTATATTTGGAAAAAACCAAGAATGTGCCCCCTGGCATAGCATTAAGACCCATTATATATGCCGTCCCCACCCCAGTGCAGTAAGATGGCTCATCTATTTAATATGCATATAAGTGAATAAATTAAAAACTAAGTTTTGGATCACTTCAAAGGAAAGCCCCACACTCCCTGAACAGTGCCCTCTTTAAAATAGCCCAATGTTAGGGTAGACAACCTAGACCCTTATTCATTTCTATAAAAGCTGGTCTGAGCCCAGCCCAGGAAAATACAGAAAACACTCTATTGTGCCAAAATGAAGCTTGGGGCTGTGACAGAAAAGTTTGTTTTGCTGGACAGGCTGGGTCCCCAAGTGTTTTTTCTTTTTCTTTTTCCCTGCCAGCAAACGGTTAACGAACGGCAGCCTCTGATTGGCCAGGGTTCCAGGAGAGGGTTTTTTTTTTCAAATTCAAATTCAAATGAAAAGGAGAGGATTTGGAGACTGTTTTTTTTCCGTTGGGAGATAGGGAATGAGAGGAGAGAGAGTTGGTTTTGGGTAGAAGCATCCCCTCTGAGGAATATATCACAAGCTAGAGAAAGGAGTCTCTGAGCTTAGTGTGAAGGACAGTGTGTGGTGTCCTGTAAGAGTAATAGGCCAGGAATTAACTGGGAGGCCGAGGCTGAGCCAGGAGAAGTAGAAGCTGTGAGGATATGAGTCTACTTAGGTCTCATTCCAGTCAGGAGGGGAGAGATTCTGCTACAAAAAGAGAAGACTCCCAAACCAGTTAAAAGGGGTGTGGAGACCCCTTGGGTGTGATACTTGGAGTACCTCAGGAGCAGGGTTGTCAAAGGGGTGTTTAATGGACAGAAAATACCACCTTCTTTAAGAACCAAAGTATTAAGCGGCAAGCAACTGAGAAAGAACTGAAGTGAAATAACATTATAATCTGAAGTATCCTATGTTTTACCCACTTTGTGTCATAAACTTCCTTTATTTAATAAAATCATTCTTGTTTATTTGATCAAATCCTGCCTGAGATGTCAAATGATAAAGTTTTCCCTCACACAAGACCCCCACAAGATAATCTGAGGTAGTTTGTAGGAATTTGTGGAATTGGTGTTCTGTGAGGGGGGTGCACTATATTTAAGCGAGGGCAGGCTCAATGGTGCCAGGGGGAAAGTGATGTTCCACCATCGTAGGGGTCCTTTATTTAATAAAATCATTCTTGTTTATTTGATCAAATCCTGCCTGAGATGTCAAATTATTAAGTTTTCCCTCACACAAGTCCCCCACAAGATAATCTGGGGTAGTTTGTAGGAATTTGTGGAATTGGTGTTGTGAGGGGGGTGCACTATATTTAAGGGAGGGCAGGCCCAATGGCGCCAGGGGGGGAAGTGCCATCACAGGGGCCAGACAGGATGCTGGGATGGCTGATAGAGGACACCCTGATGGAGAGGTAGACTATGAATTGCAGAGGCCTAAATCTCAATTTCCCTATTAATTTCTGCACAGACTGTCAATTGTTGGCGTACCTTGTCTCCCCAAACTGTGTTTACTGGATTTTGAGGTGGGGGGTGGATCTTCTATTATACATAAAAGGATGGACTAATTAGCGAGGATATTTCCTCTGTGATAGCTTTGTATACTGGAAAAGCAAAAACAACTATGTGAAGCTCTCACAGAAAAGTTCACTTTAGGATAAACTCCATTCTTGGAATACTTCATCTTCTTTTTTTATGTGCCAGGTGCAACAGATGTTGGCAGGTTTTCTCAAAGGCACCTTCCACTTGACATGGGTCACCTATAAAGAGAACAAGTAGACCTAGGAATGGCCTTTGCTCAGATGCCACCTGGACCCAGGAGAGAAACTGCATTGTCATTTTGAACCACGGACTGATGTATTTCCAGATTCCTGGGACAGAGATCAAGAAGGCGTTAGCAATCAGAATTACCTACCTGCTTTAACCTGACTACCCTACTTTCTTGTACTAGTGAAGCTTGTTATTGTATTACCATATCCTCTTGCGATCTTTAACTTTTATATTCTGTTTTATTTTCCTTATGTGCAACAAAATGATTTTGTAAGCGACTTTGTATATTTTGGATTAACAGAAAGCCATTGCAAATTTAATTCAAAATCGGGGGAGGGGAAGAAATGAGCAACAAGCACATGCCAGGCCAAATAACCCCTAAGATAGGTTGCAAAGCCATACTCTAACTGAACCTCACTTATGTCCAAGAAGTTCCAAACACGGGCTTGTCATCATCAAAACTATATTTCAGAAAGTATACCAACAGTTCTCTATTGTTAACTTAAAATGTGATAAAACGGTAAGACAAATAAAATGCTAAGACTTTTAAGACAAATCAGTTTTTATTAGAAGTGGGATCCATGAACCAATTCATATCACAATTTGAGCGTGTTCATCTTATATGTTGACAGGTGCTGTGGCCAATTCAAACTTTTCAATATCCCTTCTTGGAAAGAAAGCACTTACAAGTGTAGAAATTGCAATGTAACATATAACACAAGAGCAGACTGCGTGAATGTTGCTGTGTGGGCACAAGCTTTAGAATGGATGGCAAATCTGTGGCTCTCCAGGTCTTTTCAGGTTACAACTCCCACCACCCCTGGCCACAGGCTTGCTAGTCAGGGGTAGTAAAACTCTATACCTGGGGTAGGCAACCAATGGCCCGTGGGGCGGATCCTGCCCAACCGCCTTCTCAATACGGCCTACAGACGGTCCAGGAATCAGCATGCTTTTACATTAGTAGAATGTGTGCTTTTATGCAAAATGCATCTCTGAGTTATTTGTGGGGCATAGGAATTTATTCATTCCCCACCCCCCAAAAAATATAGTCTGGCCCACCACATGGGCTGAGGGGCAGTGGACCGGCCCACAGCTGAAAAAGGTTGCTGACCCCTGCTCTACACGATATACCCCTGATATATATATATACTGTATATTAATGAAAAAGGTGAGGAAATCATGGTGGTGCATTTCACCTAGATTGCCACAAGGTGTCACCACATCTTTTTTGATCCTGGAGCTGTGCAATTTCAGGCAGCCTCAAAGCAGAACAAAAACTAGGATGAAAAATAAAGGACAAAACTAGGCATGGTATGGCTGCATGATGCCCATTCTCCATCTTTTTCCTTCCTTTTTCCAAATAGGCATGGGGTGGGCCCAATTGCAATCAGGATTGTGAAGGGAAAGAATTGGGGAGGGGTCTACTCTGAGTAACCTCCTGATCAAATTCCTCCCCCACCAGTTGCTTAAAGGGAGTGTGTGCAACCCTTTTCAGAACAGACCAGCTGACACACACACACACCCCCGACCAACACTATGACCTTTCAGCATGCCCAGGCCTTTTAATGCTGTATTTTTAATTGAGACATTCTCAAGGATGTGGGTTTGATCCCCACATTGGGCAAAAGATTCCTGCACTGCAGGGGGTTGGACTAGATGAGCCTCGGGGATCCCTTCCATCTCTGTAATTCTGATTCTATGTTTTGTCTTGTCTTGTGCTGGATGTTGTGAACATGCCCAGTCATTCAGATCAGTCTCGGAGGCCCTGCTCAGTGTCCCCTGCCTACTGAAGGAAGGCAGATGGAGACTGGAAACGGCTCTCTCTGTGGTAGCTCGTTCATTGAATACCTTTCCTGATGTTAGCATTTTGACAGAACCAGCTGATCTTCTTTCTTGCCTAGGGCTTCCCATGCTTCCCATTGTATGCTTTTCCTATGCTGGGTTTTAACATCTCCTTAGATTTTGAGGTCTTGTACTCTGCAAACCACTCTTGCAGCCATAACAAAATATTAAATATGGTCACCCACATTCTTTCCACTACTGGCCTTACACATGGGTTTGTTTCATCCATAGGCTCCCTGGGGCCTAATGAAAAGGGAGACAGCATACATGTAATGTGACTAAGCTCACATTTCCAAGTAACCACACCCGGTGTGGTTCAATGTACATATTAAAACAGTATGGGAGACAAAGTGGATCATTTTGGCACCTCATAAGCTGCTGGCTGCAGGAGAAAACAGCAGTCTCTTAGCAAGCAGTGCCTTCTGAGCACTGGCCCCCAAGAAAGACGAGAATCACCTACATAAATCCAGCCCCATACTAGCAATGCATTGCAGGACAGCATGAACAGCTGAAGGATGCTGAGAGGGTCCAGGACTTGTCCATCTTTCAACATAGGTTGCCAAGGTGACGAGACTGAAACCACTTGGGAAGCTGAACTGAACTTCCTCCAGGAAAACATGGAACTGCTTTTCTCTCATGGGCCCTGTAATCCTGAGATCATAAAAGTGCAAGGCTTCATCAATGGTTTGTTCGACAACTCAACATTTCAATTTCTAGACTGGATGAACAGCTAAAGTTTCATTCTGAGATTTCTTAAGACGTTTCCATTCACCCTAACATGCCTCCAGCTTTCATCAGTGCAGACACAGGCCGAGTCCAAAGTGTTTAAAGTTAAAGTTTATTTTGTAATTCTTTGTAGGAATATCAATAAAAGACTTCAAATGTATCTATATCTGTACATATACAAGAAACTGTTCAAAAATATTCACAGAACAAAAATAAATCTTCTTTAGAACAAACCCAGACAATGAAATGCAGAAGTGGTCCAGCATTACTGGCATAAAAATACAGGCTTAGAGAGGGGAACGGGGAAACAAGGTATTGTGTTAAGGGGGAAACCATATCAAAATAAATTATTCAAAGCTAACATTGCAAACGAAACAAAACGAAACAAAGGAAAGGGGAGGAAACAGTCCTGTAAGATGACCTTCTTGTTAAGGCCCAGGAAGCAGCAGAATGATTGTGAAAGAACTTGTGTCACCTCTCTTTCCTCCCAACTCTGTTGGAATCTAAGTTATTAGAAGGATAGAGATTTCTCTGTACCAAGATCAGAATGGTTTTGGGAAGGGGCTTGACCAAGATCAGCACAAAGCTGCCTCAATGCTCCCCAAGCCTGCCTGCCTGCCTGCCACTGGCAGACAAAGGTGGGGGCGGGGGGAAGGCGCCCCCCGGGGTGTGTGACATCACAGCCACCCCCACCCCCGGGATGCTCATCGCTCGCTGCGCACCCTCGGTTGGCACTCACCGGCCACACCCTGCGATGCACCCCACTTGCCGTGCATCCCTCCGTCTCGGGGGGTGTGCCACGCCCCCGGATGTACGCCGCTCCCGGTGCTGGAGCAGGTAGCTCCACCACTGCTGCCTGCCTCAGAGAAGAGGAAAAAGAGGGGAGAGCCTGTTTTGGTGTGACCTTCTTCCACAAGTTCTAGTTGTACAGTATTTCTGCTGCCTCCTGGGCAGGCAGGCAGTCTTGGGGAACATTGAAGGAGTTGGACAGGCTTGGAGTGGGTGGGAGAAATGAGGAGCTGGCAACTGGCAGGTGGGATAAGTTGCAGTTAGCAGCTGCTGTTTTTAAATTCACCGTTCTCCGTGATGGAAAGCCTGGTGGGGTTGGTGGGGGAGATGCCGTTCCGAGCCTGCATGCTGTAGTGTTCCTTCACTTGCGTTAGGGCACTCATGAGCCGCGTGTTGGCCGAGTCCAAAGACAGGATTCTTTTTTCCTGCAACAAAACACACTGATTCAGATCAGAAATGCCCGGCTTCACTGCAGCAAGGCCTTAATGACCTCATAACCTGCAACATCTGTGTCTCAAGGTGAGCAGCAGTTCTCTAAAGGAGGGCTGTTGCTTTTTCACCATAGGCTGATCCAGCCTGGCCAGGGCTCTGCAGCAGAACAGAATGAGCCTGCCTCTTTCTGCTGCCCAGCATCTGTCCTGTGGAAGCTGCCAATTAGCCAGGTTCAAAAGCTGATTTAGTGGTGGATCATGTAAGATCACAGAGGCAAAAGTCAGCAGGGAGATTCCTGGAGATTTAATGGGTTAGTTTTTGAACAGAGGAAAACAGAAAAAGGCAGCAGGAGGATATGAGAAAGAGGATTCTAGAGTGGAAGTGGAGTATGGATTGGGACCCTCCAGAGACACCCTCCCACTGGGAGAGGGCTTGCAATACACCCCAGGGACACTGAAAATTATAAATGCAGATAGATGCCAGCAGTGGGAGGGTGCAGCAGCAACACAGGGGCGCCGGGGGGGGGGAGAGAAAGCAGCCCAAAGCTGGAGGGAAGGAAGTATGCATGACAGGAAGGGGCAAGGGGGGAGAAGGAGAAGGGGGGGGGGGAGTTTGTGCCAAGGGTGGCAGTGATGGTAGGGTGATGGGGAAGATGGCACTGATAAGACACAAAAACCAAACAGGGTGCCTGGCTTCTTAGACCCATTCCAGCTCAGTTACTCCAGGACTCTGCAGAATCAAAAAGCCCTTTCTGGTTTTGATTCAGAAACTAGTGGCTTTTGGGTTAAAGAGACAAGAGAAAGCCGGGGACATGATTGGCGGACATGTAAATCTCTGGCACTATGCGGCAGGGGAGAACCAAATCAAAGAGGCACAAGGACCTGCTTTGGTTTAACCTTAACTTCAAACAAAAACTGACAATCGTGTCAGGCTGGCGGACCTTCTAGTGGAAAAACCACGAGATGTGCTTGGGCATTCCTGTTTCAGCAGGAACTGATGCAACATGCAAGGGCTCTGTAGGGCTCAACACAAATGAGGGAAGGCAGAACAATGTACAGAGGGCACAAACATGAAGGAATGAACACGTCACTTCCCTCTGGATACAAAAGGCAGTAGACACACTGAGCGCTGCAGTTGCAGCACAAACTCTGCTGGTGGAGTGGGGCACAAGCCCTACGGCAATGGGGCACAGCAGCAGCAGTGATGCAAGGTCACTTCCAAAAGCACTACGTTAGCCAAAGGGGTTGGGTTTTCCAACACATCCTCCCAGATGGGGGCAGCTCTGTGTAATCTGAGGTCTGAAATTCTGAGAAAAGTAGCCTGCGCTGGAGGACAGAGGGTTTGACATGCAAGTCTGCTGCTGATGTATGCCTCTGGGCTTCAGGAGAAGCAACCCACAGTTGCCAACATTCATGTGAGAGCTTCCACATTTCCTGCTAAATTCAGAACCCTTAGTGGGCTGGGTAGTTTGGGCTGCTGGGAGCCTTTCACTAAGGGCTTGCCGATCAGAAGGTCGGCGGTTTGAATCCCCGCGACGGGGTGAGCTCCCGTTGCTCGGTCCCTGCTCCTGCCAACCTAGCAGTTCAAAAGCACGAAGTGCAAGTAGATAAATAGGTACTGCTCCAGCGGGAAGGTAAACGGCGTTTCTGTGCACTGCTCTGGTTCGCCAGAAGCAGCTTAGTCATGCTGGCCACATGACCCGGAAGCTGTATGCCGGCTCCCTCGGCCAGTAAAGTGAGATGAGTGCTGCAACCCCAGAGTGGTCCGTGACTGGACCTAATGGTCAGGGGTCCCTTTACCTTTAATGTCCAAAACAGTACACATAAGCGATGAATTTGTGAAGACACTATCCCACTTTTTAAGGCACTACTGCACAGGGGTAATACTTTTAGAGGGAGCAATCTGTCTATACAGACCTGTAGAGGAAGCCTGCCTAAGATCAGCTCTCTTCCTGACTGGTGTCCTCCTCCCTGCCAAAATCTATCAGTTCATTCTCAATAAAAGGAATACCTGTAGTTCCAAAATATCTATCACAAAACAGTACTTTTAAAGGTGTCAAGCCAAAGTCTCTGGCACCAAATGAGGATGCCCAGCACTAGAGATGCTAGAATTTCAGAATCCAGGTTCCACCAACTGGATTCTGGGGGGGGTGGGTGTCTGATTCTGTTAGGCCACATTTTGATGTCCTGCTCAAAAGCCCTAAACATGATCAGGTGTGCAAGGGCCTATGGGAATCAATCTGGGGGGAAACAACTTCCAGTTGCCTCATGACTATCCTTATCTAGTTCATTTTTCTCAATCAGTTTTAAATTATATTAAGATGAGCTCCCTACAACACACCATACTTTCATTGTTGACTCAGAAATAATGACTGCAAAATTGCAGATTAAAAGCACTCATAATCCAGCAAGATCTCTTATTTAAGGTTGACCCTGCTTCTGGTGGCATATGAACATGGGTGCATTTGTCCCTTCTGTGGCGATTCAAATTCAAAAACAAAGGCATGAGCTTGGGAGTTCAAGGAGAGGGGGCGATGATGACACCCCCTCCGTCAAAAAGCAAGCATGGGGCAATCCGAGCTTATTCCAAACTGTCTCTGGATGAGGCACAGGGAGTGGCAGGAGCTGGAATGTGTAGGGGGAGGTGAGTGCGCCAGGCCAGGGCAGGGTGTTTCTCAGCTAGAGAACTGATTGGGTGTACTTGCCTGCTTGAATTATCTCATCCCCATTTAAGACCTGTAATTTAACACAGCAGTGATGTCACTTGCAATCACAAATGGAAGCTCAGCGCACAGTGAAGCTCTGCTAGTTCATGGAGGTGCCGGGGAGAAGTGACATCCAGGGTCCCCAGCAAAAAGAGATTGACTAAAGAAACAAGAACTGCAAGGGGGGTGAAATTTGGGGCAAATCATCCTAAAAGCAAATTCTACGCTGCTCTTTCTGATGTTACAAGGGGGAGAGCTCCTTGCTTCAGAGCACATGGGAGGGAGGGTAAAGCAATGGCCGCATGCACTTCAGCAAACCAGCAGCAACCTGGTTCAGGGCTTTTGCTTCCCACCACTCTTGCAATGGCCTCTCATACAGTTATGATGGCTTCAGCCAGGTTCTTGGTTGCTGTGGGAAACTGAGGCAGCTCTGATGCATTCCTATACCCCTCAGCCATCTTCTGGAGAATAACCCATGAAATAATTAAGTACTGACAGCAGCTAGACTACTAATTGCAAAGAACTGGAAGACTTAAGAAAATACCAACAGTGGAAGATTGGCAAATGAAAATGATTGACTTTATGGAACTTGCTGAGCTTGACAGTGAGACTGTGTGACCAGAGGGAGGAGGCGGTGCAGGAAGATTGGAAAAAAATTAAAATATATTTAAAGAAATATTGTAATATTTGAAATGTTGAAATTCTAAGGAAATATTTAGAGGTTTCTGGAGAAAAATAGGGTTAAGAAAATTATAAAAGGTAATAATAATGGGTAACAAATCATAAACCAGATAGTTTGATAAGGTACAAAAATGAAAGGATGAAACTGCATAAATAAGAATTATATTGAAAACCAGGAAGAGGGGATCAGGGGAAGTCCCACTAAGATGTGAATGAAAAAAATGTGATAATCTTATAAATTTTGTTGTTACTGCTTTGTTTGTATGTTGTGTATTTGTGTGTTATGTTTTATATCTTATAAAATGAATAAAAATAATAAAAAATGCGTTCTGCTCATGATGCGAACGGGGCTCCGGATCCCGTTCACATCCAGAGGTCCCACTGTAACTTGTTCAAAAGCCTAAGTTATAGCAAGGCATTTCTGGTTAGATCTGAACTGAGAAATCATCATGGAACAGCTGGGGAAAGTAGCCAATAGGCAAGCTGCATATTCGAGGGCAAGGGTGAGGAACCTTAGGCCTGGGGGGCCAAATGTGGCCTTTGGACCACACCCTTCTCCAGGCCACACATGTCACCAGCATCTACCTTGAATGCTTCTGCCTGCCTGGAATGTGTTACTACGTGCTACGGTCTTTTCATGCTGGGTAAAGTATATGGGTGATGATGAAAGACACAAAGACAAAGATTATCCAGCAATGATAAATACTCTATGAGGAAATAACTTTGTGTTCCAAGGGCAAGGGGGATTGCACACAAGCACAGCACACAAGAAGAGATCAAAGTGATTTCTTTTCCTGTGTGGCTTAATCCTCTTTTCTCTTTGCTGAGCAGAGAGCCAACAGAAGCCCAGGAAAAACTCCCAAACTCACTCCAGGAAAGCAAGACAAGGCAGTGGTGAACAGAGCCACTTGGCTACCCGGGGCGGCAAACGCGGAGGCACCCCCCGGGGCGGGGCATTGCTCCTCAGCGCGCATGCGGCCTTACGCATGTGTTGCGACGTTGCTCTGCAGCACGTATGCATCGTGACGGCACGATGCACGTGCGGGATGCTGCACATGCGCAGTCCATCCATGCTGGCGCTGCTGCTCCCGCAGCAACCTTATGAGCCGGTGAGCGAGCGGCAACTCGTAAGGCTGCCGCACGCAAATAGCGTAAGGCTGCCCCGTCCGTGCTGCTTTTCACTTTTTTGGAGTGAAGCGTGGCTGCCTGCTGCACACTTTTCTTCTCCTTCCTTCCTGCTGGGCCCTGGTTGGGCGGAGCCACAGGGGCGGGGGGCAGGCCAGCAAGGGGTGTCACGCCAGCCACAAGCGTGACGCCTCGCTTGCCCGCCCCTCGCCCCTGCCCAACCAGGGCCCAGCAGGAAGGGAGGAGAAGAAAAGCGCACGCCGGCCGAGCAAACAAGCAAGCCAGCCGCGGCACCACAGTGCCGAGCGAGGTTTTTGCCAGGCGGTGGGGCTCGGCTTGGGAGTCACCGGTCGCGGGGGCAGGGCCCCGAGTGTCACCCACTCCAGGGTGGAACACGGGGCAGCCAGCCCCCAACGCCCCACACTTGCTCCGCCCCTGAAGACAGGCAAAAATACATGCGCCCACATGCAGCTCCATTTCTCCCAACGCCAACCAAGGCCGGTGCCAAAGGAGGACGTTTCACAACAGGCACCATTCCAAGCCGCAGTCACCCAAGGTCACAAGCCAAAGCTTTGTCTGCGTCTCCAAGAGCACTCAAGAGCAGTCGCTTGGCCCTCGGCTGTGACCTAATGATGCTTTGAGTGTCAGGAGGGTACATGCTTTGACCCTAAAGCAGCAGCAAGCCTGTTCTGTACAAGGGAATAGTCCTTGACTGCCCCACTGAGATGCTGCCATAGGCATTTTCCAGAAGCTGCTTCAGTGCATCAGTCACTGGTCACAGGAAGTGGAATAGTGGGAGCAGTGCCTATAAGCAAGGATACTTCGAGACTAACCTGTGCGTCAATTATTTTCTGTTTAGTGTCAATAACCGCCTGCATCTCGGCATGGTCCTTCTTCAGCTCCTCCTCAACAGCCATCAACCTACGGTAGAGGCAAATGATATAAGAAAGGGATCTGGCTGTGCCTTTGGGGCATCACAGAAAAACAACTCTCAACCCAGCAACTGACTTAAAAGACAAAACCCCCAACACATTGTGTTCCTCAGCCAACAAGCTGCAAGTCTTTCGAGGAGCTATTTGAAGGAAAAGAGGAAGGCCTGAACTCAAAAGGCAACACCCTCACACACAGACATGTGAGAAGATGAGATGGCATTTGAACTCAGGTCCCCCTGTCTGCTTTATGCAGTGGGCTCTAGCTAAAGAACACAGTAGATGATGGAAAACTGACTTCCTGGCTCACCTCCCACCCAATCTGCTGCAGGTTCTTTGCACGATCCTTAGCTGAGTGATTCATCTCCCTTATGTTTCTGGTTCCTATGTGCTAAATAAAGGCAATTTCCTCTTCTGCAAGCTACTGT
The DNA here is from genome assembly GCF_009819535.1 of Lacerta agilis. Taxonomy (NCBI): domain Eukaryota; kingdom Metazoa; phylum Chordata; class Lepidosauria; order Squamata; family Lacertidae; genus Lacerta; species Lacerta agilis. Next base: position 5,323,804 of record NC_046317.1, on the reverse strand, counting down.
TACATTCACAAGGGAGCTGCCCACATGTGAAGATGGAAATCTCAGGTTGCAATTCAGAGAAGTCTTTTTGCTCCTTCCTTCAAACTTTCCAGCCTCTCCCACTCAAGACAAGACCCTTTCACTTTACCTGCTAATGATGCTCTTCATCTGACTATCCTTCTCCTCCTGCTGTCTTCGCAACCTCTCCTCACTGTCTTCCAACCTGGCCTTATATTCCATCAGCAACTTCTGCATTTGCTGCTCCTGCACCAGGAGCCGCTGCTCATACTCCTCCAAGCGCTGGCTCGACACCTTCAGGCGATCTTTGAGTTTGGTTATCTCCTGTTCATACTGCAGGTCAGAGGCAAGGATGAGCATTGTTTAGTTAAAGCATTTATTAGCTCAACTTTCCAGTATTCAAGGTGGTGTTCAATTAAAGTAAAAACAGCAAGAAAGATTGTGAAAAAGACCAAAAACAAAACCCACAGCAACCCTCAACTAAACAACGTCAGAAAAGACCAGCTACAGAGCTGAGTTAAAGGCCAAATGGAAGAGATGTATTTTGCAGGGCTGACAGAGGGAAAATGGTGGACACCAGGGGAAATTTCTTTCCAGGGCTCCTGTGACATTTCTCAGTTGGCATGGGTGTTGGTACTTGAAGCAGGGCCTGAGAAGATGATGCAGGAGATGACGTAAGGAGATGCTCTTTGAGATAAATAGGACCCAGGCTGTTTGCATACAGGCAAACCACAGTGCCTCGAACTGGACTGCACTGGAAACATCTGGAAAGCCAGTGCAGGTGCAACAAAACTAGCTGGATGCATTTGCAATGCCTCATATCATAAGGAGATATATAGCAATATTTTGCACTAGCTGAAACTTCCAAGTTGACTTCAAGGGCAGCCCTATGCAGAGCATGATATAGTAGTCAAGCCTGGAGGTTCCAAAAGCATGGATTTGCATTGCAAGGCTCTCTGTGCCCAAGAAGGGATGAGCCTGAAAAGCACGTGAAACCAATAACTTGTTAGCAAAAAGCAGGGCTGGGTCAAAAACAACTGCCAGATTCTGAAGCTGTCCAGCTGAGGGAAATTATCGTTCTGTAAATCACAGAAAAACCTACTCTGTGCTAGTGGCATTGCTACGTATTTGAAGGTCTGAGAGAACATGTTCATGTCACCAATTTGCGTATGTATAGATGGGAAATTAAGGCGGTGGTTTCAGTGCACACTGTAAAAAACAACAACCAGTAACTGAAAAACAGAGGAAGGAGCCCTTAAGCCCCCTGGGAAATTCCCCCAATAATGCCCTTGTTCTGCCCAAGACTTGAAGACATCCTGTTCACCTGTCTGGATTCAGCCTCTATTGGCTATCCCACATCTGCCTGACTTCAGCTTCCAGACACTGATATTATATAGTAAAAACAACAGCATCCAGTTGTTTAATAACTGAAATACAGAGCTGGGTGTCACCAGCACCTTGATGACACCTCACTTGGAAATTTCAGGTGTTTCCCTCTTCTTGCAGACCCGTTTGGGACCCAGAGCTGGCATGCAGCCACTACCTTTTCTGCATGCTTTGCTTCGTCTTGGTTTTGATCAGCATCTTCCTCCTCCTCTTCATACTGCCCATTGTTGAGGACCCAAGCAGCTGTCCTTTCCACAGGTGACATTGTGGCAGAGTCTACAGGTGAATGAATCTGCAAGAGAAGCATGAGAGAGCGTGAGAGACTCCCCATCTCACTGTTTGCCAGAAGGAGAGCTATCCTAGCCACAGGTTACACTCAATGACACCTGGAGCCAAGACACACACTTTGGCAGTGGCACGACAGAGCCTGGTCTCCAGAGTGTGGCTGTGCACACTCCAGTAATGTGCATGAAGGAATCACATTAACAGAGCCCATTCTGTTGCTGCTTCCCATGTGAAGGGAGTGAAGGAAAGTATTTTTATGAATTCCATGGACAGATGCATGCAACATTATCAGTTACCGGTAATAATGTTTTTGCTATAATCTGAAATGCAACACTGTGGGGTGGGTTTTCTAGTGCTGCTTCCATTTTAATATATCACACTGTGGAGGAGTTCAACCCTGTTTCAAGATCTGTTCAGGCTGGACCTGGCCAGGCTTGGGGCATCTTGCTCAAGGTCTCTAGTTTTCATTTGTTGTTGTTGTTGTTCAGTCGTTTAGTCGTGTCCGACTCTTCGTGACCCCATGGAACAGAGCACGCCAGGCATGCCTATCCTTCACTGCCTCTCGCAGTTTGGCCTAGTTTTCATTGGACTTTACTTAAACCTTGTTTGCAGTGACAGTCTCCCGGCCTCTCCTTCAATCCAGGCAAATCACAATTTATAGCAATTCTAGCTTATTAGAAGAGAAGAGTTTTGGACTGCCTGATTGCCGGAAGACAGACTGTGGTATAAATATGATCCATATATTCAATCACAGTGCAACACCCTGCTCAGAGGATGCTTTGGGGTCTGTCAGCAATAGGCCAGCTATCCACTGCTGACAAAACATATCACACTCTGCTTCAGGAAAGTATGCAGCAGGAGCAGGAGCACAATACAAAGCAGACAAGAAAAGATGGTCATTTTTCTGTTCAAGACAAGATGCAGATGGCAAAAAGCTCTTCCTTAACGCCACAGCTGACGGCTTTAACTGCAACCCTATACACCAAGCAGGCGCTACCAGTTGAGACTGGGCTCCTCTGTCCTGCATGGGGCGTTGTACAAGGAAGAGAGACTGTGCAACATGAGCCCCCTTGCTGTCCAGGAAAAAGAATGACTGCTGCACTTAATAGGCCTTGCTTAGAAAGGCTGCCAGGAATTTTTTTTTATCATGAAAGATCATTGACCATTCTTCCAAGGAAGATGAGAGTGCAGAAGGGAACAGATTAGACTGCATTAGTTAGGCTTATGCAACTGCAGCCATCCCATTTATGATTAAGACAACAGCTGTGACGTTTTTAGAAGAGCTGTGGCACTCTTCCTACCTTTGGTATGAATCTACTTTCCCCTTTCTTAGGAGCAGCTCTGGAAAACCAGTTCAGATTTTTCCCCCAATGTGGCTGTTTGCAGAAAGAAAAAGCTGGCAGTAGAGGATGTCAGTTGGCTAGCGCATGTGACGCCAACCTCCCTCCATTCATTCTGCAATCTCTGAAGCAGTTTTGCATGGTTTTGAAAATTGTTTATACCTTTTAAAAAACGAAGGGCTGATCAAGTATTAAATAGTATTTGATTTTCTGCTATAGTTTCGTTTGTAATGAAAACTGTGTTATGTGAAAGAAACCGCTGAGATTATTCTTAAAATGCCATGCCTGTCTCCACGTTAACTTTCAAATTGCAGACTACAACATTGCAAAGGGGCAAGAATAAGCAGCAAACAGATGAAACAGATCAGCAGAAACCTATCATGAGAACTCATCCTAATAAGAATAACTATAGCATTACAAAACATCTATTTTTCATATGCATGTTTTATGTAAACTGATTTAAAGTGCATAGGCTGCAAACAAGCCAGTCCTCACATTAAATGATTGAACGGGTGGGTGGAGAAAGATTCCTGAAAATCACATTCATCACATAAAATTAATCGCTTTCTTTGCTAATATAAGGGTTATAATGCTTCTCTCTACTTCTGCTCTCTGCCTTTCGAGGGACCCATGAGTTCCAATTAGTGCTAGAGGGAGATATGAATAATTGCTGGCTTTTGTATTTTAAAAGAAACAGCAGCCATTGCGTCTTTGTTCTAGTATGCTTTCATGATTCAGTGCTGACCTGTGATCTTCTTGCATTGGTTACATCAAAACAATTAAGTTAATCTGCAAAGAGCTTTCTGAACCTCATCTCCAGGTTTTCACATACTGCAGACAGGGCTTCCACCTTTGCCAGCAACGTTATTTTCTCCCTGCCCCACCCCCTTTTTGCTTAACGTCCAGCCCGAAAGTGTTTTGTGAAACTCAAAGGCTCACTACTCTGCTAGGACTCTTGCTTGGTTCTCATGAAGGCATTTTGCTACTGCTGCTTGTTTGCATTTGTTCCCCACCTACTCACTCAAGAGGAATACAGAACACACAGGGAACTCTTCAAGTCCAATAAAGGGCTCCCCTCTCTTGTTGGGAACAAACAACCATTAATAAGAAAAGGGCAATCGGACAATCAAACTTGCCCACAAAGAGACTGGCCACATTTGGGGGAGAATTCCATGGCATAAACTGCAACTGCAAATATCTGCTGGCATTAAACGACCCCCCCCCCTTCCGCCTAGAGATACTCATTACTTCTGCAGGCACTGAACAAACTACAAATGGATTAAAATCTACAAGACTTGAAGCGGAAAAGGAAGAAACAAGAAGTGGAAATCTGAGCAGGCTAATGCTACTGGCTGTAGTGAAAGTGATGTCACGAAAGGGAAAGAGGTCTCAGGATACCCCTCAACACCATTTTTAAAGCAAGCACCACTCACTTAGACCGTGTACACACCATACATGTAAAGCACATGGCTCTCCCCCCAAGAATCCTGGGAACTGTAGTTTAACCCTCACAGAGCTACAATTTCCAGCACCCTTCACAAACTACAGTTTACAGGATTTCTTTTGCTGGGGGTGGTGAGAGTCATGTACTCAAAACACAGGGTGTCTACAGAGCCCAGGAAGTGAAAAGCAAATCCTGAAACATAAATGTGCCTGGGGAGCAGTACAAGGAGTAAGGCTAGGGAGAGTTTCTTTTAAAAGCTCTGGGCTTATGTGCTTTCCATATGTAAGCCATCCTATGACAGCACGACATCCTATGCATGATAGAAGCATCACTGACATTAAGACACTGTGCCTGAAAAACCCAACAACAAGCCTATTTTCCTCCTCCCTCTTCTGCCTTCAAGTAAGTGCTTGTTTATTTTCCAGCTATTTCCAGTAACTTACCCCCAAGGAGACAAACGCACCTCTGGAGGGTGTTATGTCAAGGCAGGGCTTTTCCCAGCAAGAACTGCATATATGCATTGGTGCGCACACAAACACACACATTCACGACGATCCCTCTAAGATCCATGAATTGGGCAAGCAATTGCTAGATTTTCAAATGGGAAATTCTTATTTTGTTGCTCTGCACTTTCTTGGCCAAAATCAACCAACTGTATCCTAATGACTAACTAACAGTCAGACATAAGTCAAAACGGCTCCACAAGGAATGCTTGGATATTTTTTTTATAGCATAAACAAGAATGCCTAGAAAATCTGACCTTGACAAAAGACATCAGTCAGTACTTTACATTTATATATTGCACTGGAACATTCAAAATACATTTTCATCAGTAATCCTTACAACCACCTTCTATCATAGCAATTATCACGCCCCACAAACCCAATTTCTGAGGGGTTTGTTTGTTTAGGAAAATAAGATTTTCTCTCAGTGGCTTGCATTTCCTTCTCTGTACAGTGGCACCTCTGGTTACGTACTTAATTTGTTCCGGAGGTCCGTTCTTAACCTGAAGCACCACTTTAGCTAATGGGACCTCCTGCTGCTGCCGCTGCACCACCAGAGCATGATTTCTGTTCTTATCCTGAAGCAAAGCTCTTAACCTGAAGCGTTATTTCTGGGTTAGCGGAGTATATAACATGAAGTGTATGTAACCTGAAGCGTATGTAACCCGAGGTACCACTATATAGATATTTCACACATGCACTTTAAATTATTGTGTGCCCATTTATATTTAAAGTGTTAGTAGTGTTTTAAGTTGTTCACTGCTTTGCACTGCAAATCGCATCCCCTGCTCTCTGTCACTGGGAGCCGACCTTTTCGTTAATCATTCCACAAGCAAGGGAAAAAATGAGGCAGTGCCCATCTTATGAGGCCATGGCACATAGGCAGTGCCACCCACGTACCTTGGAGTCACTTTCTTGGAGTCTAGCAGCTTGGCGCTGAAGAAGCAGGCCAGCATATGTCCTCCCCAGGACAGCAGGTCAGCCTGTTCCTGTCCAGGTGTGCCACAAACTACTGCTCCTGTGCCTTTCATGGTACCCAAGCTGTAGGCTGGCCACTTATGCAAACCAATCCCTGCTACTATCATGCACAACACACACACACATGTAAAGGTAAAGGTAAAGGTACCCCTGACCATTACGTCCAGTCGCGGACTGCTCTGGGGTTGCGGTGCTCATCTCGCTTTACTGGCCGAGGGAGCTGGCTTTTGTCCGACGACAGTTTCTGGGTAATGTGGCCAGCATGACTAAGCTGCTTCTGGTGAACCAGAGCAGCACACGGAAACACCGTTTACTTTCCCGTCAGAGTGGTACCTATTTATCTACTTGCACTTTACGTGCTTTCAAACTGCTAGGTGGGCAGGACCAAACAACGGGCGCTCACCCCGTTGCAGGGATTTGAACCACTGATATTCTGATCGGCAAGCCCTAGGCTCTGTGGTTTAGAATTGGAACTAGCCTCAAATTCAGAGGTACATTACCAGCACAGATTATGGTCCTACCTGCTGCGTTTGCTGCCTCTGGATGGCACGCACTTTGGGAACTGGGCTCTCCCGGGAGGACGAGGATTGTTGCCGGGACCGATTGCCGTTCTGAAGAGGCTCCGCTGCCATTGTGGCAGATGCTACGGACACACTCCCTGTGCTTCGCAGAGAAGCGCTGTGCGGAAGGGACTGGGGCGCCTTGGCTCTCGCACCCAGTCCCACTTGCTCCACTTTGCGGATCTGGGCCTGCTCAGTGCTGTTCTGGCGAGGTAACACCATGGGCACGTGCTTGTCCAGTGCTGTGCCCCGTCGGGGAAAGTCCTCACTCTGTGTGCTGCGTTTGGTGAAGTCCTCTATGCTGCTGTTGCTCGGACCACTGAGTTTAAGGTCTTCGCTATTCTGGCTCCGGGAACTGGTGACACTCAGATTCTCCAAGCTGGAGTCCATGGACACCTTTGGCATAGGCTGGGCGGGGTTGGTCATATGGTAAACAGGGTTCTTGAAGAAAAGGGCAGTCAGAGGGGCCTGCGGGTTGAGTGCTGTGTGCAGAGGCCTCCTGGCCTGAGGGGTGCTCTGTGGTGTGCTGTGGAGCTGCTTGATGTTCGCCACCTGGACGACAGAAAGCTGGCTGCCGGATAAACGTACCGGAGCATCATGCACCACGGACCCGGAATCACACTGCACAACATTGGGATCTTGGAGATCCATCAGCGATATGCTTCGGACATTGGGCATGTTAGTCTCGTCACTCTTGTCTGAGTAAGTCACACTTCGTGACGATGACTGTTGAATCAGCGACAACTTGCCTTTGAAGTACCCTTCATTTTCCTGGGGTGGCGACTTCAATTTGACCTCACTGTGAAGTTGAACAGAAACAGTACCAATGTCTAATAGGTGAGGAGAACAGAAGCTGCGCCCCACAAAAATGCAGCTCTTTTCTTAAACACAACAACAAACAAAACAAAACCCATGCATTCACTGGAACAGTATCGCCTAAGCCAGGCTCAGAAAACCACCTAAGCCATTGCTTAAAGGTAAAGGGACCCCTGACTGTTAGGTCCAGTCGTGGACGACTCTGGGGTTGTGGCGCTCATCTCGCTTTATTGGCTGAGGGAGCCGGCATGCAGCCATTGTTTAGGTTAGCATGAATGAGTTGCTGCAAGCCTCTGGCCTCATATGCTCCTCACTCTCCTACTTCTTTGTACACGGGAAGAGAACATGAAAGCCCTCAATTTCAGTTTTGACTAAAGAACAGTTTTGCATTACTTATGGCTTGTTCTAACTAAAGTTAGCTTATACAAATCAGGCTCAAACTGTGGAAATGGAAGCCTCCACTGCCCTCCTTTCCTGTGTGGTAGGCAGGGAAGGAAAGGGAGTCCACAAGCCTGAGACTTGTTTGTGATCACCTAAACCTAAAGACCTGAGCTGGCCCTAAAACACACTGAGCACAGCAATTCCTGATTGCTAGCTAACAGCTTAAGTTTAAAGTGAAACTGATAGAATGTTTCATTTTCCCAAATACCCCCTGCTTCCAGCTACAAAGGGATTGTTTTGACTGTATTTATCTCATAACTTGATAATGAACCCAATTTCGGATTCCAAAGCTAGAGCTCTACCCTCATACTGCAAGTTAAGCCCAGGAAATATCCCTGACATTCCTAAGGTGACTTGCCACCAGAATGGAAACCTTGGGCACCCACATTGTTAGACTCCACTCTTTTTGCTTTTGTTCCTGCCTACTCAAAATACCATCGCCCACAATCATGTATTAAACAGTGATGGTGGGAGAAAAGTTTTCTAACCTTACTGGTAACATAGAGAAAAGGGTAAAGTTTGTGAAGGAATAATAAACAAACCCTTGCAAACAAATCATGCCTATCCACACATATCTGACTCATTTGAAGCCTAAAAAGTGTGAGAAAAAGAACTCTCTGGCACAACTTGCCTGCTTGGTTGCTAAAAGACAGTTCTTATCTGCCACAGGCAATTGACTATTTACAACTATGCATTAAAACAAGCTTGAGAAAATGTGGAAACACACCGTTTACTCATTGCTAGGGCACAGGAACTATTATAGAACGAGAGCTAGTGTAGCACGGTCACTTTCACATCTGGGTGGGGATGATAAGACTGGCTTACCTCACAGGGCTGTAGTCAGCACTGCTGAGATAATAATGGTGAGCACTGTTAAGCAGTGTATGCATGCTAAGTGTTAATATAATCTGGGAAAACCAGTCCTTGAGGTACCAGCTTGACCAAGGTCTACTATGGGTCAAACACTTTGGTCACAAGCTGCAGCTCAGTACTAGAGTGCATCCTTCCAGCATCCATTGCTGCCACCTTCACTTAGAAAGGATATCAGATAGCAGGGCTGGGAATGTTTGACTTGGAGCTGTGCTGTGCTGCTGGTCGCAGTAGAACACAATAGGCTACATGGACCAGGGGTTTAGCATAAGGCTTCCCAGTCTATAAAATGATCACTTTAAGCCACGGATAGGAAACCTACGACTTTCCAGATGTTTTTGCGTTACGTCTTCCATCATCCCTACTTGGGAGCCATGCTGGCTAGGGAAAAGGGGAACTGGATTTCAACAAATGGAGGTCTACAGGCTCCCTCAAGACCTCGCCCCTATTTCCCTGGGCAATGTGTCTTATAACCCCAGGGATAGCTCGGTGCTGCGTACCTGTCAACAGGGTCCTCAAAGATTTTTTGCAGCCCTGAGGAGAGGCTGACGTTGGGGCTTGAGTTGTGATCTGCCAGGCGTCTCAACTGTTGCTGGATCGGCGTGGGGTTTGTTGTGGCCTTCGCAATATCTGCGAGGATGCGTGGCAAAGGTCCCAATTTTTCTACCGTTGCCTGTAGGAAGGAATTTTCACCCTGATTCGACAATAAGCACCGTGGCACCCGCCATTTGAGTATTTGTTTTGTTTTGAATGTGTTTTTTTTAAATAAAAAAAAATAAAACAATGATGAACATGGGTGGGAGAGTGGAAGTTGGAAGGAAAGAAGGTGGCATTTGTGTGTGGGTGTGGGCAGGACCACAATGCATTGTTATGGAGCAGCGGAACCACGGCGACCAGACGGATGGAGGAGACGAAACAGGGTGCGGCAGACATTGAGGAAAGAAAAGGAAATAGAAATTAAAAACTGACCCCCCAAAATAAAAAGGTCATGCTCAACAGAACAAAACTAATTGCCATTCCAACACAAAACTGTCATGCAAAGCAAACTGCATTCAAAGGGAAGGGTAGTAGAAATGGGATTGGGGGGACAACTGCAATTGCTACCAATTGAAATAGGATTCAGAAAACTAGAGAATAATTCAATTGCAAAGAAGTTTCCAGCCCTCCACCCCAAAAAGTGTACTGTGGTCGGAGAAATGCATGCTGACATACAGGGAGATTTGCATTCAGGAGGTTTGCAAGAGCGCTAAAATAATATGTGCGGAAGTGCAGTGTTTAAAGATATCCATTTAATTAGTCTTTGCCTTTAACCTCTTTATGAATTTGCTGCTTGTGATCATTAATAGGTAGAAGTCACCTGTTCTGATGTTTAGTTTAACTGGAATAGACCAGGTTAATTTTATGCACGCTCCCTGAGCATTATATCATTTATTGTAAAAAAAGGGGGGTGTTATGTACAAGCGTGAGGGTGAGGACTCCAAGTGGGTTCTGTTCTGTCTATAACAGGTAGGGCATTTTTGCCACCTGGCTGTCATAGTGGAGGCAACTGGAAGGTGTGGATGGCCTGATTCTGGGCAAAGTAAAACCTGCTTGGAAGCTGCTGTGTTGTGTGCTGGATTCAGAACCTCTCTGCACACGGGAACTACACTTCCAATGATGACAAATAACTCATAAGTGTGCAATAATATCTATAGCTTAAGAGCAAGCTGCATCTTTGTGCCAGAGCTTAGAGGCCTCTGAGTGGACTCTGGTTTGGATGTCAATTCATTTCTGTCCACAGCAGAGTCCATGAAGTCCCATCTGAAATCTATATAGAACAGTAATCCCCAAACTGCAATCTAGGGCACACTACTATGCCGGGAGACAACGGCCAGTGTGTCATGAGAAGCCGATGAAGGTTCTGATGAATCTCAAGTGCCAACTGACAGAGGAGGTTGCTGCTGTGCCTCTGTGTGAGGTACTGCTCTGAGCATGCCTCCTTCCAATTAGCTGGCCCAGGGAGCATGCTAGTCTACCGTGGTTACCTCTTCTACTACTGGAGTTAATTAACATAAGATAATTGCATTATTGCAAATGGCAGCTGTTGTGAATGGCCATTGTACTTATCTATACATTTAAAAACCAACCACTAGACTGATAGAAATATAATTAAACACTTCCTTTATTGAATCCCAAGTGGCTCCCAACTTTATGGCCTTATCCTCTTGCCTGATCATCACTACTTATTGTGAAGAAATATAACAAAAAGCAATTTAACCTGGACTACCATCCCATTTGTCCATTGTATCACTGTACTGGAAAGGAAGAGCACACCTGTCTCTAATGTTAGATTTTGGATAATTTGAATTTGCCTACTTTTTCATTAACAAATGAGACAAATGCTTTGCTTTTAAGGTGCCTCATGCACACGGGAAATAATATTAAGACATGATGTCATTCCAGTGGCCTGGGAGGAGTAACCTACCTAAGGAAAATTTGTCCAAAAATATGTAGGTTTCATGAATGCAAAATAAGGATGTATGGAGGAATGGAGAAGAGGCAGGGAACTCCACATTTTGACAAAAACACAAGATGCAAACAAAGTTCTTGTACAAAATACTTGTGTGCAGTGCCAACAGGAAATTCAATTAATAGTAATTTTTCAGTTCTTCAAAGAGTAATAACCCACCATCACGGCCGAAACAATTCCCTGACAATCTGTTCCTTCAAAGGAAAAGTCTAGCTGGAGTAGTTTAATTATATAGAATTATGGCCAGCAATATAGGGTTTAAAAACTTGCAAGAGTGATGGGCAGTAACTACTGAACACAGCTAAACCATGTAGCAATGTAGCAATGTGAACAGCATCTCTTTGTCTGCTGTGTTTTTGGTGCACTCCCTTCCCGCCAGCCATCCTCTGTAAGTTCTCAACATTAAGAATGGAGTGTTGCATCATCTAAGGTCAAACTCCAAGATTATGTTTGTGAGAGGCCAAATTTGTTTTAAAATGTAAAGACCAAACAAAGAATAGCTTAAGCTGTTCAGTCAGAATTAGTGCAGGATTAAAAAAAACAACAACGTAAACAGCTTAATAAAACTACACGAGCCTCTACAAAATTCATGCAGTTGGCTCAAGCTCCTTATTGACTGTTCTCACCATCTCAAACCTTTAGCCATGTGTGGAATAAAGGCTGGTCAATTACTTTTCTTTATTTTAAAGTTAACTTCTTATGAAGTATTGGATCCTAAAGAGGAATGATTATTGTAACCAGGAGACTATCAGGGATCCAGCCAGCCCTTCCCAACCTCCAGCATAGATTACCTTGTCTAGCTGACATACAACTTCCCACAGCAAGGAATGCAAGACAGCGATCTCCCGTCCCAAATCTATGAAGCCTTCAAATCCTGGAGTGCCGGAGATGGTGTCCGCATTAGAAATTTCTATCAGGAAGCGTTTCATGCCACCCCACTCATGCTCGAGAAAGTCATTCATAAATGTAATATATTCTTCTTTGTTCCCAAATCTTGATTTTCATAAGGAGGAAAGAGAGAAAGAGATAGAGAGAGAATTAACTTCTTTTTCTGGGGATGGATGGAACAGTTTCAAGGGAACCTGTGAGGTCTCAAGGGATTCCCTTAACTTATTAAAGGACTGTAATTACCACTTTTTCTCTGACTAAACCACAGGTTCAATATCAATACTCCTTTTAGTTATGGCTGCTGACAATAATTCAGTTTAGAAAAAGTTGAAGACAGCATGAGAAAGTCAGTGTTACATGTGGTAACGCTGGTTTCTCTTCAGATCGTCCCTGTGGTATGTATGCTTCTTTAGTTGTGTCCTGCTATTATCTCTGGCCAAGCAGGCTTTATAGGCTTCAAAAAATGATTGGAGATTATATTTGGAGAAACTACATAATGAGCAGGCAAGCGACCTTCAGCCACCCAGAGTGGCTGGGGAAACCCAGCCAGATGGGCAGGGTATAAATAATTTGTTGTTGTTGTTGTTGTTGTTGTTGTTGTTGTTGTTGTTGTTGTTGTTGTTGTTGTTGTCAAACTCTCTATAAGTTACTGCATCTGAGTACTTTTGCTCCCTTTCAATCTGTATGTGTGGAATTTCAGAGCCAAAGCTTTGACATTAACTTGAAGAGTTGTTTGTTTGTTTGTTTGTTTAATGCAGATGGCATCAGCTGGGATCAAAGCAAGTAAGGAAAGTCCTCTTTGGAGTTAATGGGAGATTCCCCCACAATGCAAATTTTATTTATTTATTTATTTATTTATTTATTTATTTAAATTGATAATACTGTTTGACTGTGAAAAAAACCCTCAAAGAGGTTTGAAAAATATCATCTTCAAAAGTGGCCCTTTCCATCTGGCCTAGGAGGCGAGGCCCACACACACCCAGCCCTACTGAAGAGGCTTCTCATGAGGCCAGAGGAACATCGCCCAACTATTGCTTTATTGATTTACTGATTTAATATGTGGGATAGTCCTTAGGACCATAGCAAGCAAAGAAAAGGTTAGATCTCCTTTGCTGCTCTGAATGTATTAATAATCAGACAGCCTCAGGGAATACAATTTGCATTTAAAACAAAAATAAAAGGGGGGAAACACTTGAGATGCAGAGACACATTTAACATCAGATATAGCTGTGGGCCTTCAGAAAGATCTGCATGTTAAAAATCCACCTCAGAACTCAATGAAGCTGAAATAGGTAGGTTTTAAGTTAATTATATTCTCATTGATGCCAGGGAAATCAAAGTAGTATTTTGTTTATCTGTTAATAGATACAAAATGTGGTAGTTTGATACTCCTGAAAAACTTCATAGAAGCGAGTTAAGGTGTATTTCTGCTACATAAGGAAGTTGCTTCCTAGAAAACTACTACTTATACGTCCTGTGTGGGACTCTGACTTTTCCCTGCCCAGCCCCATGGAGCTACTAGCATCAGTGCATGGAAACCATACTGGGAAACAGGAAACTGCAATGCCATTTGAGGCAGTTCTGTGTGCTTTCCCCATCGCATTTTTTTTTCCTGCTGAGTTGTGTTAAGACTGACCTTTTAAAACAAGCTAAATATCAGCTATAACAATGTGTGGGGTGCATGCAGCGGGTGGGGGGGGAGGCATTGAAGTTAGCCCTATGGTGATGTTTTGTGTACTACAATGGGACACACTGCACATCTCTGCAGGGACCTGTCAGTGGTGCCAGACTAATCGATGTGTGTGTTGCCCTTAGGGGAGTGCCATCTCCAATTACTGGCGGGGGGCGGGAGTAAAGCAGTAAAGCAATCAAGGGCACATTGGGGTAGAAGCTGATTTAGTTTTGTGACACCAACATCTAGGGCAAGACTGGGGATGAGTCATCAGTAAACTGTAACCCAGAATGCAACCAAACTATTTTGTCGTAGCAAAAGTAACAGGGCTAGTGAGATTCTTCTATCTGTAGATCCCTATCCCAGGTCCCAATGACCACTTTTTTGTAGCATAAAGGTAAAGGGACCCCTGACCATTAGGTCCAGTCGCGGACTCCTCTGGGGTTGCGGTGCTCATCTCGCTTTACTGGCCGAGGGAGCCGGCATACAGCTTCTGGGTCATGTGGCAAGCATGGCTAAGCCGCTTCTGCCGAACCAGAGCAGCGCACGGAAATGCCGTTTACCTTCCTGCTGGAGCGGTACCTATTTATCTACTTGCACTTTGACGTGCTTTCAAACTGCTAGGTGGGCAGGAGCTGGGACTGAGGAACAGGAGCTCACCCCGTCGCGGGGATTCGAACCGCCAACCTCCTGATCGGCAAGCCCTAGGCTCTGTGGTTTAACCCACAGCGCCACCTCCGTTGCATAGCAAGCTGGAATTGGGAAGTGTGTCCTTCAAGCCGGTACAATTTCAAGTATGTTATTTTGATAAGAAAACAGATTCCCATATACTTTGATAGAGCTAAGGCAAGTCAGCAGCTGTCGCCATCAGAGCATTCATAAGTAATGACACAACCCACAATGACAAGAGCTTGATGTCCCCTAGTTGCTCTTTTTTGCTCTAATATCACTTACCTTGTGAAATTTGCCAGATTTTGGATAACCTTTGCAATCAGCGTGAGTGTCCGAGAGGTCTGGTCATCAGGGTACTCTTGCATGAGGTTGAAGAGGCTTGGCGACATGATGGCTGGGCACAGGAAACGGAGGAAAAGCGAGGCACTGATCAAACGTTCACTGATATCTTGCTTCCCCCTGTTGAGGCACTGCTGCTTCCATGATGCAAACACCTCCTTCAGCTCCCGAGGAAAGACACTGGAAATGAATGAAACAGCACAAGGACATTAAGTATGCAAGCTGAACCAGCAAAGCCCTGGGAGGAAAAATAGGAGAAGGTGCCACTGGGCTTGGAACAGGGTCATTCAGTAAGAGGAAGGAGAGGGGCGCTGCCAGAAATGCAAGGTCAGATGAAGACATTTGCCTATCTAATTTCATCATTCAGTGCTCTCCCATCATTTAGGGAGGAGGGCCACGCAAACCAGCCAACTCTCACCTTGTGAGGCGATGTGTGTATGACATGCTAATTTGCATGATCTACAAACATACTTACGGTATGACATACTTATTGGGAGAGATCCTGTCCTAGAGTGTAAAATTCTGACAAATGAAGCACCACCAGCCCTTGTGACATTATGGGCTGCTATTCCATATGAAGGAAATGCCGGTTAAGTTTTTAAGCTATAGCTTTCACATTGTTATGCCGTTCATTGTAATTAAAGCACAAATTTAGGCTGGATCTCCCCTTAGGAGGTTCTTCCCAGCTTACAGCCCATTTCTGAGCATGCTTTGATTTACTAGGAGGAAGAGCAACACAAAGACATGCCTCCCCAACATGTTGGGGAGTCATGACACACCTAGAACAAACTAAATTTTCTTAATTCCTTCAGCACTGTGGAGAATACAATGTGCTTTACAACTTCTACATAATTTATCCTCCACAAATAGGAAGCTGCTTTATGCATGGCACAGTCAGGCAAGCTATGGAGCATGTGGGCTCCCAGAGGTGGACATGTAGTCACTTTGCCCTTCTCTGTACTTGTCCATCGCTTTCAATGGGTCTACTCTGAGTATAACTAGTGCTGGCTATTTCCCCAAATCTCAGATCCACAAAGTTTCTTCCCTTCCACAATGTTTCTAGGAGATTAAGAATTTCATTCAGAATTAGCTTGAATGTCTGGGGCTAAAAGTGAGTCTCTTCCAGCTCTGCTTATCCTTGTTCCAGCAGGGAACCGTGTTTAGAAGAATTGTGTGGATAATTTCCTTGCTGAATTCAGCAAGGCTATCTGTTTCTGACTTGTCCAGTGATAAAACCAGGACAGTTAAAATTTTAAAACTTATTAAACATTTTTTCTTTGGTAATACCCTTAAGTAGCATCTATAAATATATAAAGACAATGAAGAAAAAACAAAACTAAATAACAGAAAACAGATGCTTTATGTTCTAAATAGAGGAACAAAGAGAAACTAAAGATACAGTTTATCTATCAAGAAGAAATATTTCCCCTTCTAACTTGCATAAGCGCAGGACACTGATTTCCAATTTTCTGTTAACCAGAGCAAAAAACAACAACCAAAGATTGTTTTCCTGGTTATGAATGGTTTGGTTTTTTATTTGGGGAGATTCAGATATCATTTTCCTTGTATTAGGGAGGCTAAAAGATATTTGACTGAAGCTGACCTCAACTGTGTCCCCCACGGTGCTTTATTTTATCTTTTAGAAACTGCCATTCACTCTGAGAGAAGGTAAAGACAGTTTCCTTGGGGAAACTGTTGGGGTGGGTGGTAAATGCACCCCATGACCTCAGGCCTGTTACTTGAAGCAGGGAGGCTCCCCACCCGACAGTATTCTTGCCAGTTCATGTCTATTTAGTCTCTCATTAAGTCCTATGAAACAAATACCGCCTAGAACTTGTTGGGAAATTCATTCCCTGTGTGCAGTCATGGGTTTATTGTTTATCACATAACTGGGTATGTGTTTTCATTCCACAGAGTGGGAAGTGACAGAAGACAGGGTGTTTGTCTTACAGTGTTCCCTGAAGTGGGACTTTTGTCTTTTGTTCTCTCTCTTTGCTGTCTGATGCTAGAGAGAGAGGGAGCCATGTTGAAGAGCTCTGTGTGTATTATATGTAATAAAGTAGGTTAGCCAACATGCTGAGTTGCTGTGCTCTGTCACGCAAGCTGGGCAAACTCTGTGGATGCCTAAGAGTGTGTTGATGTCTTCCCACATCAGTCGCAGTGATGTTCGGGCTGAGGAAGGCTAAGAAGCTCCCGAACGATCGCCCACGACACTTGTGAGTAGGGCCGTTTCCTGACAGAACTATGGGCAGTGCTGGGGTGGGGTGGGGTGGGGGCAGCCCCTCTCCCAATAGGGAGCTCAATCCTCACTTGGCCCCTCACATTGCTGGACTCCTGTCCTTAACATATACTGCTATTTTTCTTTCAGATATCTTAACATGTGGGGCACAGGTTGCTCACCTAGAAATATACTTTGCCCCTTTTGTGCCCCCCACAGATTTCTTTTTTGTCTGGTGTTGCAACAGGCTAAAGCCATATTTTGATCGGCATAGTTCTGCCTTAGTTTTTGTTTGTTTGGTTTTTGTTTTTGTTGTTAAACCAGAGTGTGACAAAGACAGATATGGCCTCTATATGTATTTGATTGGCTAGCCTTGTTAGAACCTTAGTGGAACAGTAGCTGCTGAATTATCCCTTCTGGTATTCTTCCTTTGAACTGCCAAAGATCCATAGCAGTCAGCTCAGCTTTAAGGAAGCTCACTTTACCCATCACAAACCTATCAAAAATCCAGCTGCATGGTCACAGTTCCACTTGACCTCTAAAGCTAATTCAATAATTCATCTCAATTAGGTTGCCTTGTGCTGATAAATGACACCAGGAAGAACCCAATGAAGTCCCTCCCTGATAAGCTCAATTCACTTCAATGGGACAAGCAGTTCCTGGTTGACTGTGTCTGTGGAGTCCTTTTTGCTTACTCCGCTCACAGCACGCAATTCCTGGTGAAAGGCAGGCTGTGTTTACTTCCCTTAAGGTGAACAACCCCAATAGGCAAATCACCATCGGAGAAGCACTCCCTGAACTCACCAGTAGGAGTTGATGATCTTGCAGAAGGCTAGCTCGCAACACATTTTAAGATTGGCCTGGTGATCGGCTAGCTCGCTTGGTGAACTTTTGCTGGGATCCACTTCACAGTTCTCATCCGACTCATACAATGCCTTGACAAATTCACCTAGTAGTTGGGTGGCAAGACACAGCAAATCAGGAAACCGTCTTATTGAAATGTTACCTACAAAATTTCTGCTGATAGTTCCACAGATGATGACACCACACATTCCTCCACCCTGATTTGAAGCATAAGGTTGACCAAAGTGTGTCAAATCACTGATGTTTGGCCAAATTCCACAAAGGATGCAGAAACTTCATTCCTCTTCCCGGATTCATAATGAAGCCAACATTCTCCCTGAAGGTGGGGTACAGAAACCTCTTTGTCCCCTCCAGCAATCAGCTTATCTTCTAAAGAATGATATTAAACTAACCTTATGTCACATGACCCAGACACATATTAGTAGTGATCGGAATATTATTTATCCCCTTTGGAATTAAAGCCATGCCACTTACGTCTGTCAACTGCTTTGGCTTATGGGTTTTGCCAAAAAACCTAAACATTCCTTTGCTGCCCTTTAATTTCAGTGGTGCATAATTTGATTCTCTCATTACAGAAAAGGATAAACAATGATTAAGTCAGCATTCACCTTGCCCTTCCTGT
Organism: Lacerta agilis; assembly: GCF_009819535.1. NCBI lineage: Eukaryota > Metazoa > Chordata > Lepidosauria > Squamata > Lacertidae > Lacerta > Lacerta agilis. Next base: position 5,305,400 of record NC_046317.1, on the reverse strand, counting down.
ATAATAACTTCACTTATTTAAACTGGGTCAAACAGCTTAAGTCACTCTGCCCTCACTATATCTGTGATTTTTGCAACCAGCCCATTAATTTTAAGGATGAATAGTGAAAATGGACATTGACTTTCAGGAATGAAGCTAGCAGAAGCAAGAGGGCAAGGCCAGTAGTTTCTTGTTATGACTCAGTGACAACTGTAATGTTGTAGGACTTGGTTAGTGCGCAAGGTTAGCTCTGGGCACTGATTATCCTACCAAAAATTGGGATCACTCTCTTTATCACATTCCGTTCTCTGCTGCTCCTTGGAGCATGGCAGTAACTGTGGAGATCCAATGGGAGTTGTGGCAGCACATTCTCTCTGCTCTGTCAGTTACAAAAATCTTCTGGGAGTCCTAAAAACTTAAGCAAGTTTCTGGACCTCACTGTTGCACAGAAAATTCGAGTACGTCTTGCAGTTTCTACTGAACGGAAGGTCAGAGGGCATACATGGAGATTTTGGTAACAAGAAAATGGCTTCTTCTCTCCATACAGATTATCTCAACTGCCTTTAATCATACACTGATTCTCTCTTTTATTTAAGATCCAAGGCTACTGCTACACAGCTTCACAAAATACGAAGTGAAAACTGCATATTCTGCAGAACACACAAGTTGCACTTTGAGCGAAGTAAACATTTGAACATTTAATCTCAAGGATATGTATTTCAGATTTTTAGTGAATTCTAAATTCTTTGCTTTGAGAGTTCAAAAGAAAAGGGAGGCTACTGCTACATCAGACACATCTGAGCCCTAGGCAGCAATCCCTAATTCCTCACTGGGCCCCTTTTATGTTGATGTTCCCCAGCTTTCTATCTAGACCCAGTCCCATCTCTGTAAACTGAACCCACCCATTACGTTATTTTAGAGAGGCTAAGACTTCTTCAGGGTGGTTTTCCTGAGAGCTGAAAGCAGCTTTGGAAACCAGAAACAGTGCAAGCAGCTACTGAAAAACACCCCCCATGGGCCCAATGTTGTTTTCATCTGCAATTCTCTACACAGGTATCCTTGAACTGGGTAAAAACAACAACCCTGAACTATTTTTTGAAATACAAGCAAACACATTTTGAGCAGCCAAGAGAAATGAACGTTTACGTGCTCAACAGAGCACATTGCCACCAGCAGCTGAAATTGGGTAACTAAAGAAACAGGGGGACATTCTGAGAGCATGAAATAGAGCAATTGGGAGCATTGCTGGAATAACTGCTAACAGAAAGATCCAGTTAACGTTCAAAACAAGCATTCAAGGAAAACACAGGTGATTCAACACAGCAGATAATGAACTATGGTAAAGGAGAAATGGAAAAAGACACATGGCACAATAGGTTCCCCCCTCAGCTCTCCCCAAGCCTCAATATGTTGCAGTACTTATTCAATTTGTTAATAGGCTGACATACCCCGTATGTGAGGTCTCTGCTTGGAATCGACATTTGGAAAGCTTCAGGGTAGTGGGTATATTTGCATACCATAGCATCTATGGAGTGCACATTTTGGGATTAAATGGAGAATGTTATAGTCAGGTGTTTTGTGAGAGGTGTTGGAGACCAGACAAGGAAACAGGCCTGTTTGCAGAGGAAGAGGAAACTGGGGAACGTGGCATGCGAAGTGCCTGACAGTGGCACGATTTACCACCAGTCAATTCTCTGAAGCAAGGGTGCCAACTTTAATAAAATATTGGGGGGGGGCAGGTAGGTCCCACGCCACATAATCGATCACATGATGTGGCACACGAACACCATTTGAATGCCAATGTCTATCAACTTTGGGGGGCCTGGCCCTCTCAAATATTTTATTGGGGGGCAAAGGGACCTTGGCCCCTAGGAGTTGACTCCTAAGCTCTAAAGATTCAACTCTACACCAGCCTATGTTCTGTGTGTTTAGCCCATCTTGCTGATACATTTCTCTGTGACAATGAGGGGTGTAAACTGTGTATGTGTGTGTTTATAGAGGAAACAAAATATTCTCAGGACTCGGGAGTCCACATTAGATAAGCCTATCTTCCATAGAACGATTACTGTCAATCTGTTTCCAAGAGCTCCTTTCAGACTGGACTAGCTTCAAGGAAGCTGTCAGCCTGACTTAGGATACCATTGATATTATTATACCACCAGCAATGTGACTTTAATACTCTGACTTTAATACCTCACTTTCTTTAATGGCCTTATAATAGGCTTGTTAAAAAAGGCCATGAGTGCAAACATGCTTTTCTCCCTGTGAAAACATAGTGATCCACATAACAATTTATAGTGTAAAGACGCCTAAAACTAACATAGTGCTATCCCATATATGTTTATTCAAAAATAACTCCCATCACATGTCAGTGGAAACAGGATGGCAGCCTTATAGATTTATTTTAAATAGTCAAGATAAATCAGGTGCTCTTAAAACACAAACTTTAATCAAACTTATTATACTGTGAGATCTAAGTGAAAAAAAAAAGGACTCTAGAAAGAATTACAATGGAAGCAGTCTTGGCTTTTGGAAAAGACAAGCTGCAGAATCCTAATTAGCATTTTTTGATTGCTGATGTCTATGATTTAAAATCTTATCTCTCCCAGTGGTATTGTGAATCGCATATTAAAAACTGCTAATTTTAAAATAAATTCATATAATTACTAGACATTAAAGACTTATAGCCAAAGAATGCAATCCAGCAGGAATCTATTTTACGCAATCTCCATTTGAATGAATGGGAGCTGGATGAGAGCGCTATTTGCTCTTTCACAGTTGCCAATCCAGCACTACCAAGCAACGGGTTTGGTGCAGGAGAGATTCCCATGCCTCTAAAACCTGCATTGAAACGAATTACAGATTTTTAATTTGCTTGGAAATTCATTATTACCACAATGAGAAACATACACAGTAAGAACAGTTGGTAACTGGAAAATTATGAAAAGACTTAAAAATGTGTACATAGGAGAAAACAGGGATGAACTTACTTGGAATTTTGTTTAATGAATAGTTTTCTGTGCAGTTTCATAATGGGGACCTTTACATACGTAGTTGCCCAGTGTGGAACTGCACAGGGGCAATGAAGTTTAATTGTCTGCCTAATTTCAGCAAATGTCCAATATGTCTGGATCCTTAAAAGTTTGATCTGGATCCAAGAGTTGTAATTCCCTCCTACCCCAAATTCACTCTGAAGAGTATGAAACATTCCCCAGGTCAGGCATTCTGGATTGCTTCTAAGGTGTGGTTTTAACAACTTGGGAGTTATTTCATTGTGTGTCTTCCCACACTGTTTTGGTAGTATCAGATACCTCATGCCACATGGGTGGAGCTGTTGTCCTAGTTTTGTAAGAAGGCAAATGTGGGAAGGGAACCGCACTGTGGCTCCCATTCACTAGAGGAGTCTGATGTTACTGAAGCAGCACTGTGAGAACACTGGCATTCCCATGCCACAGAAATCAACATCAGAAAGTTTCCTAATACAGGTACACTAAGGGAGATGATAACCAGATGCAAGCATGCACACACACACACACACACACAGAGAGAGAGAGAGAGAGAGAGAGAGAGAGAGAGAGAGTGAGTCAGCACTAACAACCAGATTTGAACCAAATAGAAACATTTTAACCCACAGAATGAACAAAGACCCTATTTCTGCAAAAGCAAGTCAGAACAAGAATGAAGAAGCTGTTTTTCCTTTACCGAGAGCATCTTGCAGATACTTCTGTCCCACTAGCTTGAGGTATTCTTCAATGGCTTTAGTGGCAAGTGTATTCTCCCTGAAGATCAACACATCATGCTCCCCACAACGATCGACTTCGGACATCACCAAGTCAGTCAAGAAGTCCTGAAGGAGAAACGGTTGGACAACAGAAAGGTGTTTTAACCCAAGGTACATTGTGCAGCAGAGACGGGTAGGATGGACTAGATAAGAAGGATAAGAGAATTGCTATTTGCAATGGGGAAAGACAGAGAAGTGGGGCCTAATTAGGCGAATAGGTTGGAGGTTCCCCACCAGAGGTTCATAAAATGCCGGTGTGTTGAGCCTGCAAAGTTTGTCAGAAATGTAAGTACCACTGAGGAATATGGAGGAGGAGAGATGCCTCCCATCCTGTGCCTTCTGTAAACGGCCACACTGGAAAATGGTTGCCAGGTTCAGGTGAAAAGCCAAGGCAATGGGTAAGAGAGTATTCCAAGGTTTCTAAAGCTTAAGCAACTAGGCCAGAGCACAACTGTGACATGTCACTCGCTGCTCCCTGAAGGCCAAAATAATACTCAGATATTGGTTTATCAAGCTCTCTCCTCTCCTCCCCCCTCCCCCTCCCCCTCCCCTCTTCTCTTCTCTTCTCTTCTCTTCTCTCTCTCCCCCCTTCTACTTATTTAAATGCATATCCTGCCTTTAATTCATCTTGGAATACAAAGCTTTGCATATGGAATACTCAGGCAGTCTCCCATCCAGGCCCTGGCCTGGTTTACACGTCACAATAAACCAGAGTTAAACACCAGTGAGGAGACTGTGAGTGTGCAGCACACAAAACTACTTTAAGGCTCCCAGATGTTCCTTTCATTCCTCTCCTCCTCATGCCATGCCAGCCTGGCATGCTGCGATATGTGAACACAAGCTCATGGTTTGCTGCTTCTATCCAAACAAACCACAAGCAGTATTATTTTCATTAAAATAACTTATGCACTGCCTTTCATTTCAAGAGGAAATGCTCAGTTTCTAGACAAACAAGCCACAAGCCTGGGTTCAGACATCACAACAAGCGATACTCTGGCTTGTATCCTGGTAGTACAGCAGGAGGAGGATTAGGGGAGGAATAGTGTGCACCAGCAATTGCTCATTCACATTAAACTACAGGGTTGTTTTTTTAAATAAAAAATATTGTTTAATGTGACATGCAAACCAGGCAATTAACTAGTCTCAGACCTGCTTAGCTTCAGCAAGCTTGCAACAACCGTGCATCTTCAAGACCATGTCCTAGGGAACGGGAATCATCATGATTATGCTGTAAAAGTCTTGACTTTTCTGGGAGCTTAACATGCCAGTTATCTCAAAGAAAGCATCGATTAGCCTTCAGGATTAGATCTATACATCTCCCTGGGTCTGGGGAGACATATTTGCTTGTAACATCTTGTCAGAGCCCAACAATAATGCAAAGGAGGCCTCTTAAACATGCCGTAAAAACGAGTCACCTCTGACTGGGAGGGAATGCTGCAGTTTGGCCTAAGATTTAATGCAAAACTTATTTTCAATTGCTAAATTTATTCAAGGATGTCACTTTATACTAGGGAGCTTAATATAATTTTGGTAACTTTAGTAATATGAACAAAAATTTACTTTGCTTTATCCAAGTTATTAACAATTATTGGTGCTCAGTGGAATGCACAGAGAGGAATCGCACTTTTAAATTAAATCATAAAATCCTCATATGTTCTTTCTCTTCTTAAACTTGGATCTTTAAAATTTGAATTCTAATGATTCTGTAGTGTAACAATGTTAAAGTCAGAGCAACAATATGCTGATACAGTGGTACCTCGGGTTACATACGCTTCAGATTAAGAACTCCGCTAACCCAGAAATAACGCTTCAGGTTAAGAACTTTGCTTCAGGATAAGAACAGAAATCATGCTCTGGTGGTGCAGCAGCAGCGGGAGGTCCCATTAGCTAAAGTGGTGCTTCAGGTTAAGAACATTTCCAGGTTAAGAACGGAACTCCGGAACAAATTAAGTACTTGACCAGAGGTACCACTGTATATCCAGTGTACAGTTTGTACCAAAGAAATCTGAGGTCACTTTTCTTCATTACTTTGGGGAAATATTATGGAAGCAATGATAGCTATGAATCATGGTGGTTCAGCAAATAGTTCCTGTAACTCTCACAATAATTGGTCAGACAGAAGAAAAATGAGTTTGACTGATAGAATACTCAAATAGTAAAGACTGGGTGTACAGGAGGAATTCAGTGCTTCACTATGTTGAATGTTCCATCAGCACAAGGGTTTCAGCTTTCCAGACGTAATGACCCCACCTCCTCTTCCTATGTGCTGCTCTGTGGGTACTCCCGAGCCAAATTCAGGGGGTGCAGGGGGGAAGGAGTAGGGGAAGTCCCATTGCATAAGCAGACGTCCTTGCACAGAGCTTTTATTGACAGGAGGGATTAGGTGACTCCTGCACGATGTTTCTGGTGCCTGGTATGGGAAAAGTGTGTAATACAGCAACTTCACTGAAGGAAGGAGGGATATAAAGTACAAAACACACATTTTTAATGTCAGTGTGTTTAGGTTATTTTTAAAGCGGTAGATGTCTTTGTATATTGACCCTCTCTTCTTAAAACAAAACTTTTGCAGCACAATCCAGCATGTGTCTACTCAGAAGTCAGACTTCTTGAGTTCAATAGGCTTTATTCCCAGGTAAGTATGTATAGTAACCACAGCCTTAATTATTCTTTAAAACACTGACCACTGTCTTTGCGTTATGCTCCGTTTCAAGACATCTGTAGGTAGAGACAAATTTTGCTTTCAGGATCATAACAACAAAGAATCAGTTTAATTACTTGGCAGAACCCAATCTGCCACCATTTTTCAATAGCACTAAAAATCAGGAGTGACACAGGGGCAAGAGCTTTGCATGTTCTTACCTTGGCTCTGCCAGTGCTCTGAAGAATGTGCACTAAAGCACAGGCCATCTCCTCTTTGTTCCGGACGCTGATGACTGGCTCCAGAACAGAGCATAACATTGTGTAGTTGTTGGTCACAAATTCAGCAAATTCTTTGTATTGCTCCATGGGGAGGATGGTAATAGTCTGGTAACGGCACTTTATCCGTATGGAGGGACCTGTCTTCCCTTTATTAGGCGTGGGAGTGCTGATGGCATACCACTTCTCCACGAATTGCCGACCAGTCACAGCAGCTATGGGGATGTTCACCAGACCCACATAGTTGTTCTTGTCCTTTTTCTTTTTAACATCTTTATAGATGTGGGTTGTGATGCTGTGGGCAGGTGGAAGGCCAGAGAATTCAAAGTGCTCTCCCCAGAAGATATTATCGTTCTTCATTTTGCTGGTGGTGCGGGCAAATAAGATATCGTCCACGCACAACTCACAAAAGTACCTCTTCTTGGGGGGCAGGTCTTTTGCCTCGATGATCCAAAGGCGGAGCACGTTTTCGGCTCGTCGGCAGTTGTCCTGGGAAGAAAAGGGCTTATTTAGTTTACCTGAGGCCAGCCTCATTGCAAGGGTCAAATGCCTAATGTGTGGACGACGCCTTGTTCTATGCTGCTCTTAACTTTTATTATCATTGGTTTTTATATTTAAATGCTGCAAAGGAGAGAAACTGTCCTCAAGTTTGCATAAAACACTAAACACATATAAGATAAAACAATTAATCAACCATGCTCTGGGCTACAATGGCAATCAGCCAGCCGGCATGGCAAATGGTCAGGGTGTTTGTAGCCTTTTATCACTCTAGGGAGGGTACAGTACTAGAAACACCTCCAAAGAAAAAACAGGGGGGGAGCCCTCCGGAAGAACCCACTATGAATAATTTTATGGGAGAAGATGCTTTTTTGTGTTCTGGACTCAAGCTGTTTGGGACTTAATAAAGCATAATTGGGAGCTTGAACTTTTATCCAAGAGAAACTGGTAGCACTGCAGCTCAAGAAGAAATTTGACAGAAACAAATATGGTCATTTATCTCACAAGCCCTAGCTGGAAGTCAGATTTAAATGGATCTCTATAGTGGATAGTACCATTATTCGTGTTGTAAAAGAGGGATTGGAAAGAAGGACCAGCAATCTAGCAACCGAGGACAGATTCTGTCAGTGGATACACTCTATTTTTAATGCAAACACCAAAATTCAAATTCTTAGCCTCTGTCTGTTGGCCACTTTGCTAAAGAAAGAGCTCACAGGCACTTTTTCAATAAGACAAACCATGACAAGTCTCCTGGAAAACAGAACCATTAATGAGGGCGACAGAAGACCATGTGTATCTATTAGACCTTTGTGCAAAGTGGAGTCGAGTATCATTTTGTGTTATTGAAGAGTTTTCCTCTGGGGCATTGATGGCATTGTTGCCACCAACCTAATTAAATGGGTGTGCTTGTTTGGGGAAGAATGGGATAGATATATCACTTGGCCCAGAAAGAAATTACTCCGGATACATGAAATCATTGGATTTCCCTTATATGGTACCTTGTTTGGTTGGATTGCCCTCCGTAGGTTTTCCATCCACTTGTCTCTTTCTCCTGCTGAGGAACAGCTGAAGCATTTACTGCCACTGGAATAAGTTACCTAAAACAATTTAAAAAATAAAATAAAGCCAGCTAGCTCATAATTGCAACTTATGTAAAATAAGGAAGGGCATGAAAATCTTGAATATCCTACAACAAACAATTCTAGAATACTTGCCAATACTAAATTAAGAAAGCAGAGGAAGCGTGCACATGTAGAAACACGCATGTATGCACATACAGAAATGTACTCATTATTTAATTCGTCTTCACATATTAAGTTTTCAGAAAAATTGGATTTGAAATGTGGGGGGGGGATCAAAGGAGTGCATGGAGATCAGGAAGGAGCAGGGTTCACACCTGAAATATGGTAAAATGGGTACAGTCTCTCCCCCCACATCCAATTCTCCAAAAGAGAAACAACTAGAAACATGCTTTCAAAAAACAAACAAACACAGAATGCTGATATCCCCAGGTTGCCAAGTTTTGCACTAGACATCTGATTGGATTATTAAATTATTAAATGACAAGGAAGCAACTAAATGACAGAAAATAAAGTTAAAATAGGGTTAAAACAACACAAAGAAAGCAACAGAAAAGAAAAGAAACAACTTGGAAAGGGAAACAGAAAAGCTTGGGGTTGGATTACCTGTTCTGCTCAAATATGTTACACAAAACTGCAAGTTTGTTACTTGAGTACTGTTCCCTCCATGATGTAGGTTCTTTTTTTGTAATTTCAAGAATTTGTTTTTATGCATTGGATGATATTTTACTACATCAGGTGCCAATATCACTTTGTGTAAAAAGTTGTTAAATAAAATAAAGTTAAAAGTAAAAATGGCCAAACAATTATTTTAGACCATGGCGGTTTCCTTATCGAGTAATAGGGGAGCAACTTTTATGATCCTAGTTGCTCTGAAATTAATTTGAAGTACAGTACCATACTAAAGGAGCAAAGCAAAGTGCCCATGCTAACTGAACTGCCAAACAAGTAGAGACGTCTGAAGGATTGTTTGCTCTTTCTGCAAGAATTACTTCACTCAGCAGACAAACCCAGGCTTCTCAGAGGTATTTACATTAAATCAAAGCCTGAAGCAAACTAAAACATGTTCCCCTCTAATGAAATACCAATACAAAGTATGTTGTAATGATTCTTGAGAGTTTGCTCCAACAAAACAAAGTTGCCAGGACAACCAGAAAGAGAAGCAAGAACAGACCAACGTTTGTGCACAAGTTTTTACATTACATTATCTTAATTTATGTCTATGGGACTGCACATGCACACACTTGCACACAGAAGGCTAACAATATGCCAGTATATAATGTATGGAATCATTTTGCCTGACAAAGAGTATCATTATGTTACAACACGTGCAAAGATTGTTAGCAGACGATGTTATGCCAGGTTAATACTGTACTGTACTTCTAAATCCATTCATTGCAACTCAGAGAAACACAACACTATGGCACCTCCTTGGGACTTCTCAATAGCTCATGGGTGCTTGAAATAATGCTGGCTCTCTCTTTAAAGGTAACATACATTATGCCCTGGAATAGTAAAAGGTAAAGGGACCCCTGACCATTAGGTCCAGTCGCGGACGACTCTGGGGTTGCGGTGCTCATCTTGCTTTACTAGCAGAGGGAGCCGGCGTACAGCTTCTGGGTCATGTGGCCAGCATGACTAAGCCGCTTCTGGCAAACCAGAGCAGCGCATGGAAACACAGTTTACCTTCCCGCTGGAGGTACTTGCACTTTGACATGCTTTCGAATTGCTAGGTTGGCAGGAGCTACCTGCAGTAATTTACAGAATTACTGAATCGCTAAAGGATCAAGCAGGAACGGGGCTGCGGTGGGGAAAGCCAAATTCCCTAGCTTTTCGATGCTAGAGAGGCAAACCTACCAGATTTTTCATAGTCCTCCTTCCAACATTATCATTTTTTACCTTTCCTGCCTTTTAAGATCACTATTCTAGGGAAGTCTTGCTGCAGGAACTTTCTCCCTAAGGAATTCCTATGTGAGACATGGACTTTTTGTGGGAGTAGCACAATGGCGGAATGGACCATGGAGACTGGCTGGCTGCTGCTTTGGGAACACATTGGAAGCTAAATATGTTCCTGCAAGTTGTCTTCCCCCCATCAAGTCAATTTGTATTAGTTCAGACTGCTGCTGTTTTAGTTATATGTTATGATTAACTGGTTTGACAAATTTCCACCAAATCTTTGGTTTATGTGATTTGTAATTATGCAGGTCCTGTTTGGACCCGAAAGGTATGGCATAGGTATGGCATGTCTCTCAGTCTAACCTACCTCAAAGGGTTGTTGTGAGGCTATAATGGGAAGCGGGGAACAACCTTGTAACACCCCCCTGATCTCCTTGGAGGGCAGGTGGGATAGAAATGTGATCAATCTTAAGTTATATACAAATATTATCAAATAGATGTAATGTGTCTGCAGAAGACATCCGGGCATTTACCAAAATATTCAGTTACAGGTAGGTAGCCGTGTTGGTCTGCCATAGTCAAAACAAAATAAAAAATAACAAAATTCCTTCCAGTAGCACCTTAGAGACCACCTAAGTTTGTTCAGATATCTGAAGAAGTGTGCATGCACACGAAAGCTCATACCAAGAACAAACTTAGTTGGTCTCTAAGGTGCTACTGGAAGGAATTTTTTTATTTTTTATTTTGTTCAAAATATTCAGGTTTGAGTAGGCAAATTGTAACGAGTGATGGAGTATAAATTGGGCGGAAATTGGAATATAAACAGGGTTGCCATCTTTTGAAAATGGCTTTCCCGGACAGACCTACCCTTGAGGTGGAGGTGGAAGCCAAGCGGAAGTTTTTTCTCCCGTTGTTGCTGCACTCCTTTTCCAGCGCCCACTTCGGCCATACAGTTTGCTGAGACTCTGTTTGTGCAAAGCTCCTGCTTGCCGGTGCTGGGGGGGTGGGTGGATGTGTGACTCTGGGCAATGAGCCACCTCTCCCTCTCAGGCCCTCAGCCTCCAAGTGGCCACCGGCAAGGTTGTGCCTGGGATCGGGTCCAGACATGGAGGCTCGTTGCTCTGCAGCCCATCCAGTCCTGCCTGGGCCTTCCCACCCGTCACGGCTTGAGCAGCTGTTGGGGGCTGCTGCTGCCGCCAGGAAAGGCCCAGGCAGGACTGGAGAGGTCACGGAGCCACCAGCGCAGCTGCCGCCACCACCCACATCCCCTCCGACGCAGCTTGAGCAGCCATATGGCTGGATTTTCCCAGATATTCCAGTGATTTCCACCTAGACACTGGTTCTGACAGCTGAATCACAGCAATGTCTGGGAAATTCTGGACGTATGGCAGGCATAGGCAAAATCGGCCCTCCAGCTGTTTTGGGACTACAACTCCCATCATCCCTAGCTAATAGGACCAGTGGTCAGGGACGATGGGAGTTGTAGTCCCAAAACATCTGGAGGGCTGTGTTTGCCTATGCCTGACGTATGACAACCCTAAATATAAAACTACGCCAGGTCAAAATATCTCGCTACAGGACAAAGGCCAAATCATTGCAAATTTGGTCCTGGGCTTTTGTGCTGCCCATCAGCAGCTGTCTCTTCACCCTCCTTCCCTTCTTCCAAACTAACTGCTGGTCCAAAAGGTGGAGTTGTGGCAGGGGCCAGGTCTCTCCGCCCTTCTTTTTAGTTTCTAGAATGTATCTGGGATGTTGTTGTTGCAACCTTCTGGGTGCCGGAAAGAGAAGGGGAGAAAGTCACACACAGGAGGGGTTGGGGAAGGAAGGAAGAAAAGAAGTGGCATGGTGGGAATTGCCCCATCTCTAAGTAAGTGGATGGCTCTGTGGCTCTAGGGCTTGCTGATCAGAAGGTCGCCGGTTCGAATCCCTGCAACGGGGTGAGCTCCCATTGCTCGGTCCCAGCTCCTGCCCACCTAGCAGTTTGAAAGCACGTCAAAGTGCAAGTAGATAAAGTGCAAGTACTGCTCTGGCGGGAAGGTAAACGGCATTTCTGTGCACTGCTCTGGTTCGCCAGATGCGGCTTAGTCATGCTGGCCACATGACCTGGAAGCTGTACGCCGGCTCCCTCAGCCAATAAAGCGAGATGAGAGCCGCAACCCCAGAGTTGTTCACAACTGGACCTAACTGTCAGGGGTCCCTTTACCTTTAAGTAAGTTTGAGTCAAGAAACAGGACACAGTGGCTAGCCAAGGCTGCCTGTTATCAGCTGCTCTGATCTATTGTGCCCACACATACTGTACATGCCTCCCGTTTCTCAGGCACTCAACCAGGAAATATTGCAAAAAGCAAGTGGAAAGCAGGACTACCCCAAGCACAATTTGCCCCTTACTAATCATGACCCATACAGTCAAAACATGCAAAATAGTTCCTGATCTGGTGAAAAGACTGCTCAACTGTGGGGCAATGTGACATATGTCAGCTCAAAATGGCCCAGGAAGTGGTAACACCTTCCTAAGTTCCCACTCTTACACAGCCCAGCAACTGAAATTATTTCTTTCTGTTGAAGGATTGAAGGCAGTAGCTCCAAGAACTTGAGAGTCATCTGATGATCAGATAGTCCACGCCCTTCCCATGTTAAATCCCAAGCAGTCATCAATTTCCTCATCCAATTATGAAATTACAAGGAGTGAGATAAGCAACCAAACCAAGTCAGTTAAGCAATCAATTGTTCCTCCCCCCTTCCTTACTCTTATGTTCCCCCCCCCCAGAAACAAAGGAATACATTTTTTTTTTTGTTTACCTCAAAGCAGAAGTCGTGTCCCAGTATACTGCTATGAAGTGGCTTGATGAAGACTCTCTCTTCTGCCCCAAGATCTAATGTCTCTATAGCACTGCCTGGACTCAGCAAAGATTCATGAGAACGAGACTCTTTCAGCTTTGGTAAACCACGAGACCTGTGCAAAGACCAAAAGTGGGTGGAAATAAGACACCACAAAAAAGAAGGCGGTTCAATAAAACAAAGTTTTCTTAAAAACGGCTTTTAAGGTGCCTCACTCCAATTGTTGGTTTGGGAAATAAGATACCCCTGACAAATGCCAGACAAGATTTGGCAGATCCAGGAACTCAGAAATATTTGGCCTGTTGGCAAAATAAAACTAGTCAACTAAACACAATCATAACATGTACACACCGCACTTTCGCCAGCTACCGGCTAAGTACTCGGGACCTACAACTGGCTTTGTAATGCTAACAAAAAGAAATAATATATACTAACATCTAAAACAAACTTTGCTTATTTTTACAGGACCCAGAAAATCATGCTAGTAACAATGCTGTTGATATGATTCAGCATATCTCCCTGGGAACTGCATATATTTCAGCTATAATGTGAAAACAATACATATTATACTGCCCCAAATTCATTTATACATCCCATAAGGAACGAAAAAAGCTGCTTTGGACCCCCCCCCCCCGCTAAGAATGCAAGGCATTAACGCCCTGCCCCCCCTTCCATCCTTTTTGGGGGATGCACATCAGCCTGGTAGAAATGAGCGAATGTTCATGACTGGCTCAACATGACTTAGCAAAACAGCAGACATTTAAACCTACAGCTCTATTGCCTTAACTACACTATCATTCTGGCTCTTCCCTTTCCAAGGGCAAATTTAACACATTTTGTTTCCATCTTGGTTGTGAGGCCTACGAGACCTGCTCCCTGGCAGCAGACCCTTTCCACCTAGGCTGGGAGGGCGGGGCCCTGACTGGCTCCAGCTACAAAAACTGAGGCTGTTGGGGATGGAGTGTTGTTTTGGTTTTTTCGGGGGGGGGGGGTTTGCTTTTTTTGTATTTGTATTTTATATTTTATTGTGTTTTATGTGGAAACTGTTCAGTTAAGTTGTGGATTATTTAATGTTTTATTTATTGTTTATAACTACTTTTGTTATAGTCTTATTATGTATTTTTTCATGTTGTAAGCAGCCTTGAGCATGGCTTCAAAGGCAGCATACGAATAAAATTAAGCACGTATGTTTTCCTGAAGTACAAAATTGTTAAACCACTATAACCAAAGTCAAATCTAAAATCACTTTCATGACAAGAGAAAACAGGCCCTCAACCTATTGGGTTACGGTATGTCTCTTTCAGTTAAAAAGCAACAGCAAGTTCATTTGGACTGAGAGCAGAAGCCAGCCTTAAGAGGTTCTCAGCAACTGCTTCTGATGGGCTGGCAGCTTTGTAGTTTGTGACGGGCTCCTGGATCTTATGTCTCTTTTAGACTAACTTCCTTCATCCAGGTAAGCAATCCAGATTTTAACTACCACCCACCAGGGGCGTTCCTAGCCCCTTGGCTGCCCGGGGCGGGAAGCCAAGGGGCACCCCTGGGGGCGGGGCATCGCGGCGCGTGCGTGCGTCATGACGTCATGACGCACACGCGCGCAGCGACAGCCCGGCATCCCCGGGGGCGGGGCATCGCTGCGTGTGCGTCATGACGCACGCGCAGCGACGCCCCCGCCCCTGGGGTATGCCGGGCGGGGGCTTGGGGGCATCGGCGGGCTACAAAGAGCCCCGAAGCCGCTGCCATAGCGCAAAGGGCTGCCAGGCTGTGGCTTCGGAGCTCTTTGCAGCCCACCGAGGCTCCGGAAGCGGCGGCCCGGCATCCCAGGGGGCGGGGCATCGCTGCGTGTGCGTCATGACGCACGCGCGCGCAGCGACGCCCCCGCCCCTGGGGTATGCCGGGCCGCCACTTCGGGAGCCTCGTCCGTGCAGCGCTGCTGCTCCCGGGGTGACGGAGGGAGCGGCGGCGCATGGGAGTGGTGGGACGCGCCGCCGCTCCCTCCGTCACCCCGGGAGCAGCAGCACCGCACACACCCGCCTAGGGGCGGCACGAGGGGCGGCCCGCCCCCACCCTACGACGCCCCTGCCACCCACTCTTGTCTGTTCCTTGGTTGTCATAGCCATAGTTTATATATACGGTATGCATACCAGCAGGGAGTGCCTGGCACTGCCCAGGATTTTTTAGAAACCAAAAAATATTGTGATTTTTAAATGGATAGTGTAATTTGTGATTTTGGAACTGTCACACCAAAAAGCAAATGAAGTCAAGCCAAAGGCACGCTTTGGTCCAACAACTCGATTCAAAATGGTGCACAGCACCCAAATGGTGATGAAGTCCACACCCTCCACAAACACACCTTGGGAGTCCTCATGCCAAGTTTGGCAATGATAGCTCAAGAGGCAGACAAAAAACAACAACAATAAAAGCACAGGCGATTCAGTTCACCACATTGAATCAAAATGGTGCCTGGCATCCAAAAAATTGTCAAAGACTGCTGCCCTCGTCTCAGAAACCCTCATTCCTAGTTTGGTGACAGTATCTCAAGAGGGGTCTGAATGCACAGAGAACCAACCAACAAACCATTTCCCAAAATATGTAGGGTATGTGTATGTATTCAAATACAACAGAACACATTGATAAGTAATAAAAACCAATGCACAGTAAAATGCATGACAATCAGAACAAGAATCACTCTAAAACAAACTAAAAACAAGATGCAGCCAGCAACCTATACTCACCTACCCATGAGTTTCATTTCCAAACCCATGTGTTCACAAATGACAGAAAGAACATATATGTAACAGCTAGGTGGCCTCCAAGACTCTTTCCCAATCCCTACTACATCAGATAGTCCCACTGATCTGAGCAGGCAATGCCTTAATTATATAGAAGCTTACTATTTCTCATTGTTAACTTCTTTCTTGGCTTGGCTTTCCCCCCTGCATTTGGTATTAGTCATGGTTAAGTGTTAAAGCAGCGTTGACATTAATTATGGTTCAAGCTGAGGGTTTCCTCCTAACCAGGGTTAACTCAGTGTTGTGGAGTGGTACAAATGGCTCAGTCAGGCATAAAGCAAACTAGGTGATCTTGGGGCAACTCTCTCTCACTCAGCCTAAAGGGATGATGCAAGGTTTAGCATTTGGGGAGAGGGAAAGAGTTAATGTACATGACCCTGAACTCCTTGGGGAAATGGTGGGGTACAAATGTAGTAAATAAAGAGAAATAGTGCTAGCAGTGGGAATCTGCCATCCAGGAAAGGGGGAGGGCAGCCAAGGAGGAATCCTGCAGCTCGCTTTTCATTGCTAAGCCAAAGTTGACATGTTCACAGGCCCTGTGTGTAAGACATCACACTCACACACACACACACACACACACACACAAACACCTGCATAAAATGAACAGCATGAAAATCTTCATTAGGACTTGATGAGTAGCATAAACATTAACTATTAGAAAATAACATAAAATTGGTGTGGAAAAATATATTTAACCTAATAACAATTAAAAACAGACAATATACAGGACTTTATATACAAAATCGGCCAGGCACAAGAATAGTTTTTTCCCTTGTGCCATTAAATTGTTAAATTCGTAGTTGCATAGCTTAAGGGGAGGTAAAATATGGGTGGGGTTTCTTTGCTTCTTTGTATTGTGAGAGGAACAGTGTCTGTATGTTTACATTGCAATGTAGCCGAAACAAATTCCAAGTATGTTGGAAAATGTACTTGGCCAATAATAAATTATTCCTATTCCTATTCCTATATGTATCTACTTATTTCAGAAGCAAAACCAAATATCAACAATGTGAACTAGTTATGACTCAATAATTGTAACAGAACCTAAAAAGTGTTTCCACTTTGGTCTTGCTCAATGTTCTCTGTACTATGTACATAAAACTTTTTGGCATCAAAGCAATTTTTATATATGCAAATCAAAAAGCCACACCACTGACTGGGATTTACATTTATCTAGCCTTTGAGTGCCATACAGGAATGTAAGAAGGCATTGTTCAGTTAAAGTGGGCTCTCAAAGCCCTTTCAAATGGAGCAAGTATTGCAAATTAGTTCAGCTAATGTGCCATCAAACATTATGGTACATCCTTGGACTCTTCTGTCTGGCTTGATAAGTATTATTAGTAATCCTAATTGGCGGTATTATTTTGGATTTGTATACTGTATAGCAAATTTGTTTTATTGTTTCTAAAGTCACATTTGCTTTGATGCCAAACAGGTTTATTATAGGTAAATTGTTGATATTTTGTCAGTACAAACTGTTTTTATTTCAGTTCTTTTGCTTCTGAAACAAGTAGGTCTGTTTTTAATTGTCATTATATTTCATACAAAATTGATTCATAGACCAAATTTATTCATAGTAGCTTGTAATAGCTAATTTTTTTTTATCCCAATCATCTTTCAACGCATCTTTTAGTTTGTTGGGATGCAGTTTCTTTTTTGTACAACCTTTATTAGCACAACAGGCCTCATCTTATGCAAAGACTATTCCACATCCCAGCTCTGTGCATCAACCCTGACTCCATCAATTTCCTTCCCATCCCATGTAAAAAGAAGCAAGCAAGATACAAAAAGCTTTGCTCAAACCAGTGGATTCCATTATGAATGAGGAATCCTAGCTGGCTGGCTTGGCAGAGCGCATAATCTGCATGCAGAAGGACTCAGGGGTCAACCCCAGGCACCTTCTTTTCAAAAGGATTAGGCAGTAGGTGAAGGGGAAGACCCCAAGACCCTGGGGAGCTGCTGTCTGTCAGAGTAAGACAAAGAGTTGTACAAATAGGGCTAGATGGCCATAAAGTCCCATTTGATATAAGACAGCTTCCCAGAAAGAAAGAAATCTTATCAGAGATGGCACTTTGTAAATATTCAGAAGCCTATGCAAATGTCCTAGGAGCCCAACTGGTTCTGTTGCTTTATCCTCTGTACGCGCTTGGAAAAAAGAAGTAAAGGCAGCCTGCCCTGCAGTGACTTGGCAAGGATGCTTAAGAGAGTCCCCAGTGAAGCTGAGATGTGCCTAATTCGGGAGGTGGGTGGCATGCACAGAAAATAAAATGCACGGTATTCTGGTTTCATTTAAGGGAAGGATTTCGACATTTCCCGCAGAATTTCAATGCTTTCTTTCTCTATAATGAAAATAAGAATATCCTTGTGCAGTCCTCTTTGGAGGATTTGTAGTGGTGTACTGCATCCCAATCCTGGATTTGCATTAGGCTAAGGTGTGTGTGTGTGTAGGTAGGTAGGTAAAGAGGAGGCAGGTTGCACAACAGCAGTGGCTGTGGCATGGGAGCAAGGGACAGTGACGTGGAGAGGCAGAAAGCTGTGGTTTAAACATCAGCAGATGCAGAGGGGGTGCACAAAAGGAGGAGAAGGAGGTACAGGCATGGGGTGAAGATGGAAACGGGTGCCGGGGGGGGGGGGGCTGCAGAACCGAAAAGAGAAGTGGCTTCAGAAAGGTGAAAGGGGAGTTTAGTAGTTCTTTGTTGGGGAGGGGAGGTTCTAGGTGGTTAATATGGGGAAATGGCATGGGGGTTGGCGTGCAGAGTGAGCTAGGGCAGAGCCCCCATTGAAAAAAAATATTTTTCATTTCTGGTAAACTACCCATAGCAAGAGAAGGGCATGGTATTCGTTATCTTTAAGACAACAACAAATAGAATGGAGAGTGCCATTTCACACCTTGGGTAGTATTCTCTGTTTTTGACTGCCCCCTTACATAAAAATTCCACACTCTTTAGGGTGCCACAAGCCTCCTTGTTCCTGATCGTATTCACTCCAGCAAACCTAAAGCCCTATCTTACAAATAAATCACATTTCAACTGTCCTCATGCTCTCATCTGACACTTAAACAGAAGCAGATTTCCCCTTTACTCTGAGATTAAAAATTATTCTCTGGGATTAATTCTCTCCACTTGAGATTTGTTGCATAACTGCTGTAGTTTTTAACTTCCATTGTCTCTTACTTAAACAATGTCCTTTTGTTGGGACCCTATAAATTATATCAGTCAATTTTAAATCCTTAAACACATATTTAGTTTTTATTGGAGGAAAAATACAAATAAATCGTTTGAAACCCACTGTTCCTACCTTGCAGGTTTGGCAATTCTTTCTGGCACTGCTTCTATGCCTTTGAACTGCAATTCCTATTATTATTATTATTATTCCTTCCAGGTAAAATTACTTGCTTAATTTCCAAGTGTCAAGCACTCAGAAGGCACAGGAGCAGGAGCAGTTAAAAAAGAAGAAGCGGGGGTGGGTGGGTTTGAGAGCAGCACTTCTCCCCACCCCCTCAAGGCTTGAATGTTACATGTTGCTGCCCACAAGCAGCTGGAAGAATTTGCTTGGCTTCATTCCTGCCTGGGATAGACAACTCTGATTTAGAAATCCTTAAAAAAAATGCTGACATTTCAAGTTACACAAAATATAGTAACGATAAAAGCTGGGGTGCAGGGCAACCGGGGGGGGGGGGGCAGCCTGAGGTGCCTTTTGCGAGAAAACAACAAAAGGTTTTTAGATGCAAGATGACAACCTGAAACCTAAAACTTCAACCATGTAGATTTCATCACCAGCTGTCAACAGGCAAAGTGCATCAAAAATATTAAGTTTAAAAATCAAATCTAACAAAATCCTCTCATTTGACTATCTCCAGCCTGCCAAGGAAAGTCCTTTTCTGCCCAATCGCCAGACTCCCTGCCCTGCCTCCCGCAAAAGGCAGCAAATACTTGAGACCGAAGGCCAAGGATCACATCTATTCCAAACTCAGGTTTACACCAGAGGGATATACTGGGGAATAGCCAAAGCAATAAGCAATAGAGTACATACTTCTATAACCGTTAGCTGTATTGCTAATTTCCCACACACAAATACCGGTAACTCACTAATTCTGATAAATCCAGCACACCTACATGAAGCAATTGTATAGCCATCTGACCGTGCAGCCCCAGATCATAGCGGTGCCATGTGCCTTGGTACCCCTACACCTCCTCCTCCTCTTTGACTACACGGCAGAAGAGGAATTCCTCCTTGCAGCAATGGCTCGATCCAGAAGCGGGCAAGCTGCCGATGGCTCCTGTTCTAAAGTTTCACAGGTGCGCCTCTGAGAAGAGCCAGGAGGTAAACCAGTCTGCCCACACAGGCTAAGGCATCCCTCTTCTTCTCTTCATCTTCCGCACTCCGCATCCTGTCCCTCAGGTGACACAAACAAGGTTCCTGGTATGTGCCCAGCTCACTCAGCCCTGGGCCTGTTGCCATGGTGCTGCATCTATAAGGAGATTAGGGGTGGAAGACAGCAGGGAGAAGCAGCAGTCAGCAGAGCTCAGGGAGCACTCTCTGCAAACAGAGCAAAGGTGACCTTTCAGGGGAGAGGAGCGAGTCCCTGCCCTCCCTTTCAGCAAGTTAACCAGACACCTACATGGAGGGAGGGATCACGTCAGCATTTGAGTGGCAGAAGAATGGCACACCAGAAAAGTCCTATTCATCTCGCCTCACCTATGATTCCTTCTCCTATGGGGGGGGCATTTATCATACCCCCCCCCACAATGCGGGCTGAACCCTCTACTAAAATCTGCTCAGCTTCCTAGGCAAACACCACTATTTCTGAATATTGTTTTCTAAGGTTTCAGACCCACTACGATGTGAACAGGTTCATTTGGTCAAGGCGGAAGTGGAGTCTTGCACGATATATGCTTTAAATCTAAACCACGAATATTTTAAATGGATGCTTTCTCCACCCATAAGCTACGTACTCATATTACAATGGACACTAAGAGTTGTCTCACATTTAATGACTTCCTTTACAAATCAGCCACCACTGCAAAGGTTTGTTTTCACATCACTACCAACACATTCTAATGACAGTTTGACATGGAGCAGAGAATGCTGCAAGGCGGTGACCAGACTACCGGTATTTGTTTCAGTTCACCACGTGAAACAGCAGCTCCCATGTGATGGATCTTATGAATGAAATGAACCCAAGTTAACATAAAATAAAAACTTTGTATTCAACGTTTTCCCATATGACTAATTTTAAGTAGGACCACATAAAGGTTAAGTGTAGCCTAGTTCTCCCTACTTCATTGATTGTAGGTGGGTCTTACAGGACTGAATACTTCTCTATACATAAACATTTCCTGCATAATAAAGAAGCTAGATATTATGGTAAGTTTCCAGCCTATGCTTTCTGCCTGACATGCTAGTTTTCTTATTGCAGGAAATGTGTGTACATGGAGAAGGGTTCAGTTACATGAACCTCAACCTGCAGTCTGAAGTGGAAAAAGCTTGACTGAAACTTACGTTTGCTATAATAAATATTTTAAATTAGTTTAGATTTATGGCTGTTTCTCAGATACTTGAGGAAAGCCCTTACAATACAGTGGAGGGAGGGGAGCTGAGGCATCTGGATTAAGATGGCAAGATGAGAGCCGCAGGCAAAACACAAAATCCAATGAATGCAGATCAAATGGGTGTGAAGGAAAACAGGATGGATGAGATCAGAGATGATGATGAGAAGCTTATAGAGCCCAGATGATGAGAGACAGTAAAGAGGGAGAATGAGAAGGCACATCCATTAAATGGCTTGTTGCACAGACATGGAAGCCACAGCAGGGGCGGAGGAAGGGAGTGTGGGGTGGGGGTGTGGGGTGGTTCACCCCGGGTGTCACCACTGAGGGGGGTGACAAAATGCCAGGCGGCACTCACTGCAGGGCCTGGGAGAGATGTGGTGGCTTGGGCGCACACAGGCTCCGCACTGCTCAAATGGTCTACCCACTGCCCCCCCCCCAGCTGTAGGGCGGCTGAGTAGGAGGAGGCAGGCAGACTCCAGAGGCCCCACAGTGCACCCCGCCCCTATGGGTGAGCAGCTTCCTCTTCCACTGAAGGGGAAGGGGAAGCTGAAATGGGTGCTATGACCATCGTAAAGATGTGAAGAGCTACTTTAGTCAAGGAGGCTGGATGAGCCCAACACAGCAGCAGTGGCTCCTCCATGCAAGGTCAACGACAGAATCCACATTCTGTCTGATTCCTACTATTATACCCATCTTGTAGGTTCAACAGTGTCATTTTTGCCTTATCGTATTAAAAACCCATCACTCGTGCCCATTTTACAGATAGGACACAACTGCATCTTCCAATTCTAGCACGCCTTGGCGGTGAATGTAAGCTCCTGCTGGAAATATCAGGGATTGATGGAGTAGCCTAGCCACCACCACTTCCACAACTCTGCCACTCATGCTAGCTGGGGTGAAGAAGAAGACGTTTTCGCTGTGCCAGTTCCCAGGCGGGTTCAGTGAAGAGGCCCAGATCTGGCTTGATGGGACTGCATATGGCAGGAAAACTCCTGACAAGTCCTGGTTTTCGGGTGTAAAAATAGCACCGGGGGGGATTCTGCCAAATTGGCAACGTGGTGGAAAAAGTAGTGGAAACAGCTCAAAAAGTTTAAAATCACTATTTTGGGGGGTTAAGTTTTCTACCCCAAAGGCCCAACAAGCTCAACGAAAAGCTCCACTCCTTGCCCTTTGGGGGCTTTCCAGCTGACCACTGCCCTAATGGTAGTTTCCACCTGCTTGGATGGATGCATTTCGCTGGTGGGGCTCCCCTGCAGTTGTAGAGCTCCCCCAACAGTGGGGGGCTGGCAGAGCGACACTCCCATCCCATCCAAACCCCTTCCAGCATAGCGGATCATGGTTGCATTGCTTTATCCAATATTAATAGACCACAGAGACGGAAAAGCAACAGCTGCTTTCATATCTGTTAGTCTACAAATAGTTCTGGTTCACAAAGCAATGGACTATATGTAAAGAGTTATCTTTCTAGAAAATAATAATAATTTGATCCTACCACAAAACAGAAATCTCTTCTGATATCCCAGTGCTGCAATTAACAAGAGGCAATTTGCCCAGCCCTCTTGCTTTTGAGCACAGAGATAATAACTCAAAGCCACTCCACTTGTTTTCTAACGACCAGTGATGATGGTAGATTAAAAGAGCCTTTCCCGTATTAGGGGGGGAGGTATTGGAAAAATGAGTGGCGCTTAGTCTCTCCGCAAAGATGGCAGTTAATCACGGGCAAGCAGGATTACTGTAAACAGGAAGATCATGCAGGCATATAGGGTGGCAAGGAGGCTGTTTTTTTGGGGGGGGGCGGGAGAATGTTTCTTCTCAACAGCTCCATTAACCATCCAAATCCCTATTTCAATTACACTTAGCTAGGATAATTAACCTTTTATAAGCTATCCAAGTGCAGCATAAACCTGACAGAAGGGGATATCTGATTATCGAAACCTACCAACCCAGGATAGTAAGTAGTGTGAAGTTGGTCCCATACAGTGAGGCCAATAATAGGTAAATATGATCTTTTTCACTGTACCAACACTTTAATTGTTCCATAGGGTCTTGGACTATATAATGCTTCCTCTGTATTTCTTATCAGTATCCTTGCACCAATCAAGACACAGTATCACTTTAAGGAAAGGATGGGGAACCTGCAGCGCTCCTGAGGAATTCTAATTCTGGTCAGTCCCAGCCAAGCAGGGCCAATAGTCAGAGTTGCAGTCCAGCACCATCTGGAGGGCCACAGTTTTCCCATCCCTGCTTTCAACAATTCCTTTCAATCCAGTAAAGGAAAATATTTTAACATCCCTTTGCTGTTCCACAGCTGCACTCACAAAACAGGTTGCAAATCCACAACTTCCCGATCAGCCAGCTCAGGAGCAGGAGCCCACTGCCAGCCAGTAGCAGTTGGGGGAAGTGACTGCCGGCCACAGCAAAGATGGTAAGATAACACCACTGTGCATTAGGGAACCAAGGTGGAGGGTGCTATAGCCAAGTGCTGGGCAAGTGCACAGTGGCTGGATGGATGCTTGCCCCACTGTAGAGCTCTCTCACTCCAGAATGGATGATTTCAGACATGCACACAATCAAACATCACTTCTCTGTTCCATTCAGTCTCCATTCAGAGTGGAGAACCGGGGGGCAGAGGCAGCCCCTCAGGCATCCAATAGTTGCCTGACCAGCCTGGTCTAGCATTCAAGCATAGGGGGGAAAGAAGGGTTAAAAATCAAATTGTCCTCTGCTTATGAAGTCCTCCTGCTGCTTTTGACCTATTTAAAAGCCAGACTCCAAAGTACATGTTTCAATTACTGTGATTACTATGGGATGTGGGGGTTTGCTCTGAAAAATAATTAATAAGGATTGGAAATCTCTCAGAAGCAAATATGACATAGGTGCTAGCACTTAAACAACAAAATGCAGAATTTAATTCATCCACCATCTTATTATAGGGAAGAATCAAAGGACGTTAATGATAGGGTGCATTAGTTCACACAGTTAGGTTCCTCTCAGACTTCATCTATCTGATTAAAAATGCCACATACTGTTTTCTCAGCTGCCCTCTTATTAGAGAGATGCTTACACTCCCATGCCCTAACGTAGCTTGATTTGTCTCAGGTCGGACCAAAAGCAGGCCATATTCAAATCTCAGCTCAGTTTATGGACTCACTGCTTAGCTCTGAGCAACTTCCTTTCTCAGCCTCAGTTTACTCATCTGCAAAATGGGAATTATAAAGCATGGTGAGAATAAGACTGGGAAAGCAGGTTGCACTATTGATTTTTGGTGGGGTTCAATCTTCAGTTAAAAAGCTGGCAATCCCGGGTGGGGAATGTTCATGGGAAAAACCCTGCTTTCTGCTCTATTGTACATTTTTGTGCCTGTTTGTAACCCTTTGCTAGGTGATGACATCACTAATGGCAAACGAAGGCTTTGCATTTCCCTGGCTCGCTCAGGTGCTCTGGCCGACACTCCCTGCTTTAACTGTGCTTTGCTGGCAGCTTCATTGCGCTCTAAGAGCTACCAAACAAGCCTTTCAACCATGACCAGCCCCAGTTGTGCATAGTTACTAGTTGGAACAGAATGCAGATGCACATTCCTAGGTGAATCAGCCATACCCTTTCAAAAGAAGGTGCAAAAAACTGCTGGAACAAGATCTTTGGGAGAGAAAACATACTAGTACCTTTGTTTTCATACAAAGTTGATGGGGATATACTGGATATTTCTGTTCTCAAGTGCCAGAAATTTTGGGGCTGCTGAGATGAACCTTCAAAGGTCTCGTTTTTTTAAAACCAAAGGCACAAACTATTTTCAGCACCAGCCTCAATTTTACAGACATTATAACCTGCTTGATTGTCTAAATATCAAATGGTCAAACACCCCCCTCTGCCCAGCAAATATTCCTCAGCCCACTGCAATTAATGAACCAAGTCTTGACTAAGTTAATGTGCCTAAGTCAAGCAGCTGAATACCATCCTAGAGATTTAACAGTTTATTGTAAACAAAAATTGATGCGTGAGATCCGCCCGGATTAAATTATTTAATAACCTCTGGGTTTGCATGAAAGGCACACTTCTCATTTCAAAACCAATATATAGCCAAAGATCCTAAACTCAGTGTTTCAGTTTGGTATCTTTGGTTGCATATGCCTTCCTGAAACATTCTCAATATATATTGCAGCTCATTTAAACTGATATATTGTGAGGGATTGCTCAGGATTACAGGCGTAGCTTCTCTCTACTAACAATTCCATTGTACCGAACAGATATTTTGCACCTATCAGGTTGCACCAACAGCTATTTATGGAAGGGTACTCCATAGGGTGGAATCCCCATTCTGCCTGCCTGGAAACAATGTGCTACATGTTATTGAGAAGCATTTTATTTTGTTACACTGCTGCTGGATCTAACTGAGCTGAAAACAAGGACAGAGCAGTTCCTAACCAAAAAACAAACAAACAAACAAAAAACACACAACAACAACAACCCTCTGTGGAAGGAGAAACATGACTTCCTTCCTCACCCTTCAGAAGAAAACAGTTACTGAAACCTTCAAGCCAGTCAGTCAAATTTATTGCTTATAGCCAAAGGCTGCTGCAATGTATACAATATCATTCAATAGAATATATACTAGGTAAAGGTAAAGGTACCCCTGACCATTAAGGTCCAGTGGGGATGACTCTGGGGTTGTGCGCTCATCTTGCTCTAGAGGCCGAGGGAGCTGGCGTTTGCCCGCAGACAGCTTCCAGGTCATGTGGCCAGCATGACTAAGCTGCTTCTGGTGAACCAGAGCAGTGCACAGAAATGCCGTTTTCCTTCTCGCCGGAGCAGTACCTATTTATCTACTTGCACTTTGATGTGCTTTCGAACTGCTAGGTTGGCAGGAGCAGGGACCAAGCAACGGGAGCTCACCCCATCGCGGGGATTCGAACCGCTGACCTTCTGATCAGCAAGCCCTGGGCTCAGTGGTTTAACCCTGTTTAAAAATCAGCGTTCTTCTTTGTAATCTCTCTGCGTATGGTTTCTGAGCCTGTGCAAAACTTCATTTATAACATCCCAGAGCTGAATAGAGCTTTGGCAGGAAGCCCGACTCCGGTGCACATGCTCAATGGTGTTATCTACTTGCACTTTGACGTGCTTTCGAACTGCTAGGTGGGCAGAAGCAGGGACTGAGCAACGGGAGCTCACCCCGTTGGAGGGATTCGAACTGCCGACCTTCTGATTGGCAAGCCCTAGGCTCTGTGGTTTAGACTAGAGCACCACCCACGTCCCTAGGTATACTAATTTGATACAAAAACTTTGAAACATTTTGAAACCTTGAAGCAGAACTACTCGTATTCCTTTTTAAAGACAAAACAAAAGGAAGAACTGCAATATTGGCATCTACCTTGCAGCAAAACACCCACAAACTCTAGAGTGGAGTCTTACAATTTAGATATTCTCTCAGAAACATATGCACATACTACAATTGTCTCATATATCAAAGATGCAGAAAAATGTAGCGTCAGAAAACTATGTAAACCCAGCAAGATTTTGTTTCAAAGACTGACAGAGTCCTATAACACAACCCTCTTTATGCAATTGCATGCACATATTAATACACCGAAGTGGAGAACTACGACAACCTTCCCTGTGCGCATGTGCAGGCACACACACAAACACAATGTGCTGAGAAATAGCATCTGCTGAATGTGAGGCAAGTCATCAGCACATTCCTCTCCTTTCAGCTCAAACAGGATCAAATCGACCCACTCCAATATTGTCATTTTCTGCAAACTAGGATTAGAATCCTGAAAAACAACAGGGGGACAACAGCCTGCAACATCTGTTTCTTAGGGTGACTTGCCATTATTCTCTGTATTACAAATATGACATTCGAAATGAAGGAACCCACCCATAGTAGAAAGCAGCGGTGTGTGCACAGCGGTAACGCTTCACGACAAATCCCAAAGCCATGTCTACTTGGTATGCAGGAGCCCAGGAAAGACCATTCTCAGGAACCAGGGAGAGAATTCTCTGACGAGCTACAGCTGTCTGATAATGCCATAAAATGACTTTTACTAAATCAGGAGGATTCCCACGTGGCAGTAAATCCCAGGAGGGCAAAACCCTCCCAGCTGTCCACAGAGCTTTAACTATATCCACTGACAGCATATGCAACCTGTCTGAACCATCATTCTCACCCCCCCCCCCATGATAAACAAAACTAAGGTCAAGGATTAGGGGGCCAGTTTAAAAAGCCTGCAGTCCCTGATCCCAAACTCGCAATATCAGCTGACTCCCTCCCTACATACTATATTATTACAGAATCGTTCCCTGGTTGTTTGTCGATTATTCTTCACTTTTAAAACTCAGGAGATATTTTTAATATTTTGGCACTCTTACCAGCATGCATAAGATGCATATAGGAGCCTTGGAGTGCAAACAATAATGCAATGGACAACAAGCAGCAAAGGGCAAATATTGTGACTGATTCAGTAAAACGATTATATGAGTAGAATACCGTTCAAAATATGCCCAAGGCACAAGCTGGAGCATGTCAGCCAGCATCAGACTTCATGGCGTATTATTGGAAGGATAATTTGCTGAGAGGGACTTGGAATAGCAGGGGGATTTCTAAGACACTAGAAACTGCATACGAAAGTGTTTGTGATACACAAATAGCTGGGAACAGCTGTTCAGTGAAAGTCAAAAACAAAAACAAAGCTTGCAAAAAGGACTCTTCTCATCCTGCAAGCTTATTTCAGACCTGAACCATACACATTCGGGCACCTGCTCCCTCTTGATGACTGCAGCCCTAGGTCTGCAGCATAGATGACCAACGTGCAGCCAAGGGCACCACAAACTGCAGCATCGGGGGGCTGCAATGCTCTTTGAGAAAAGGCAAAGTCCACATAACTGCCTCTATGGCACAGACAGACACCCTTACCTGCTGCTTGCCTTGCTCTCTGGCACTGAACTCAAGAGGATCAGAGGCAGTCATATGCAGGGATCACAAAGCAAGAATATTTGTGCAGACTATCTTAACAGTTAAGGCACAACTAATCTGGATCTGAGTGAACCTGAATATGTGCCCCTGCCAGGAGTGCCAACTTGCCCCACAGCCATAGGTGCATGGCCCTGGCACCAAAATTTGTGGGTGCCCGGCCCCTTCATGGGGAATTTTGTGGGTGCTTGGGCACCCAGGGCCCCAGGGAGTTGGCACCTATGCTTAAGAACAGAATCAAGATCCACTTAGGACTAGGTTATCAGTCTACATAAGAATAACAGTTGCAGGAACTGGCCAGTCATCATCCTGGCTACCCCTCAATGTAGTATATGCCAGCAGTGGCACCATCTAATTATAAGTGGCACACTTATTGAAAAGGTTGAAGACTATTACTGCAATGGCAGCCTTTTTGTTTCCAGATTCAATTTAAAGTGCTGATTTTAGCCATTGCAGTCTGGAGACAGTTTAGGAATTGCCTTGGTAACGCTGCATGTGCTTGCCCACCAGTTAAGATTCAATTTCAGAGGTTTATGGTTCTGGGTCTCACTCTTACATTAGATCAGATGGCCAGGTATGTGAGACAGTGGCACTAAGACACCGGGGGGGGGGGGGGACGATGGCGATGGCACCAGGGGAACACCCACCAGGCCTCTTTGCTCTTAGTTTTCAAATATTCATTAAGACTGTTATTTCATTGGACTTTTAATATATTATTTTAGTCTATTAGCTGCTTGCCTTTAAATTCAGCTGTCATTTAATAGATCTGCGTTTACTGTTACTTTTATTATCATATTAGTTTTGCTTAGCTTACTGATTTTAATGTGGGTTTTAACTTCTGTAAGCTGCTTTGCATAGCGTGTGGGGTTCTTTTTTTTTTTTTTTACAACAGTAGAGTAAAACTACAAGAACAACTAACACTAATGCCTCAACAAATGAAACTGATCTGTAGAAAATGTAACTTGAAAAATGGGACATTGGACATACTTCTGTAAACCAAGAAATCTTTAATAAAAAAATACGTTAAAAAAGAACAACAAACAACTATTCATGCCTACAGGATTCTTCTTGAACCTGGAACATAATATGTGACAGCAACTTCATACACTCTAAAATAGGTCCAGGTTTAGTACAGCTTCTTTCTATTTTGTGATATGGTTACATATTTGACTTTCCTCCATTTATAGCCTGCTAAAATGCTTTTAAAATAACTTTGCCCCCAGCTCTCTGACTTGCTTGCACAGTATAAATCTGGGGGTGGGGAGTGTGCATGTAGATGCTTCACATTTTACAAGACAGCATGACATCTATACAAAATCATAAACTTGTACCCACTGTAATACATGATGTGGGCCTGAGTCTTTGAAGGAATGGAAGACCCAATTCCCTTTTGCACCACAGGTAAGAAGGCACGGTTTGGTCTTCTGATAAATTAAAGTAAAAAAGGTTTGTATTAAGCAAGTCTAGTTTCTCCAGTCAGGAAACCCAAATTCTATGGGTTGTAATCAACTAAGTCCTACTAAGAGGGGACCTACTGAAATTAAGGTACCTAAGTTAGTCATGTTTCTTAACTAGCACAGAATCCCACCTTATGGATACATGTGAGTAATTTGTAGAATATGGATTTTTGCTTGCTTGTTTGGAAGTGATCCTTTAAAACAAACACATGCAGTGCAAGTGAAAATGGTCTCTAAGTAGAAGAGCCAATGGCTACAAACTGGTCATTAACTATTGTAGACAGAAAATTGAAAGGACGTTTTTCAACTATTAGAGGTGTAGATTTATGCAACAGCCTTCCTGAAACAGCTGTGGAATCAAAGGCCCTCAGTGGGTTAAGGAAAATGTTTAAGAATAATATCGGAATTTCAAGTTGTGGCTTGTAGGATGGAAGAGTTACTTCCATAGGGAAAAAGAACAAAAATTGGTAGGTGTCTTATGCATAAGCATACATGGTTCTTGGCAATAAGAACATTTGTTTCTGGGGAGCCTAATTTTGGCAACGGATGATGGAACATATGAAGAGGCAATATAACACGTAGGGACGGGGTGGGGAGGGAATTCTGTTCAGTTTGAATCTTCACATGAACCTACCTAATTCACACTTTCCAAAACAATATGCAGTCTGAAACAAACTTTCCTTTAAAATTCATACCTCTGAATCTTTTGATGCAGCTCATCACCAACAACAAAATGTTCCAAAAGCATGTATTAGGGGAAAGTGTGCATAAGCATGAATATATTTGTGATAACACACAAAAATGCATTATATTAAGGTAAACCGCTTGCAAAAGTGTGTTTATTAGGCAAAATTGCATCAAAAATGTGCATATTGCAAGAAACACGTGCTAAAATGCTGACTTTTTTTTTGTAAGGACTTAAAAAAGAAACTTCACAAACTGATGTGGACATGCGGCAAACTGATCCTAAGACTGGGTAAATGAGAGAAACTTGTATTTTCTGGGACCGTCACAGCAACAGGATGCTGAATATAATCCAAAGGATGAGTGAGTTCTGTTTTGCTGCCAGACATTGAGAAACAAAGGAAAAGTTGCATTTCAACAGCTATATACAAAGCTGGGGTAGTCCAGGAGTTGGCCTGATAAGCAGGTGCATTAAAGGGAGATCAGACCACGAATGCAGGAAAGACTCCATTAAACATTCAGCCTCTTCAGCAAGAGGTTCTTCCTGGGCTGGGCATCATTTCCACATAGGCCCATCAACTTCTTTCCAAAGAGGAGCCATTTGTGCAGGCAACTAGCACAGCACCTTTTGAATGGAGTGACGGGCTGCGTGCTGTCAAGAGAAACTGCTGCAGACCTCAAATGGGTGGATAACGCAGGCATGGTGTTAAGAATGCTACTTTACTGGTACCAGTACAGAAGCTGAAGTAATTTCCCCCACTGTCAGATGACACAAATCCCCGCCCACTATCCAAACAGGATTCTTCTGCGGTCAATAATCAATCTTATCGGTCTTCTTCACTGCTCAGTTTCTACAGAAGTCTGAGGTGGTTCTGTAGCTTAATACTACAGTTTATAAATCGCTATCTTTGTCTGGACATTTACAAATGCATTTCAGATTCTATAGACTGTAGGGGGTAGATTTGAGCTCCAAACTCCACTATGGAGTCAAAGGACTCTGCTTATAGGAAGATGTGGCAAAGCCCTGTTTAGCTGTTAGTTGCTTCTGTGCACAACTTGCATACCATAGACTGTGGAAAACTGACAGCATGCCCTTTTAAAACCCAGGCGAAACAGGGAAATCACTATTTGAAAAAAAATAAGCTGTTTTTTATTTGGATCAAGAAGTTGATTGGCTTTCCACCAGACCTTATAAACAACACACTATGTCCTACTGTATTATTTCCCATATATGTTTGCTGAAGAGGTGAAAGCAGCAATCTATTATTTTTGCAGGGGCTGAGGCTTCCCTGACACCCCCTCCAAGGATAGGATTCACGGCTCTGCTCCTTGATCTATTTTGTGCTTTGCTTTCTATTCCCCAACTCCTGTTCAGAATATTAGAAAATGCTGACACAATTTTGCTTTGTTATAAAATGACATTTGTGGAGCCTCAGACAATTATAGTCTTGAGCTAGGGATGCCCACTGATGACAGCATTTGAAAAAAGATTAACTATACCAAACCCCAGCAAAGCTTCTGAGGAAATAATTATAGAAAAACATCTTTCATCCTTTAACAACAGTGCAAACTCATCAGATTAAAAAATATATAAATAAAAGTTGCAAAAATACCGAAAGGAAAGGAACTATTTTCAGCATTTAAAATGGAGATTTACAAGGAATTACAGATGCACATTTTAATATTAAACAAGATAAAAGCATTAAGCTTAAACAAGATGTTCCAGGAAGGAACGTTTGCTCCCTACACTACTCAAAACTCTAACCCTAATGACTTTCACAAATGATGCCATCTATCAGGTTACCCATAACTACAAGCTAAACCCCTCATGCTAGAAGCTAGGAGAAAAGCTCAGCATGCTCAGCCGCCAGCTGTTATTTGACAATAAACGAAATTAAATAGCCAGATTGTCTCCTGGGATGAAACTATTTGTAGTAATACCCTCCCACTATACCCTTGCAGCCTTCATGAATTTGTATTTTTCAAAAACAGCCACTTTTACAAAGTTCCAGCAACAGTAAAAACTGAACACGGCATAAAAGGTTGATCAGCTTCTTAAATCCCAACTGTGAGCACTTCTTTCTGGATCTTTTCTAATGTTGTCACTTTTCTGCTTTTTAAAATTTGAATACTAAAAATATTAATAAGTTCCAACACTAAAAGTGCCACGGTCTTATCTGGGTTGAGTTTCAGTTCATTGGCTCTCATCCAGTTCCTTACTGAGGCAAGGTAACAGTCCAGCACATCCACTGCCTCACCTGCAGATGTAAAGGAGGAGTGGAACCGAGTGTGATCAGCATCTTGCTGACAACGTACTGCAAACCTCCAGAAAACTCCACTCAGTGGTTTCATGTACATGTTGAATGTTGGGAAAATTCCATTCCACCTTAAGTTGCAGACGTGTGAGATTGTTACATGCCACATGTCTGTTTACATACCAGCACAAATTGCTGGGAACTTCCGTTGTGTATACCGGTAGCTTTTGTCTTTGGAGACTCTCTCTCGGAGGAGACAGAGAGAGATGACATGTTTTCTTTGTCCTGATTTATGAGCAATAAATCCGTAGCTTGTTAGTATGTTTCCACAAGCCTCACACCTTTGGCTCTGCAGATATAGTGTGCTCAGGCTTTGAAGTCTGAGTCGCTGATTTACGTCGCACCAGAGATCGGGGAATCGTCACGACAGAAAGGGCATGATCCAGCTGGGGGCTAGCCAGCTGGCTTCCTGACCCCTGAAGGATGCTGACATTGAACAGCATAGGGGATAGGATCAAACTCTGCGTAACCCCACATTGAAGGCTCCATGGGGCTGAAAAACACTCCTCAAGCAACACCCTCCGGGAATGACAATCCTAGTAGGACTGGAACCACTACAAAGCAAGGCCACCCAGCCCTAACTCAGACAGCTGCTGCAAAAGGATACCATGGTCGATGGTACTGAAAGCCGCTGAGAGGTTGAGGTCATCATACTGAGCCACCAGAGCAGTTTCTGTGCCAAAACCGGGCCCAAACTCCTACTGAAATGGATCTAGAAAATCGGTGTCCTCCGACAGCACCTGGATCTGGTCAGTGACTAATTGTTCCAGAACCTTGCTCAGTACGGCCGATCTGTCCTGTAACTAAAGCTACCTATCTTCCCTTCCTACATTCCAGTTCGGTTTTTCCAATACAACTATTTCTGCTTCTTTTCTTTCCTACAGCCTCCCCCCCCCCCAAATCCTCAATATTGTGAAAATTCATTATCACTGTTATAATAATTCAGGAAAACTAAGATGCTTAATGTAAATCAACCCTGCATATTGATTTACATAGTGTTAGGCACAGAAATATATGACCTGCTCAGATAGGACAGGCCGTGGACTTGCATGTTCGCTCCCCTCATTGTGGGTAATAAATACAGTAATAAACCATTAAAAAGAATTATCAGGGCCCCTTGTATTAGAGATGGAATGAGGGGAGCAGTGGGGAGGGGAGGGGAGCATCAGGATTTGAGACCCAGTCCTGACATTAACTCAGTAGGCTCAGCAAGTTCTGAAACAGGCAAAGAGTATCTCTGAAACACATTTTTTGGGACCAAAGCAAGTGATCTTCCCTGTTCTTGGAAGATTAAACCCTCTTTAAAGAAGGTTTAACTACCCAGGATTCAAATAACTATGGGATCTATCACTTCATCATTAGACAGTCCATGATCCTCTGGTTCCCAGCCCTACCATAAAGACTTTTGTGGACTAGAGTCAATTTCCTCAAGTGAAAGCTTATGCCGCAATAAACAAGCTAGCAATGCCATTTGGACCACTGCTATAGATGTGAATGGGGGGGGGGGGAATGTAGCCAGACTCAGCTCAGTCTCCTCAGAGAAGGAGGGCACACTGGAAACATTCCAAGCAATGCTGCAGTAGTTGAAAGGAACCGAATGGAAACATGGAGCCACACCCATTGAGCATGTTCACCAGAGTCGGGCTTCCTGCCAAAACTCTGTTCAGCTCTGGGATGTTATAAATGAAGCTTTGGACAGGCTCAGAAACCAGGTGCAGAGAGACTACAAAGAAGAACACTGATTTTTAAACGGGGCTATAAGTAGTGTAAGTGGGTTGTGAATTGCAACCTATGCCAAATATTTTGAAAACAACAACATAAGTAACCTTTGTTTTAAGTGTGACTTCCTGGTTTCATACGCAATATGAGCATATCCATAGATTAATGCAACTTGCCAAATGTCTGGAAGGGAAGAGGAGGGACTCTCCATGACGGTTCTTACCTGTCCTCATTAGGTCGAAGGGATGGAAGACGAAAGCTGGTATTCCTATCCAATTTTGATTGGCTCTTGGTTCTTTTGATTGACCCTTTAAGCCGTTTACTGAAGAACCCCTAAAAGAAAAAGGCACAGAAGTGAAACAATTCAATTGATGATTTCTTTTTAAAGGAAACTTGTTGTTGGGCAATGATCAACTTGGTAATCATGAAAGGAATTATTTGTAAGAAAATATTCCACTATGAAGGCCACAGGGAGGTTCCTCAACTCAAAGTCTAAATTCATCCCAACATAACTAAGACAAATGGCAATCCAATGGAAAAGGTAGAGAGCACACTGTGCTTTAAAGTCACTAAGGAGGAACCCCAGGGAAACAAGAGCATCCTGTCAACAACAAGGCCACAGCAAAAAC
Organism: Lacerta agilis; assembly: GCF_009819535.1. Taxonomy (NCBI): domain Eukaryota; kingdom Metazoa; phylum Chordata; class Lepidosauria; order Squamata; family Lacertidae; genus Lacerta; species Lacerta agilis. Next base: position 5,270,304 of record NC_046317.1, on the reverse strand, counting down.
CTAAAATATTTCATGCGATAATGTGTGCCTTTTAATTAAATCCGAGTAAACTATAAATGTATGCAGAAACAATCAGGGTGGCATAAACTCCAAGTGATGCTAACTGGAAGTCTGATGGGGTAGGAAACAAGTCTGCCTTCCTGCCCTAATTTATCAATTATATTTAAATTAATGTATGTCTCATCAAACCTCAGCACAGATACCATTTAGAAATCTTGAACTAAACGTAAGAGCACTTACAATTTAACATGTTATTGTAAACTATCAGAAGACCATATTTAATATTTCCATTTTTGCTACCTACCATAGCCACACACCCGAACAAAGCAGTTTCACACAAGAAAGCTTTCACATGAATAAATTTGCCCAGAAAGCTTCTGGAGAATATTTTAAATAAATAAATCACCATGGCTTAACCCAGAGCAAGACAAACCGTGAGCTGAAACCAAGGTTTCTTCTTCGCTTACAGCTCATGGTTTGCCTGGAGGAGCCAAACCATGATTCCAGGTTTGGATGACATGCTAAGCCAAATCATGGCTTGGCTCATAGCAGTGCAGCAGCAGCACAGGAGCAGCAGCAAAGCACATTCATGTTTGGCTTCGTGTTACAGGCAAACTGAGCCTATGCGTGTGAAACATTGGTGCGAAGAGGCAATGCACCACCAGCAGCCCCCGTTTTCTTCAAAGAATTTCATTTTAAGATTCATAATAAGCAGACACCTCTTTCTTTCTTTTTTGAATTTCTTTTCTTTTCTTTCTTTCTAAGGTTTTATTGTTTCATTCATTTAGTGTACAATCTTTACAACAAAAACTTCACATCCAAAATAAAATCATATATGGCAAACCTCGAGTCTCATGTTTTCATTTATACTAATCTCTTCTCACATTCCTTTACTTTAGTATTCCTTAATGTTTGTCTCCTTGTTTTCATTCCTCATTTTCAATCTCTTAAATCGTATATATATATATATTTAACAATTTTTCAATTAATACCCTCATCTCCCTCCCCCAAGACCCATTGCTTCCCTCCACCCATGTGCGATCTTCTTTACATACAGTTATTTTTGTTGTTGTTGCGTTACCAGCTGTTTATATTTGTTGTTCCATCTTTGTTATGGTATTATCCTATCTCCTTGCACAGGCACCTCTTTCTAGATCACTTCAGGTGGCCTTGGGGGCGCTGATCACCTTCTATCCGCTTTGGCTGATAGCCTAACTTCTGTCGCCTATGCTTTGGTAATCTTTAGATTAGAGCACTGCAATGCATTATAAGTGGGGCTGCCTCTGAAGACGGTTCAGAAACTTCAACTGGTGCAGAATTCAGCAGCCAGGTTGCTCAACAGGGCAAGATGGTTCGAGCATATCACACCAATCCTGGCCTGGCTGCACTAGATGCCAATTAGTTTCCAGACCCCATTCCAAATGCTGGTTTTGACCTATAAAGCTTGAAATGGCTCAGGACTGCAATTTCCCCATATGAACTGACCCAGATCCTGTGATCATAATCTAAGGCCCTTCTTTGGGTGCCCCTTCTATGGGAGGCCCAGAGAGTGGCAACATGAGAATGGGCCTTTTCTGCAGTGGCTTCCTGTTTGGGAGGCTCACCTGGAGCCATCATTATATATCTTTAGGTGCCAGGCAAGCTTTTCTTTATAACTAGGCCTTTGGTCTCTAACTATCAATGGCCTTTTAAACTACCCTGTGATCCACAGATGAAAGATGACATAGAAATTTAATTACAGTATTATTATTATTATTATTATTATTATTATTATTATTATTATTAAATAAACAACTATCCGACTTTTAGAAGACATCTGAAGGCAGCCCTGTTTAGGGAAGTTTTTAATGTCTGATGTTTTATTGTGCTTTTAATTCTGTTGGGAGCCAAGACTCGTGCATCAGACAAGAAGATGTTACAAACCGGTTTTTTTATCTTGTGAATTACCCTGAAAACTTTGGATGAAACGTGGCATCATCATCATCATCGTCATGGAGAAAGGAAAGCTGCTTTGAGCTTTTGCTTTGTTTTTACCATCAAGCAATATATAAATTTTATTAGAGAAATAAAAATCTTGCCACCAGTGTTACATGTATACCTTGTACTAGGTTGGAATAACAATAAGCTTCATAGATTCAGTAATGATATCTGAATGAAACTGTCTTTATTTTTTATGTAGAAAGATTAGTATAGCAAGGAGGATTTGACCAATTTAATCGTTTCTTGCCTATTAGCAGGGCTTCTGTTTACAGATTGTGAGCTTCAACACTACTAAAAGCTAATTCCACTTGATGCCTATTTGCTATCAAGTGAAGAAAACAGAAACCTTGCCTTCAAATCATGATAAATTAAAACTTTAAAGTTTTCAACTGATGCCCCAGATAGTTCTGTTTGCTTTAAGCATTATAAATTATGTTTTAATGAATATAGTTTCAAAAGCATGTTATTACTGTAACTCCTCTTGAGGAAACTGTATGTAGGAAAATGGGGTAAAACAACGAAGAAACGAGTAAAAAAGAAAGTGTGCATGCACACGAAAGCTCATACCAAGAACAAACTTAGTTGGTCTCTAAGGTGCTACTGTAAGGATTTTATTTTAATTTTTTATTTTGTTTTGAGCAAAAAAAAAAAGTTCAGCTCATTTGAGAACAGAGAGCTGTTGATCTCTTGTCAAAAATGCTGGTGGAAAGAACAATAATAGGGTTCCCTAAAAATGAAATGGCAGCTTTGTTAAGAGCAGTGTTTATGTAGCCGTGCATAGCATCAAAAATCAATCCAGTTCACTGGACATTTTAGTGGAGACTTTTGAAAAGTGCCATTAAAAAGCGGATAATCAATACATGCTTTAGGCTCTCTCTTGAGCCCAGTGTTGCAGGCAGACTAGAATAACAAAGGCATTTACACAAGGGAAGGTCAAGGTACACATGAAGCTATATGAACAAGGTGACAGCAAGGAATTTTATTTTTCTTATGATTATTTGATGATGGTAGGCTTAGTTTTACTATTGTACTTTAGAGCAGCCTTCACTAACTTGCTTCTCCCCAGATGTTGCTGGGCTTCAACTCCCATCAAGCCTCAGTCACTATGGGCAAAGGTCAGGGATAGGAGTTGTAATACAAAACATCTGGAGGGCACCAGCTTGGCAAAGGCTGCTTTGGGGTATTCAAAATGTCTCCCACATATTCCTAGGTCAGCATAATTCCACATGACAGTAGGGTGGGGTCTTAGGCCAAGAAAGAGGGGCTTCCCTAAAACTACCCAGCAGATGTCTAGCAGAAGCAAGATCCCAACCTCAGTTTTAGCCACTATACTAATTGTGATTCAAATGCATAAGCTTCAGATAACCTTGAACATCGCTAATCAAGATACCTGAAGCACGGAAATTGAAACTGACTGTCTCTTGTGGTATGACTCTGTAAATCTGCTCTTCAGCAATAAAAATACATCCTGCCTTCCACAGCAACAAAACGTGCTAGCAGGTGCACTAAACACAGTCATACAATTAAGTAAGGCTACAATAATTGTGTATATGCTTACCTGGGACCAATTTCTATGGGTACAATTTACCTAAGTACAATGGGACTGAACAAAGCTTACTTCTGGGTGGATATGCATTGGATTGAACTGTAAGCAGCTTGCAAGCTGTCTACGGTCAGGGGCACCCCAAACCCAGATGAAACAGGTCCTATACACCAGCAAGAACTTTCATTAAAACTCTCATGAGATGGGCTATGTCTCCACAAAGCTGATGCTCCTTAAATCCCTGGGCTGGAGACAGCAGTAACATTTTATTTTATTTTATTCATTTTTAAAAATTTAATATATTTCTATCCTGCCTCAACAAATATAATTTTATGTGTCTTTTTCAAACTATAAGACATCAGTAAACTAAATAATAAACCAAGAAACAATGACAATAAAAATAGCAGGATGCCAAAATAATCAAAGCCACTACAACGTAGAAAATTATTTGGTCTCAGAGCGTGCATGCTGGAGTAGGAGAATTCTTTTTTCAGAAGATGCCACTGAGAGGTGAACACTATAGAATAGGGCAGGGGGGGGGAAAGAGTAACTAGTTTGCAAGGAAATGAGCCCGGGGACCAGAAATAAGAAGGTACAGAGATATGCCCTGCTTTAATAGAGGTAAAGGTGAAGGACCCCTGCATAGTTCAGTCCAGTCAAAGGCGACTATGGTGTTGCGGCGCTCATCTCGTATCAGACCAAGGGAGCTGGCGTTTGTCTACAGACAGCTTTCCGGGTCACGTGGCCAGCAAGGCTAAACCGCTTCTGGCACAACAGGACACTGTGACGGAAGCCAGAGCACACGGAAATTTCCGTTTACCTTCCTGCCACAGCGGTACCTATTTATTTACTAGAGCTGGGACAGATCAACTTTGAACTGCCGACCTTCTGATCGCAAGCCCAAGAGCCTCAGTGGTTTAGACCACAGCGCCACCCACTCCCGCTTTAATAGAAGGACAAATTGCAAGGTAAAGTAATCCACTCAGTGGCAACTTTCTTGAGTTCTACAAAACTAAAGGGGGGGGGGGAACAGGAGGCATCTAGCAAAACTAGATGATCAGGCAAACTGAAGCAGATGGAACTCACCAGGTATACCTGTTTGGTAGCATATTTAGACAAAAGGATATGAATTATGGACATATACTGATATGCAATAACTTAACTCGAAGTTTATAAAAAGGTAATGAGAAAGTGGTTACGAGAAAGCAATGTAAGCAGCTCTTTGAAACATGCCTGTTCAATGCACAGAGGCAAAGAAGAAAGGGAGGTTGTACAATTTTCAGAAGGGAAGGATAGAAACAGCAAAGAAAAACACTACAATTATATTTCATTCTGTGTTTCATTTTCATCTAATAGAAAAGGGAGAGGTGGATGGATGTATCTGTGCACAAAGGAAGAGTAAAACAAATTAAAATGCCGTTTAGGAATAGAAATAACAGTTGAGCCCCACCTCACCCTGTTGCATAATACATAAGCCAAAGGAAAACATGATGTTACTATTCTTCTACAGCACAGCAGGGTCACTGTATAACAATAATAGAATTATCATTGTCATGTAGCACATAGTCATCCTGTACAATTCAGGTAAGATATCTGAGACACAAATGTTTCGTTATAAAAAAGATTACACGTTATGTAAATTGGAATAATAATTTCAGTAGCTTTAACCAGGTTTAAAAATAAGCTTAAGTTTATTGTGAGGAAGGATCGGGTAAGAATGCAACATTGTTTGCATCTTGGTATATTTTAAGGAGATACTCTTGGGCCCAGAATACTAACAGGCGACAATTGCACTCCAGCTACAGTTGCACTACCGGGTAAGTGCTTAAGATGCAGCGACAAAAAAGTTTGTGGCTTCCATTAATTTCTTCCAAAGTCTGTTCCCCAATATTTAATATGTGGGAACTAGCTATTGTGAATTTATTGTGCCGTAGGGTATTCTGCACATGCTTAGCGGCATTCTGGCAACCTATCGAGGAGTCCGGAGGTGGACAATACTTGCTAAAATGCAAATGGAAGATTGGCTCTCTGGCACTGCAAACAGGTTCTGGGGTGAAAACTAGTTTTAGTTACAAAACCTGTTTTTGGTTACACACTATACAGGGGTTGTCAACCTTTCTGGACACGTGGGCCCATTCACAAACCAGGGAAACTGCCATAGGCATTATACACTCACACTACAACCAGCCACACACTGCAACCTATTCTGTTGGCTACATTAAAAAACTTATTTCAAGCCTAATTTCAGGGGGGAGATGTGACCCCCATGGATACCAAGGACGGCCTCTGTGGGGCCATGCAAACCCACAGGTGTTGTACTGGTAACTCCTGCATTATGACAGCATTGCAGAAAGAGGTTTAAGAGACATGCAAAATGTGTTAGTTTAACACTGCATTTTTTTACACCTCAAGGTTTTTAAAAAATGCAAAGTGACATTAAGCTCCTATCGGTATGGCTATTCAATAACTTTATTTTAAAAACTGCAATTGCAGAAGTGATCACTGGTTCTCTTCATAAATTGACACCCCAATAACTCAGTATGAACTGCAGACTTTAGTGGTAAAACATTTAGTATTATAAAGGCCATTAACAAAAACTATTAGCTCTGTTCTCAAAAGAATCTGAATAGTTGCTTCCAAGACTTTTAACAATCTGAAGGGTTTCAACAAATAGGATTTATTAAAGGAAGTCAGCTACCCCCCCCACCCCCCAGTGTTATTTGACATAGGTAGGAAAGATTTTAAAGCAAAGAAAATTATAAAAAAATGCACAGAAGAGAGAAAAAAGAATGTTGGGTTCGGTGAGCAAGGCAGCATAGACATACAATTGTCAGCATCATTTCAACATGCAAAATTAAGGTATACATGCACTATTCGCTCATACATAGAAGGGTATGTCACAAAGAAGGTGGCAAGTTTTTGCTGATCTATGAGACAATAACAAGATTTCATGTTCAGCAGCCCCCCTACAGCACAGAACTTCAAGGTCACTGAGCTGGAGTAAATTCAGGGAAGGGCTTCACACATAATTCAATAGCTAGAAATTTTCATTTGAGAAGGTTGCTTTCTGCTTTGTAAAACTAAGCATTGCCATGAATCTGAAAAGCATGAAATCAAAGCAAGAGGAAGATGCTAAGCTGAAACAAATGAGTAGCTCTGGCCTAACAAAAGAAAATTGAGGCTTCGTGTCAGGAAATATTTTCCAATGTTATGGTCCGTTAGATTGTGGCAGTTCATATCAAAAGAAACAGAGAAAACTGCTTATTATCTGAATATTTTGTGGTGAATTTACAGTAGAGAACAAAATTATAGGAACAAGAAAGTAAATAACATGTCTTTGGTTCTTCTGACTTCTTGCGTACATGGCAGCACAGCATATCTGAAGACATACTGCAAAATACAAACTGACCAACAGGGATTTTTATTCCGATGCTACTCATGATGGCACAAGACCAAAAGGTGGGGAGTGCTCAAAGTTCACAACCAACCACCAGTGGAATTCCTTTACCCAGCCTTTGCCAATCTGGTGGCAAATGGAGACAGAATTTGGCGAAGTCAGCAGGAAACTACTAGCATCCTTTTCTATCAACATCCAGTACATCTCTGGAAAGTGTTAAATTCTGTGCCATTTTTTCCCTGTGGGAAGGAGTTCCATAGCTCAGCTTCCCTTGTGCTATTTCCTGGGGTATTGTGTATTAACAGCATCATTCGTGTAGAATTTGCTGATCTAAAAGATCCAAGTAGAAAATGCTTTTCATTTTACACTTTCCCCTTTCCAGTCCCACATGCCTCTTAAAGTATCTTGATCCATCTCCTGTTGTTTCTTACCCTATTCTTCTTTCAAAATTAACTCTACACCCCCCCCCCAAAAAAAACTCAACACCCTGTCAGTTTTTCATGCTACTTCCTTGGCCTTTCTATATTCACTTTGTCCTCCTTAAAGAGCTTTTCTCACTTACCCCTTCCTTTCTACTCATTGTTATATTTTTGAAATATCAGCCTTTAATCTCTTTTTAAAATTTCCTTCCACACCTCCTCTGGCCTTTTTTCCTTCCTTGCTGCACTCCTGGACTTTTCTGTCTCCTGGCATAAAGGAGATGCTGGTGTTGGCATTAGTGCAACCCAAAGGTTATGGCATGGCCATGGGGGCACAACTGACAAGTCATGAGGCAATGGGCAGGCTCTGGCACTGAGGCTTTAAAGAAAATGATTGGACAAACTCCTGGACCAGAAAGCTATCAATGGCTACTAGCCATGAGAGCTGGGCTCTGCCTCCTTCCATGGTCAGAGGAAGTATGCTTCTGAATGAGAGATGCTAGAAACACAGGAGGGGAGAGTGCTCTTCTGCTCAGGTGGGCACCTGGCTGGTCACAGTGAGAGCAGGATGCTGACTTAGATGGGCCACTGGCATGATCCAGCAGGCCTTTATGTTGTTATGAGGTCTGGATCTGACTCTCGAGTCATCCCCTGTAAGCGTAAACTGCCAAGTATACCGGTAAGCTGATCAGTGGATACTCATCATGCAGTAAGTTGATTAAAAAAATTAGTAACCTCAAATATTTAATTGGAAGGGCAAAGTTGAATTTTAACTGTCAGCCTGTAAATATGGGCAGTTCCAAACACTCAACAGCCAGAGAGCTCTTTGAACAGTTCCTTCCAAAAAGAACAAGGGAAAAAAACATTTCACTTCCAGTACGTTATGTAACTGTAAATCAAAATTCCAAGCGCTGGACAAAGGCCTATTAACAGTTGTACAGTTGAGTCGCCTTCTCTGTATGGATGCCACTGTTTGGCTCCTACATGGACAACTGCAGAAAATGTACTGGATGTGAATGTTCTCTATTCAGAAGTGAATTTTTAAAATAGCCTGGTTGCATTTTTTAAAAGACACACACACAGGCGCACCCTGAATGCAACATATCTCTAACGCCTTTATTTTGAAACCGCCAATCTGTTTCTGAACATTATGTCATGCTTTACCCAGGAAGTGAGGGCAAGAAGAGGTTGAACTTCAGCTTGTTACATTTTTATCCCATCCCACCCAGGGGCAAATTACTGCAGGTTAATTTCATTTTATCCTTACAACCGCTCTCTAAGAAAACTTGGGCAGGGACACAGAAAGTCACCAAAGACTCCTTTATAAACCTCAGACCTTAGCTGCTACAATGTGAACCCAGATCTTGCTAGTTCACAAGCCAAACCAAGTCCATTACACATCTCTGCCTGGAAAATCCAGTGTTCTCCACCACATTTTGAACTGAGAGAATGTAAATAGATATGAAAGTCTGAATACGCTTTAGTTACATGTGGGTAGCCGTGTTGGTCTGCCATAGTCAAAACAAAATCAAAAATTCTTTCCAGTAGCACCTTAGAGACCAACTGAGTTTGTTCTTGGTATGAGCTTTCGTGTGCATGCACACTTCTTCAGATACACTGAAACAGAAGTGTGCATGCACACGAAAGCTCATACCAAGAACAAACTCAGTTGGTCTCTAAGGTGCTACTGGAAAGAATTTTTGATTTTGTTTTGAATACGCTTTGCATGCAAGCCCTCCTCCTCCTTTAGGATAACTTTACTGTAACAGGGCTCTACTCCATGGAGCCAATATTTTAAAAGTTGAGCCAATGCTATACCAAATACTTGAGTAAAGAGTTAAAAATCATTTGCCTGTCCCCATGTCTCTGTTGCCTAGAACTGCAAACTTGCAAAAATATGAAACCCAATTGCAACAACAACTGAAACACCTATGAAAGCTTCTTATTTTTTGGCAGTCTTCTTCTGCTATAAGACCTAGAAGACTGGCACTGGACTTCCTTGCAACGTGAATGTCAGAAATCCCCCCTCCTTTTTTTTTTTACATCAAAGCTCTTCAAACCATAGGAAAATATGTTTTCCTTTTGGCACAAGCTGAATTTGTAGAGTAGTATGATAGTTGTGGGTGACCCTGCTTGACAAATAGAAACGTTACCATAGAACACACAAGAGCACATGCGCCTATCTTTCATACAATGCTTAATTTTACAGATAATCATTGGAATAGCAGCAAGCAAACCATCCCATCAAACCAGAAGGGCCAAGTTTTTGCAGGCAACTCTATGTGAATGGAAATCAAGTCATTTGAATGGGCCCTCAAGTGTCAAACATTGTTTTGCAATATAGCCAACTGTATTTTATAATAAATATTTGGAAATACATGCTAAAACAAATTTTTCTGGGTGAAGAGATTAGGAAATGCAGCTGATTCCATGCCTCAATAAATTATTGTTGTGTTAACTGTACAATATTGATCCCAGAATATACAAATGATTATGGTAGGGTTGCTCAAAGATTAAACAGGAGGAGGAGGAGGGTCCATTACTCCAGTGTGAACTCTCTCTCTCTCTCTTCACTCTGACAATGAATATAGCATGGATCACCTAAATGCTGACATAGCAGTGTTTAATCTGTTTGGGATAGATCTGTCATTCATTTAATACTTAAAAAAAAAGGAAAAGGGAAATGCTCAACATACAGTTTATGCCTGGTTTGGAATGATTATATAACTAAAGCTCATTAAACGCTGATCCACTTCAATGAAAGCAAAACTCAAAATAGTCTCCTCCTAAAAACAATCCACGATGGCTTTGTATAATAGTTTAAATGTGCCTAATGTTAAGAGCATAAATAGAACTGAAACCATTGTCAGCTGAAAATTTCTATTCTCAGTAATTGGAATGGAGACAGGAGGGAGAGGAAAAAGAGGTTGGGAAAGTAAGATAGGCTGGGGGATTAAGTGAACACAAGGACCCTTCGCCTATTTCTTACAGACCAGTAAGTGGATCATAAAACTACTGCCCAGAATATTGTGGCTGAATACATTTTCTTTTTTTATTAAAAAGCATAGCACCTTTTGGTGTACATTTTAAAAAGCACGTCAGCTTTAACTTGATTTGTGCAGTAACTGAGTGTCCTTTTCTAGTAATAGTAATTATTATTATTATTATCATTATTATTATTATTATTATTAATCTTCTACAGAAATTTTACAGCAGCTGTGCCACAATTTTGATTAATCCATTATTGTTTACAAATTATGGGAAGAAATTCCCAGTTATTGGGATTAATTATTACAAACCCAAGTAATTTATAACCAAATATTAGGGTTCAATGTGCAAACTGAAGGCCTGAAATGATATGTTCCTCTGCCTTTGAAATCCACATTCCCTCCCTAGTGCCATTGTGAAAGTCAGGCCCTTTTGCCCAGTTGGGCAAATGAAGGATCTTATTTCTTATTGAGTCTGAGTTTTCACACAGATACTAGCCATGAGATGCACCCAAAATGCAAATATATTTTGGAATTGAAGGGTTACATTTTGCAAACCTCATTTTTAAAGTTTATGGCATCTATGAGAGTGGCCAGCAAAAATCAGAATATCCTTATTTATTTGATTTGCGTACTACTCATCCAACCAACCTCTTCAGGCAGTTTACACAGAATAAAATTCAAAATACACTTCATAATAAAACCACTAAAGCCAAAATAAAATAAATCACATCAGAAACACCAACTAAAAGCAGTGTACCAGAGTAAAAACAAATAAAATAATTAAAACCAGCATAAAACTCAATAAGGGGGGATAGGAGCAAAAGCCTGAAGAACCCAATGGATTGTAATGGAAAGGTCTGAGGGAACAGATGGGTTGTTGCATCTAAAATACCATAGTGCAGGTACCAGGTAAGCCTGCCTGAGAAAAGCATTTCATAAGCAGGAAGCAACCCCAAAAAATGTCCTCTCCATAGACACCACCCATATCACTTCATTAGGTGGGGTGACCTGGAGAAGACCCTCTGATGAAGATCTCAAAGTATGGGAAGGTATGTATGGGTCTCATGATCTTCCTTTTCGCATCACCTTATGGTAAAAAAACAGACATCTTCCTAAAGTTCAGCAAAAAGAGTGCAACCAGGGCCAACTACACGTTTTTTATTTGGGAAAGAGTTTCACTATCTACTATACAGTCAACACAGTGGTATCAGAAGTATTTCAGTATAACAGAGATCCATCCACATGTAACCTTATCATATAGTTTAAGACATTTATGACTTTGGGTCAAGGATAAAAAAGGCAGGGATAAGTTTTAGGTCTATCAGGAGATAAATATTAATCAGATAACTTGTGACAATATGTCTGCCTTTTGGCTGCCTACTGAATTCTTAACCCCAAATTGATAAGGAATGCTGTTCATTCATAGGCCATTTTAGTCATCCTGACCTTCAGCTGGGACCCCTCCCCTTCCAATGAAAGGAGTACTTACCGGCACTTTGAATGGAGATGTATTTGATGGGTCCATGGGGTTTGTTTTGTCTGATGTGCTTGTCCCTGAGATGCTCCGTCTGCGAGGAGACCTCTCTGCTGGGACCTCTGGAGAGGGGAAGGGGAAAAGTTGAGAAAAATGAAAGGCCACTTCCCACAGACAGACACATTTCTCAGTATTTACAGCTTATGGAAACTTTACTTTCATTTGCAAAGCGAACATCGCAAGCAATTCAAAAGACTCTGCTCTGTTCAGTACTTACAGGTGAAACTCAAAAAATTAGAATATAATGGAAAAGTTCATTTATGTAAGCAATTGTTTTCATTAGCTACTGGAGTTTAATATATCAGATAGACTCATGACATGCCAAGAGAGATATATCAAGCCTTTATTTGTTATAATTGTAATGATTTTGGCGTTCAGCTGATGAAAACCCCGAAGTTGAGATTGTTAATTTGGGGGTTCTCATCAGCTGTACACCATAATCATCACAATTGTAACAAATAAAGGCTTGACATATCTCGCTTTGCATGTCATGAGTCTATCTCATATATTAGTTTAACCTTTTAAGTTGAATTACTGAAAGAAATGAACCTTTCCATGATATTCTAATTTTTTGAGTTTCACCTGTACTTGGCAAAGTTACAGCACACATATTATCTGCAACTGTAAAGTACTCAGGCATGAAGAGAGTTAATTCTGCCAAGCACAATATGTGAAAGGAGATGCTCCTGATATAAACTGCACTGAACAAAATTTGTTAAAGATTGAGGTTCGATATCATACGGATGGTCATAATTCATAGTTCAGACAGTAACACAGCCCTAACCTATGCATGTTTACCCATAAGTAAGTCTGAGTTAAATAGTACTTACACTAAAGTATGCATGAATAAGACCTAAGGCCACCAAAAGATTCACATACTTGATGGTGCATAATATGAAAAACTGCTGCAGATAGGAAAAAATAGGTCACTTTCTCCTTGTTCTGACAGCATGACCTAAGCTATGACTTTGTGATCACAACATCTGCCTAAACAAAGACGACAGGATCAATATGTACATTTTTCACAGAGAAAACTATAGATAGATACCTTTATCACAACTGCTGCCCATTTCCAGTTCACAAACCTAAGCTTAAAGGAATGCAGCTTAACTGAAAGACACTCAGCACAGAATAGAGAAAACCACATCCTAAGGAAAAGTCCATTGTTATCTTCGGGATTGAAAAGGAAGGGAGTAAACTACGACTCCGAAGGCTGGCATTTTTTATTCCCGCTGTTCTCCTTTCGGGAGACAGATGCAGCTTAAAGTTCCATTTCTGGCCTCCTGGCCCTTGGGATCCGTGCTACTTCCACTTAAGAGAAAGCCGGTTTTTCCCACTCTTCCCCCTCCCCTCTCTACAGCTTGCAGAGAGCAAGGAGGAAATGCACGAGAAGACTGCAGCTATTCAATCAATCCTTCTGAACGCACATCCTCCTCATCAGTTACTTTCAAGCTATTAACAGACACTCAGCAGCCAGCTCTCCTCAGTTTCAGAATATTTCCCTATCCATCCTGGAGTCAAAGGAGAGGCGCGACCAGCTGAGTTCCAGAAAAGGAGGTTTTTTTCACCAAAAAATAACCACGACAAGATTCCCACCAACAAATCCTTCTGTGATGCTTTTGCATAACTGAGTCTGATTTTACCAGGTCTACGGCATGGTGCATCCATGAAGACTTAAAGGGGGGGAAAACTGACATGATGAGAGATGGCAGAAGAAAACTGGATCCCGACAAACTGTGAAGAGCTTCACACCAGAGGATATAGCTCTTCTTGTTTAAATGTGAATGACAATGTTAACTCTGTATCCAGAAACTTGCAAAAAATGGGTAAAATGCAGCATTTGGGAGATATTCCAAAGTCAACCATGTCATAGGTTTAAAACTGAAGAGGTAGATTTCTCCATGCAGGAGGGAAAATTGTAGTCTGCAACAGAGATCTTTCACTTGTAACTGTCCTTCAGCATAAACTGGTGATAAAAACAGGGTAGTATCTCTCTCCACAACTCATGGACTGTCTGCTCCTTCTTTCAGGATTACTATGTTTTTAAGTCTCTCAAAATGCTTTGCAGAGATTGCTGGTTTTATTCCATAAAGATGCCTTCTTTCCACAAAAGGTAAAAAAAAGAAGCCAATATCTTTGCAGGCAGTACGCTGGATAAGATCACAAATGTCATTTGTTCTTCGGAAAAACAAATACAAAAAGGCAAAAAATAAAGAAAGATAGAGCATATTTGGAAAAGAAGAAACTAAAATATGTGCTTTTACTCCAGTGCCGGCACAGTCAAGCATTGCAGTGAGGCTTGGCTAGTCCTGCTATATGCTCACTCAGGAAAATTGCTCCTCCTTATCAAAGCATCTGTAGTATTTTAACACAGTCTGTTGGATTTTGCAGAGTCATACATGAAGAAGCATTAAGTCTGGATCCGCCTGTTAACAAGACTGCTGCATTGTGTGTGTGTGTGTGTGTGTGTGTGTGTGTGTGTGTGTGTGTCTTGTTTTAAAGGAGGGAAGAGGAAAATCCACACTTGTCCACGCAACTTCCACCTTCCAGAAATAAGTGACCTAGAGACCAGCCAGTCTGCAAGCTCCTATTTCAGAAAGGCCAGAAACTTTATTAAAGAGAGTAAGAAGATAAATCCAGATAGAGATGAGATAAACTTCAACTTTGCAATTGATGGACCAGGCATAGCAAAATAAGAAGGCTGCTGTTAGCCATCACAGGTACTTCTATCTGCGCATCAACTTGCTGAAAATACTGCAGCTGCTGTTTCCGTGCCCTTAAAATGGCTTTTCTGCTGAGTTGGCTGGAAAACCTATACTATTGCCACCAGGCCAAAATTAGATTGTTGCCCTCCTCTCCCGTTGCATGTAACATAGTGCTTTTGCAATATTTTCACCTGCTGTGAAAATCAATGCACCTCTTCATCTTAAAATTAATTAAATTACCACAATTCACTGCATGACTCAGTCACTAGGGCACAGATCATACTGTCTCTGAGAATCAACAGGAGCCTAAAACCTTTAGTCCATTCTCCCTATACAGCTCAAACGTGAATGGGATCCTTCATCGCCAGTACACAAAGATGTGTGTGCAAATGCATGCACACAAACACACACTCATATTGTAGAAATCTATTACGTGGCAAATCTTAGTATTTGCAAATGTTTTGATTAGCTGTTAAATAACATTTGTAAATTGAAACAGGCTCAAGTAATTATTCATGAAATGGCAAAAGCCTTTGGAGACAAATTACAGAGCAGCCCTTTCTTTTTAGCATACCGTATATATTAAGGCAAAAAACCCTCAGAATTTATACAGAGCTTTTTGAGTATTCATGGCACTTCATATGTCTTCTCAGTAATTCTTACAATATCCCTGCAAGGTAGGTCAGTTTTGCTATCCCCATGTTGCAGGTGGGGATGAAGTAAAGGCTCAGAGCTTGCCTAAAAGTACCTGGGGAGTTCATGGCTGGGAGAAGACTTGAACCAGTGACACACTCATTCAATAATTCTTCAAGAACAAGTCAGGAGGAAAGAGGCTTTCTTCAAATCAAAGTGTTACAACCTTACAGTTAATGAGTTTCCGGAAAGGCAGTGATAAAACATGAAAATCACATTTAGCCATTGGAGTATAGCCCTTAGAGCATAAAGTGATGCACTACAAGTCTTCATCAATCAAACATCCAGCTAACAGGCCTGTGGATTTCCTGTAAACTGGTGGTCTGGTTTAGGAACCTTTCGTCCTTTTGCTTGACTTTAATGGCATCGCAGGACAGAGCTGCCCAGACAGCGTAAATACCTTGCTCTGATATAACACACACCCACACCCATTATTCAGGCCCATTCTTTGGTTTCCAACCTGAATTCAGGAGCTCCCTTATCAGCTAAAATGCCAAATCAAAATTAAAGGAGACAGAAGATATTAGAGAGAGGGAGAGAGAGCACACAATCACTTATGTCCACTCCCAGTGTGGTGTACTGGTTAAGAGCGGTGGACTTGTAATCTGGTGAACTGGGTTCGATTCCCTGCTCCTCCACTGGGTGACCTTGCTGGGAGACCTTGGGTTAGTCACACTTCTCTGAAGTCTCTCAGTCCCACTCACCTCACAGAGTGTTTGTTGTGGGGGAGGAAGGGAAAGGAGATAGTGAGCCGCTTTGAGACTCCTTCGGGTAATGATAAAGCGGGATATCAAATCCAAACTCCTCTTCTTCTTCCCAAATATAGTTACTTTTGGGGCAGTTTTACATCTGTACTGGACATAATACAGTACTTTTTATTTAAACAGGAGAGGAAAGGGGCTTTCACTTCCCAGAGTCATTTTGAATCAGAATTGTAGAATTGGAATTGTAGAGTTGTAGACGATCCCTGAGGATCATCTAGTCCACCTCCTTACAATGCAGGAATATGCAGCTGTCCCATATGGGGATCAAACCTGCAACCTTGATGTTATCAGCACCACACTCTAACCAACTGACATGCTTTCTTTTACTTGGGAATACAGGGTGCTAGGAGGAAGATGAAAGGTCCCAGGTAGGTATGAGAAACCTGTGGCCCTTCAGTTGTTGCTTGACTACAGCTCCAAGATTCCTGACCAGGGCTAATGGGAGTCAGAGTCCAACAACATCTCTGCCAAATGTTCTCTGTCCTTAGTCTAAGGCCTACAGAAAGGAGGTCAGGGAATACCAAACAGTGTTCAAAGGATTGCCGCAGCAGGAGGAAGAAATGGGTTGAGAAATCTGATACAGGAGCAACTGAAGTAAAACCTGAGGCGGGTGAACAAGAACTGCCCAGTTGTAATCCAATCGAAAACCAAGGATCTTCATAGCTTTACACTAGAGGAAGCAACCTGGAGACACCAGCCGTGGATGGCTTGTTGGTATGGTGTTGGAATGGGCAAATGCCTTTGTCGGGGCCTGCAAACTTTAGGAGCAAGCAGGATGGCTCAGAAGTTCTAACATTTGGCACAGAGGCAAGCAAGAAGGAACCTTTCAATCTTCCCTTGAGTACAGTGGTACCCCGGGTTATGTACTTAATCCATTCCGGGTTACAGTACATAACCCAAAAAGGATGTAACCCGAACAATTCGTTCTGCACATGCGGAGACAGAAAAAACCAAAAAAAGTGAAAAACGCTCTGTGTATATGCAAATCGTGTGCGCGGCGGGTTGTGCTTCCGGGTTAGCGGAGTTCGTAACCCGAAATGTACGCAACCTGGAGCGTACGAAACCTGAGGTACGACTGTATACAAATACTTCAGGCCAGATCTAGACACATCAAAAAAGTGTTTGGCTTGCAGGGCGAAACCCACTGAAGTCAGGTCAGCCTAATCTAATTTTAGGACTGCTGAAGAGGATTTTAAAAATGTAGAAACATCCATGTGTGCTATCATGAGCTCCTTGTAGGATAGGATAAACAAGTAAAAAAAAATGGATAGGATAAACAAGTAAAAAAAAAAAGGTTAACTTCTATAGAAATATGACATGAAAACAACTGCCAAATACAATTTTTCAAGAGACCAGAATTTTGGAAGTTCAACCAACAATTATGGCACATCAAACTTGCTGACCTACAGAAATGTTTCATTTGTGCTCCAAACCAATATCATGCAATTGTAATACGTATGGCCTAGAACTGGGTAAACAATTGGGGATGCTGAGACGTCTGTATGGCCCATGAGCATTTGCTCCTGTTAATCTCTTTTAAACAAATTTCAACGTTTTGGTAAAAAAAACATGAGAAAGATAGCAAACTACCCGAGAGTTCAGGATTTAGCATATAAATGAAACGATCCCAGCATTTATTGTATTGTTACAGCTCTTAACTTTTTTATAGAGTGATGGGACTGCTCCTGGTAACACATTCTTGGACCATATAAATATACTCCAAATGACTTTATAGGTGCATTTAACATGAACAAGCGGTATGTATTTCTGCAAGCAACCCCACTGTCACTGCAAGCAACACTATGAACAACTTCTATTAAACATTGTCACATGCATAAATTGCTTGGTTTCTTGAAAGTTCAACTCAAAACTAATAAAACTCAAAAGCCATGTTCTACATATACCAAGGAGCCAAAATGTAAAATAACAGAAGGAAGTTTTGATGACTTTGGGTTAGACAAAGGCATAGACTCTCCCATAGTCATGACAGTTCAATGGAAGGTAGCAGCCAGCACCCCTCTGTGTCCTGAGGAGGAAAATAGCAGGAAAAGGCCATCCCTATGCCCTCCTGGTGAGGACCCAGAAACATCTGGCTGAACACTGTGAAAAGGAGCTACACAGTTGGACAACACTTCCTAGGTTCTACAGCACAAAATGTAAAGTGAACAACTGTCTGCTTTATATTAACTTCTCGCTAAGTAGCTTAATTTTTTTAAATGTTGTTTCAATGCTTAGGGTGAAAGGCAGGAAACAAACAACCAAAACATCAAAGGTCATGAACCATTTTTTCTGCTACTGTACTTTACTGATTTATTTTGCAACTGAGCTGAATTTCAGAATTAAGTCATACTGGAGAAGTAGAAAGGTTGGCATTCTAATGGGATCTCCAGGATTTTCACTATATACTATAGAAACCATTGAATGTACATGGTGCTTTGCAAAGAAAAGTTTAGAGAGAAAACTCTGATAGGTACCTTGTGTGATACATTGCTAAAAATAGATCCTGTTAGGTTAGTGAGTTCTAGTTAGTCAGATTCCAGTAGGCCAAGTGATCTATAAACTTGCAGATTAAACAGAACAATCAAATATTTTTAGAAAGTGTATTTGTATAAGCAATTACTATGATACACACAGCTTTTATCTATTTAATAAAGATCTTTTAAGTTGCGGCAAACTTTAGAACTCGTGCCTCATTACAGTGTGCAACTAAATGCATTCCTCTGATAATTCCAGGATGAAAAACCAAACCCACCTAAGAAGTGTATGTCAATTAAATGTCTGAAAGAAGAAGCATTCCAAGCCTACCGTACCAAGAAATGACAGGAGGCTTCGCTCATCTTCTGTGCTGCTATCCAGCCACTCGGCCGCATCTCCAGGAGAAAGGAAACTCATTCTCCAGCCAGAAAACTTCTCCATACAGAAGACAATGGCCAAACGAATCAAGGGAGGGAGGGTGGGAAATTGCAGGTGATCCTGGGAGTCCAGTACTTAAGTTTTTGACTGGACTGAACAAAATGGAATGGAAAAAAGGATGGCTGGCTTGGCCCTGCTCCCAACTCCCTAGCTGACAGACCTTTCTGATGAAGGAGGCATGGGGAGGAGCAGGAAAGAAAATTGGGTGCCAGTTTCTCACCTCAAGCAGGAAGAACAAAAACAATGTGATGGCGAAGTGGCCTATAGATTGAGATGAGAAAATAGCATTTGAGAAGATAAAAGGGAAAAACAAAAGAAACTGGTCCCAATGCAGGAAAGATCAACAAGCCACCCAGCATAATAAAGTCTAATATATGACTGTCTTCCTTTGGGGTAAGGGTGAGTAAGATAAAAAAAATTCAGTATCTTTGTTTTTCCAAAGAAAGCTTAAAAACCCTGTTAACAACCAGAGAGAGCTGCATCGCCACCAGTCCCCTTTCCTGCCCCAGCTATTATTACAATAGCATCCAAGCCTCTCTTACAACGCATTTGCTCATGCAATGGCAGGTTGATCAATCTGTGAATAGGAAGAGCCCCTCCCCTCCTCCCTCCCTCCCTCCTTCCCGCATGGCGGCTGCATTGATCAACAATAATGGAATCTGTTTCTAACTGCCAACAGCAGCATTAAGGATATTAGAACAGCTCCTCTTCATCAGAATGAGAAGCAGCCAACGTGAGCCCAGCTCAATTTCGCCCTCCTCAGTTAATGGGACTCTCCCCCACCCTTGCGGGAGAACAAAGGAGAGGGGTCAGGAGAAAGGAGTCCTGTTAGGAGGAATCAAAAGAGCCATAGCTACAGAAAGAGAGTTCGTTTAATTGACAAAAGAAGAGAGCATCACAAGACTGCCCTATCTAGTGAGCGTGTGCTGGTCCTGCAGCTGTGCAACGGGTGCTTGCTAGGTCCCCTTGCGACATGGAATGGGGGGGGTGGATTTAGAAGATTATTTTTTATCTGACCTAAAGGGTCACTTCACAGGTTTGTACAAATGCAAGCAAGGACGAGCCCTGACAAATGAGGGGCCTCACAAATCAAAAACGTCTTTGTCCTCAGGGACCAGGCTGACGCTCTGAGAAAAAACAAACGGCTTTCTTTAAAGGAACAGCACACCCTTTTACTCTTTTTAAGCAAATCAGCATCAAATGCAAAACAAACCTATTTTGCTAAATGATATGCCACCAGCAGCCCAATTACAGATTGCTTCTTGTCCTTATTTTGCTGCTGAACGTTTAGTGGCAAGGAATTAAGGAAACGACAAGCAAAGCAAAGAAATTACATCCAAGCTAGCGAAGCTCAAGTGGTGGTGGCATCAATGCCCAGCAGGGGGGGGAATTCCAATTGCTTCAGTATCCTGTAGTAACCCATACCCTTTGCATGCAAGGCATTTTTTCCCCATAAAGCACCATTCCAGCAGATAACATGCAAAGTTCACAGTTAATGAGGGGATGAGAGAAAGCAGAGTGTTGAATTAAGAAGAAATGCCAATGCAGAACTGAAGTTCAGTTAGTGACCCTCTTCTGACAGTGCATGATATTAATAATAATAATAATAATAATAATAATAATTATTATTATTATTATTATTATTATTATTATTATTATTATTATTATTTCTTGATTTTATATACCACCCTATACCTGCAGGTATAGAAGTAATCAGTAATATTTTCCTACCATAAGTTCCCCAAAAACCCAGAACAGGGCTATCCTAATATGCTTCTCCCTATCCTAATATGCAGAGACAGACTTTCTTCAAACTTGTCTCAGTTTCAGTCAGGAAGTAATTTAAAAAACTTGGTGTAATTGGAGCATATGGTAACTTAAAAACTCTAAGGATCAAGATAAAAAGCTAATGGGCCAGCAGAGGCACCAAGTTGGGGGGGGGGCGTTGCACGTGCATGATGTCATACACATGACACCCCCCCTCCCAAAAAAGGCCAGGCTGACTTGGCCCACCACCACTCACCCCCCCACCCTCGCCGCCTTACCTTTGGTAACTGGACATTGCTGGGTGGAGGTCCTGTGGAACGAAGGGGAGTTGCAGGGCAGGTTCTGAGTGTTTGTACCAGATCTGAACAATATAGAGACCTCTTATTTGCCTGCTGGCCACAGTAGTCAATCTTGCATTGCTCTATTTCTTTCTCTGCCCAAGGAGGGTTACTTGCCAGTTCATGTATAGTTCTAAGTATCTAATTGACTAGATCCCAACTGAGTGTTGGGATAAACAGATGCAATGCAGGAGCAAAGGCACCTGTTGGGTCCTTAAGAGAACCAGATAATTGGTCCATAGGGCAAATTAGCATATGCAAATCACAATTTTCATATATGCAAACTAGGGCAACTTTCAGAGAGTTAAAAACAAACTACTTCAACTCTTGCTGCCAGGGCTTCTGAAATCAAACATTTCTGTCTGTATCCCCAAACCACTCAAAGATAGCCTCAAAGTAGACTCTTATTGCCCAATCTCACTGATAAATCAAGACTACAAGATATTTAAGCTAACTGCTTAAAAAAACTACGCAAACTAATACCCCAGACCAGGCTGGCTTTGTCCGTGGTTGCAACATAACAGACCCCACAGACTACTGAATCTGATCAATCATAGCAAAATAGCCCAAAAACCACTGATGATCATGTCCGTAAGATACCCTTAAAGCCTTTGAATGGAAATTCCTACTAGCTGTATTACCCAGCATGACCTTTGGTCCCAACTTCCTACAAACCCTCAAACAAATCTAATCCCAAACCTCAACTAAATGCAGAATTAACAATACGGACTCCAACACTATAGCAATCCAAAGAGGAACAAAGAGGGATGCCTGCTGCCTCCCTTCCTATTCACCCTGGCCCTATGGCCCTACAACCTCTAGCAATCTGACTCCAGGCAGCCCCTAATATCAAGGGAGTGGAAATAAAAGGTAAAACATATAAACTAGAGCTCTTTGCAGACCTAATGGTCACGACACCATACCCTATTAATACAGCAATCACGTAGCCAAATAACTCAACACTTTTGCAATAGTTTCAGGCCAACAAGTGAAGTTTGCTAAATCTGAGGAATGTGTTTCAACACTCTCTCATATCCAAAAATATATAAAACAAAGATAAAACTCTGTTGTACCAAATTCAGATACCCAGGGGTTCAAATATCCAGAAACCTCAACAAATTATACCTCCAAAATTAAAAATCCCCGTGGCAACAAATTAACAAAGACCTGAGGTGATGGAACAATACTAACTTCACTCTCTCAGATAAAATAGCCACAATCAAAATGATCACCCTTCCAAAATTAACCTACCCATTCTCAACCCTTTCATTCTGGCTTCCACCAAGCCAACTTTGTAAGTGGCCAATACAACCACCCATTTTCTCGTACAAGACGTAAAGAATAAGTCTCAACTACTTGCTCCTCTCCACCTCAGATTGAGGATGGGGAATTCACAATATAGGATACTACCATGGCAACCAAACACGCATCGTAAAATACATTCTAGGAGACAGTTGGATCAGTTGGAGATGGATACAACTGAAAACATCCCTGCTGCATATCCCTTCCTCCAAAACAAGCTGGGGGGGAAATTCCCCACAACACTAAATAGGTTCACACTATCCATCTTTAAGGCATGGAAAGAAAAAGTAGGCATATTGTCCCCAACTCCAATAATCCCCCTGGCTCATCACCCATATCCTAGGCACCTCCAAACTTCGGCCCTCCAGATGTTTTGGACTACAACTCCCATCATCCCTGACCACTGGTCCTGTTAGCTAGGGATCATAGGAGCTGTAGGCCAAAGTATCTGGAGGGCCGCAGTTTGGGGATGCCTGCATTATCCCATCACATCACGCAGTACATAGGCCAAACCACCGAGCAGACTTTTACAAGAATAATTAGCAGTATTACTCAGCATGACCTTTGGTCCCAACTTCCTACAAACCCTCAAACAAATCTAATCCCAAGCCTCAACTAAATGCAGAATTAACAATATGGACTCCAACACCAGAGCAATCCAAAGAGGAACAAACAGGGATGCCTGCTGCCTCCCTTCCTATTCACCCTGGCCCTGTGGCCCTACAACCTCTAGCAATCTGACTTCCGGCAGCCCCTAATATCAAGGGAGTGGAAATAAAAGGTAAAACACATAAACTAGAGCTCTTTGCAGACCTAATGGTCACGACACCATACCCTATTAATACAGCAATCACCTGAACTCAACACTTTTGCAATGGTGTCAGGCCAACAAGTGAAGTTTGCTAAATCTGAGGCAACACTCTCTCATAACCAAAATATATATATAAAACAAATATAAAACTCTATTGTACCAAATTGTATGGGAAACAGCTTTACAAGAAAAGCTAACCGAAAACTGAAACTGACACAGTGGCAAATAAAAGAGGACGCCTTCACCCTGGTATGGCTCCCTTGTATTTTACACATAGCCCAAAACGACAATAACAATTGTGTGGCTATGTCCCTCCCCTCCCTGTAGAAGTAATGACACAGACACGTTATTCCAACTGTAATGGGCGTAAAGGCCACAACTTTACGGATGTTGAGCGGTATTGGCTTAGGCATTTTCCCTATCAGCAATATCCGACCCCAACCCGTGTGTTGGGAGTCAGTGAAGGGTTAACCAACAGTAAGGAACCCCAGTGATGAACATCTCCCAGAATTCCCCCTGTGATCACCGTAAGGGGCGTGCCTTAGGCCCTCAGCTCCCCTGGCTTTGGACAGGGCCATGCCCCCCGGAAACCTTTACCAGAATACTCTTCAATTGAGGGGCAGTTGATGACGCTACCTCCCCTCCCCCTTTCATATGGAAATTTCCAGTGCCTAACCGCCAAACCAAAAGTTGTGACGATTGCTACGAGGCAGGTGAAAAAACCCATCTTGGCTAGTCCAATTGGGAAAAAGTCCTGCCAGCCCCCCCGGCCAACCAAGGCGACCAACCGAAGTCCGTAGCAAGGCCGATGCTAAACCTAAAGGGAGGGTGGGCAGGTGAACCTAACCAGCTGGGAAGCCGGACAAAGAGGGTGAGCTTCCCGCTCGCCACACAGTTTAAAGGGACTTAGACACGCCGCGCCCCCCCCCCCGGCCGACCTGACTGGTCAGCCTGTGGGGAGGCGCGGGAATGGGCTTACCAATTGCAGAGGGGCTGGATTCAGCCCCTACGCACGTGTTCAGGTCGTGACGCCCGCAAAGCCACCTCCTGATGAACGGAAGTGGGCTAACAAGGATCGACCAACATCACATATTGCTAACTTGACCCAACAATTCAACCCTCCCCCCTCCACAATTGCAAACAAATGTCACTGCTGTTAACCAAAGGCCTTTCACTGACCATGTAACTCAAGAAATGACTAGAAAGAGAACTCACCCAAGTGGCGCTGACACAAGACCCTCACACATATACCAAGTTGGAAAAAAAGAAAAAACTTATTACATTTATTCGTCTGCTTTTATCTCCTCAATTGTCAGGTGTGTCATACAATTACAGCACAACAACCTATGAAGCTAAACAGCTTTGGCTACCCTATACTGTAATTGCATTCCTGATAAGCAAAGCTCCACAGAAGTTTGGGTCTGAGTGTTTTAGAAAGGATTCCAGCAAAATTATCACTCATAATGTATGCAAACACTGGAGCCCTAAGAGCCATGGAAAGAGATGCTACGTGTGCACAAAAACCAGGACTCCTAATACTAAAATCAAAGTGCATTAGCATTCGAAGCATTAAAGACTCACAAGATGCAGAGACATGCCTTTGACTGACCAGCCTTGCTGTAGTCAATGATTTCTTTCACAGCAATATGCATAATCAATATAGGAACACCACTGGAAGTCATTCTTATTATAATTCCTGAGGCTAATTGAGTGTTGGAGGAAAGTGGTGTTTGGTGTACTGGGGGCTCCTTTCTCCCACCACCCAATAACAAGATGGACAGTTTCAGCTAAAATGCCTCATGATGTCTTCTTACACGTAGAATATCCTACAGGAGGTCTAGAAAGAAATCTGCATGAAGCATGTACACTAAGATGTGCAGCTCTTCTGGGAATCTGAGCTGGGGGGAGACCCTGAAAGAAAAGAGTTGGCAAGTTTCTAGCCCTCATGGAAATTAAGAGGCGCTTTATAATGCCTCGGAAATAGTATTGTCTACCTGCAACAGCGGGAAGCGGGTGGCGCTGTGGGTTAAACCACAGAGCCTAGGGCTTGCCAATCAGTAGGCTGGAGGTTTGAATCCCCATGATGGGGTGAGCTCCTGTTGCTCGGTCCCAGCTCCTGCCAACCTAGCACTTCGAAAGCACGTCAAAGTGCAAGTAGATAAATAGGTACTGCTCCGGCGGGAAGGTAAACGGCGTTTCCATGCGCTGCTTTGGTTTGCCCGAAGCAGCTTAGTCATGCTGGCCACATGACCGGCAAGCTGTACGCCGGCTCCCTCGGCCAATAGAGTGAGATGAGTGCTGCAACCCCAGAGTTGTCCGCGACTGGACCTAATGGTCAGGGGTCCCTTTACCTTTACCAGACAGATTAGCTCAGGCATAGGCAAACTCAGCCCTCCAGATGTTTTGGGGCTACAACACCCATCATCCCTAGCTAACAGGGATGATGGGAGTTGTAGTCCCAAAACATCTGGAGGGCTGAGTTTGCCTATGCCTGGATTAGCTTAAGACCCATTCCATGTTCTTCATGGCCCCAATGCCGTTGCATTGAGTAACATTCACTTTCTTAAAATCTGAAAGTCCTATTATAACCCATCAGCTCCTCAATAAAGCATTCGTCTGTGTAAAACATATTGAGGAGCTGATGGGTAATAATAGGACCTGAAGTTGGTTAACATGCCCATAACAAGTCAAACTAGCTTTCTTGCTCTGCATGAGCCAGGCAGATTTCTGAAAGTTGAGGGTGGAATACGTTATGTCAGTCATCAGTCCTGCTCCACCCTCTTGTCCTTGCCTGATCCTTTCAGATACTAAGGAAATCAGAGGATTGCTGGAATCAGCTGAGTGCGAAGCTCCTCCTCTGCTCTGCTGCAATTGGCCCAGCTGCAGAGATTGGTAAGGCACAGCCTGCGTCATTAATACCCTAAAGCAGAGTAGCTCCCTGAAAAAGAAAATTAAGAGCAAATGCCGGGTCTGTCTTAACGCCATCAATCGTAACGTCTTCACTAGCCATGAGGCAGCATCACAGCACAGGGATTAAGACAGAATTCACTTTTTGCAATGGTCGCTGGTAACATTACTACCAGATGAAACCACTTCTATATCATAATCAACAAAATGCTGGCAAGAATTTTCAGTTTCCACCGTTATGCTCCACTATGTGCTCCTTCCCGAGCCAGGTGCATGAGGACAGTGCATTTGGCAAAAATACTCAAGGCAGTGTGTGTGTGTGTGTGTGTGTAAATAACTTGAAAGACAGGAAACAATTACTTCAAATTCCAACACAGTCTCACTGTGTTAAGAGGTCCCGAGCAACAAAGACGTTAGGTTGGCCTCAACTAGGGCCAGGGCCTTCTCAATATTGGCCCCGACTTGGTGGAACAGCCTATCACGGGAGACCAGGGCCCTGCGGGATTTGGCATCTTTCCGCAGGGCCTGCAAGACGGAGCTGTTCCACCTGGCCTTTGGGTTGGTTTCTGTTTAATATTTATGCTTCATCTTTTATTGGTGGGTTATTTTGAAATTGAGACCTGCAGTTTTAATTGAATTTTAAATTTGTATTTTAATCTGTTATTTTAAATTGATCGTTTTTATGTTTTTTGTTGTGATTTTAATTGATGTTAGCCGCCCTGAGCCCGGTCCTCTGGCTGGGAAGGGCGGGGTATAAATAAAATTATTATTATTATTATTATTATTAAATTTTTTTTGTGTGGCTCTGTTTGTTTTAATTCTTTAATATGTCAGTCAATGGGGAATTATTGCAATGGTTTTTGATGGGTGAATGGCTCCATGGGCTCACTATAAATCCTTAGGCAAGACATCTTCCCTCAACTTCCCTATTCCCGTGTGGAAACAATATAGTTACTGATGTGTTTAGGGTTACACATGATACACAATGTGTTAAGGGAACACATAGCAATGAATGGAGAGAACAACCTTCTATTCAGTGGCATAACAACTGATTTGCAAGAAGGTCCCAAGGTCTCTCGGAAGGGCTGGAAAAGAACACCGTCTGAATCCTGAAGAGCTGCTGGCAGTCAGCATCAACAATAACAAGCCAGATGGGCTGACTGTTGGACTAGGTTCCTATTGCATGAGTGACTTCGGAGTGCTAACTGGCTGACAAGCACAGCATACAGGCGCATTAATCAGGGAGCCAGGATTGGCTCAGGGCACCCTTCATAGCACTTCCAGGTTTGCCTCACGTTTAGCATATGAAATTTAAGCTTTATAAGCCACTGGGCCCAGTTATGCATTTTGATGAAGTCAGACAAATTAGGTATGCTTCCTCAATGACTCCTCTGGGAAAAGGACTGTCAAGGGGAGCATTTGTACTGATGGGCTTATTTACATTTACTGACTTAGAAGCATTCTTACAAGTAATGATTATGGGTCGAGTTGAGTGGGGCTGCTGGTCAGGAGTACCTTCAGCTATTGAGGGGCACCAGCGGTACTGACCAAGAAAAGGCAAAGTGGGGGAAGCAGCCTCTTCATGCAAAGGTCATTTCAATTGTTTGGAAACTCACTACTGAAACTCACCAGTGCTTTTGAGAATTTTTAAGGGCCGCTTCGTTAACTTTATGTTACCTGCCCGAGTTAGTTCCACTTCTTTTGGAACAGGTGCCCACATAACAAAAATGACTATCAAGCAGCCTGTTTAGCAAGGAGCAAATTCAGGAGAAGGTAGGAAAGAAAAGGAGTGGCCTTATGTCATAACAGACGCTTCCATGGCTAATGAAGGGCCAGCATTGTTAAAATAATCACCACCCATTAGTTGTTCAAAACAACAGAGGTTGCCATTATATCCCCGGGAGAGGGAGCTTTTAAAGGTGGGACTGGAATTGTATGTCCCAAAGTAGACAGTACCGGGTACTTGCCAAGAAGCCACATGACTAAGTTGAAAAATATTTCAACTTAGAAATATGCAAGAGGAATATGCTATCAGCCAAGGTAGGAAAAAAGTCACCCCACACATTTCAATACACATTATATGCAAATGCAATATAATGTTGCAGTGCTGACTGTATCTGTTCAGCATTCTACCCAGCGATGCATTCTTTTAGGATGAACCATTCTGTCTCCTCCCTGGTTTTCCATTCCCTTTCTTCACTCAATGTTGAAACATATATTTAGTGTTCTGTGGCTACTGAGCATGCTCGGGGAAAGGAGGGCTAGCTCTAATTTTCTTCCTGGGTACTTCTATAAATCTCAGGGTTCCCCTGGGTCTGCTGATACCTGCCTCTTGTTTATCAATAGCACCATTTTGACTGCATAGCCATCATAATTCTGGACCTAAGTTCAATATATTAGAGGTGTTTTAAGGAAGAATACGAAATTTAAGATGACACGTTGAAATTGCCAACATGCAAACTTTACACACAAGGTGACCAGAAGCAAAGGGGATGGAGCCTCAGAGTGCAGAAAAGCGAATTTCATCTGCTGCTGAAAATCTATGCAACTACAACTGTGCTGTTCTCTTTTGTATTCTATATACCGGTACATGCACAACGTGTTACAAGGTTTGGTTACTATCATTCTTAGCTCTACCTATTGCTGCTTTCGATCAGGATGGAGAACTTGTGGCTCTCGAGGCCCACTGAGCTATTTTAGTCAAGCCAGGCACACCAGTCCTCTATGCCACCAGGTGTGGGGCAGGTAAAAGCGGGGGTTGGAGGCACTTCCCAAGCATCAATTAGCCAAATGTCAGCGCTTGGACAGAGTAGTGCAGAGTTTGTGTGTTTGGGTAAGGATCTGGTTTCTCCTAAAACTCAGAGCCATAGACATGCAATCAATAGCATACAGAATGGATAGTTGAGAAAGTGAAAATTCTCACAACGGCCACCTGCATCAGTTCCACCCGCCCTCTGCGCGTGGCGGGGAAAGACCCCCACTCCCACAGCAAGGGGCGCGCCTGCTTCCCCCTCGCCGCCCTCTGGACGCGCCTGACTCGGCTGCCCTGCTGCCCTCCGAGAGACTCACCATGACGGTGGCGATGATGGAGAGCAGGGCATCGCTATAGGCCAGCAGGCACTGCGAGGCCTGGGTGCCGCCGCCCAGCTCCCCGCCGCAAGGCCTTATAATTAACCTGAGAGGCAAACTAAATAATCCAACATTAAAAAGCCAAAATAAATCACACAGAATTGATGTTGTATAGTGGCTGTTGTATATCAGCTGCAACATCATTGGTTGAAAACTCACCTCACACACTAACAAACTGAACAGTCTTAGAAAGCAACAACCTATTGCACGGAGCTGCTGAGTGGATTCTGTGCGCTGCTCTGGTTTGCCAGCAGCGGCTTAGTCATGCTGGCTACATGACCTGGAAGCTGTACACCGGCTCCCTCGGACTATAGAGCAAGATGAGCGCCACAACCCCAGAGTCGTCCGTGACTGGGCCTAATGGTCTGGGGTCCCTTTACCTTTACTTTATGGATTATTGAGATAAAAGCCTCAGGTGCAAGGGGTCAGGGGCAGCTGTGGGCAGGATTCCTGTGTTGCTGGGGATTGGACTAGATGACTCCTCGTGGTCCCTTCCAACTCTACAATTCTGTGAAATCAATTAAACCTCATTGCAACTACTGTATTTTTTCCATCTATAAGATGCCCCCATGTATAAGACGCCCCCTAATTTTTGACATTATTTTTAAGGAAAAAACCCTAGTCTTATACATGGAAAAATACGGTATATATCTAAGAACATATAACTGAAATAATAACATATTATTGCCCCGTTCAACCCTAACTCTCTTGTGTTTATTTCTAGATCTTAAGACCCCACAGCTAAAATCCTGGCCTATCATTCTATACCCAGCTGTGATGTTTATTGCAGACCACACAGGATTCTGTGCTCCAGTAAGGTTCTTCCAAGGCAGCTAGGACAGATACACTGTACTGCCCCTTCTCAGTCAGCAGCACTGATGGGGTGCTGTACCCACCCAACATCATGACATACTGTGCTGGGTGCATTTTCCAGATGCCCCTCCTTGTTCTCCTCATAGAAAGCCACCGACCATAGTCCTCGCTCCACAAGAGAAGCAAACTCTGCCTTAGCTGCTCCCCTCCTGCAGCAATCAGGTTTTTCCAAAACATAGCGAGGTTCACCGCACTGGAGAACTCCTGGCCTATGACATAGTGATGGTGTCTCCCCTCTTTTCCAACTTGCCAGCAACGACTTTGCAGCCAGAAAGGCTATTAATGGGAAATGAAGGGCTCTGAAGGCGTCAACTGTTGCCCCTGTGACCACATTCAGCCATGCTGACATGTAGCATGTGTCTTTTGCTTCTGCTTTTAATAGCTACACAGGAGGGATCTGCTTGGCAGGCCATATTTCTGCCAGAAGGATGGGAGAGATATTTTTAGCTTCCTGTGTTTTAGCCATGTTTGTTTTAGCTTTTGTGAGCAGCCTTGAGTCCTGGTTCTTGGAGAAAGGGGGGCATAAATAAATATAACAACAACAACAACAACAACAACAACAACAACAACAACAACAACAACAACAACAACAACAACAACATTGTGTCCTCCAATCAGTTACTGGGCTAAGTTCAATTAGTTGGTCCTGATATGCAAAGCCCTATACAGCTCAGGACCAGGACAGCCAAAAGACTGTCTCACTCCATCTATAGCCAACTGACCACTGTGCTCTGTAGGAGAGGACCTCCTGCAGACAAGTATCCTCATCAGGAGGACCACTGCATATGATCTTGCTACTGGGCCTTTGTGTGGCGGCAACCACCCTTTGGAATGCCCTCCTGTTACATTACAGGCACCGTCCTTTTCCAAATGAGCATTTTAAGTGGAGGTTTTAGAAGGGGAAGAAATGGAGGCAGTGAGAGATTTTACCTTTTTGGGCTCCATGATCACTGAAGATGGTGACAGCAGTCACGAAATTAAAAGACGCCTGCTTCTTGGGAGAAAAGCAATGACAAACCTAGACAGCATCTCAAAAAGCAAAGACGTCACATTGCCAACAAATGTCCATATACTTAAAGCTATGGTTTTCCCAGTTGTGATGTATGGAAGTGAGAGCTGGACCATAAAGAAGGCTGATCGCCGAAGAATTGATGCTTTTGAATTATGGTGCTGGAGGAGACCCCTGAGAGAAGATCAAACCTATCCATTCTGAAGGAAACAAGCCCTGAACGCTCACTGGAAGGACAGATCCTGAAGTTGAGGCTCCAATACTTTGGGCACCTCATGACAAGAGAACTCCCTGGAAAAGACCCTGATGCTGGGAAAGATTGAGGGCACAAGGAGAAGGGGATGACAGAGGACAAGATGGATGGACAGTGTGCTCAAAGCTACTAACATGAGTTTGACCAAACTGTGGGAGGCAGTGGAAGACAGGAGTGCCTGGTGTGCTCTGGTCCATGGGGTCACAAAGAGTCAGACAAGACTAAACAACAACAACAATACCTGTATTTGGATCTAACATTGTTTTCACATACATTTTTATCGTCAAATCACTTTGAGATGTTTTGTAGGAAGTGACTCATACGTGAAATTAAATGAATGCGTATTTTTATTGTTGTTGTTCATACAGTATGCTCCATGATACTTTAAAAACACAAGTCAGATAGGTCCCTGCCCTGTAATCTAAAATGGGAGTGGGGAGGACTGAATTTCTTCAGGGATATCTTGGGGCTGTATATTGGCAGTGGTTAGGGATGGAGCCAAAAGCGAGTGGGTGGGGTCACACTTTATTCTCTTGTCTGCCCTATTGATATCCATATGAAATTAGATCAAAGATCACATGCTGTCCTAGGGCCACAGGCTATTCACCTGTGATTTAAAATTTGCTGAGAGAGAGGCTAATGGGGGTTGGGGAGGAAGATAGGAATGAGGATAAGGAAGGGAAGGGAAGAATGTGGGTTCAGTTGCACGTACTAGGGCTTCATTTCAGTAGGGGATGAGGACTAAGGATATTACATTGGAAATATATGTTTTAGGGAGGAATTTGATGGAAATAAAAAAGCATCAGCATCAGGGAGGCAATTCTAAGCAAAGAGGGCATTTGGAGAGAAAGGGAAGAGCAGGAAATCTGATGGCTGAGTGACAGAGCCAGGGAGCAAAGGTCACCACCAGGCATATACTGGAAAACTAGAGTCGAAAGATAAGTGGGGATTTTTGATACAGAGATGACCTTGTGTCAGGTGACCATCTCCCCCTTCTTAACATTCCTTGCTCTCCAACTATTAAGAAGAGGATCTCACTTTCAGCAAGCTCTACATTTATTTTTCACCCATAAAAATATATGAGCTTGATTCAGAAAATAGCAGCAATTTCAACACATAGCACGGGCAGCCATTTTGCCATTACCTTCAAAAACACCTTAATTAACTCTACAAATCTAGCATAAGTTGAATTAACTTTTTAGCACAAAATGCACAGAAAAATAAATTCTGATCTATCTGACAGGGACCAACCAGGGTGTATTTTAACAGATCACAGTGCTTAACAGGAGACTTCGTAACATGAACACATACTATGAACAACTTGTTAAGTTTCCAGAACAGCTTTTATTTTTCCACTTTCACAGAAAAGCAGGAAGCTTTGCCTGGTACAATTTGACACTGATTACATGTTAATCGTGCCAGCTGCAGGCTGCATATTTTAAACACAACTGCATGTATTTTCTATGTAAAAATAGTGATTATTTTTTTTTACCCTTATACACCAGCCTCTATGAATCTTTAGGCCAATATTCTATTTTAAAAGGCCTGGAATAATTGAACACACATATTAATTACAGCAACTTCTTTCTGGAAACTCATGTGTTCTTAATGACGTATTGAAAGAAGGAGAATAAAAGTTGTTTTCATACTGAACCAGCACTGTACCTGTTGTAGCTCGCTCATTCAACTTCCATATTTAGCAAATGTATAACATAGTTAAGGCCACAATCTTATAAACACCTAAATCTAAGTCCCACTGAACTCAGCAAATCTATTTGTATGCAGATATGCATAGAATTGTGCTGCTGGTGCTACTTGTAAAACCAAGAGCAGGCGATATCAAAACACTTTCAGATTTCAAAACACTTTCAGATTTCAAAAGGAAGCAGAAAGTGAGCGATGGCTCTTCTTTCTTAACCTTTCACTTAGGATATGAAAGTCACTGATAAAAGAAGAAAAAAACAGCTGTTTGATACAAGACAGACAGTATAGGAAAGCACTTATTTTTAGGAAAGAAAAATACAACATTCGCCACCCCTCAACAGGCTTTCTGGTATGCCCCTAAAGTTTTTGCTGATGGAAACCTTACCTGAAACCTGCATGCTGTGACCTTGCTGGTGCCTCAGTCATGGTCCTGCCCGCATGCCAGCCCCTGTCTAACAGCTCCACTTTCGGCAGCCACACTCCTTGTCTGTCCTCTGCCTTGGACAGTGTGGAATGCAGAAAAGCCAGGACGAAAACTGAGGCCAAGCTTCTTTATCCAGTTCCCTGGCTCCGGGCAGTCGAACAATAGCTACCCTTTCTCTTGAGCTCGTTCTCTCCCAGGACAGGGGAGAGTGCCGGAATCCTGTGTGTGTGTGTGTGTGTGTGTGTGGGAACCAAGGCAAACTAACAGGGACGGACTTTTCATTTTCCTCTCCCCAAAGGGGTGTGCACATGTGAATAAGAGAAGGCGGCGTCAGGCAGCCAAAACATGAGCTAATGAAAGAGCAGCTCCCTTTAAATTGCTGGTCAACTACAGATGTAACAAGATGCCATCGGCACAACTAATCCAATCTGAACAGAGTGGATGCCAAAATGAGGAGCACCAGACTTCTGACAGGAAGGCAAACTCTATGACAAAAAGTTTTAGCTGACACTGAGGCAAGCGGAGAACTATTTCCACCCAGCACTTTCCCCGCAACTCAGAGAAGCAAACAACTCTCGACAAGTAAGTGGAACACAGGCAAATGCATCAGCCACCCACTCCACTTATTGTCAGGTGTTTTAAAAAGCATGGGGAAGAAGTCAAGGAACAGGAGGGTGTTCTACTATCTTGTTGCTGCACATACAGGACAAAAACATCTCTTTTTTTTAATATGCTGAGAGAAGGGGGGGGGGGGAAGCACCTCTACACTCCAGTCTTCTGCTGCTAATGCACTACATTAAAGACATGACAATACCACTGCAGAGAACGAAACATCAAGTCTGAATCATTTAAAAGGACCCCACAACAATTCCCACCTGCCTATCCAGAGTTGCAGAGAGATCCTGCGTAGAGGAAAGATCCCTTTGCCTGGCGCGGTAATTTAATAATGGGCTGAAGACAAGCTGAGCACACGCTTCCCACTGTCCTACTGGCAGCTCCTGCACGTCTTCAAAACTAGGATATTCCTATTTTCTTCCTTCCGATTCAGCGGATACATGATCTCTCCTTCCTTGTGGTGCATGTCTCCACCCCACAGCGCAATGTAGATCTGTGATAAGCCTCTGTTCTTTTCCTACTTATGCAACAGCCCTTGTGCCCTCAGACTTCCCCCCTCCCCTCTGCCAGAAGTAGGAACAGCAGCTTTGACAAGCCCACCGTCTGCTACTGCACACAAGGAAAATCCCAGGGAACAAGCCTCCGGACAAGTCTTGGGATGCTGAAATCATGCTGCTATGAAGCTAACCAAGCAAACAGTTATAAACCGGAAGTTACCCCCACCCCCTTCTCAAACGCTCATCAAAACAAAACCAACCTGAAGCTTAATTATGGCTCAGAGTGATTTCTGCATTCTAAAACCATCATTAGGGCTGCAGAAGCTGCTGTACTGTGGAGATGGGACTGAACTTATACAACAGAGTATTGGTGGATGAATTCCTGTCGCCTCAATTTGGAATTGGGTTCAGTTAATACAAACTGGTTTTTTATTACAGGTAGGTAGCCGTGTTGGTCTGCCATAGTAAAAAAAAAAAAAAAAAATCCTTCCAGTAGCACCTTAGAGAGCAACTAAGTTTGTTCTTGGCTACTGGAAGGAATTTTTTATTTTTTATTTTGTTTTGGTTTTTTATTGTTTGTTTGTTTTTGTGACTTTCCCTCCAAGCTCTTTGAATTTCAGAAACTCCAGCATGGTTCTGATGTCATCAGTGGGAGCATGATGAAACATAAATCAGGGGCGAAACTTGGCTTTTCCCCCACCCAGGTCAAAGACCCAGTATGGCACCAACCCCACCCCCAAGCATTTGCACACTCACACAAGCACAGGAATATGCAGGCTTTGAGTGACTCATTCTACTTGAAGGAGGAATCAGTGCAACTCAATCCTGCATATTCATTTTTAAATATTCATTTTGGCCTTTGACAATGCAGTAAAATGTTTGTTATTAGCATACTCTTCAACCAACAGAAGTAGGTCCAATGGAAAATAACATTTCCTGCACCTTGTGCTTCCTGTTCTGGGACCGACCAATGTGACTTGATGGTTCCTTCTCTTTCCTTTCATCACTTCCACAATGTGGCATTGGATATATCTGAGCATATATTCTGAGCATCTCAGAAAACTTATAGTTCTGGTACGAATGGCACATTTCCACAGAAATAATGTCCATTTACAAGATCTCTCTCAACACATTCAGCAGTAATTCCTATTTAAGCTAAAGCACTAAATCTTACATTGTACAATTGAGAAATATTCCACATCCCATGCTTTCATTACTAAGGCTTTCCCAAAATGATGTTGCCAAATGATGTTTGCCAAATGATGTTTCCCAAAATGATGTTGCCGCTCACAATTAGGAATGAGTTAAACTCCAGCTTCATTTTTTTTAGTGTTAATGGAACATATTTCTAGTAATCTGAGAGGCTCTAAACTTGTTTAACCTGCAAAGAACAGGAGGATTCCTGAAATACCACAGGAGCTTCCCAAAGTGATCCACCTCAGGGAAATGGCTTTCCACAAACCTAGTGATGACAGAAAACTGGGGTGGGTGAGAGACAAAAGGTTCACAGCTTCATTCCAGATATTGCAAAGCAAACAAGCTGATTTGGACAGGTTGGGGAAAACGTAGACTGTTGGTGAAATATTCAGTTCCCCGTAAAAACAAAATCAAAACCCTGCTCTAAATAGTTAAATATAAAAGCTCCCTTGCAAACATATCGTCTTTAATTTAAATAAAAAAACTGTCACAGTAGCAGCTGTGCAAAGCACATTTGAGACTGTTATTTACAGATGATTTCAGAAAGAGCAAAGAAGGAATAATGTAGCGACAGGAGACATGTGACTAGTTTATGAGAGAAGGGACATATAGGTTCAGAGAGGACAGCGACCTGCTTCCCACGAACCCACTGTAGCTGAGACTAGAACTGCTGATGGTAGTATCACCAAGATGTACTGCACCTGGAAAGGAAGCTCACCAAAGACATCAGCAGCCAAAGAATTGGCTGGTTGTCTCAGATCAATATATGAAATTCAGCCCAAAACTGCCATCTACTGCTTTATGAACCTCATTCTCCGTTATAATTGTGAGGCTGAAATATCGCAGTGAAAGCAGAAGCCATAGTGTGCAGAATTCCCACTTTGGCTTCCTCCCTTTCCTGACAATAGTGCCCAACCCCTCTAGTCTCCAGCTCTTACGAACTGTTTTGGGGCTGTTCTCCTTTCTCCTCCTTTCTTCTTATTGGCCTCAAGATCCTGCTTTTCAGACCACTGGCTATTTTGTCCCACTTTACTATCCTGCAGCAAAACCACACCTCAAAACATTCTGCCCGCTTTCTGTTATTCAGCATCTCCTGAACATGAATGCTCCCAGCCTTACGTTTCTTCAGAGCACCATCTATGACTAACCTTTGCTGCAGTTCCCTTTCTCCGTTCCCTCAAGCCTTGCTCTCCAATCGGTCTTTTCCTCAGGTTCCGCTTTATTAGCTAATTACACCCTTCTTTTGGCTTCCTTTCCTCTAGACCAGGGTAGGCAACCTAAGGCCTGAGGGCCGGATGTGGGCCAATCGCCTTCTAAATCCGGCCCATGGATGGTCTGGGAATCAGCGTGTTTTTACATGAGTAGAATGTGTGCTTTTATTTAAAATGCATCTCTGGGTTATTTGTGGGGCATAGGAATTTGTTCATATTTTTTTTCTTCAAAATATAGTCCGCCCCCCCCCAAGGTCTGAGGGACGGTGGACCGGCCCACGGCTGAAAAAGGTTGCTGACCCCTGCTCTGGACTGCATGTCCTTGCACCTCTTCTCAGTCCTTGGCTGCGCCCAATGTTATGTTTTGATCCCAGCCAAAAATTCCCTTCCCCTAGAGAGTTAGGAGTGCACATTATGCTGCTCCTTAAAACTACAGAATATTCTGTGCTACCACATATTAGCTCAAGGAATCACAGCCAGAGGCTTCACTGCTGCAAGCTCCACTTAATTAGGCATTTCCCATAATTCCTAAATATTCCAACTGATCATATGGGGCATATATTAATAATTTGCACTCCAGAGAAAGTATTATCCTTACACACACACACACACACACACACACACACACCGGTTAGGTCAGGCATAGGCAACCTTCGGCTCTCCAGATGTTTTGGCCTACAACTCCCATGATCCCTAGCTAACAGGACCAGTGGTCAGGGATGATGGGAATTGTAGTCCGAAACATCTGGAGAGCCGAAGGTTGCTGACCCCTGGGTTAGGTAGATTAGAATGGGAAAGGCTGACTTGCCTAAAGTCACCCAGTGACCCTTGTGGCTGATATCATGGGCATCATATGTAATTGTCCCTTAGGAGGAAGAGAATGTTCGACCTCAATTCACACAATTTCCAAGTCATGCTAGGAAGGCAAAACTTGGCACCATTAAGGTGTACTGAGTGAACTTGACAGATTCACTGGGCCTTGGTTTCCACATCACTCCAGGCGCTGCTATCTGTCACCAAGCCTAATTGGCTGTGCCTGGCATTTAAACAGCATTCCAACAGCTAATGGCCAGCTACAAATGCCAGTAATTGCTCCTGCTATCTCAGGGATGGAGATAATCAAACCTGGTGTGTTCATGTTACATATTCCAGAGAAGAGGCTGTCACTCATCTTGGAGCATATCAAAGGTTCCAGCACTGCTGCTCAAAATTATCAACCTTTCTAAATGCATAGAAACGTAGAAAGCTGTCTTACACCAAGTCAGACTGTTGGCCCATCTGGTTCAGTACCGTCAACCCTAATTGGCACCAGCTCTCTTGGGTTTCAGGAAAAGGTCTTTCCCAGCCTTAACTGGAGATACCAGGCATCAAACTTGAGACTTTTTGCATGCAAAGCATGCACACTACCACTTGAGCTACAGCTTTTCCCCGTGTCTTTGTAACTTGATATTTTACAGAAAACATTGATTCAACATGTGCAGAGCAGGGCATGATCAAGGGTCTAAGATGATCAAGGGTCTATAAGGCAAACCATATGAGGAGCTGTTGAACGAGCTGGGTATGTTTAGCCTAAAAAAGAGGAGACTGGGAGCAGATATGATAGTCATCTTCAAATATCTCAAGGGCTGTCACATGGAAGAGGGAACAAGCTTGTTTTCTCCTGCTCTGAAGGGTAGGACTCAAACCAATGGCTTCAAGGTATAAGAAAGGAGATTCCAACTAAACATCAGGAATAACTTTTGAAAGTGAAACGATCTCCCTCGAGAGGTTGTGGACTCTCCTTCCTTGGAAGTTTTTAAGCAGAAGTTGCATGGCCATCTGTCATGGATGCTTTAATTGAGATTCCTGCATTGCAGGGGGTTGGACTAGATGACCCTTGGGATCCCTTCCATCTCTATGATTCTAAGATTCCTCTTTGAAGAAGAACTCATCCTGACCCAAAGAACGTAATTGGAATTCTGCTTCTCAAAATCTGTATTCTCTTTTTCAGGACTGGTTCTGGTTTGATGGGGCCCTGGGCAAAGTGCCCTCTGGTGGGCACCCTCCTTTGTTGGTGGGCCCTCTCAGGCAATGGAACAGGCAGCAACAACACCACCATTCTTAAAAGTCCACCATTTTATTTTCCCAGAATGCTCCACAGTGGCACCATTCTGAGGGCATTTTAGACCCAGATGGTACTTGTAATGCCAGACTTGGGTGGGTGGATTAAAAAGAGCCCATGTACTGGCAGCCTGCCCAAGGACACCTGCCCTGCTCCCCCCCCCCCCCGCCTCTACTGCAATGGTGGATTCTTCTGATAACATATTTCAGGCTATAATTGAGAAAGCAGCAAACCAAATTATGTTCAAGTGTTAAGACTTTTCAAAGCACTTGCAATGTGTGGGCAAATGCAATGTCACAAAAGCATTTTGGCTTACTCTGAGCTTCTTGGCCTGCTGTGCCAATTAGAAGACCACTGGGATAAAGTATGTGAAGTAATTTGAATATTCAGGAAGTGCACTATAAAAATCCTCAGTTTTATTAGGAGCAACACAGAGATCCTCTGAAGGAGTTTATGGTTATGATTTATCTTCCTCAGCACTAGAGCTCCAGATATTTATTTCCGTGTAAGCTCTGGACAGTTATCCTTCAACCAGCATTTCTGTGGAGAGAATGCAACATTTCCCCTGCAAGTGCAGGGGTTTGACACACAAAAAAAAACCCAACATCACCTGCTGACATCAGCAGTTGGAGAAGTGTGGAATATTATTATCATAATTGCATCCTGTCATTGCTCCAAAGAGCTTAGTTATGCCACTGTGGCCCCACA
Source organism: Lacerta agilis (assembly GCF_009819535.1). Classification (NCBI taxonomy): domain Eukaryota; kingdom Metazoa; phylum Chordata; class Lepidosauria; order Squamata; family Lacertidae; genus Lacerta; species Lacerta agilis. The sequence continues at coordinate 5,230,520 of NC_046317.1, read as the reverse complement.
ATCCTATGAAGGAAGTTAAACTACTGAAGAGAACTATCATCCCATTTAGGCACAGAAGTACTTATGCAGCTCAAAATGGTGGTAGCCTTCCTTTGCTCATGGTTGTTGTTGTTGTTGTTGTTGTTGTTGTTGTTGTTGTTGTTGTTGTTTTAAGGTCTTTGTGCTCTCTTTCATTCAAGTTCACTTCTCCCCTGTTTTGTTTTTCATCCAATTCATAAAGCTTTTGACAAGATTTGCAGCTGCTTGCACTGCAGCTTCCCAGACTAGAAAAAGATGTGCATTTTAAAACGTTTTATGAAATGCCCATCTATCCCAATCTCTTTGCAGCATCCATGATATAGCTATAAAAGGTGAGCCTTAAGGACATAATCAAAGGTTATATATTACATTGGTTTGATGAAAGGAATCTATTTGCAGTTTTCTCTGCAGGCAGGGAAAGGTATAAACTTCTACAGGCAGGGAAAGGTATAAACTTCCTTTGCTCCATCTCGCTTGAAATACTGGGTACTTTGAAATGTGCCTTATTAAAAGTTCACGCATACAATGGTTCAAGAGTGCGAGATGGCTTTCCCAAGGCCTTGATCTGAGATTCACAGCTTTTTGTTAAGGTATGCCCAAAGTGTAGAATGAAAAGCACCATCATTCCCATTTCCAATACAACCTGACCACAAAGCCAACCTTGCAAGTAAGTCTGCAGAAGTTTCGAGACCATGAAATATTTTACTAGTCACTTGACTGCCAGTCATAGCTGGTGATGTGGCATGCTGAGAGTTATGGGGCAGGAGGAGGGTGCCACTGCTGTGGTGGATGGGACAAGGGGGACACAATCCCCTTAGTGATGGCACGGGAGGCAAAGGGATGCTGCTGCCTGGCTAAGAGCACCTTGAGTCTTCTGCCAGTAAGGGCATTCTTCTTCCCCAGCACCATGCATGCACAAAGTCATCACAGAGTGCTTTGAGCGAGTCAACAGCTACCAGCAGCACTATCACCAGTTTCCCTCCACGTGACGGCACTGGGACCCTCTTCCCTTGCCCTGGAGGCAATTTTTGCTCAGCACAGTCAACCAAGCAAGAGCCTGTTTCCAACTACGTCTTAAGCTGTACCAAACAATAACACCTCTAAAGGTAAAGGGACCCCTGATAGTTAAGTCCAGTCGCGGATGACTCTGGGGTTGTGGCGCTCATCTCGCTTTACTGGTTGAGGGAGCCAGCGTACAGCTTCCGGGTCATGTGGCTAGCATGACCAAGCTGCTTCTGGCAAACCAGAGCAGCACATGGAAACAACGTTTACCTTCCTGCTGGAGCGGTACCTATTTATCTACTTGCAGTTTGACGTGCTTTCGAACTGCTAGGTTGGCAGGAGCAGGGACCGAACAATGGGAGCTCACCCCGTCGCAGGGATTTGAAACGCCAACCTTCTGATCGGCAAGCCCTAGGCTCTGTGGTTTAACCCACAGCGCCACCCGTGTCCCTTAACAACACCTCTAGCAATAATTTAACTATTTCACACATACCAACAGCATTTGTCTCAATTTCTGGCTCAATCTAACTTTTAACATAAATTACTATCTTCATTTTGAAGCCCCTTCTCACGTTCATTACTATGCCAATACTTTATATTGTTTTATTGGTAACATATGAGGAAAATTTATTATTATTACTCATAAATAATCTAAGCACAATCACAAGGGCTGCTGATTAGATGTTTCGCTACACCATGTTGAATGTTATCTTTTAACTCTGTTCTGACCTGTTTCCACTTTGTTTTTCTTTAAACCAATTCATGAACCAAGAACTTAAACATTTATACATTTATGTTTCTTTTCAGGAAGTGATGTCCCAAGTGAGCTGCTGATATAATCTATAGCAATTCATATTTTTGTACGCATTCCAAATATATAAAGAGTAATTGTCAAGGTAAAGGTATTGGTATGGTTTAAAAAAATATAAAACTACCCTCTAATCATGGTGGAACAAGTCTCCAGCTCATGTTTAAGCTGTTTCATAATTAAGGACATGCTTGAGCTTTTATGTTTCCAAAGCATGTTAACCAAATCCTTAGGGGTGCAGCAGAATCTCAAAATCCAATAAAAACCACCTTGCTTCAGTAACTTTTTAAAACGTCTAATGCTCAGAGGCGCTACAAAGATTAATTAGTGTGTGTCAGGATATCACTCAAGCCACTGAGTAGGATTACCAAATATATGAACATACGCAACTGCTTTCCGCTGAGTGAACACCATGGGTCTAACTCTAACTAGCAGGGTTTTACATGCTCTCAGATAGAGGCCTTTCTCAGCACTGCTACCTGAAACCTATTTAACTGGAAATGCTAATGAATGAAACTGGTACCTTCTGAATATGTGCGCTACCACTGAACTATGACCCAACTCCATAAATAAAGACGGTTTAAGGCTGCAATTCCACTCACAACTGACCGTGAATGAATCTAACCGATGTCTGCAGGACTTAAATCTGAGTAAAACTATGAAGCCTATGCTGATGCCATGCTGAGTCAAGGGTCTTCCACAAAAATCAAGCACATTCATGACGCGGCCTTCCAACTGGTTGAGTTTAGGACAGCTCATTGGAAGTCTGCAAACCACAATAGGGTCACGGTTTGGTTTTGCAACCCCTAATCAGCTAAAGGTGATCTTTACTTGCCACTGCACAGTGGCAATTTACAAGCCTGTTACATGGATTGGTTTCCTAATATGAAGATAGCTAACATGCTCTGCTTCGACAGTAGCTTCGAGTGTTCTCGAAGCTACTAACAGTGTTCTCGAAGCTACTAACATGAGTTTGGCCAAACTGCGAGAGGCAGTGAAGGATAGGCGTGCCTGGCGTGCTCTGGTCCATGGGGTCACGAAGAGTCGGACACAACTGAACGACTGAACAACAACAACAACATGCTCTGCCTTGCCTTCTCCAACTAAGGACTCGAATTGTTCATCAAACTGTTTGTTTTAATTGCAGGCTGATTTAATCAACCTTATTTAAACCAGTGGCAGTTTAAACCACCTGAAAGTTCATAGGCAGTCAGACTCACCAGCTGGATCCATTCCCCTGCCTCGTCCACTCTTTGCTAACATCCATCAATCAAACGACTGTTTTGATTAGTCCCATTTGCCATTGGATCTTTTGGCTAAATCAATTAGATTTACGGTAATAAACATGCATATTGCCAGGGCTGGGAAATGGATTCCTGTTTGAGGCACTGAAATATCAGGTAACTTACAGGTAAACGTACTACTCATTGTTATAAGGTCATCTTTAACATTTTCTTATTCATTCCATACTACATACAGTTGCCAAAAGACTCTTTAAAATAGAAGTGCACAATTGACTCCTGACCCATCAATTAAAATTTGCCCCTGATGTAATCAACTAGAACATCAGTTGATCAACCAATCAATTAAAATATTTAACCTTAGTTAAACTCAATTTAGTTAAACAGTGCACTTGGCTAATATGAAGATTTAAGAAGAAAATCTGAAAAATAAGGTCATCTGCATGAGACAGGATCTACTTTAGCAACAAGTATCTATTAAAATAAATCAGATGTAGGGCACTGCCTACTTTCATCAGCAAGGCATCAACTTGTTCTATCCCTGAATCTATGGGTGGGGAAATTAGGAGGGGTCTCTCTGGAAATGGGGTGTTAATCCTTTTGTCTTGCATTTACTTGTGAGAAAAGGAACAAGCCACCTGTTCAAATGACAAAAACTTAAAAACCTTTCTAAAGAGATTTATTTTGTGTGGGATGGTAAATGCATTTCTAAGAATAAAAATGTAGGGATTATGGACCCAGTGTACTGAGAGTTAAGATTATGTGTCCATACTCCAGTTAATCCTTGCTCTACAGGGATTTACGTTTTAAACAGATAAATTTGTTCTAGGCCCAAACTTGGCATTAGGTTCACAGGACCTGTAGCCGTGATTCTTAATTTCAACTGCACAGATTTTAAAGGAAGGAAGTTATTCGTCTCGCTGTAATATAATATGGGGGTGGCAAGGACCTCGGAGGTTACACACCGTTACAGATGCAAATCGGGGAAATGCTTAGAATACACTAATCCACATATGAAGCATCCCTGCTCAGTTCCTCTCACACTATTACTCAATGCTGAAATCTCTACTATACCTGTTGCATTTTGCAAGAGCCTCCCCTACACTGATTTAAAAGTTAACGAAGTTTTGTTCTTTTGTTAAAAAGATAAATGAAAAATTGTAACTGTTCTGCAATACAATATCATCAGTTTAAAAAGTAACTCAGTATATGAAACAGCATACATATGACAGGTCAGAGCTACTGCGGGCGTCCGGAAACAAGACCATTTAAAAGGTAAAGGTAAAGGGACCCCTGACCATTAGGTCCAGTCATGTCCGACTCTGGGGTTGCGGCGCTCATCTCACGTTACTGGCCGAGGGAACCGGCATACAGCTTCCAGGTCATGTGGCCAGCAGGACTAAACAGCTTCTGGTGAACCAGAGCAGCACACGAAAACGCTGTTTACCTTCCCGCCGGAGCGGTACCTATTTATCTACTTGCACTTTTGACATGCTTTCAAACTGCTAGGTGGGCAGGAGCTGGGACCAAGCAATGGGAGCTCACCCCATCACAGGGATTCGAACCACCGACCTTCTGATCAGCAAGCCCTAGGCTCTGTGGTTTAAATTATACATGTTAAATTATATTACATGTTACTATAATTTAACTACATGTTAAATTATAGTTTTAGAATTTCAGTATCACATTTCAGATATTTGTGACTCAAGGCAAATTTACACAATATATTTAAAGCACATTCAACACACATTTGAAGCATGTGGTTTTCCCCAAAGAATGCTGGAAACTGTAGTTTGTTTAAATAGCTAGGAATTGTAGCTCTGTTAGGGAGGGGGAGCAATAGTTGCTGGGATTCTTTCAAGGAAGACATGTGCTTTAAATGTATGATGTGTTCCATAGGCCACAACATTCTCAGCTTATGGCATAGATCTAAACCGAATACATGAAAATGATCAATCACTCTCCCCTAGTAACTCTGAGAATTACAGTTCTTGGATAAAGTAGGGATTCTCAGAATCATCCCTCAAGAGTTAACAAAAGCTAGAAGTTTTGTCTCTCCATGCTAACAAGAAATCAGAAAGGTAATATATAAAAAAAAAACCCTAACTCGTATCGTCTGACTTATCAGGCACCTTAACCTACAGCTCCTACCTATCTTCCAAATAGACCCCCAATGTGAAAGATGGAGATAATTTGATAACTCCATCTGCTTCACTGGAACTGCTTCAAAAGTTTTCCCTTCTCCCATCCAGAATAGATGTATTCTGCCGACTTAACCCAATTGGTGCATTGCAGATTCTTTGAATGACTGAGGTTCACAGTTGATATCTCATCAGATAAAAAGGGCTCAATTCTGCTCAAGGAGAAGTTTGATCCCTCTAGCAGTCAATCATTTTAAGACTTAACTGCACTACACAACTAAAGAGGTCATTATCCTAGTGCACCAACACGTAAAATCTATTATTCATCCATAGCATTAATAAGCATTAAATATTTATTATTAATCTCTCCTGGAATGAATAAGTAGAATAACTGAGTTTCAACTGTTCCAGGTACACAGCACCTTGAACTTCAGAAATACTTCAGAAATCTATTATTAGGCATCTTTTAGGTTACTGTTCACTCGTCTAGTTTTTACCTGGAGATTCGTGAACTGTTGGCTTCATTGGTGCAATCATCTCTCCAGCCAGGAGAACTCAGCAGCAGCTTGCAGAAAGTGATCTTGGGCATACATTCCAAGACATAGGAACCAGAGTATTACTTAATCAGTCATTTTTTGTTGCTGTCTCTTCTTCCAAGAACTGAAAAGATTCTCGCTCTTAGCAGCCAGGCAGAATTTCTATATAGCTGACTGGTCACCTGATAGCAAAGCAGTATGGATCTAGCAGCTCAGCAAGACAATGACTCAGTTTTATCCCCTCTCCCTTGGACTGCAAAATTCACAGAAATTGGATTTACATTCAGTGTACAAAGACAGAAAGCAGCAGCTAAGAATTTTCAGGTTGTAAGGAAAATGACCCATTAAACATCCTGAAAACAGAATGTGCCTTAATGTATAGGTTTAAAATACTACAAGGTCTACCATGTCCCCCCCTTTTTTTAAATGTGAGAGATCCTGCCCATGGTCATGGATCATGTCTAGTTGTGGCCTCAAAGTGGTACAGAAACTCCTGAAATTGGGATCTTTGTGACACATGTTTCTTTAAGCCCTTGTTCAAACTCATCTGATATTGACAAGCTGGAGCATGTGCAGAGGAGGGCAACCGAGATGATCAAGGGTCTAGAAACCAAGCCTTATCTATGTACCGCTCCAGCAGGAAGGTAAACGGCATTTCCGTGCATTGCTCTGGTTCACCAGAAGCGGCTTAGTCATGCTGGCCACATGACCCGGAAGCTGTACACCAGCTCCCTTGGCCAGTAACACGAGATGAGAGCCGCAACCCCAGAGTCAGACACGACTGGACCTAATGGTCAGGGGTCCCTTTACCTTTACCTACTTCATACCTTGTTTGCAATTCATTAGGATGAAATCACTTTAAGTCCAGGAAAGATAGACCATTTGGGTTGAGGGTCTGGGGAAGTGGTAAGCCCAGTGTCTCCCCCTCGGTACTCACTGTAAAATCCACTGCCTCAGGAAGCTCAATGACTTATGCCAGCAGATCTGTACATTAAGAATATCCAGATAAGTCCCAAACTTCAAGCATACTCACATCAACATGAGGGACAGTTGCTCCCTTATCCCAAGGGCATCCTTCTATAGAAAGGAAGTGACTTTTCAATTCTATGCTTGTGGGATGAGGGAGAAACTGCTTGATCAATCAGCTTCCATGATTACATTCACAAATTGAGGGGTTCTCTTACAGTCAGGGCCAAAACAAGACATTTTGCCCCTTGAGGCAAGACAGACCAGCTACTATCACCTCTCTGCACACCAGCTTCTGCTTGTGAAGTCATTTCCCTCTGGAGAAGAAAGGGCTGTTCCTCAGAGTGAAGAATTATGGGCAGTCTTTGAGAGTGCCTGGGAACTGCCACCTTTGCAGTGACAAATATTGGTTACTTTTGCTATAATAAACTATGGAGCTCTCCCATGTCATCAACAATGCAAGGAAGGATCCTTCGTTCTTGTTATGGCAGATACATGGCGGAAACACTTCTAGAAGCCTAGTAAGCTGTTGCTGCCTGGAGAGTAGCAGTGGAAGAGGCAGAAGGCAGCCCATCAGCTAGGTAGCCAGCTGGTCAAACAAAGGCAGGCTGGTCCTCAGGCAGGAGGAAATGGCAGAAAGGCAAAAGGAATGTGATCCACCACTGCTTTCCATCCGTCGGCTAGGCAAGGCATTCCCTTTGTCTAATGGGTGGGCCCACTCTGTTCATAGTCAGGTGGGGAATCTTCGTGACTGCCTCTAGGGTCCTTAGGAACAGGTAAAGGTACCCCTGACCATTAGGTCCAGTCGCGGACGACTCTGGGGTTGCGGCACTCATCTCGCTCTATAGGCCGAGGGAGACTGCGTTTGTCCACAGACAGCTTCCGGGTCCTGTGGCCAGCATGACTAAGCTGCTTCTGGTGAACCAGAGCAGTGCACGGAAACACCATTTACTTTCCCGCCAGAGCGGTACCTATTTATCTACTTGCACTTTGATGTGCTTTCGAACTGCTAGGTTGGCAAGTCAGGGACCAAACAACAGGAGCTCACCCCATCGTGGGGATTCGAACCGCTGACCTTCTGATCAGCAAGCCCTAGGCTCTGTGGTTTAGGGTCTTCTAGGGTCCTTAGGTAAGCGCAAATCAACAAGAAATCACATGCACATAATCACCCCTGATACCTTAAGTGGAGCAACTGAAATACGGGAGGGAAGGAAGCAGAGTGTGAATACTTTGTTTCTCCAAATGCCCCTCCCCCCCGTCTGTGTTAGATGTTAAGTGCTCTTGAACAGCCAACTTATAACAGGGATGTGGATGCAAGGGCAAAACAATGCAGTGGTACCTTGGTTCTCAAACTTAATCCGTTCCGGAAGTCTGTTCCAAAACCAAAGCATTCCAAAACCAAGGCATGCTTTCCCATAGAAAGCAATGCAAAACAGATTAATCGGTTCCAGACTTTTAAAAACAACCCCTAAAAGAACAATTTAACATGAATTTTACTATCTAACAAGACCACTGATCCATAAAATTAAAGCAATAATCAATGTACTGTACTATAATATATATAAAACAGTACTGTAGATATTAAAAATTAAAATAATAAAAAATTCTTACCTGTACTGATGATAGTCATTGTTTGGATTGGGGGCTTTTATCCATTTCCACAGTCACACAACCAATCAGTCAATCAATCAATCAATCAATCAATCATTCAGTAGCTGAACTGGAACCACACAGTCACAAAAACAAATTAACTGAAAAAGCTTCACAACAAAAAAGCAAAATAAATAGCAAAAACAAAAGCACCAAATATAAGCTCCAAATATCACCTCAGAACACTGCAATCGGAAACAGAAGGCTTGAATTGCAATGGGGGGGCGCAAATTAGCAGCGCAACAGGAAACAGGAAACACAGGGGGGGGGTGCAAAATGGAGCACATTCGGCTTCTGAAAAAAAGTTCGAAAACCAGAACACCTACTTCTGGTTTTGAAGTGTTCATGTTCCAAGTTGTTTGTGAACTAAGCTGTTCAAAAACCGAGGTACCACTGTACTTTATCAGGCAAAAGAAGCTATTCAATCTTATGGCAGGGCATCAGACAACAAGGCATCACTGAAGACTCTTCTTCACAACAGTGCCTCCCCTCTTGGTCTGGGAGCCAGAGCTCTCTAGCCAGACAGAAATTCTTCAACAAATCACAAGTACATATTTTACCACCAGGAGGGGTGGCCCAAGACTCAGACATCCAAATAGCATTATCAATCTGCTAGAAATACTTCCTGAGTAAGCCTAATTGGAATAAATGAGAGCCTTGCAACTGGATGACTGGATACAGCCATGGATATCCAATTCATTAGCTTAAACTACCATCATCCCTAGCTAACAGGACCAGTGGTCAGGGATAATGGGAACTCTAGTCTCATAACAGCTGGAGGGCCAGGTTTGGCCATGCCTGAGCTAAAGGATTACTTTGGGTGGGTGGGGGGAAATCATCATTTTACATTAAGAACAGCAGAGTTGAGATCTATAAACCTAAATAATAAAAATAATTCATTATCAATAAGAAACAAGTAAAAAAAACAATTTCTTACCAAAGATACATCTCTATATGGAGTGTGAGAATCTAGTATTCACTCATTGTGAAGGATATTCAGCTGCGGTACCAGCTGAGTTAACAAATCTTAAGGCACTTAGAAGATTCCCAGTGTCTGTTCTCACTCCTCTTGCCTTTTGCTAGAGCTGATAGTCCCTAATGAACAAACACTAAAATCTGGCATATGCAAAGATGCAGAAAAAGTAAACTTCTCAACAGGTCGTGGTCATTAATTTCTCTTCCCAAGGACTCATTTCAGGCCTGACTTTCCCTCATTTGCAACAATTACAGCTTTCCAAAACACAAGGGAATCCCCCAAACCATGTTTTGCCTTCTTTCCAATTAGAGAGAGAAGCAACAGCAGGCTTTGTTGTTACTAATTACAGCTTCAGCACGGCACAGTATTTCTTTCCTGGTAACCAAAACCATTATTAGGTATCAGCTCCCACCCCTAAGCTGCACTTTTAATAGATTCCGGGGGATAACTACACCACCCAGAAACCCTATAGATTTTCAAAAACAGAATAGTCATCTCAGAATATGAAGGCTTTGTTTTGTAAGGAAACTGCAAAAACTGAAATAAGTATCGTTCCAGGAGCTTCAAATGAGTTGCTTATTATGATAAGGCCGATTTGTAAATGATGCACTAAAATGACTAGTTCAAAAAGACTATTAATTTACTACGGAAATCAGTGGATTAGGAAGTATCCTTTAAAAAAAAAAAGTTATGTCCCCCACTTTTTTTCTCAAGACAGGATTCCTGCACTGCAGGGGGGTTGGACTAGATGACCCTCGGGGTCCCTTCCTACAATTCTATGATTCTAAGGTGGTTTGCAACAAATACTGAACAAGTTCCTCATAATGTACAACAGGATTAAAAACCCAAACCTTTCCACATGGAGAACCACCTCAAAAAGTGTAACAAGATCCCACCCCCAAGAGGACCAGAGAACTATATTGATTACCAGAATATCAGAATTCCCAGATCCTTGTCCCTTGAAGTTAGAAATGTGATTAAAAAATGAGGGACAGCTGCAAGGGTGATGGACACAGAGGCCCCAGTCGTAACTATGATGTGCAGTAATTACCTACAAACAAAGCAATCGCAAACTTTTTGCAATTTGGTAATTTTCCCGATTATGGTCGTGGATTAAATATCGGGGTTCGAGTGTGCATTTGCTGCATAGGTTTAACAGAAAGCTTACTCTTTTATTAGTTTCATATTTATGTCTGATCTCTTAATTCAGGCCATGGAAAGGGTTCTAGCTTAGCCTTTCTGCTTTCTTTTCTTTCTAGGGTCAGAGACATTTTGTTCATTCTCATAGAGCATTCTAACCTGCAACACATTCACCATTCACCCCATACGCTGACTGAAGTGTTTTACAGTATCACAAAGGCCATAAGGGGGCTTTTATGAACTGCCACACTCACGTCTCAACAGGGGTTTTGAATCCAGGACTCCAGGATTCCAAATGAAACAGCTTGGCCATTGAACTACATGGGATAATGTATATAATGAATCCAGCTCAAGATCCCTAAGCAGTAAGTTCAGACACCACCCTTCAAAAAAATATAGTAAGACAATTATATCAATTGTGTGTGCACACATACAGAGGTGGCAGTGGGAATTTTGCATTACGGTTTCTATCCTAGCAATTTTGTCTATCCTCTTGTGCTTTCAGCATTTGGTGTCCATTCCAAAGCTATTTTGGGTGCAGCTGTTGCTGTTAGCACATGCTGCTGGCTGCCATCTGTTTCTCCTTTTCGCTTCAGTCACGTCCAGCTCCAATGCTCTCCTTCCCTGGGATTGGCTCCTATTGTCATTTTTAAGGGGGACACTTAAGTATTCAGCTCACTGTGAAGCATGCCCTTCAAACAAGGAGATTCTTCCAAATAAGCAATCCTAAACTAACGGAAAAAGAGTGAGCATAATTCAAAGCTATATATTTTGGCCATCGTTCACAATCTTTTATTTTCCAGAGATGTGTTCTGTTCTTTCCATCCTTGCACTGTCGCAGTGCTGCCTGCAAAATCTATTCCCTTTAAAATATCTGATATACAGTGGTACCTCAGTTTAAGAACAGCCCTGTTTATGAACGATTCGGTTTACGAACTCCGCAAAACCGGAAGCAGTGTCTCGGTTTGCGAACTTTAGCTTAGTCTAAGAACGGAATCCGAATGGTGGAAGGGCACTGGCGGCGGGAAGCCTCATTAGGGAAAGCGTGCCTCGGTTTAAGAACGGATTCGGTTTAAGAATGGACTTCAGGAATGGATTAAGTTCGTAAACTGAGGTACCACTGTATTAGTTGCCCTGCAATGCATTGTATAGTCCTGGGTTCTCAATGCAGTGCATCTGCTAAAGGGCTGCCCTGGTGCTCTGCTAAAGGGCTATTTGCTCTCCTCTGCACCAAATTAGAAAAAAAACCCGCCCCATTAAAATGGCCTCCCAGAGCAGTTCCTCCAGCCCCTTGTAGGTCCTTCATAGACCCTCTGTTTCACATGTCTACTTCCATTCTGATTTGATGGCAGCAGGCTTTAGGATTGGTTGGAAAAAAGGAAGAAAGATGGGTGGTGGTTAAACTGTGTTAATTCAGTGGTACCTCTGGTTGCAAACACGAGCTGTTCCGGGGTGCCATTCGAACCCCGAAAAGTCCGCACCAGAGCGGTGATTTTGCGCATGTGCGAAGCGCGCAGATCTTCCGGGTTTGCCACATTCTTAACCTGAAAAAACACAACCTGAAGCGGCCGTAACCCGAGGTATGACTGTACAGGAAATGCAGAAGAGTGGGAGGATGGGGGTTGAAAAGACAACTCATGGAAGTGGAGTCCGGAACAGTAGAAGAAGCCAGAACTACGGGAGGAGGGCAGAAAATAGGGCTAGTGGTAGGGCTAAAAGGAAAACACAGAAGGGAGAACAGGAAAGGGAGAAGCCAGAGCCATAGGAATTGAGCAGAACTGGGTGCCTTTCCATTCATTTTCTTGGGCAATATTTGCATTCTTTGAAATGGAACTACAGTTTGAGGTAGAAAAATATGGGATTAAAAGAGTGTTTTGTGCTCAGATCCCCACATCCACGTTATACTCAAGTTCTTGAGCTAGTTACAGTTCTTTTTCATTAAGACACAATCCCACGGTGGTCATTTTGTGGTGGTGTCCACAATAGGTCTCCCCCCCTCCAAATTTCAAAAAAAATTGGAGAGCTCCAATATACTCCATATGAAATATGCTGCAGAAAATAGGGACTATCCTGTCATGCCAGCAGGCTTTACACCACTTTGGTTGCACACATTAACACAATGGGCAAGGAGGTTAAAGTTCTTAGGACGGCATTCAGTCTCCAGGCGGGTTACATTGCCCTTGGAATCCACGGGCTATAGAAATATAAATGTCTCCCGGTATGCTTTGGGTACAATTCACTGAGAACAATGGCTGCCCACCCTTTCAGTCAACTAATTTGTGAGGTAGAAGAGGTACAATCAAATGCCCTTGAATCCTAATTTCATTTGCCAGTTTAGCAATGTGTCTTGTTTGTTAAGGTGCCTTGCTGTGCCTCTTGTCATTTCCCATCTTCTTTGAAAGCCAATACAGCATTTCTTTCTCCTAACAATACCTACTTACATCTCTGGAAATGCTCCGAGATCAGTACCTTGTCGAGAAACACAATGCAGGTGCTTCAGAAATAGTGTCATGATGACTGTAATTGCAAAATGCTAATCACTAAGCTACAAGTACAGATTGTTAGCCACATAATTTGCTGATTAAAGATGGAAGAGCAAAACTGACAAACAACCTCTTATGCATTCTTCCCATCAACAGGAAGTCACTAATATCTATGCTGATGCCAAAAGATCAGAGTGTCCTTTAAATATATATATTTGAGCTCTTTTCAAGTGAGTCACTCAGTGATGTCATTTCAGCAAAGTACACTCAGAAAGAGCAACAAAGAGTCCTTGTGTGAGAAGCCAGAGGCAGACCATACAGGTATGGCATATATACACCGGTATCTGTCAGCTAACAGGTGAGAGGCCTCCCTTAGGTGACCAGCCTCCAAGGGCCGCCAAACAAGACACCATGGACAATGCCTTTGTCCCTGTCCTGTTGACACAGCCAGTGGTGGCATCTGATATTTAAACTCAAAAAGTGTGCCCCCCTCTGCCATTATATCCGGGTATTTCTCATGCCAGCCCAGCTTATGTCTTGCTTTGGACAAGTGTATCACTGAGGAGAAAAGCACCCAAAGCAATAGAGTGTGGCAAGGTAAGGCACAGGAGGGGCCAGGTTTGTACCTTTATTTATTTAACAAGTGACTACCTTGTCTTTCAGGGCAAGCTTCCGGGATACATCTCCCCTCACCCAGGCACATAATGTGCTGCTAAAAAACAGAGGTCTGCTCACTCTGTACATAAATGGGACAAACATGGGAACGAACAAATGCAACTGCCGTCCTCCACCACTGTGTTCCATTCGGCCCTTGTCTGTAGGCAACGAATGAACACAGGCATGAGAATGAACAAGTCAGGCATGGGAATGAACAAGTCAGTCAAGTTTGGCTCGCCAATGATAAAACAGGGTTTATATATGGTGCTTGAAGCCAGAGCTCTGGTACTTAAGACACCAACTCCCTAGTCAAAGACAGAGAGAATGAGACTCTTGCGATGAGACAAGCCCTGGGGACTTCTGGCCACACCAAGCTCTTGCTTCTTAGCTCTCCCCATTCCCTTCACTGCTTCTCAAGGGGGAGAGCCCCCCCTCCTCTGCAGAAAAAAGTATGATTTTATCATAAACTCGTTTCCAAAAACTCTTATTAAAACTTTTTTATGTTAAACTGAGTGGGGGCGCTATGACAAAACAGTGAAAATCTCAGAACAAAGCACCGGTTTCGGTTTATTGCTTGCAAGCGCCAAGGGCAGAAATAAAAATGAAAACAAAACTAGGCCGCTCACACAAGTAGTTGGAGTCGCTTTAAACTGTCCATAGAAGATACCATGCTATTGGGTTAAACAGTTTTAAATTCCAGGATTCTTCAGCAGCTTCGGGAGCAAACGGTTGTGCCGGCGCTGCATAACGTAAGAGAAACTTCGTTGATTCAGATAAATACGAACACTTTGGAATTATTGAGCTGCTCAACATTAATTGACAGTGTCATTGCTATATGGTCTTCCCTGGAACACTCCTCCAGCGCTGTCTGTTCAAACAGGAAGCTTATAGTACTGTGCAATGGAATGAAGTTTCTCACAGAAATTTAGCTTAGAAAGCTACATTGCTTGTTCTACTCATATAGCTTACCAAGCTTAGTAGCTCCCTCTGGTGGAAAGTCAGGAAATTGACCCTCTGAAGGAACACTCACAGTGCGCCGCAGGCAACGCCCTTTGGAAGGCTCCGATGCCTGTTCCTGCCCTCCTTCGACAGCCATCTGCACATGAAAAAGACACAGGCAGGTTATAAATTTCTTTTTTCCCCCCAAACATAAATTGCTAGAAGCAATCAAGAACTTTTCCTGCCCAGAATTAATGCCTCGATTCCACAGCAGTGGTTGGCAAAACTGAGGGCTATTTAGATAATATCTGGACACATCTGCAATCTAGTTTTTATTTGAAACTGTGCATGGCAAAAGGAAGCAAGTCTCACAGTTCCACAAACAATGCAATTAAAAGGCCCAAAGAAATCCTGTATTTCTCTGCTGCAGCAAAAACAAAAGGGGATTGGGGCAGCATAAAGACTAATACATTTTATCACAGCACAAACTTTTGTGGAGCAAAGTTCACTTTGTCAGATGTGCAATAAATCAAGTTATCGTTTCCAACTGTGTCTTGAAAAACTCTCCCAACTTTCTCCAATGCCCCCAGGGTTCCCTGTGCTCCTGCTACAAATTGAATATATAAAAAAATGAAATAGGCAGGTATAAGCCACCCTGTGGGTAAAAACACCCCAATGCCAAGGATGAAATCTGGGACCTTGTCTCTCTGACCAAGGGATGGTCTCTCTTGTGACAGAGTTATAAATTGCCCCAAGGGTACTTTCTGCTAACAAAGAGCTAGTGTGAAAGCAGAGAGAGAGACTGCAACAGGCATATTGTAATTTTGGGTGGGTGGGAAATGGGGATAGACGCTCAGTCAGGGACACAGAACCACCACCAATATGTTGACATATATGGATTTAGTATGTTACATGTTCTCTCACATTAGTTGCAGTTTTCCAGATTGAAATTTAGCTCATCTTTCTGCCCAGCTCCCATGATTGTTCTCCAGTTCCTTAGTCATAGAGTCCTACAAGCATAGTTATGTGTCTACGGACTCCGGGGAGGGTTTTTTTTTTGTTTTTTTTTTAAAGATGTCCACTCTTCCTCCTTTAGGCATTGGAACAAATCATGTACGCAATGCACTAAGAAAGATCTGAACAGCAAATTTCATCGGGCCAAGTATTTGTAAAACCAAGATCTGCAAGGTCATAAACCAGGAGTAGCACGTCTAAATTATGCAGTATCCCTGCTTGCCCATCTTCCTTCTCATCAAACCTCTATTGTCAGCACAAGCATGCCTTGCTCTTAAGTTTCTGTTTTCACGAAGGGAGACTTCATCCTCCAAGAAGCTCCAAGCCAGCTGATGAAGCGGTTCTGGTTGCCCAGTGCAGAAATTCTACTTGGCCCTGTCAATTATTCATCCCCTGCACTTGGAGTTTTTGCTGATATTTCCTACCCAGCTGAATACTATCATGACCGTGTCTGCAATTACCTTTTAAGATATGGCTAGTATACTCAGTATACTATCTGTCTATCCAGACACATCCAGAGATATGTATAAAGTTTCTCATATTCGTGTATGTTCTCAATATTTTTTTGAAGTCATTGGCTAGATTCCTTTTTCATTTGTAAAGTTTCTTTTTAAGCATTACTGGCTGTACCCGGCCACGCGTTGAGGTGGCTCATTTGGTTCAATGGAAAAGGAAGATAGAAAATAGAAAGTGCACGTTTGTAATTCTGTGGAGATATCGCCTGCCTCCCCACAGCTTCTCCCGTTGAACTCCTGCCTCCCTCCTCTCATTCTTTCCTCCGCCGTAGTGAAAGGAGACGCCGTTTTCGCCTGCCTCCCCACAGCTTCTCCCATTTAACTTCTGCCTGGCTCCTCTCCGTCTCCCCCCCCCCATAGTTTGTCTGCACCCCCACAGCTTCTCCTGTTGAACGCCCGCCTGCCTCCTCTCCGTCTCCACCCCAACTTGAAGGAGACCCCGTTTTCGCCTGCCTCCCCACAGCTTCTCCCATTGAACTCCCACCTGCCTCCTCTCCGCCTTTCCCCCATTTTCGCCTGCCTCCCTACAGCTTCTCCCGTTGAACTCTCCCCTTTCTCTGTCCCACAGAAACGGCTCCTTTCATTTTCCCGCCAAAAGTGCTGGCTCCGCCCCCCATGCACACACAGGGGTGGGGGCGTAATCCCCTCCCGAAGAATGAACGTCCAAGGTTGCCAGGTCGTAAGAGTCCACAGTGTGTTAGGGTAACCCCAAGACAGGGTGGCATGACCCCCCCCCCCGTTTTCGCCTGCCTCCCCACAGCTTCTACCGTTGAACTTCCGCCTGCCTCCTCTCCGCCTTTCCCCCGTTTTTGCCTGCCTCCCCACAGCTTCTCCCATTGAACTCCCGCCTGCCTCCTCTCCGGCTTTCCCCCATTTTCGCCTGCCTCCCCACAACTTCTCCATTTGAAATGCCGCCTGTCTCCTCTCTGTGTCCCCCCCCTACTGGAAGGAGACCCCATTTTTGCCTGCCTCCCCACAGCTTCTCCCATTGAACTCCCGCCTGCCTCCTCTCCGCCTTTCCCTTTTCGCCTGCCTCCCCACAGCTTCTCCTGTTGAACTCCCGCCTGCCTCCTCTCCGCCTTTCCCTTTTCACCTGCTTCTCCTGTTGAACTCCCGCCTGCCTCCTCTCTGCCTTTTCCCCGTTTTCGCCTGCCTCCCCACAGCTTCTCCCGTTGAACTCCCGCCTGCCTCCTCTCCCAGCGGAGAGGCTCCATGGTCTTCCTCCCTCATAAACGGCTCTTCCGTCAAAACTGCTGCCTCCGCCCCCCATGCCCAAGACCAATGAAATTACTGTATGCTGCTTTTGCATCCAGTAGATGGTGCTGTTTTGCCAAAAATCAAGTTATTACTTGTCACAGGTGTGACATTTATGTGATATTTTTACATAAAGACACTCCTGGATTGGAACGCAACGTCGTGTCAAAATTTCAAATCAATCGGTCAAGGACTTTCTGAGATTTGAGGTACTGAACAAATGGACATTTGCATTTTTATTTATATAGATATGGATGAGGCATCTACCTCTTTATGCCCGGTGTGGGAAACCTTTCTCAGCCCAAGGGCCACAATGCTTCTCAGAGAACCTTCAAGGGGCGACCAGGCAGTGGTGGGTGGAGCCTGAGCCAAACATGGGCGTGGTCAGAGGGGAAAGTGGGTGGAGCAAAGGATGCAAAACCACGTCCCAGCCGACACAAAAGCCGACACCAACCCACAAACACCCACCTACCCCTGTCACACTGTTTAAGGACATAGTTGAGCCAGGCAAAAGCACTCAAGGAGGGTATGGAGCAGGGCTGGTGGAAGCTGGGGCTTGGCCAGAGCCTGCTTTATGCTCCCTCTGGAAAATTTAATGCAGGAGCCCACCGCCCTCTTATATATCTGAATAGTAACTGGATGGCCAGTGAACCCCATATGGCTCATAGCTTACCAATAACCCCCTCTTACCTATTCCTCTCTAGGGACCTAAATTTTTAACTGCCAACCTCCTCGAAGCTGACGAAAGAAGAGTGGGCCGATCTTTTTTGTAACATGCTGATGGGAGACAAAGAGGGATAACTGGGCTGGAAAGGGGAATAACTTGGCCATAGAACAGCCGCACGTGTTTTGAGAAGAGAACTGGCCTTTCTGCTATTCTGATCTACAGATAAGTTTGCTTTGGCTATATGTGCCAGAAGTAATTCCCCAAGTGAGAAATCCTCGGCAAATGGTTTAGAAGAAGGGGTCAGCAAACTTTTTCAGCAGGGGGGGCCGGTCCACCGTCCCTCAGACCTTGTGGGGGGGCGGACTACATTTTCTTGGGAGGGAAAGAACGGATTCCTATGCCCCACAAATAACCCAGAGATGCATTTTAAATAAAAGGACACGTTCTACTCATGTAAAAATATGCTGATTCCTGGACCATGCGCAAGCCGGTCCGAGAAGGCGATTGGGCCAGATCCGGCCCCTAGTTTGCCTACCCATGGTTTAGTAGATAAAGCATAGAATTGTAGAGTCAGAAGGATCATCTGGTCCAATCCCCTGAAATGCATGAATATGCAGTTGTTCCATAGGAGATCAAACTTGCAACCTTAACATTATCAGCACCATCTATCAACTCATTTTCAGGATTCCCTGGTTCGTAAGTGGTATACTCTTTCTAGGTGGCAGAAATATTCAGCTCTTACCTTCAGAACTACACTTAGTGCTAGTTTTATTGCCGGTGTGATATAATGTGCTAGAGTGCAGGGATGAGAAATGGCAGATTGGAGATTCAAGATCCTGCTCTGGAGCTTCAGGGCAAGTTAGTCTTTCCCAGCCAAACCTATCTCATAGTGAAATGAGTTTAATTCCTGCTCTGAGCTTCTTGTAGAAAGGGTAGAATGCTGACATAACAAACAGACTGATCTATTTTTATTGAAATTTTCAAATATACATTTCCATCATTGAATATCCACCATTATAATCACACATTCATCGACTTCCCTCCTTCCCCTTCCCTGAGTCTTAGAATTTCCCCATAATTTCTGCATATTCTGACAAAAAATCCATTAAATTTAGTTTCCCCATTATAGCTCTTTATTGTATGTTATACTGTTGAATTTACCTTAATCCTGCTAGTGTTTTCAGTTGCTTACAATTATTTTCCAAAAATCCCACACAAAAATTTCACTCCTCTTTATATACTTGATCTTCTTGCTCTCTCATTCTGCTGGTTAGGCCTGCATATTCTATCATTTTAAGCTGCCATTCCTCTCACCTTCCACTTTTGGGCTAACAAAATCTGAGCTGCTGTAGTACTTAAATAAAAAAACAGACTGATCTAGAGCCAAGCAGAAAATTGAAGAGGAACATACAGTCCCCATTTAAAAAAGAATGACATCCCTACTGCACTTGAGTGGCACAGTAAAGTTTAGTCTCTAAATATGGTAAGTTAAAGAACAGAATTTGTAATTTTTTCTTAAAGGATCCCAAATGGGAGGGATGTAAAGGGGGGAGGAGTACAACTTGTAAAAACAGCGATGTAATGGACACTATCCAATAGGCTCCAGTCACACCCAATACTCATTGCAAGTACCATATTTACTTGCTGTACAGCGACAACTAGAGCAGGGTGTTGGTAGAAAGGGAATTTTCCTAACAATAAGTCATTGTTGTCTGAGTGGTGGGATAATTCAATGCCCTGGCAACAGAACTGCCACCTTGCAAAAAGAGGCATTCAGATCTCATGCAACTATTGAGTAACAGCTGCACAAAAATAAAAGCCAGGAAAGGCCCATAAACTTCAGTTCTTATCCGAAGAATTTATCATATACTAGCAAAGTCTTCATGGGACGCGGGTGGTGCTGTAGGTTAAACCACAGAGCCTAGGGCTTGCCAATCAGAAGGTCAGCGGTTCAAATCCCCGCAACGGAGTGAGCTCCCGTTACTCGGTCCCTGCTCCTGCCAACCTAGCAGTTCGAAAGCACATCAAAGTGCAAGTAGATAAATAGGTACCGCTCCAGCGGGAAGGTAAACGGCGTTTCCGTGCGCTGCTCTGGTTCGTCAGAAGCAGCGTAGTCATGCTGGCCACATGACCTGGAAGCTGTAGTCCGGCTCCCTCGGCCAATAAAGCAAGACGAGCGCTGCAACCCCAGAGTCGTCTGCGACTGGACCTAATGGTCAGGGGTCCTTTTACCTTTACCTTTAGCAAAGTCTTCAGCTGATAATTACCTATCACATTCTAGCACTTCCAACAAAAAGGACCGATACTATTCACATCATTCTGGCAGAGCAGCTGAAACAAACACCCAGTTATATCACTCAAGTTCCCAGTAATTGTTTTGAATGTTATTATATTCACTATTCTGCCCACTTAAAAAATGCGCTTTCCCCCTCTCCTGCATGTGGGAAGGATGAACATCTCTGTGGTTAAGCAACTTTCTCTGATTCCTTTTTGTTATATAGAACACAAGACATCACACTGAACATAATCATATCTCATCTCTACTATGTTAAGAGAGAAGATTATTTTGTTGTATTCATGTTTAAAATGTGATGTGAGAAATCACCGTGAACTACCGTAAACTGTGTGGGTGGGTTCAAAATGTGCATGCTTATGCCAACCCATAACATTTACCTATGCCTGAAAGGCAGACCAAAAAATATTCAGTAGTGGCAAATCAATGCCTTAACATTTATATACTACTACTGAATACGCAAAAGTGGTTTACACATTTATCACATTATAGAGCGAGTGGGTCTGAGGGAGAGTTAGCTTGTCTAAGGCAGCCCAGGGAGACCACAGCTCTTGAGAGCTTAGACCAGGCTACCTCATCCTCGGCCCTCCAGATGTTTTTGGCCTACAACTCCCATGATCCCTAGCTAGCAGGACCAGTGGTCAGGGATGATGGGAATTGTAGTCCCAAAACATCTGGAGGGCCACGGTTGAGGAAGCCTGGCTTAGACTCTCAGCCATTGTGCTACACAAGTCCTGCGGTTATCTTCCAGCACGAGACTGTGTAATTAAAAATTATGAGTCTCTCAACTCACCTGCAGTCGTGTATGGTAATTACTAGATTGACCAAATGACCTAAAAATCCAGACTAAGTATGGGGGGTGGGGGGTTGCTTGCATTTTTAGGTGAACTGCCATGAAAGCAAGGGCAACACAGCATTTTCTTCAGTTGAATACTTTAAGTCATGGGTGGGGAAGCTTTCTGGCTCCATGGGCCAGATCCTTATCAGGATGCCCCACATTTTACATGTGGGTGTCCTTCCTTGTAACTGTAGCACAAGGTGGCTGTGGAAATGCCGAGCATATGGCTAGAAAGGTGCTTATTTCCCCTCTTCTCTGGGGAAGTGAACCCAGTTCACCAGATTACGAGTCTACCACTCTTAACCACTACACCACACTGGCTCTCCAGTGTGTCATCTGCACCTGGACTTGTGATTTGGCTCTCCCCAGACAACTCACAAGCAAGGTTTGCTCTATGGTTAACAGTTTGTGGTTTGTCTGGAGAGAGCTAAATCAGGAGCCTGGGTTCAGACGACACACTAA
Organism: Lacerta agilis; assembly: GCF_009819535.1. Classification (NCBI taxonomy): domain Eukaryota; kingdom Metazoa; phylum Chordata; class Lepidosauria; order Squamata; family Lacertidae; genus Lacerta; species Lacerta agilis. The sequence goes on along the minus strand of NC_046317.1, from coordinate 5,208,920 downwards.
GCCAAACTATGGGTGTTGTTGTTGTTGTTGTTTAGTCATGTCCGACTCTTCGTGACCCCATGGACCAGAGCACGCCAGGCACTCCTGTCTTCCACTGCCTCCCGCAGTTCCATCAAATTCATGTAGGTAGTTTCGAGAATATTGTCTAACCATCTCATCTTCTGTCGTCCCCTTCTCCTTGTGCCCTTAATCTTTCCCAACAACAGGGTATTTTCCAGGGAGATGGAACTAACTGGCCACAATCTCCTCTCTGGAAGTCCACACTTTTGCTTGTTTGCACTAAGTTGTGGTTGGTTTAGCTTAGCATTTCATGCAAAGTGAGACTTTGTTGTTTTTTGCTGCAGTGGATGAAGAAGGCCAATGATCCTCTGAAAGAATGTAACACCCTGAAATCATGATGATGTTAAAATGCTATAAGCACTTGCTTAGATGTAGGTTCTTTAACACCTATGAATAATGCACCCGGTGAACCCCTGCGGATCAAATCACCATAATACTGTCTTCTCCCTCTCCTTCCTGCACATACAATAGATTTATAATTTAAAGTAACAGCATTTGCAACTGCTCTGAGCAATCTGTGTCAGTAACACCTCATCCCAACTGTAGAATTAGCCAACAGCTGTCACAAAGTATATAGTTAACCTCTGCAGATAACCCCAAAGAGGACTACAAACAGCTCTTGAAGCACTGACCCATCTAACAACATGCAAAAACATTCAGCCATCAAGCTCAACTTCTTTTCATCTGCTGAAATGCACTAGAGCCATTCAGCTCGCCTTTATTCATAAATATTGATAGACGTGAAAAGAATCCATTTTAATGTTGCTGTACAGATTTTTCAAACACCCATAAACGCAAGGAAACAGCAACGTGCACAGGACAACCACTGGACATTAGAGGCAAAACTTACATGAAAGGGAATGTGAATCGAGGCCGTTTTACACAGCTATAAAAACATGCACATTGCCTGTAGCTTTGAGAGCAAAAGAGGAGGAACAGAATTCTGGTGAAACAAAAGAATGGATTTAAATAAAAGTTTCTCCATGTTTAAAGTGCTTTGTACTACAATAGTAATCATCAGCTCTGCCTGCTCCCATCCATCTCAACTCCCTCTTTGAAAGGCTCGCCTGTCGTCAGTGGCGTTGCTAGCCTCTGTGCTGCTGGGGGCGGCGGCAGCGCAGAGGAACCCCCCTGGGGGAGGGGCACGACGCATGCGTTGTGACGTCATCATGACGTCACGACGCACGTGGGTGCAGAAAGGGGGAATTTCCCCCTTTCCGAGGCTTTTTTTCGGCGGTGGGTGGTGGCCAGCGAGGAGGGCGTGACAAGCGTGACACCCTCCTCGCTAGTCGACCCCCCCCCCGCCGAAAAAAGCGGCGGAAAGGGGAAAAAAGAAGCAGAGCCGGCGCTCTGCATTCAAGCCCCAGCTCTGCTTCCTTTCCCCGCCCCCCCCCGTGGGTTTTTTTCGGCGGGGGGGGGGTCGATTAGCGAGGAGGGGTGACAAGCGTGACACCCTCCCTCACTAGTCGACCCCCCCCCCGCCAAAAAAAAGCGGCGGAAAGGGGAAAAAAGAAGCAGAGCCGGCGCTCTGCATTCAAGCCCCGGCTCTGCTTCCTTTCCCCGCCCCCCGCGGGTTTTTTCGGCGGGGGGGTCGATTAGCGAGGAGGGGTGACAAGCGTGACACCCTCCCTCGCTAGTCGATCCCCCCCCCCGCCGAAAAAAGCGGCGGAAAGGGGAAAAAAGAAGCAGAGCCGGCGCTCTGCATTCAAGCCCCGGCTCTGCTTCCTTTCCCCGCCCCCCCCCGCGGGTTTTTTCGGCGGGGGGGGTCGATTAGCGAGGAGGGGTGACAAGCGTGACACCCTCCCTCGCTGGTCGACCCCCCCCCCCGCCGAAAAAAAGCGGCGGAAAGCACCCCTTCCATGTGCTGCTGGGTGAGGGAGGGAGCGGCAGCGCATGGGAGTGGCGGGAGGGGCCACCGCTTGTCACCCCCACCCGTCGCTTTTCACCCTGTCACTGGGGGCGTACCGCCCCCACCGCCCCTCCCCAGCGACGCCCCTGCCTGTCGTAATATCAACATGGCATTGGGGTGATGTCCAACTTATGCTGCTTAGTCATTTGATTAATATACCACTCTTCTTTCCCACAAAGGAGCCCAAGGATATGCCACTGGCCGCAACCACCTGTACACTAGGGAACCCACTTTGCTCAACTTAGCCCCGCCTGATGGACAGCTTGATTCCAAGGGTTGGTTGCCATGATCCTGTCACCTGTAGGGATGCAGACACCCAGTGAACCCCAACAACAAGGAAAATGTATTGCTGGACGAAACTAAAAACTGGAAGCAGGTGTTTCAAATTGGCTTGGAACTAGATTTGATGAAATGTACTGTTTTCATTCAATGACGCATCTCCTTGAATTGCTTAGACATTAAAGAACATACACCTTCCATGTTTCAATACAATACTGTAATGTTTCCCCCCCCCCCTCTCTATTTGGAACCAGGGTGGAATCTACAAACATATAAAAAATGTTCTGAAAATGTTTTTTTTTTTAATGCATTGAATTTTCCATAAGGCTCACCATCACCATCTAGAGTCACATTGTATATTGCACTTTAAACGCACTTAAAGTGTTTTATTTGCAGCTGTATAACTGAGTCCCAGGTCAAGCAGCTCATAGTGCTTTAAAAAAAGAAAGAAAGAAAGAAACCAGACATGACATAAACCTATTCTTTCTGAATGAAGTTCAAAATGTTTTTCAAGTTGAATCTTTTCTCTTATTCCCTTAAGGCAACAACTCTTGTGGACATTTTTTTCTTGGTGTATTTTAAGTGAAAATGTAATGATATTCTTTTTGAAAAGCAGCCATGCCCCTGTAAACGAGAGTCAGAAAGAAAACCTCCACCATCTCTTTCTTTTCTTTTTACGCTTTTCTGGATTTTGCCAGACTTTCTGTTCTTATTTTGCATCTGTGTCAATGATAATATGATGTAACTCAAAATAGGAAAGTTTTGAAGCCCCTTGCAAATTTTGCCTTGACAATAAATAGCTGATCAACTGACAAACCAGTTCTGAAGGCTATAGTTTCCAAACAACATGGACAGCCATTCAAATATTTCCCATACAATTCTACATGATCCTCTAGTTTAAAACTTGGGACCTTTTAAGCAACACAAACGACTCAGCTAAGCCACAGCTAAGAATTTCAAAATTATTGTCTGAAGAACATTGTGGTTGCTTGATAAGAATATTCTATAATATCAGATAATTTCCTCTAAAAAGGGTTTGTACATGATTACCCATCTACCCCTGCAAACTGAAAAGTCCAGGAAACATTTTAGGTACCAACAGTTCATGCATGACAGCAGTGAAGTAAGTAAGTTTTATTTACGGCCATTGGCCCAACACATAAAAAAAAATTCCAAAACAACCTATAATATTTAAAACCTTCACCAGAGGCTGAAACCCTCTGCTCGTTACTAAATAAAAGCACAGACTGTCCGACTATCTATTTTCGCATTTTGGCTCCTGGATTAGCGGGGTTCTCCTGACCGTATCAGATCCCTTTTTTCTTCTTTAGAGCTAAGACTCTGTTCAAGTATTTGGCAACGGTGCGTGATCTAGATGGATCTTCGTCGTTCAGTAGAAATCTCAGTTTGGTTTCTTTGGCATCACCCGTGCATCCCACTAAATATGGAGCAAGAAACTTACTCCTGAGCGAGGAATAATGAGGACAGCTAAGGAGTATGTGGTGCAGCGATTCAGGTGATCCACAGTTACAATCCCATAAAAGAGATATCTGTCCATTAGAGATTCTATTTTCCATTACATTGGAAGGGAAGACGTTGAATCTTGCCTTTATAAAGGCATATCTGTGGGCTGCTGCTGAAAGAGAATCCAAGTACTGGGGGAGTTTTTGCAAGGGTAATAAGCCAAGGTTTAAGGGGGAGCAAGTGCCATTACCCAGTGCCATCTTCTGCTGCAAATCTATCTCATCTAGTTTATAAATTACTGTTCTTTTGGCTGAAGCTAGATCCTGCTCCAGTAGATTTGATGGGGAGAGTCCCATAGCCATAATTCTCAGTTGCAGTGTCTTAACCCATGGGCTTTGGAAATCATCCCTCCACATACACTGTATCAAATACAGATTTGAGAGATTATGCCAGAGCGATACCCAGTGGCAGAGTATATGTTTCCAAAGGGCATTTTCAAGGGATGTGATATTAAGTTCCATTCTTATCGCTGTATTGCTTACACAGTTGGGTAATTTCAGTAATCTCCTTAGAAATAGATTTTGTATTACTTCTAATTCGGGTAATTTAACAAAAGTCCCCCAGACTGAAATCACGTAAGCAATTGTCGGAACCACCTTGGCCTTGAACCCTTTCAGTGCTGATGGAATATGCAGGGCCCCCTCGGAGAAAAAGTATCGCAGAATCGAAAATGAGATGGCTTTAGCTCTGTTTGTAACATAGGCTAAATGGGCCTTCCAGCCAAGACTGTATTGGAGCTGAACTCCCAAGTAGTGGGATCTGCAGCAGTGAAGTCCAACAGATGTCCACTGTTAGGCCAAATGCAGCCGAGAACATGACCCAAAATTATCTGCTGAACACTCAGTGTGCAAAGCATTCTTAAAGCAAACAAAGATGGGAAAGTGCTTAATTAGACCATAACATAATAAAGGATCAAATGCAGTCTCTGAGCCCGCTAAAAAAACACATCTTTTTACTTCTTGAATTGCAATGTTTAGCCCTTAAATTTGAGATTTTGTAAATGGGGGGCAATCCTCAGGATGAATCAGGGAAGCGGAGAGTGTGATGTTATGGGGAACTGCAGGTGCAGCCATCCAAAACCATTATGCTAAATACAGACACCGCAGAGAGGCAGAAACCATATGGACAGTTTTCTCCTTCTGCCCAGTCCAAATATCCTTGCACAGCAGTACCGCTTACACAAGGATTCTGTATCCTTGTGTAGCCTGCCGTGAGAGTGATCCTGCTGGTGATCAAGGAACTCTACTCAGGAGGTACCTGTAAGTTTAGAAGGGGCCAGAGTGCAAAAAGTTTGAGCAACCCTGCATTAAGTTGTAGGAAAAAGGGGAAGTTTCCAAAGCTATTTACAAAGCCTCCTGAAGGCTGATTATTTCCATTCATGAGAATAAAAGGCTTTTCTCATTACACATGCAAGACAAACAGAAGCTATTCAAGTGCTATTGTGGTCCAATACTGCTAAGACAAAAGGACTCCTTGCATAGTTTTTCTCTCACCTCCTTCTCCTTGTTCAGCAGCACAAGTTGGCTGTCGGTCAGAATGGAGTACTTGGTCTCCCATATTATAGTTTCCGAATCAGGGGACTGGCCACAAGACAGCCTGTGGGTTGGTGGTCCTTTCACATCTGGGGGGAAAAAGGAGCAATATTAAAACATATTAATCACTTTGCTCATTGTGGTGGAAATTACTCAGCTGCACCTTACATTAGAAGAATTTAATTATCAGATTAACAGCAATCTTATGCATGCTTAATCAGAAATACATTCCACTAAGTCCAACCGAGTTTAGGATTGCACCCCCCCTCCCACCCCACCCCAAAACGATGCTATGGAGCAATTTCACTGCTGCATAAAAAAAAAGTTAGCAATTTGAAAACTATTCCCAATGGACCAAATGCTAAACCATTTAGTTCCACCTCCACGGAATCCCAAACTTCTTGTTTTGTATGAATCAGAGATCTGTCTTGCTCTGTGGCAAGATTTTGGGCAGGTTCAGGCTGAACACAAACAGACTGCAAAGCTTCAGCAGGCAAAGAAATGGAGAATGAGCCCTGTAATAGCAGCAGCAGCATCCCAACTGCTAGCCCTGCCTGCAGTGGAAAATGCCTTTTCAGTTAAATGGACCCAGCCCAATGCAATAGTCTTTTATTTCAATGGAGCAGCGTTGGTGGGTGGGTGGGTGTGGCAGCACTCTGGTCTCATTGGGGCTTTGGCAATGGAGCCCTCTGAGTCAGAGGATGATAATACAACATTCTCGGGCTGCAGGGAAACTTCCAGAGCCACCTCTGGGGTTGGTCCTGCATTTCACACACACACACACCCCTTGCAGGAGGAATCCGACTCCTGGTGAGTTGAACAAGTACTTTTTTTGGCGTGAAGTTGGCTTGTTTTGAATCTAACCAGGATGTGCATGCAGACCAGAGATGGTGGTTTATCACAACAGCAAACCAAGGTTCTGTGAAACGCAGGAGAACTGCTCCTCCTGGCTACACACGAGGACAGAGGAAAAGGGGTAGGCAAGAAGTATGTTTCTCACTGATTGATTCCAATTACAGTGGTACCTCTGGTTACAAACTGAATCCGTTCCGGAGGTTCATTCGTAACCGGAAACCGTTCTTATCTTGAGGCACGCTTTCGCTAATGGCGTCTCCTGCTGCGGGCGCGCCTTTGGCACGTGATTTCCGTTCGCATCCCGGGGCAAAGTTCGCAACCAGGAGCAGCTACTTCCGGGTTAGCGGAGCTCGTAACCCGAAGTGTGCGTAACCAGATGTACCACTGTAGTAGGAGAAGAAGAAGAAGAAGAAGAGTTTGGATTTGATATCCCGGCTCACATTCTCCTTTCCCTTCCTCCCCCACAACAAACACTCTGTGAGGTGAGTGGGGCTGAGAGACTTCAGAGAAGTGTGACTAGCCCAAGGTCACCCAGCAGCTGCATGTGGAGGAGTGGAGACGCGAACCCGGTTCACCAGATTACGAGTCTACCACTCTTAACCGCTACACCACACTGGCTCCCTGAAGGAAGTCTAACGTCACAAGGCATAGACCTGGATGACATTTCCCCCTTTACTCGCACTTCCAGGGACAAGAGTGTTAACCCTCAAGGACTGAAACTTCTAGAAGGGGTCTTAACCACTACACCACATAGTACTAAACCACCCATCAGTCATCAGCTTATTGAGAAGCTGAAAACCATAGCAATGGCAATACAGTATCCACAGCAGTATCTAAACAAGCTGGATTCAAGAACAAAACAAAACAAAAAAAATTCCGAAAAGCCTTCTGACAACTTATCAGTAGGTATAAAGCCATTATAGCAGTTAATTCAACAGAGCAGGGCCCGGATGTATGTATACCTGTATACCTCAAGGAGCATCTCTACCCCCGTCGTCTAGCCCAAACACTGAGGTCCAGCTCCAAGGGCCTTCTGGGTGATTCCCTCACTGCAAGAAGTGAGGTTATAGGGAACCAGGCAGAGGGCCTTTTGGTAGTCGTGCCCACCCTGTGAAATGCCCTTCCTAGCAGATGTCAAACAGATAAACAGCTATGTGATTTTTAAAAGACATCTGAAGGCAGCCCTGTTTATGGAAGTTTTTAGTGCTTGATGTTGTATTGTGTTTTTACTATTTTTTGTTCGGAGCTGTTCAGAGTGGCTGGGCCAACCCAGTCAGATGGGAATAATAATAATAATAATTAATTTTCCCATAAACAGGAAACAGCTGCTCTTTTCTTAGTTGGAAATATAAAGGTGCGTGGTGGCAGTGTGGCTAAGTTCTCACCTTCTTCTGTACCAAACTTACAATCTTGCTATGGCATCTCTTTATAACATCAACCAAGAATCACTGAAGGCATCGACTCTGTTGAGATGTAATGGGGAACCACAGTTTCTCCCCTACAAGAATGAGCCAAAGCAAGCTTCAGATTTGCATGCTTCTCCTCACTCCTGCTCCATTTTCTGTGAAGGCACTTAAACTCCTTCTCACTGCAATGCTTTTATTTAAAAACTAACCACAGTCCTCACTGATGTCTGAACTCAGGAAACGGTGGTTTGCTTATGGTCTGAGAACAAGCCATGATCTAAAAACAGGAGAAGGGAGAATATGAGCACGAGGGCCACCACAGCTTGTTCCAGCCATCATCTACAATCACAAAATGGGGGTTATAAAACCGAAAAAGAAAAAAAAAGGTAGGCTACTGAGACTGAAGGAACTATAAGACAGACACGGTGGTTGGCTGCCATTGGGGAAAAAAATAGGGGGGAAATGAACATATCTTAGTTTTCAAAGCATCTTTACGAACTATTCCAAAAGGTCAGAGCTATGATTCGTTTCTACAGAAGAGTTTCGCAAAAAGCAGCAGTGTGGCATTTAAGCAAACCTTCACCACTAGGTGGTGGTGAATCCACACCCACAGCAACCCCGGTTTCTAGGAAGTGCGCACAGGAAAAATACAGAAATAAACATTACCGGGTGACCCTGAAAACACTGTTAAGTAATTCAAAAGCATTGAGAGCCACGCTCCTCTTCTTTTGGGCCTTCTGCTTCCTGCTATATCGCTAGCTGGTAGTGTTTAAACCCCTTCCCACTGCAATGCTTTTGTTTCCCAGTGCTTTAAGTCCCTGCACATGATTTCAAAGTTCTGGTCCTTACTTCTAAAGTTGACTTGCCTATCCTGTTACTCTTAATTGCACAACTTACTTTCATTCCCCGCCCCCGCCCCTTTCTGAGCCTTTATCCCACCCACCCCCCCCAAAAAAACCCAAACCAAACCCTTTTAAAACATAATAAAATAAAAAAATTCTTTCCAGTAGCACCTTAGAGACCAACTAAGTTTGTTCTTGGTATGAGCTTTCTGAAGAAGTGTACAAAACCAGAGCAGCGCACGGAAACGCTGTTTACCTTCCCACTGGAGCGGTACCTATTTATCTACTTGCACTTTGACGTGCTTTCAAACTGCTAGGTTGGTAGGAGCAGGGACCGAGCAATGGGAGCTCACCCCGTCACAGGGATTTGAACCGCCAACCTTCTGATCGGCAAGCCCAAGAGGCTCAGTGGTTTAGACAACAGCGCCACCCGTGTCCTTAACTTTCTTCTAAAAAATCTATTAATGAATGAGATGAATGGACAAGGTACTACTCCCAATGCATTTTAAAAAGTGACCATCAACCCCACAGTTGTAATTTTCAAAACTTTATTGAAAAAGAAAAGGTCACAGAAATGGCATGTGCGGCATCTGAATTTTAAATAATATGCATAACTACCTAACAAGTGAGTTGTGAGCACTAAAATGTTCTATCCGAGTATGAGAAGACACTAAAAAGGGTTGAGATACTTATAGTTTTAGAGCACTAGAAAAAGTAAGTGTAACTGGGAAACTTGCACATTACTGCTGTTTATTTTATTTTATTTTTTAAAAACTTACATTCCCAATAAGAAGTTCAGTATTAGATGCTATAAGTAAATGCCAGTAAAAATTTCGAACAGGTTAAAATGTGTTTATTGCTTTACTTTATCTTAATCACATCTTGTAAAGCCTTCCATCTCTGGGGAAAATAGCCTGAACAGTGACAAGTTGATTTATCAAATAAAACATTCACCTTATTTAAATGCACACACTGGGCCAATTATTTACACGATGAAGTGAGAAAGATAGACAGAGAATACCTAAAAACATGATACATTAAATTCTGGGATAGTGCTAGAAGCATCTAATAAGTTACCTAAGTTCATTTATGGATCAATTTAAAAGAATATTTGCAATACTGTACATTTGAAATATCTTTGATAATCACCTTCCTCAAAATCTGAAAAAAATATAGAGAATTAATGCATCCAATTAAATCTCCAATTGCTGCAGTGATTTGTTGCTTGTATTTTAATCCAAACAGTAATTGAAATTTTTCGAGTTGTGGAGAGAACATAATTTATGCGCATGTAAAGATCTACTAGGTCAAACTCAAACCAGGACATAAGAAGATGTAAAATGAATAATGAATAATCAGTTGCTGCCATGATTCTTGTTTCTATAAATTCAATTATTATTATTATTATTATTATTTAGAAAAACACTAAACAAGGGTTCCCAGTTAAGAAATCTAACCACATTTGAGGAAGCTGGAGTTTTGATAAGGTGCATTCAGATTCTAGAGTGCTTCTAAGATCAACATACATTTTCATTGTGAAGTGGAACATTAAGAACTACATAAATTAGCTGAGGGCAAGATCTTGGAAGACAAATTAAATTTTCTATCTGGAATGGCAAAGGGAGATGCAGTAATAGTTTTTCACTATAGTAATTTGAGAGAATTGCTTTATGTTACTGGCCAGCTAATATAGGAAATCGAAAATGACAAGAGATAATGGGGTACATACAATCCTCTCTGCTGGAAGCACCAGAGAGAATGGAATCTTTTTCATTAATATTGTGTTACCTTGCCATCTAATAATAAGTTATCTGCTACATGATTATGGTAGTGAAAATAACATACATAAAATATTGAAGGGACAAGTGACTGGCAACCAAGTGAGGGTGTATTTGAACCAAGATCCACCTTTCAAAGTCCAACTGTTCACTTGTTCTGACTCAATATACAGTGGTACCTCAGTTTACGAACTTAATCCGTTCAGGAAGTCCGTTCTTAAACCGAAACCTTTCTTAAACGGAGGGGTGCTTTCCCTAATGAGGCCTTCCACCACCGGTGCCCTTCCACCATTCGGCTTCCGTTCTTAGACTGAGGTAAAGTTTGCAACATCAAACTCAACATCAAAAAAAACTACAAGCTCAACATCAAAAAAACTAAGATCATGGCCACTGGTCCCATCACCTCCTGGCAAATAGAAGGGGAAGAAATGGAGGCAGTGAGAGATTTCACTTTCTTGGGTTCCATGATCACTGCAGATGGTGACAGCAGTCACGAAATTAGAAGACGCCTGCTTCTTGGGAGAAAAGCAATGACAAACCTAGACAGCAACTTAAAAAGCAAATACATCACCTTGCCGACAAAGGTCTGTATAGTTAAAGCTATCGTTTTCCCAGTAGTAATGTATGGAAGTGAGAGCTGGACCATAAAGAAGGCTGATCGCCGAAGAATTGATGCTTTTGAATTATGGATGGATGAGACTCTTGAGAGTCCCATGGACTGCAAGAAGATCAAACCTATCCATTCTCAAAGAAATCAGCCCTGAGTGCTCACCAGAAGGACAGATCCTGAAGTTGAGGCTCCAGTACTTTGGCCACCTCATGAGAAGGGAAGACTCCCTAGAAAAGACCTGATGTTGGGAAAGATGGAGGGCACAAGGAGAAGGGGACGACAGAGGATGAGATGGTTGGACAGTGTTCTCGAAGCTACTAAAATGAGTTTGGCCAAACTGCGGGAGGCAGTGAAGGATAGGCGTGCCTGGCATGCTCTGGTCCATGGGGTCACGAAGAGTCGGACACGACTGAACAACTGAACAACAACAAAAAAGTTTGGAACCGGGACACTGCTTCCGTTTTGCAGAGTTCGTAACCAAATAGTTCGTAAACAGGGCTGTTCTTAAAAACCAAAGTACCACTGTACCATCAAGTCAAAAGTGTCAGGCTACCTTACGATGAAGGGAAGTAAAAACAAGGACATAACAACTTTACTCAGAAATAGATTTCATTTTTAAGTACTGACAAAATAAGCCACATAAATCTACAACAAATACAACTTGCAGATATGATCCACAAACAGAACGTGTTCCATTCAAAGGAGAACCAGCCTAAAATTAAAAATATGGCAAAACAGCTTTTAAAATGATCCCTGGGAAAAAAAACTAACAGGGGCTGGGATGAGGGTGAAAATGGACCAAATGAAGACAGGGGGAAAACCAAACAATGGATAGCCATTCATAGAAGCCAAAGAAACATACATGCCAATGACGCCTAGGGAGAGAATGGTTACAGGTGTCAGTGCTAGAAGCCTCCGAAGCAAAATGGGCAAGGTGGAGTGCTTGGTTTTAAAAGCAAAAAAGAAGAAGCAGATATTGTAGGCATACCTAGAACCTGGTAGAATGGCTAACAGCCAGCAGCAAACAGTCATCTCTGGATACAAACGATGTTGTATTTGAAGGTAGCACAAAAAAGCTGACTGTAAAATGAGGGCTTCTTACTACTTAAGAAACTGCTGTCAGAACTAAACGTTAAGCCTAGAAACTCATCTGCCCGGCATAAATGCCAAAATGCTTTCCCCCCCACATCTGTGACCTGCATACAGGGGGTGAGAGCGTTCAACTCAGCCAGAGTTCCAATACAAATTCATTGTGCTATTTTTAATATCGTTGATCAAGAGGTTACCAAAAAGCACGCAAAACTAAAGTACCTTCATTCCGCTTCCTGAACAAGGCTGCTACAGGATGTGAACAAAGAGAAAAATGAAAAATGAAAAAGTAATTACCCTCACCTCATCTTCTTCGACCATCTGCAAGCCAGCTGAGAGCCAGTTGCTTAGCTGCTCTGCTTTATAAAATGTGTTTTAAATTGGCACTCGTTTGTTTGTTTTTTTAAAAAAAAATAATTACAAGTGTTTGAGAAACTATAGAAGAAATTAGTTGGCAAACTATTTAGCTTAGGGATGTGCCAAAGATGCAGAAGCCAAGGGATGCTGAGGGCCTTAGGAATTAAAAAGAAGCAATGGGAAGAAGATAAGCGATGTGATGGAGAGATTAGTCAACTGGCCATATATTTTGGCTGCTACCAAGAGCCCAAGTGGAGACACAAATTAACTCCTTCAAATAACATGCAGTTACCCAAACTTTTCAGAATGCTTCTTCCTAGAACACTTAGTGGACACCTCCCACTTAGGCCAATTCATCATTTCTGAGAGAGGGAATTATGTCACCAAGTATTGTGCTGATTCCCTGAAATTTATGAATTGGCCTTGAGAAACCGCTTCCATGCAATGTTACCCCCCCCACCCACCCATTTTGATTTGTTACAGGACATGGTAACTGACTGCAAACCTTGCCTACTCAAGCCGATTTCTCAAGAACACATAATGACTAAAAGGGACAAAAAGTCACAACAGGGAGGTTAATCCACCCAGCTCAAAAACGGCCACATGAATTGGCCCTTACTTTGCCATTATTCAGCACAGGCTGCAAAGATTTTGCTCTTCTCTCATCTGTTAAATGGCCTCGTCTGTCAACTTGTGAAACGCCAGGGATTCTCAAAGCAAGGATGAGTATTAAACTCACGAAAGGCTTAAAAGATTATCTGGCCCAGTTACCCAGAAGCCAAGCTCAAAGGAGCTCATTGAGCATCACTTCTGGTTGGGGTGAGTCAAGGAAAGCAGCTTTCATCCAGGGCTTAAAGGACAGGTGTAATATGCCTCCTTTGGGGGAAAGGTTAGAATTGCTGTTTTCTCTGCTCACTCTTCCTTTTTTAATTGTACAGTCTCTCTCCTTACCTCTACCATTATCCGTTGTCCAGCCACCCAGTCTCAATGTTGTTTTGTACATTAGAATTCACTTCCCTACCTTTATTATACAGGTACTGTATCAGACTTGTTAATTGCATTGTATCATATAATTGTTCTAATAGTATATTATCTTGTGAATTGTCTTGAAGAAGAATAAGAAGAGAGAAGAGGAGTTTGGATTTGATATCTCGCTTTATCACTACCCGAAAGAGTCTCAAAGCGGCTAACATTCTCCTTTCCCTTTCTCCCCCACAACAAACACTCTGTGAGGTGAGTGGGGCTGAGAGACTTCAAAGAAGTGTGGCTAGCCCAAGGTCACCCAGCAGCTGCATGTGGAGGAGCGGAGACGCGAACCCGGTTCACCAGATTACAAGTCTACCACTCTTAACCACTACACCACACTGGCTCTGAGATCTTCTGATGAGGCATCTTTTATGCAATCAAGTTGTATTTAAAACAACTTATACATTACATTAGGGATGCGGGTGGCACTGTGGGTTAAACCACAGAGCCTAGGGCTTGCCGATCAGAAGGTCGGCGGTTCGAATCCCCGCAACAGGGTGAGCTCCTGTTGCTCAGTCCCTGCTCCTGCCAACCTAGCAGTTCGAAAGTACGTCAAAGTACAGGTAGATAAATAGGTACCGCTCTGGCGGGAAGGTAAACAGCGTTTCCGTGTGCTGTTCTGGTTTGCCAGAAGTGGCTTAGTCATGCTGGCCACATGACCCGGAAGCTGTACGCCGGCTCCCTCAGCCAATAAAGCGAGATGAGCGCCACAACCCTAGAGTCATCCATGACTGGACCTAATGGTAAGGGGTCCCTTTACCTTTATACATTACATTAATACATTACAACTCCAGTGAGCACTCAGGGCTGATTTCTTTAAGGATGGATAAGTTTGATCTTTTTGGAGTCCATGGGACTCTCAAGTCTTCTCCAGCACCATAATTCAAAAGCATCAATTATTCGGCAATCAGTCTTCTTTATGGTCCAGCTCTCACTTCCATACATTACTACTGGGAAAAGCATACCTTTAACTATACGGACCTTTGTTGGCAAGGTGATGTCTCTGCTCTTAGCTCCTTCTAATCACAGTGCAACCAACTATTTGTAACTCCTGTAGAAACGTAGGTATCATACGCTTCTGAGAGATGGGTGTTCAAGCACTTACTCTGAAAGCAAGCCTTTCTGAATGGAGGAGTGATGCATGTCTTTTTACTTTAATTCAGAAAATAAAAGTGTCTCACTGTTCTAGGGGTTAGGAAAAGGGCATTTTCCTCTGAAACTAGCACTCACGGGACTTCTGTGAGGATGACTTTAGTGCACCGGTTCCATTTGCCACTTCTAAGACGATTCACACACTTCAAAACTGATATATACACAGAAGCTTTGTAAATTACTTTCGCCTGCTGGGGTGTGTATGTACTCGCTTTCTGTATCTGAGATGGCAAGGGGGTCAACCATCACACTCTAAGCACCTTTTAGCAATGGGCTTCTGTAGCCACATGTAATCTACTCCTCCCAAACTTTCCTTCCTTCAATGTACAAGAGGTTATTCCTAACTGCTAAATGCCACGAGGTTGAAAGAAGAATGAAACACCTCCTTAGATTGCACAGTTATAATCACAGAACTAAAATTTGAAAGGCAGCGGGGGTGAGACAATTCAACTCATGTTTTCATGGCATGGACATTGTTCCTTAAATTTATAAGGCAGAACCTAGTTCCCCTGCAGGTTACAGGCAGGGCCAAGGAAGCCAGAAACTTTCCCACAGAGGCCTTACAAACTAAGACAGGAAAAGCTGTGTGCAGAGTTGTGGTTTTTTGAATTGTCCTCAGACAATCTACAGCCAGACAAATTTACAAAGATATACCGGTAAGTAAGATACAAAGATATACCCCACTATTTCCATCCAAAAAGGTGATGCTTGAAGCAGCTTGCAAAATATAAAAGGGAGGCATAAAACAATAACGTTCTATGATTCAAACACAATTTTAAAGGAGAATCAAAATATATACACAAACAGAAAATAAACTTATTGACATGCATTTTTCGATCACGTGCTTTTACGTTGATATTTAATTACAAAAAGGAAAAACAGTATCTACTTCATCAAATGTGCATGCTGGGGAGCTGCCATTTTCAGACTAAATGCAGAATCAAAGAGCAAGAGGAAAAACTAACTGTACAATAAATTAAATAAGGCAACCTCACAATCCAAAGTTTGCTTAAACTACCAGGGAGAGGGCCTCTTCAGTAGTAGAATCCCGGTTATGGCACAGTCTTTCCAGGCGGCCTTGCCTGGTGCCATCTTTGTGGTCCTTTTGGCACTAGACCTCTCTGTTCATGCCAGGCTTTTAAATCCTAAGCAAATTGGTCCTCTCGTTTTAAACCTTTTTAATGTGGGGAATGTGACGTGTTTTGCTTTTAAGTAGTCTCTTTTCACTTTTTTAAAGAATGGGTTTATGTCTTACTTTGTCTTTCAGTTGCTTTTATTCATTGTAAGCCGCCCCCCAAAAGTTATGTTATAGGGACAGCACGTGAATGTAACTGAATGAATGAATGAATGAATGAGTACAGTGGTACCTCGGGTTACATACGCTTCAGGTTACATACTCCGCTAACCCAGACATAACGCTTCAGGTTAAGAACTTTTCTTCAGGATAAGAACAGAAATTGTGCTCTGGTGGCGCAGCGACAGCGGGAGGTCCTATTAACTAAAGTGGTGCTTCAGGTTAAGAACAGACCTCCGGAATGAATTAAGTACTTAACCCGAGGTACCACTGGTCCCATCACCTCCTGGCAAATAGAAGGGGAAGAAATGGAGGCAGTGAGAGATTTTACTTTCTTGGGCTCCATGATCACTGCAGATGGTGACAGCAGTCACGAAATTAAAAGACGCCTGCTTCTTGGGAGAAAAGCAATGACACACCTAGACAGCATCTTAAAAAGCAGAGAGATCACCTTGCCGACAAAGGTCCGTATAGTTAAAGCTATGGTTTTCCCAGTAGTAATGTATGGAAGTGAGAACTGGACCATAAAGAAGACTGATCGCCGAAGAATTGATGCTTTTGAATTATGGTGCTGGAGGAGACTCTTGAGAGTCCCATGGACTGCAAAAAAATCAAACTTATCCATCCTTAAAGAAATCAGCCCTGGGTGCTCACTGGAAGGGCAGATCCTGAAGTTGAGGCTCCAGTACTTTGGCCACCTCATGAGAAGAGAAGACTCCCTGGAAAAGACCCTGGTGTTGGGGAAGATGGAGGTCACAAGGAGAAGGGGACGACAGAGGATGAGATGGTTGGACAGTGTTCTTGAAGCGACTGGCATGAGTTTGGCCAAACTGCGAGAGGCAGTGAAGGATAGGGGTGCCTGGCGTGCTCTGGTCCATGGGGTCACGAAGAGTCGGACACGACTGAACGACTGAACAACAACAACAAACCACTGTATTCATTTGCCAGTGAGCACAAATAGAGAGGAAGATAATGCAAGAATCTACCAGGGAGAAACCCCTCATCACTCGCCAGGATCCTGTGTATTTCATCATTCACCTTCAAAGACCATTTCACTCTTGACGTGCCCAAGGATTCGCCAACTGTACACATTGTCTCTGCAGGGAGCTGACACTCCAAGAAAGGAGCTAAAGTAACTGAGAGCAGGAAATGATCACTTTCAGTTATTACCAACACATCTACTGTTTTCACCAAGCTGAAGAGTGGAGGTGGAACTATAAAATAGTCTATGACACTTTCTGCCTTACTATCTAAATAAGTAAGTTGGCCCTTAGAGGCGTCAGCTGGACATCCATTTGATATTAAGAATTCATGTAGAAAGACCCCTTCTAGAAGTTTCAGTCCTTGAGGGTTAACACTCTTGTCCCTGGAAGTGCGAGTAAAGGGGGAAATGTCATCCAGGTCTATGCCTTGTGACGTTAGACTTCCTTCAGGGAGCCAGTGTGGTGTAGCGGTTAAGAGTGGTAGACTCGTAATCTGGGGAACCGGGTTCGCGTCTCCGCTCCTCCACATGCAGCTGCTGGGTGACCTTGGGCTAGTCACACTTCTCTGAAGTCTCTCAGCCCCACTCACCTCACAGAGTGTTTGTTGTGGGGGAGGAAGGGAAAGGAGAATGTGAGTTGCTTTGAGACTCCTTTGGTTAGTGATAAAGCGGGATATCAAATCCAAACTCTTCTACTTCTTCTTCTTCTTCTGGGCCATCCCTGGTGTAGGCATTAAAGTCCCCGCATAATAGGATTTGAGCTGCTGGGCTTTTCACATTTATCTGCTCTATAAGACTTGTTACGTCCGTCCAAATCTTAACCACCATGTCTAGGGTGCGTGCTGGTGTGGGGTAAGTGTTAATACAGAAAAAATTGCCTCCTGCCACTGCACTAAACTGAAGTGGCAAGAAATATTCATAAAGGAGATCCGACTCCACAACACTAATTTCCCCAGCCAGATCCAGGGAGGTGATGGTGGTTGGCCCCCACTTTCAGGGAGAAACCCTGTCACATGTTGCAACAAACTGCACCTCAGAAAGCAATGGTACATGCAAGAGAGGTACAACAGCTGATACGATGTGATGGAGACATTAGCACAAGATGAGACCATCCTTCAAGTAACTTGGTCCCAAGCTGTTTATGACTTTAAAGGTAATAAACAGCACTTCCATTTTCCCCAGGCATCCCTGGTCAGGAAGAACATGGACAAAATTCAGTTTCCTTATGAATTCTTTGTTGCTGTATCAAAATGCTTCTCCCATTTGATGACAAACTTCAACACAAGGGAGAGGACAAGGAGAGTAAGTGAGTGAGTGAATGAGTTGAGTCTGCAAAGAGTCAATACAAGGAACCTTTCAACTGAATCTACAGCCATGAAACTATGAAGAACAGCAGATCTAAGAGAGGCGGCTTTCATCTCTGGGATGACTATCAATTGCTGTTTGGCATTAAATACAAAAAAAGGATCTAAGCCAATACCTACAAACATCTGGTTCAAAATACAGTGAAGCATGCATTGATTTTGATCCTAAATAGACTTTATTGTCTTGTAGATATTTATGTACAGCTTTTCAGCCAGACCTTACAAAGCAGTTTACACTGAAATTCTAAAATAATTCAAGCTATACAATAAACCAGCCATGACAAGCTACAAGGGGCGTGGCAGACCTTCTGAAAAACTAGAGCTCTCTTCAGGGTCCTCAAAGAGACCAGCAGTGGCAGTTGGGGAAGGGAGAAGGCACTTTAGTCAGAAGTCCGGAGCTAGATGGTCACATCTTTCTTTCTGTCTTCTCTCTTTTTCCTCCCCTGCTTAAGAACACAAATGTAGACTATATGGAGCTCGCAGAAATGACCGGGAAAATCTGTGACCAGAGAGACGACGCGGTGGAGAAAGAATGGGGAAAATGTATTTAAAGGAGTATTGTAAGATTGAAAGTTAGATATATTTTGAGGATAAAATAGGCTGTAGATTAGAAATTAGTTATTTTAGGATGCAAGATGATATGTTAAGATAAGAGATAGAATGAATTAATTAGATATGGTTATAATATAAGATAGGGGATAAGCGATATAAATGAATAAGTTGTTTGGAAAATAGATTAGAATTATATAGATTGGGAAGTTACGAAAAAGATATGCACGGCGGACGCAGGAGGAGGAGACAGGAGGAAGTCCTATAAAGATGAGAGGGAAAATCGATATATTTTTCATAGAAGTAATAAGTTGTTATTTTGTTGTGTTTTTTTGTTTTTTGTTAATGTTGTTGTTATTTTAGTTTTTATGTTGATAATTTGCTTTTTGTTATGTTAAAAAATTAATAAATATTATTTTAAAAAAAGAACACAAATGTAGATCCTCACAAAGTCATAAAATCAGCCCAGCTTTGAAACACCACAGCATTCAAAAGCTTTTCTGATATACTGTAGATAGAATGCAATCTACTTCCCCTCACCAGGGGGGGGGGCAGGAAGAATCACAAATATAATTCCAGCAAAGGGATAACAAGTGTGGGTTGGTTTTTTGACATTTCTCAATATACCTCTGATTATTTTTAGTATCAGTAATTGCTAGTTATTTCGTTGCCGTTCTTTTCAGTAAAAGCATTAAGTGTGTTAATACTAGCTGCCCACCCTTGCACACCCTGCCATGTAATCATTGAGTGCTAAAACGATCTGGGCAAGTAGTTGGAGTTCCTCATAGCAAAACATCCTGAACCACCCAGAGCCTAGAAGGGCTTCATTGAAAAGTAATTTCAAAAAGTGTTCCATCCTTAATAATTCTCAACATAGTGCCTAGGCAACCACACTTCTCTTCTAAGCTATAGTAAAGTGTTAAAATTAGTTTTAATTTCATCTGTAATGGGATTTCCAATAGTAAATGCAAGTAAATCCACAATCAAAAAACTAGATTCCAGTATGCTGAGTGCAGGAATACACTGGTCAGCAAATGTGTTTAGTTGAGCAGGAGAGATAGCCAGCCCAATTTCTAAGCATAATATAATTAGACATTGAGTTCTCTCTCTCTCTCTCTCTCTCTCTCTCTCTCTCTGTGTGTGTGTGTGTGTGTATGTGTGTGTGTTTCTATCTTATCTTATCTATCTATCTATCTATCTATCTATCTATCTATCATCTCCTTACCTGTCCTACCTAATATGGGTACCTCTACTTTAGCTCTGACCTGGCCACCTCCAATGGGGTTCAGGTATGCCTATACAAAATCTAATGGTATACACGTTTTCACCCACAGTGAAAAACAAGACAGAGAGCCTATTCAATTAGATTCAAATAAGCACCATAGTATGAATCTGCATCATTGTGCATGTATAATCCTGTTTCCAAAAAAAGGGGGGGTCTTCTTTGCTGTATCAGGCAACCTGTGTTCATATTCACAACTATTTTATGGAGAGCTCAGTCAGAGCTGTTGTAATTTATCCAAGACCAAGCAAGGAGTCTGTGGTAGAAATGGCAACACCAGACGGCAACTGTTCATCCACTAGACAGCATAATTTCTCTCCTCTTTACATTTGAGTTCATGGCGGTCAGTTCTATAGCTCATCCCAAGTGTTAAGAGGAAACTGAAACTTCCTTAATAAAGCCATTTTAGTTAAAAATAAAGCTCTGAATATACATGGAAGGTCTTGGTTCTTATGCATACAGCATTCTAGTAAGGGTTGCAAAAGGGTTTCTCTGAGCAGAGAAAAGGGTTCCAGTTACAACCAGATATAGCAACTACAATATACACAGCAGCATTTTGCAACTTTCTGAGTTACAGAACGAAATACTGAGTGTGGAGTACAAACAAAGCAGCTTAAAAGCATCAAAACTACAAGGTAAAATTTGTATTATAGCCTCTCTTGACTATGAACACGCAAAAATCAAAAATAACGTAAGTGTACAATGATGCCACAAAGTGAGTCTGAAGATTCCCCACTGAAATATATACAGGTGGTGACAAGCTGAGAGTTCAGTTGCCAGATTGCCTTAAAAATAGTATGTTGGCTTTATAGAAATCTGTAAATAGAACTCCAGGAAAGCAAGACGGCCTGCCACAGCAACACTGTCCAGCTAAGGTCAAATGAGACAGCATACACTGATTAAATGGCCTAGCTGACTTTGAATGATTTTAACGTGTTCATAATTTTGTTTTTGCTTTGTCCTGAGGAAGCAGCAGGAGGAAAACATTCTTCAGGAAATGCCATCATCACATTACTGATAGAGAAATTGCCTTGTTGCAGCCAAGAGGAATCGGTATATGATATAACCTCATTTGTTTCTAGTTTCCCATGATCCTGGCAGGATTAAAATATCAATTCTGTTGAAAGACTTGAAAACATTACCTGGAATTTAAAAGAGAATGAAATAACGATTTAAAAAAAAAAAAAAAAAACACAGCAAGTAGCATGCATTTTGGAACTTTTTCTGGTTTCAATGGCATTCTTAAAAAAACCAAAATAGAGATCAGAGTGGAAAGTTCCAATGAGGCTGACAGAAGAACAGACCCAAAGCTGTCCCTGTTTGTCTCATTCCTCATCCTGTTTCTATTGAGGCGACCCCTTTAGCTTCTTATAGGGGCTTGTGGTTTCAGAACGTGTTTACTGAAACAAGCTCTTTCAAAAGTACTTTAAAATGTTCTCTCCCTTTATGAACTGAGGATCAGTTAGCTCCCGAGTTGCCTTACACATTCTGTCACCATTTCTATCTAGATCTTGTTGAGGAGGTGGATCCGGGCTTCACTTCAGACTGCAGGTAGGACTAACATGATGGAATACTCCTACAGGATGTGGGAAGCAACTTTCCAGGAATGTCACTCATTTCTATAGGGTCTCAATGAGAATGCAACCCCTTTGAAGTACATCCCCTCTGTAGCCAGGGCAAACAAAACAGGAAATCTTCCATTAATTACAGTTTCCTGATTCATCCAAAACAGGAAACTATGGCTAACGGCCCCAGAACCAGCCAGGATATTAATCCATGGTTTCATATAATTGCCACTGGCGTGCTAGCTGTCTGGCCTTAGTTGCCTGGTGTACCAAAGTTTGACGCCTGCTTCTTGGGAGGAAAGCAATGACAAACCTAGACAGCATCTTAAAAAGCAGAGACACCACCTTGCCGACAAAGGTCCGTATAGTTAAAGCTATGGTTTTCCCAGTATTAATGTATGGAAGTGAGAGCTGGACCATAAAGAAGACTGATTGTCGAAGAATTGATGCTTTTGAATTATGGTGCTGGAGGAGACTCTTGAGAGTCCCATGGACTGCAAAAAGATCAAATTTATCCATCCTTAAAGAAATCAGCCACCTCATGAGAAAAGAAGACTCCCTAGAAAAGACCCTGATGTTCGGAAAGATGGAGGGCACAAGGAGAAGGGGATGACAGAGGACGAGATGGTCGGACAGTGTTCTCGAAGTGACTAGCATGAGTTTGGCCAAACTGCGGGAGGCAGTGAAAGATAGGCTTGCTCTGGTCCATGGGGTCACGAAGAGTCGGACATGACTGAACGACTGAACAACAAAAACCAAAGTTCAGAATAGGCTCCACGATGCCAGAAATGACACTCAGGGGCAATGATGTTCAGAGCTGTTCACACAGCATGACAATGGCTTCAACAGTGTCACCTGCTTTGTCTACTGAAAACTTTTCCAGGGCATTCAGAATTCTTTTTTTTTTATAATTTTTATTATAGATTTTACAGATACAACCAAAAAAGGAAAACTCCACCATAAGTACAGTCTTGAATAAAGTTACATACAGTAATCATTTTGCTTGTATGCGTCTTATTTTCCGATTTTGAACACAATATAATGTACTTGTTATACATATACAATACTATACAACCATCTAGCAAACAAATAAGAAGTTAAATACACACCGTGAAAAAAGAAGAAAAAGAAGAAAGAAAGGAAAAAAAAGGAAAAAAGAAAAGAGAGTAAAAAATAAGGAAAAAAAGAAAGAAAAAAGGAAAAAAAAAAAGGGAAATTCCCTGTCTTCCTGAGAAATCCCTTTGCTTAAACCGCTATAAATGTGAATGCTTACAACCCTGCACACTTCCTTGACTCCCTTCTACCATGCATTCTTAGGCATTACATTGCTCCCATCTCTTTTCCTTCAGGCTGTTTTCATTCCCTTCACTCCTCGAATGCAGGCATGATACCAGTACTTTTATTGTATTTTAACACGTATTTTTTATACACCTCCCATTTGCCAGTAAAGTTCTGCTTTGTATTTCCTCTCAGATTGTTTGTCAACAGAGCCATCTCTGCATATTCTTGTAGTTTGATTTGCCACTCAGTAACCGTTGGCGCTTCTTGCTCTTTCCATCTTTTTGCTATAACTGTTCTTGCCGCTGCAACCGCATACAAAAAGACTTCTTTCAACTTGTTTGGGATCACCTTGTCAACCATACTTAATAAAAAAATTTCTGGTCTTTTCACAAAAGAAATTGCCATCATCTTTTTCATTTCACTGTATACCTCCCCCCAAAAAACTTTGATTTTTACACATCGCCACCACATATGCATTAGGTCTCCATATTCAGATCCGCATCTCCAGCAGACATTTGCAAGACTTCTATTCATTTTGGCAAGTCTGGCTGGTGTAAGATACCACCTATGTGCCATCTTCATCATATTTTCTCTTATATTATAGTTTGCGGTGAATCTTAAATTGACCTGCCACAGCTTTTCCCACTGCTCGAACAAAATTGGATACCCAAAGTCTTGGGCCCATTTAGTCATGGCAGCCGTTACCATCTCGTCCATTACTTCGTAGTCTAGCAAGATCTTATATATGCGGGAAATTAGCTTATTTTTCCTATTTAACACTTCCTTTTCAAATATAGAAGGTTCTTTCCCAAACCCGCAAATCTTGTCTTTTTTAAAAGTTTCGTTAATTTGAAAGTAATCCAGCCAGGTTGAGAGTTGGTCTTTAATCTCCTCATAGTTTTTAAGTGCTAATTTCCCTTGCCTTTCTGTTAACAGATTATTGTATGTGATCCACTCTTCCTTTTGATTATTTATTCTTTTTAATGCTGTGGCCTCGAGCGGGGAGATCCATTTTGGTGTTGCCCTTTCTAAATATCTTTGGTATTTATCCCAAACTCTGAAGAGTGCGTTCCTTATAATATGACTGCAGAAGCCTCTGTGTACCTTTACTTTACCATAATTCAGATACGCGTGCCAGCCAAAACGTAGGTCGTGTCCCTCTAGGTCCAGGATTTCCCAATTTCTTAACAAGCACCAGTCCTTTAACCATACCAAACATGCCGCTTCGTAATAAATCTTGAGGTCTGGCAAGCCAAAACCGCCTTTATCAATCGTATTAATCAATATCTTATATTTTATTCGCGGTCTTTTGCCCTTCCACAAGAATTTTGAGATTTCCTTTTGCCACTTCTCGATATTATTAGTTTTACCTATAATTGGGATTGTCTGAAACAAAAACATTAATTTTGGCAACGCGTTCATTTTAATTGCTGCAATACGGCCCAAAAAAGATAGATTCAACCTGTTCCATATCTCCATCTCCATGGGCATTCAGAATTCACTAGATTCCACTAATCTCTCTCTGGGGGCATATCATTTTAATTTGTCCACCACAGAAAGAGGATCAAAGCTGTAAGTCAAAACTTCACAAGTGATCTGACCATGACAAGAGACACCCACCACCTGCTGATCTCCAGGCCACGCCTCCCTCCAATGGAAGCAAAATAATAATTACAGGGGGTTGAACTAGATGACCCTTGGGGTCCCTTCCAACTCTACAATTCTATGATTCTAACAGATTGGTTAACAAAATAAAATCATAGAATGGCAGAGGTGGAAGGGACCTCAGGGTCATCTAGTCCAGCCCCCAGCAATGCAGGAATCTTTTGCCCAGCATGGGGCTTGAACACATGACCCTGAGATGAAGTCTCATGCTCTAACAACCAAGCTATAATATAAAAATTACCTGTGTAAACGAACCTGCTTGCTGAATGCTATCTCATTTCTTTTTCAGCTTTTAGATGAGATGGGACCTTCACAAAGCAATGATGGGATAACACTACTATATCTATCTAAACACGTGATGCTATAGAATGTATTTCTCAGCAATCAGGAAAATAAAACAAAACAAAACAAAACAGGCTGGATCGCAGCCTTCCAAAACAGGTTGAATCCCAATATCCCCTTTTTGAATCTGGAAGCCGTATTTCCTAAGACCACGTAAAACCAATTTATGGTAGTTTTAGCAGCTCTGCAACATTGTTCAATCACACCTCTTCTGAAGGCAAAACTACATGATGTTTTGCACCACTTCCGTATCAGAGACATGCTGCCTCCATCCGCTATCACACATTCTCTGGGCAAACCATAAAAGCAGCTTTGGTGGATCCACCGAAGGATCCATGTAGCCCAGCAATGCATTATCAACAGCAGTTGATAAAATGCCTCTAGGACAGTGGTCCCCAACTGATGCCCCTCCACACAAACAACACCCACCCAATGGGGTTTAAAGCCCCATTCCGATTAAAAGAGTAATTTTAAAAGCCCTCGCTCCACCCCACCCCCCCCAAATGCCACCCCCAAAGGGAAGGCTCCCTTTATGTCTTCCCTTTGGTGATGAGCCCCCCACCCAGGGCAGGCAGGCTTTATAGCGCTGCCCTAGCAACTGGTGCCTGCCTAGCTGGGGCAGTAGGTGTTTTCAATGCTGCCTGCCTGCCTGCCCTGGTGCCTGCCCAACTTGCACAGCTGCAGGCAGGTCCTAGTGCAGAGATCCAGTAGATCTGGCATGTCCAACAGGTAGATCATGATCTACCAGTAGATCGCTGGACGTCTGCAGTAGATCACTGGTAGATCATTGGCTCCCCCCAAAGCAGCTGAACAACTGTGGCTCCCCTTAAAAAAAGCTTAACATTTTACCTCCTCCCTGAAAAAACTCAACAACTTTGACCCAAACCCCCAAATGACCTGAACCCAAAAAAGGGGTAGATCACTGCCACTTTTTTTAAAACTCTGAGTAGATCACAGCCTCTTGGGAGTTGGCCATCCCTGCAGTAGATCTAAACTACCGCAGATATATAAAACAATTCAAAAGTAGAGGGTCCATGGCTTGGCTTTTGAAAAAGAGGGGCTCTGCTAATTGGGAACCACTTTTCCAGGAGATCCACAAATATGGCATGAATGCAATAGCCCTCCTATCTCCTTCATATCCTTGATGCTCAGCACTTAGGTTTCAGCATCCCTGCTATCACATTTTTGTTTTTAAACCTTTTAGAGCTCGACATCTGAATTCTGCAGTTTGTCAAATACTGATTGTCAACTCAGGATCCGCTGGACTGAAATGCTGTGTAGACAGCTGTCATGAATTGGCTTGATGCAGAGGACTGGTGGGAGGCAACAGCTGGGGGACCCCCATCTCCCCCCCCCCCAGGGGAAGATGGCTCAGAGCCAGGGGACTGGTGGTGGGACATTGAAGACTGGTCAGAGGGAGAAGAGGGGCCAGACTGGGAGGAGGAAGTGTCAGAAGGTGAACAGGCAACAGGGTTTAATGGGCAGGAAGAGGCTGTAACAGAAAGCAGGGGAGGAGGGTGGCCAGGAGACAGATGAAGAAGGCTACTGAGGAATCCAAGGAGTCTCCTCCTGCTGCTGTGACCAGCTCCCACCTCCCCCTGGTCTCCCAGAACAAGCAGAGAAATGGAAGAGGGCAGAGCAACAAGAGACAAGATGACGGAGCCTCAAGACTGCCAGGCAAGGAACCAGGAGAGGAGCCTTAGAGAGCGGTGGGGACTTCAATCCTCTCAACTGCCTCATTGGGGCAAGACCTATTGAGAAGAGTTGGGGGAATCACTAGGCCTGCTCTGTTTTGGTTTCTTTGAATAAAGAGTTTAGTTCACTGACACTGGTGGGCTTTTCTAATTATTTTAATTATTTCTGATTTACTCCTGACTCCGGCTCCTAGCAATAGCCTACTTGGGCAGCTGTGTACAATGGACAAGGTTCTCCAGTGCAAATGATGTGGAGCTCCCCTATAAATGCCTCTTTGGGGCCAGAAGCCTGCACTTCACTGCCTTTGGTTTCTGAATAGAACTGAATTTTACAGATGTTCACATACTGTCATATGGGGCCTGTCAGATGGCCACTGGGATTAGCTTCTTCAAGGCCTCATGACAGCCAAGAAGAGGCTTGGTCTGCAACCTCCTTCCCTCTATATATCAATGGGCTGAGGACCAGATTGCAGTATTTATCTGTGAGGGAACAACTTGTTGCAAATAGCGAACAAATTCTTACAAACCTGGTTGCCTTATACAAAAGTTTTGGCTGGAGGAGACTCTTGAGAGTCCCATGGACTACAAGAAGATCAAACCTATCCATTCTTAAAGAAATCAGCCCTGAGTGCTCACTAGAAGGACAGATCCTGAAGTTGAGGCTCCAGTACTTTGGCCACCTCATGAGAAGAGAAGACTCCCTGGAAAAGACCCTGATGTTGGGAAAGATGGAGGGCACAAGGAGAAGGGGATGACAGAGGATGAGATGGTTGGACAGTGTTCTCGAAGCGACTAGCATGAGTTTGGCCAAACTGCGAG
Organism: Lacerta agilis; assembly: GCF_009819535.1. Taxonomy (NCBI): domain Eukaryota; kingdom Metazoa; phylum Chordata; class Lepidosauria; order Squamata; family Lacertidae; genus Lacerta; species Lacerta agilis. The sequence goes on along the minus strand of NC_046317.1, from coordinate 5,181,664 downwards.
AGGCAGTGAAGGATAGGCGTGCCTGGCGTGCTCTGGTCCATGGGGTCACGAAGAGTCGGACACGACTGAACGACTGAACAACAACAACAACAAATGGCACTGTACACATATATTTATCTCCTATCATACAGGTATGTTTGATTTCTACTTCAACAGGTTCCCAGGACAGATTTGTTTAAACAAATTAAAACAAAACCAACATCAGTACATGATACCTTGGCAATCCATCATACTCCTTTTTCCAGCATTCTCCCCCCTCCCATGGTTTTGCTAGTAAATCTTGCTTGTTTTATTCTAAAAGTGTTGATTTTTTTAAAAAAAAACCTTCTGCACTCAGACTTCAGAAAATTATTTTGCAAGTTCTAGCAATATTTATAATTATAATAATTTATTATTTCTACCCCGCCCATCTGGCTGGGTTTCCCCAAGCCACTCTGGGCGGCTTCCAACAAAAGATTAAAAATACATTAAAACATCAGTCATTAAAAACTTCCCTAAACAGGGCTGCCCCCAGATGTCTTCTAAATGTCATATACCTGTAGTTGTTTATTTCTTTGACATCTGATGGGAGGGAGTTATAATTTTTTTGCAGAGAACAAATAGCCAAAATGAAGCACTTTCAAGTGCAGCTTAAGTATCTAGTTTTGATGGTTACTGTTTTATTTCTAGTAATTGTAGGGTTACCCAATACAAGAGCACACTAGACTGTGATTAAGAGGTTTTAAATGCCCATGTCAGCATAGCTGCTCATAATAGTCAGATGACTTTTGATTGCAGAGGACCAGTCCAGCAAGGGACTCAATGGTTTCCAGATGTTTCCAACAGTCTAATGAGATAATCGAAAGTATTCAGGGATTTTTAAATAGAAGACTTTACGGCCATTTTTCACGGTTGAATCAGTAACAGTTCAAATCAGATTGATTCTCTTTTTAAAATTATCAGTGGAGAAGATTTATCTGAAATCCAGAAATTGGGATTAGAATGTTTGCTGACCATAATCCCAACTGGCCAGACCTTTACAACTTTCCCCCGCTTGGCATCTTAGCATGCATCAGTTTAGCTGACTGATTACAAAGCCATAAATCTCAGACGATGAACTGGTTCAGTTTCAGCGCCTAGTGTGCAATTTAAAGGCAGCATTATTTTGCTCTGTGCCTTTGGCTTCCCAGTAGCAAGCTTTAAATGTCATCGTGTCATTACAAATGCCAGGCATCTGGTCTCCTTTAACACACTGTGCTCTAATACTCTTGTGCAGATAGCTATCACACTCAAATATGACTCCTGTTTTTTAATTTTTAACCGTCTGCGATAAGCATACAGATCAACTCCAAACAATGCCATGTCTTTCTATAAAAAACAACAACATTAAGTGAGATATGTGGAAAGAATAGTAATTGAAAATATCGTGAAAAATAAAAAAAATTCCACCACTTTAAGCGGCACTATAAGCTGCTGCACCCACTAACTCCTTATTTTGTTGCGTATCATCACCTAGTTGGCTATTGTGCTTTACAAAGTGAGAGCAGCATGTTTACTGGGCCATGGACCTAACCCAGCCATGATCTAAGGGCTACTGGTTGTTCCTGATGGTGCAAGACCTCAATGAAAACGGGGAGAAACGCTTAAGAATTGTTTCTTTGAAGGGAGACGGCTTTCTTCTCAACTGAACATTTTAAACTGAAACGTATCTTGCCTCTTTTGCAGCCCAAGTAGCTGCAGGATAGCAGAAAGCTCAACAAAATCTTTGACTGGACCTAATGGTCAGGAGTCCCTTTACCGTTACCTAAGCTGGGCCTATAGCTTTGCTGAATCGCGGCAGAAACCTTTCCATCAGTGTTGCCCCCATAGTGGCAGTAGCAAAATGTGACGGAAAACACTAAAAAGGTTTAAGAACTCCTGACAATCACCTTTGCTGTAACAGCATAACACCCAGGTAAAAATCCCTCAATCTAAACAACCGTGTTTATGCTGATTAATAACCAAACTGGGATATTTAAAAACTCACCTTTTTACTACACAACTAGATGGTATGATTCCATTAAATTGCATCACTTCGTGTATTCATTATATATTGTAATGCAGCCCTTGCTTTGGGTGGGGGTGGGGTTCCAGGTTATTGCGTGTGATGGCAGAGTATGTATAAGCATGTTAACATCCCCACTCCCCTCTTCCTGCCACTTCTTTGTTTGTGGCAATGCATGCACGCACAGTTGTGCATGCTTTGAATCTGTGCAAAAAGGTCATTGCCTGTGCTGCACAAACAGGTCAACGCTAAACAGCTATTGCTAAGCTAATATATTGGAGAGGAAATGTTAGCTGCCCGCCCCCAACACCAAATCAGAGAACACAAACCAGCTTCTTCATACTATTTTTTTAAAACAAAATGACCAATGGAAATGCAGAAAAACTTTGGCTATTTCGGCAGGGGGTGGGGCGGGGGTCGGATGGGACACTGCACAATAACACAATCCCCATGAAACAAGTAATTCGCTCACCCTTATAGAACATTAGGAAAAGTAGAAAAACAATACCTTCAGTCAAATCCACCTGACTATCCTCCACTCCCTCATTTGTCACGGCAGCATTCTGCTCCCCCTTCCGATTCAGTGCCTTAGAAAAGCTGCTGGAGATTGTAGAAAAGAAGCCGCGGACAAAATAACTGTCCTGCTCCCCACACTCTGGTTGCAGAAGTGGCTTTGTGTTTCTCTCTTTCCAGTGTGGGGCAGGTTCAGATAAAGATCTGCAGAAAGGAACCCGAAATGGCCTTGTTGCTGGCATGACAGCCTTCTCTTCTGAGTCTTCTTGGTGACTGTCCACAATTAGCGTGGACACCGTCAAAGGCTGTTCAGCAGTCCTTGCTGCATCTGGCCTCTTGGCCACTTTCCATTGAAGTCTGGGATGAGTCTGCCATCGGTAAGTTCCAAGCAGCTTCCCTAAATCCAAATCGGCTTCTTCCAACGTCCTCTTGCTTTTCACTTGATAGCACCAATGATAGTCCTTCAAACTAGCTCTCACTTTTGTAGAATCCCCATCCTGCACTGACACAGATCTCTGAAAAAGTGCAGGGGGACCAGGGCGCTTTTTAAACACATTCATTTTCCACCTTTCACTTTCAGCTACCTCACCTTACACTTACTTCGGTGCACATGCTCCTACTTGTTAAGATTTACCATCCAAGCAACTTCCTTCCAGTGGTAGCAAACATTCCTCTCAAACAGGTATCATTCAGACTCAATTCTACATCATCTTGCACCAACTCTGTGTTTACAGTGAAGCACAATTGGCACCCAGATAAAGATCCTTCTCTCTTGTGATTAAGAGACAGCTTGTGGTGCTAATTTTCAGTTCCTGGGTTTCAGATCTCAGCTGCAGACTTTCAGGAAGTGACAAAAAGAAGAAAAAAACAGAAAAAAATCCCACCAATTAAGTGCCGGGCAAATTGTACTTCTGCCTCTCATGTTGTAACCATGAATTAAAAATAGACCGTGAAAGTACCTTTGGTTTCCACATAAGATCAAGTAGAACTAAAGTGACACCCACAAGAGTCTTGATTATAAAAATAGGATGCATCAAGATGAGGGCTTCAAAGCAACAGTGACTGGATAAAGTTCAGTCCTTGAACAATTTAATCTGTACTGTAGTTGTTGTTACCATCCCTTTCTTCAGATCCAGAATAGTACTTAGAAGTAATGCCAAATCCATGAGGGCTCAATGCAGCAATTCTTCCAGTGATGCATATGAATTGAATGAAGGAAAGGAAAAGAAAGGAAAGGAAAGAGCAGCTGAAACGAAAAACCCTGCAAATACACTAAAGGAAAATATGCACAGAGGAGGAGTTAAGCGAGGGGAGGTAGGTGGTGCTTAGTCAATCACTGACCAAAGTAAAGAAGCAAACCACTCTGAGGCCAGATCTTGCGGCAAACGAAACATGGGAATGTGCATATTTTTAAAGTGAGCAGGGTTTTTGTTTTCATAAATCTAATTGGAGTCAGTAGACTGGAAAGGAATACCCCTATCTAGTTAAGCAAAAGAAAAACGGCCACCTCAACAAGTTAAGGAACAGCTTACCATATTAAATTTGCAAAGAAAACATATCTGCTAATGGGCACAAGCCAAGTTTCAGAGCTGATTGAAACAATGTGCTCACAAACCCCAGAAAATATGGGGTTTCAAATGGAAAGGCTGACAGGCCCTTGGCAAACATTGCAGAATAATTTTTTTAAAAAAAAGAGTTTGGTTATTTGAAAGAATGATGCAGTTTGGCAGACTAATAAAAACAGACCAATCCATCACAGATTCTTAAGCTATCGCTTTTTTATCAGTTGCATAGTGATGCTGTTGAAGCCTCCAAGATACGCTCTTCAATTTTGTTCTTATATTTGGTTCCCTTCTCCCACCAGAAAATGGGCACAGAAAGCAGCCCTTGCTGGAAGAAATATCCAGTGCCGAGGGCCTTCTGGCGGTTCCCTCACTGCGAGAAGCAAAGCTACAGGGAACCAGGCAGAGGGCCTTCTTGGTAGTGGCGCCCGCCCTGTGGAACGCCCTCCCATCACAAGTCAAGGAGATAAACAACTACCTGACATTCAGAAAATACCTGAAGGCAGCCCTTTTCAGGGAAGTTTTTAATGTGTGATATTTTTGTACCGTGTTTCTCCTAAAATAAGACACCGTCTTATATTTTTTTTCGCTCAACAAAACACAGTATGGCTTATTTTCAGGGGATGGCTTATTTTAACCGCGTCGCATCGGTACGCTGCATGGCCACGCCTCTCCAGGCTGTTTTAATGGGAGGTACCACGTCACTATGGCTTATTTTCAGGGTATGGCTTATTTTTGGGGAACGGCTTATATTTCGCAAATGCATAGAAATCCTGCTATGGCTTATTTTATGGCTATGTCTTATTTTAGGAGAAACAGGGTATCTCATTTTTGTTGGAAGCCGCCCAGAGTGGCTGGGGAAATCCAGCCAGATGGGCGGGGTACAAATAATAAATATTATTATTATTATTATTATTATTATTATTATTATCTGAGAGCATCCCACTGAATGTGGGACCTTCTGCTTGCAGAACGCTGAGCTCTGCCCCTCCATGAAAGGGTGGACTGGGCAGTGCCATAGCCTACTCTGAAAAAGACTAGGATAAATCAGCATTGCAAATGATATTGTAACAATCCTTACTAGTTCATTTGTGTGTGTGAGTGCACATTATTGAATTTTGTATCCTAAAAAGGCGGGTTTGCTTTTTTAAAAACCACATCTACAGGTATTACTTGGTTCTTCCCACCAGCAATCAACTCAGGGCTATTTATAGGATAGTGACAAATGCCTCTCACAGTCCTACTAGTACTAACTCAGATCCTCCAAGTGTCCCTATTTTCCAGAGAGAGTCACAGATTTACAGAAGCTGTCCTGGAATGTCCCGCTTCTCCTTAGAAGAAGAAGAAGAAGAAGAGTTTGGATTTGATATCCCGCTTTATCACTACCCGAAGGAGTCTCAAAGCAGCTCACATTCTCCTTTCCCTTCCTCGCCCACAACAAACACTCTGTGAGGTAAGTGGGGCTGAGAGACTTCAGAGAAGTGTGACTAGCCCAAGGTCACCCAGCAGCTGCATGTGGAGGAGTGGTGACACGAACCCGGTTCCCCAGATTACGAGTCTACTGCTCTTAACCACTACACCACACTGGCTCTCCAGGACATCACCATTTTCATCGGAGGAATGTTGGAAGGTATGGAGTTATGCGACCCCCGAGCCAAGGAGGGCAGCCCTGTATAAGGAAGTTTTTAAATGTTTAATAAAGATTAAAGATTCTTTTCTAGTTTTTCAGAAAATACTTTTATTTGTTGGTTCTATTGGTTCTATGTAAAAAGAAAAAAAGGAAAAGTCAATTCAATTCGTCAGAGTCAGTGAGAAAAAGAAAATCAAAAACGGAAGAGAAATAAAACTGGCATATTTCTGCTGGGAAATTATGTTTCCAAGTATTCTAATAGTGATTCACTGTTGTCTCATCCATATTCGCTGCGGTTTAGTCTGGATTACTCAGCATCACACAATGATGCATGAAAATTGGTCCATATGACTTTGTTAAGCAAGCCTGGCGGCAAAGCCTTAGACAAGATTACATTTGCATTAATATTAATAGGTTTTCTTTTAAAAGCTACCTTATTAAATCAATCACTTAATTGATACAAGCTTATATTGAAATAAATTATGTATTCCCATGTGTGCTTTGGTGTAACTGCTTTTAGAAGCAAGAATTTGTTGCCTTTCACGATCTTTTCAGGCCAACTAAATTTAATCTCTGAGTGGATGTAGATAGGCAACTGCTGACACTACCCTTGTACACAAAGAAATTATCAAAATAGTTTGTTTAATAGATTGTTCTAGACAAAACAGCTTCACTTGTGGAGGCAGCCACAACCCAAATGAGGGGTGGTTAATCTGAGAGTGGCTGCAAGACACCCCTGGAGGAGTTTTAAGACTGACAACAGTCTAGGTCACCTGGTACTATGACTAATCTTGACTTGATATTCAGTAACCTTCAACCATAACCAAGGGGGTGGGCTTTGGATGTAAGTGGGATATGCAGAAGAATCGCTTGGTATACTTTCTTCTCTGGGGAGTTATATTATCTGAGCATCTACAGCAGGACTGGAATATTCAATATAACCATCTCATTGTGCACCCTCAACAAACATATTATATGAATTGTTCACTCAATAACATAATTTCAATGGACTATTAGCCAAGCAATATTAGTTTAGAGTTAATCAATAGGCTCACTGTAATCTATCACAATGAATCACCATCCCTCAGAGAAACCATAACTTGGGAGAAAATGATGAGCTCCTATCAAGTGCTCAGTAACCACTATCAACTAAAAAACCTGGCAACTGGCACTTTCTAAGTGAAACAGTCAGGATGAATGGTTCTCCTCATATCTGGCTGCTACCTTTACCATATTTCTGGTCAAAACGTTCATTAACCAAGGCATGATTAATATACCAGCTACCATCTCAGAATGCTTAGCTCAGCAATTCTCAAACTTCTTTCTCTAGGCCACATTATAATAATAATAATAATAATAATAATAATAATAATAATAATAATAATAATAATAATAATAATAATAATAATTTACTATTTATACCCCGCCCATCTGGCCGGGTCTCCCCGGAATTAAAATTTGCTTGCTTGCACCATACCAAATTTTCTATAGATACATTGGAAAACAAAAGGAAAGAACTCCTAGCAGTGCTTGATTTTGAAAAGATATCTATCCATATTCTGCAAATACCCTGTTTCTCCTAAAATAAGACATAGCCATAAAATAAGCCATAGCAGGATTTCTATGCATTTGCGAAATATAAGCCGTTCCCCAAAAATAAGCCATACCCTGAAAATAAGCCATAGTGACGTGGTACCTCCCATTAAAACAGCCTGGAGAGGCGTGGCCATGCAGCGTACCGATGCGACGCGGTTAAAATAAGCCATCCCCTGAAAATAAGCCATACTGTGTTTTGTTGAGCGAAAAAAAATATAAGACGGTGTCTTATTTTAGGAGAAACACGGTAATTAAAAAAGAGATTTCAATACTGTACTACACTGAAATGTTTGAATGTGTCATTGATTGCCTTTGGTTCCTACCACATTTGCCATCCTCTCCTGCCGCACACCCTTTGAGAACCACTGGCTTAGCTAAACACACACAGTGCATTGCCACTTTCACAGTTCTCCCTCATCAGTTAGCAGCCCCATCAGAACCCGCACAGGGGGAATTCAGGGAGAGAAGGAAGGAGTTACCAGATTGCCAAAGGGAAGAAAGTATTTCCTTCTTTACTCCATTGCTACTTTCACCACATCTGGAAAACTTGTTTCAGCTACCAACAGGACATTCTAGAAAGCTCTACAATTGGGATTAGTGGTTCTGGCCTCTCAACCAGTGCAAGCCATACTCTGGCAGTAGACAAGAAGAAGGGAAATACCAATATTCATAAAAAAAATAGAAAATTCTTTCCAGTAGCACCTTAGAGACCAACTGAGTTTGTTCTTGGTATGAGCTTTCGTGTGCATGCACACTTCTTCAGATACCTGAAGACTATCTAGTCTTACCCCAGCTACACAGAAAATCCCACATATATTTGCGTTTCATTCAGTCAAAAGACTCATTTACATATTGTGCATATTGTTTACAAACTCCAGGTGTCCCTGGAGTCAGAATGACTAATGATCAAGGAACACGCAAGTTATAGTCCAACAACATCTAGAGAGATTCATGTTGGCTACCCATGTACTAGCAGTTCTCTTGCATTTAGGAAATGGTTAAAAGGTTAGACTTTAAACTCTGGATCATAGATTTTAGCTGAAGGAGTGCTGTTTTTAATACAAATAAGTTTATAGGGAATTTTTAATTTCATCTACAGTGTTTGCCCCTTGGTGCTGATGTAGTATATGTTGCTGTTATTAATTTTGCTGTCTGGTCTTTGGCCGCAATTAAGATTGACCGAGATCTTATTGACTTCAGTAATCCCCGCCCGCCCACCCCAGTCAAAAAAAGTAAGCATGCTTGCATAGGATTTGGCTTTTGTTGCTTTCACCTACTGAGAATAGAACAGTAAGGAAAGACTGATAGGTTTTGGCTTACTTTAATAGTGGCTGGGTTTCATACTACAGTACTTTCAGTTTATAGCCCCAACATGGCTTAGGAGTGTTTCAAAACAGGTAGCCAAAGTATTTATCATCATGGATGGAATCTGTCTCTGGTATCTTCAGTTCTCAAGGGAGTCTGCTGTCTGATGATGTATGGCTCATTGTTGTTGTTTCTATCCAAGCATTTTATAATAATGGAAAGAAATACTTACTGCCAGTTTCCAGCAAAGAGAATGAAGTCATTATTTTTGTATGAGAACAGGGTCAATATAGATCCATGTCTTTGCTAACTCAGAGGAACTCGTAAGTGGAAATGAAGGGAAGCAAGCCAGTAGTTAAGCAGGATTTGGTATTCACGGGAACAACCTGGAACCATGAATCCAGTGCTGACTGAAGCTTTCACCAAGTCAAGGAGGCAAGTCAAGATAAATCCCTTCTTTTTGTACAAGCTTTTAGCGACGATACTAAAAGGTGGTGCTGAGATTAGGACAGCCGAACGATAGAGACACATATCTGCTGTCACATGGAGATGACTAATGACAGTAGAGCAGCTGAGTGGAAATAATTAAGAGGGGTGGAAGCAAAGGTCACTTTTTCAGTTTCAATGTGTCCTCTTCAGGATTGGAAAAAGCCAAAAAAAAGCCACAACCATTTTGCCTTTTGATTAAATAATAACTTTCTCTATGGTTGTGAAGAAGAGTCCATAGTCCATGGCTCATGTTTCCTATAAGTAGAGCTGGCACAGAAGTACTTTCAAGATGGCGTTCTCTTGAGGTCCCCCATTCCATTGCAGTTAAGCATTCACCAAGGCAATTAAACCATTTGCATGTTCATCTGCCAACACACCTGCCTAAACGGATTGCAGTGATGTTGCTAAAATTTTGGAGTGCCCAGATCTAGGATTCCTAAAGGCTGTCATAGATTAATGGAAAATTATTAAGGTCCAGTCCCTGAAGCACACCATTAGTAAAGAGTGTGGTGGAGTCTCCTTCTTTGGAAGTCTTTAAGCAGAGGCTTGACAGCCATCTGTCAGGAATGCTTTGATGGTGTTTCCTGCTTGGCCCTTGTGGTCTCTTCCAACTCTATGATTCTATGATTCTAACTCACAACCTGAGGAAAGTCAAGAGATGATCCCTTAAATGGTCTAATGCTTCTTCTTGTAGTCTTGTAGCTGCTTCTTCTCCCTCACTGCAAAAAGCGAAGTTACAGAGAACCAGGCAGAGGGCCTTCTCGGTAGTGGAGCTCTACCTGTGAAACGCCCTCCCTTCAAATGTCAAGGAGATAAACAATTACACAACTTTTGGAAGACAGTCCTGTATCGGAAAGATTTTAACGCTTTATGTTTTTATTATGTTTTTAGATATGCTGTAAACCGCCCAGAGTGACTGGGGAAACCCAGTCAAATGGGTGGGGTATAAATAATACAATTATTTTTATTGCTATTATTGTTATTTGAAAAATCAGACCTGACAAGCTACATAAGAACAAATAAGGCCAAGAGGAGTGTTGCCTTTTAAAACATTTATTTTGCTGGTATTATCATTAAAAGGTCTTTTGAGTGAGAACTGACCAGATTTAGGAGCTGGAATACAAGGCAAAGGAGTCTTGGATGAATGTTGTACAAAGAACAAAGTTTCCAAGAATGATTCTGACATTTATCTCTTGGAAACCACATTCACAGACTGGATCAATTTGTAAGCAGTCACAGATGCAACTCAACATTTCAGCACAAATCAGGAAGCTAAGCTGATTTTCAGGAAGACAAACACACAGAACAGTTAAGCATTTTAATGAGACAGATGGGAGGATAAGCCTAGTTCAGCCTTCAGTCAAAATTTTTATTATTTTGTTCTCTGATGTCTCATAATCAGAGATTCTCTGTCTTTCACTTTGACTTCCGTTAAATATGCTGATATATGAACAATATAATAGGTGAAATAGGGAAGGATGCTGGATGTTCATTTCCAAGCCTCATATTTTTTTGGCCTTTTGATGCAAAAGTTTTTATTACCTTTCTTAATATGACACATGAGTGTCATATTACATTTCAAAATTAATGCAATGTTATGCACTAGGATGACTGAAGTGGAGGGGACGCTTTTCACATTTTGGGTTACAGCGTCAAGAAGCACACGTAGCTCTACCTAAGAGTTTTTCAGAGGTTGCTCCAGAAGAGAGCAAATGTTTTTGTTTATTGAGAGCAAGGGCGATGATGATCCAAGAAATAGCAGCAGTAAACAGAAACTAAAAAGAGTTGCAAGTCACATAATTTAAGCTTTCTTTCTGGAATCATTTCACAGAGAGAGAGAGAGCCTGAAAATACCACTGTTTGCCCAATTATTGAAACGTGTGAATATTTACTGCAGCTCTAGCTTACATCAATATGATTCGAAGACTGACATGGGAAGGAAGGGAAGGAGGGAGGGCACAAAAAGTTCATGCAAATTCATTTGTACACACATATAGCTTAGGGTAGGGGACGCAGGTGGCGCTGTGGTCTAAACCACAGAACCTAGGGCTTGCCAATCAGAAGAAGGTTGGCGGTTTGAATCCCTGCGACGGGGTGAGCTCCCGTTGCTCGGTCCCAGCTCCTGCCAACCTAGCAGTTCGAAAGCACGTCAAAGTGCAAGTAGATAAATAGGTACCGCTCCGATGGGAAGGTAAATGGTGTTTCCTTGCGCTGCTCTGGTTCGCCAGAAGCGGCTTAGTCATCCTCACCACATGACTCGGAAGCTGTCTGCGGACAAACGCCGGGCCCCTCGGCCTATAGAGCGAGATGAGCGCACAACCCCAGAGTCGTCTGCGACTGGACCTAATGCTCAGGGGTACCTTTACGTTTACCTATAGCTTAGGGTGAGTTTCTTATACCGCTGTTTCACGGGTGTAATTAGAACTTGAACTGTACAGTTTGCACTTCCCTTTTAAGATTTAGCTAATGGTAGAACATCCGGTACCAATCCGTGCTCCTTGCTTATGTAACACAAACATTAGCAGGAAGCAATTTTATTACCTTTCTGTACCTGGGTACACAGTGATGCTGGTTTCATTTTTTCTGAAGGCATGCACAGATCATTCACCTTATTTTCAGAAAAGGAACACCACTGGAAAACCAAAAAGGGCTACGAAGCAAGGACTGTTAAGAGATCTTCTAGGTGAATAGGAGAGGGTTGGCTTATCTATAATACTTATAAACCCTTTTTATACACTACGCTCTGGTCTCAAAAGCTTGGGACAGAAATTACTAACCTGCTGGGCACTGACTGTTGAGGGATGGGGAGCTACAATGAACAATTAAACCCTTAAGAGAAACTATGTGTGTACAATTTTTTTTAAAAAAAAATGAATAAAAAATCAATTTTATTCTTTAAAAATCCACTCTGCTTTCCCCTTAGTTGGAGAAGACAAATTACATCCCAGTGGTAGCCTATGCAAACTATCATCCATGGGGCAGAGTAGATATCTTTCAGAAGTATTTTCTTAGACCTACCCTCAAGCTGCATACTGTATCCCTGTCCTACACCAGCAAAGCAGTTCTGAAAGGGCACCATGATTCATTACAGCTAGTAGCACTGAGAGCTCTATTACAAAACAACAAGGTCACACTCTCCACATCTTTCTCCTGGCACAGGTAATCACTATAGCACCTAAGGAAGTTTCAATCCCGAAATCAAGTTGCAAAGCCATAATGAAATGAATCAACATCTGCCACTCTCAAGAACCTTGCTAAAAAAATTCAAAAATTAGCAAAGTTGTTTAATTGAATCCTTCAGCAAGGCATTAATTACCACAACTGCCTTATAGGTGAACCCCTCTTCCCCAGCTGCCCTAAAAATAGCAGGGAAGGGCAAGTACGGAGCGCAAGTGTGTCTGTCTCACGTCTCCAAAAATCCTGTACACAGTCTCAGGCTGTGCAAATGGAACACTATCCAGAGAAACCTGATAAGGGAGAGGCAGAAAAACAGTCAGCACTGGTCCAAAAGGAATCCAAATAGGAATTGCTAAGTTTTATCACATTTGCTATCCAAGAGAGTATGGAAAATGAAGAAATGAAATTAGTGTGAGTTCAACTGTTCCCATTGCAACGTTCACCAAAATAAAGTTGTTTAGGCAGTCTTTAAAAACAAAAGACTTCTTTTTCTTTGCAATTATTATTCGAACAAGGAAAACTGAATGAGACAGAAAACTTCCATTTCTCCAGCAGTTCAAAATTCTGCTCACTTTGAACAAGCTAACTGGGGCCAATTAATGGCTGTGTCAGGATGTTTCCCCCTCGCATGGATGTTGGAAAGGCACGTACCCTATCGTCTGGGGTGGTAGTGAACACACCCATTTTGCCACATGCAGGATACACATTGAAAATTAAGACATCTGTGACTTTCCATGACATCTTGACCCACCCCAACCCACATCCCGAAACAGAATATCTGCTAGAATTGGACACCTGAACGGTCAAAAAAGGATTAAGGTCAAACGACCAGTAAAACAAAGAACAGCTATTTTTAAATAATTGATGTAACCTGTAATAAATAAATAACATTAGCACGAATCTGATACTTACGATAGCTACAACAGCAAATTAGTTACCGTATTTTTCGCTCCATAAGAGGCACTTTTTTCCTCCTAAAAAGTAAGGTGGAATATCTGTGCGTCTTATGGAGCGAATGGTGGTCCCTGGAGCTGAATTGCCCAGGGGCCAAAAGAGGATCATGCTTTTTGTTTTACAAAGAGAAAAGGGGGTGTTGAAAGGACCCTGCTCAGCAGCTGATCAACAAGAGATCGAGAGAGAGATAAGAGTCCCGGCTCCCTTTCAGCCCCGCCCTCCATTGCTGAATGTTCTGCAGAAGGAGGTTGTTTGTTTCCCCAGCGACATGTGACTGGCTGATTAGATTATCTGTCTGGAAACAGTAGAAAAGGCTCCCTTTCCTTTAGAAGCTGCAGAAATGTGAGTTGAACCCCATAAAAATGGGGCTTTTCCCCCTTTGCAAAAAAAGCTGCAAAAATTTTAGCTGATCCTCAAAAAAAACCCAGGGTTTTTCTCTTTGCAAAAAAGCTGCAAAACTTTTAGCTGATCCTCAAAAAACCAGGGCTTTTCCCTTTGCAAAAAAAGCTGAAAAACTTTTAGCTGATCCTCAAAAAAACAGGGCTTTTCCCTTTGCAAAAAAGCTGAAAAACTTTTAGCTGATCCTCAAAAAAACAGGGCTTTTAGAAGAGGAAAACCAGAAAAATATTTTTTTGCTTGTTTCCTCCTCTAAAAACGAGGTGCACCCTATGGTCCGGTACGCCCTATGGAGCGAAAAATATCGTAATAATGTCACTTTTTTTAAAAGTTAAATGAATTTGTGTAACTTAAAAAGGCTGGATGAGTGACATGCTGCATCAGGCACCCCCAAACTCGGCCCTCCAGTTGTTTTGGGACTAAAACTCCCATCATCCCTAGCTGCTAACAGGACCAGTAGTCAGGGATGATGGGAACTGTAGTCTCAAAACATCTGCAGGCTGAGTTTGGGGATGCCTGTGCTACATTCACAGTGGCATTTGTGGCTTCGCTGTGAATCTAATAATATTTGATTGGTCAACTGGCTGTCACAACAGTCCGAAATAATGTTTATTTCCCACCTCCCCACCCCTACAACCATGTATCCATGTAAGAGAAATGTCATGCATGAAGCACGCCTTAGTGTTAAGGATAAGGAGTCTGTCTAGCTCAAATAAAAATTAAAAACAGACCGCTTCTCATCCGAGCCCCTTTCCTCGTTTCATACAGTTGTGACAGGCCACATCCTCCACATAGAGCCTATCAAACGTAAGAGGCCTGCCAATGCAAGCAGACTCCATATCAAACATATGCTATTAAAAGAGAAGCACAGCAGGCCAGCAGGACATTGTACAGCTGACTTCAAACACACCGTAGACGGCAAGTAGGAAGGGGAAGGCCAAACTTCCTGTCCATAAGCAACATCTGCACAATAATCTCTGTCTATATATAGAAAGTGAGGAAGCTCTAATACTGTCTCCAAATGATATTTAGCTGTCATGTATACTCAGATCTTTCCCCTCTTGAATTCAATAAAATTGCCATGCCCCAAATATATGGTTGATAGCCAATATATGGTTGATAGCCAATTGAAATAAATTGTGTCATGTGTTCAAAAGTGTTTGACCAACAGAAGAAGACACCTTCACCCCCGTATGGTCCCCCTTCATCGCACACACAGCCCAACAAGACAATGACAAAAATCTACCGACAGCCTACAAATCAATATGGCTAACCTGATCCAAAACACCCACCAACCCCACTCACACAGGAAACCAAAGATCACCACAGCCAACCACAAATGAACAATCAAACCCTACGCCAATCGTGACCTCTCACCGCCAAAGAAACACAAGCAAACAACAGAGAACCAACACAAGCGATGCTGATACCAAATCCTACATATATTAAGGAAAATGGAAACATCATCTCCCCACCCCACCCTCCCACCCACTTCCTCCCCCCTCTCTCCCTAATGTTTCAACAACTAAAATTGATCTGTAAAAATGTTTTATGGAAAAATACAAGAGACATTACACACACTTTGTAAACCAAGAAAATCTTTAATAATAATAATAATAATAATAATAATAAAAGTGTTTGACCAACAAAATTAAGTGACATGCTGTCAAAATTCAAGAAGTACAGTTAATACTGGTCTATAATTCAGCTCATTGCAGCTTAAAATGGAAACTTTTCAGTCATCTTAATAATTATGGTGTGCATAAATATCAAAAGTCTTCCTTGAAAAATCCTCTTTCTGACCTCATGTTCAGCTTCTGTTTCTGCACTATTGGGCGGGTGACATCCTGGATGCCATTATTATATCCATGCATCTACCTATCACACATTATTATAGACAGGAAATCTAAAAACCGAAGCCCTGAGGTTATAGAAAACACAGAATGCAGCTCTCAATTCTGAGTATCTTTGAGTATCCGCCTCAAAGAACCCTGAGCAAGATGGATGTCTGGGAAGAAGTGTGAGTGGGGAAAGGATTAACCCCCACCCCACCCCCCCAAAAATTCAGCAATCATCATATTTGTGAAAGCTACTGAATTTTGTAACCCTCTGTCAGGGCGACAACAAGTTGGTGTGCTGCAGCGCAGCAGTCAGGACGAGATAAGCCAAGGTCAACAGTCCAGGTCAGAAGCCAGCCGAAGTCAGGTACAGTATTGGGGTCAAGAGAAGCCGAAGTCAGAAACAGTCCAAGTCAAAACAAGCCAAGTCAGTCAGATATGAACCAGGAACACAGGAACAAGACGAGTACAGCAACCACGCGCCCAACACAATTGTTGCAGACGCAATGGAGTAGGGGAGTAGCTTTCTTAAGTAGTCGGCTCACTCCCACGCTTCCTATGAGCTACAGCTGTCTCTAATTGCCGCCTTCGCTTCTCAGCTCGGCGTTCTACAGCTGAGAAGGGAGGAAGAGAGGGGATCGGCTGATTCCGCTCTGGACTGGGACCTGCTCCTGCCCCCACTTCTTCCTCTAGCTCTGGTCTTTCCTCCTCCTCCCTATCAGATTCCTCCTCTTCTGAGGAATGCCGCCACCAGTCTTCCCCAGGTACGAATTCCTCAGATTCCTCTGTGGGTGCTGCCTTGTCAGAGGGGGCTTGCCACCACTCCTCCTCATCTGACTCGACCCTGACATCACCCCCCTCTCCAGAGCAGCTCTCCTCCTCCCAATCTGGTGGTCTAGGCCGAGTTGGGTGCTGCGCGTGGAAGGTTTTCTGTAGTGCTGGGGCATGGACAAGCTCTGCATCTTCCCAGGAGTTTGCCTCCGGCCCATACCCCTTCCAGGCAATGAGATATTGCAGCTTCCGCCGTCGCCACCGGGAGTCCAGGATCTGTTCCACTTCGTACTCCACTTCCCCATCCACCGTGACGGGCGGTGGTATCTCTTTGACAGGTTGATAGCGGTGTGCTGGTATCGCTGGCGATAACAGTGAACGGTGGAACACCGGGTGAATCCGCATTGTAGCCGGTAGGCGGAGCCGGAAGGCCACAGGGTTGATCTGCTGTACTACCTCGAATGGCCCCACTCTCTGTGGAGCTAACTTCTTGCAGCGACCTTTCTGCGGCAGGTCTCGTGTAGACAGCCATACCTTGTCCCCCACCTTGATATCTGCGCCAGGTTGGCGGTGAGCATCCGTCGTTCTCTTATAGTTCTCCTTGGCCCGTTCTAGCTGATCTCGTAGAAGCCCTTGTATAGCTGATAATTCTTCTACGAATTCATCAGCGGCTGGTAGCGGTAGTAATGATTCCGGAGACGGGAAGGCACGCGGGTGGAACCCATAGTTGGCAAAGAACGGGGACTGTTGTGAGGAGGCATGCAAGGCATTGTTATATGCAAATTCCGCCAAGGGAAGTAGACTCACCCAGTCGTCCTGCCGATAGTTAACATAGCAGCGCAGGTATTGTTGTAGTGTGGCATTGGTCCTTTCCGCCTCGCCATTGCTCTCAGGGTGCCGCGCGGAGGTCAAGCATACCTCCACCTTTAGCAATTGCATGACTTTCCTCCAGAACTGGGAAGTGAACTGGGCCCCTCTATCTGACACAATTTGACGGGGTAGCCCGTGCAGTCGGAAAATGTGATCAATGAACAACCGGGCTGTTTCTTGGGCGGTCGGCAGCGCCTTACAGGGTATGAAGTGGGCCATTTTGGTGAAAAGGTCTACAACCACCCAGATTACTGTCTGTTGTTGTGAGGCCGGGAGGTCAGTAATGAAATCCATAGCTATCGTCTCCCACGGCCCCTCTGGAGTAGGTAGTGGTTGTAGCAGCCCCGCCGGCACTTCTCGGGGTCGCTTGGCGCGCTGGCAAACATCACAGGCTCTGACGTACTCCCAGACATCCTTCCGCACTTGCGGCCACCAAAACTGACGCGTCACATGGTACAGTGTCTTGTACCTCCCAAAGTGACCAGCTGTCGGACAGTCATGACACTGGCGTAGCACCCTGGCTCGCAGTTCTCCGTCTGGCACATACAGAGCGTCTCTGTGATAGAGTAGACCATTTTCCTCCGAAAACAGTTCCATCCCGGGATTGCCTTCCCTTAGTGCTGCTAGTTTGTCCCTGGCGAACGGGTCTGCTGCTGTGTGGCATTGGAATTCAGAGATGGCCACGGCTGATCCCGTGGCTAACTGCAACTGGTGGGGTTGCAGAATGTGCCTCAATACCTGGTCTTGACTGGCATCCCCGTATTCTGGCTTCCGGGACAATGCGTCAGCTCCTTTATTCTGTTCGCTTGGCACATATACTACCCTAAAATGGAACCTGGAAAAGAACTGAGACCACCGGATCTGTCTCTGATTGAGGTGGCGGGCTGTCTGCCAGTATTCTAGGTTACGGTGGTCGGTACGGACCTCTATCAGGTGCTGAGCGCCCTCCAGG
The DNA here is from genome assembly GCF_009819535.1 of Lacerta agilis. Classification (NCBI taxonomy): domain Eukaryota; kingdom Metazoa; phylum Chordata; class Lepidosauria; order Squamata; family Lacertidae; genus Lacerta; species Lacerta agilis. The sequence goes on along the minus strand of NC_046317.1, from coordinate 5,163,588 downwards.
AAGTGCCTCCAGGCTGCGAAGGCATCTTTGATGGCTAATAGTTCTTTATCCCAGATTGTATAGTTCTTTTCTGAATCGTTCAACTTCCGGGAATGGAAGGCGCAAGGCCGCAAGAACCCTTCTTTGTCAGCTTGCAGCAACACTGCTCCAATGGCTCTATCAGAGGCATCGGTCTCTACTATGAAAGGCCGTCGGGGATCTGCATGGGCCAGGAACGCCTCGGCTGAGAACAAGGCCTTGAGGCGTACAAAGGCTTGTTGCGCCTCTTCAGTCCACTTAAACGGTTTCTTACCCCTCAAGCAATCAGTGAGGGGTGCCGTGAGCCAGGAGTACTTGGGCAGGAACTTCCTATAATAATTCGCAAACCCCAAGAACCGTTGAAGGTCCTTCTTTGTCCGCGGGGCCTGCCAAGAACGCACACTTTGTACCTTGGCAGGGTCCATTTTTATGCCCTCTGGGGTCAGACGATAACCCAAGAAGTCTACCGAGGAGACGTGAAATTGACACTTTTCTAACTTCGCATACAAACGATGTTCCCTCAGCCTTTGCAGCACAGTCCGTACATGTTGCACATGCTGTGTCAGATTTTCTGAATAGATCAGAATGTCATCCAAATAAACCACCACAAACCGGTCTACCAGGTCTGCCAACACGTGGTTTATGAAGGCCTGGAACGTCGCAGTTCCCGATTGTATTCCGAAGGGCATCACCAAGTGCTCGAAGCTACCGTACCGAGTATTGAAAGTGGTTTTCCATTCATCCCCTTCTCGTATACGGATTAAATTGTAGGCACCTCGTAAGTCCAACTTTGTATAAAATTGTGCATCACGCAACCTCTCTAACAACTCACCAATGAGCGGCAAGGGGTAACGGACTGGAACAATGATGCGGTTCAACTTCCTGTAGTCCATGCAAGGCCTCAACTCAGAGGAGCCTTTTTTCTTCACAAATAGGACAGGCGCACCGCCCGGTGCCTTTGAGGGCCTGATGAACCCTCTGGCCAGATTTTTGTCCAAGAATTCCCGCAATGCCACCAGTTCTGTTTCGGACATTGGATAAAGCCGACTCGTGGGCAGTTGTGAGCCTGGAAGGAGGTCAATTTTGCAGTCATACGGCCGATGGGGTGGTAACTGGTCCGCCTCCTTTTCGCAAAACACGTCTTGGAAGGCGTGGTACTCCACTGGTAGCTGACTCTCCATTCCTGTGAGAGTTCCCTCTTGTGCCCCCTGTGCTGCTGTTTCCCTTGCGACATTCCGCTTTCCCAGGCAATGATGCCGACAATACGCTGAAGCAAACACAAGGGAGCGCTGCCCCCACGCAATGGACGGGTCATGTTGCGTCAGCCATGGCATTCCCAGCACCAGCGGAGCCGCAGACATCTTGGCTAGATACAGGACTATTTGTTCTCGGTGTCCCGGTAACTCCAGCATCAAGGGTGCGGTGGCATGGGTAACAGCACCGGAGAGCAGGGGACGGCCGTCGATGGTGTGCACAGTCAATGGTACCTCCAACTTTCGAGTCTCCAGCCCTAGCTGCTGGGCTACGCCCTCATCTAGAAAGTTGTTTGAGGCACCTGAGTCGACCAAGCCCAACACTCGCACCTGGTGTCCATCTGGAAATCGTAGCAGTGCATTCAAAACCAGGCTTGGAATAGCTAACGGAGGAGGCGAAGGGGTAGGCCATTGTGGTTCAGAGATCCAAGCCCTTCCCAGCCCTGTGGCCTCTATCAGAGCTGGGAGTTGGTGTTTCCCTGTGGCTGGGGATTAGTACCAGACCCTTCCCCCACACCGGCTACAGGGCGAGAGCTGGCAACGCTCTTTGCTGGACAGTTGCGAACAAAATGACCCCCCTTGCCACAGTACAAGCAAAGTCGCTCTCTGCGTCGCCGCTCCTTCTCAGCCCCTGACAACGGCCCCCGCACTGCCCCAAGCTGCATGGGTTCTTCAGCTGGCGGGTCAGAAGGACTTGCTCTCACCGGGCGGGGAGGTGCGAAGGGAAGAGGTTCCCCCTTCCCTGGTGGCCTGTGCGCCATCCTTCTTTCTCTCCTTCTCCCCTGCAGGCGTTCATCGATTTGGGCACTGAGTTGAATGGCGGCATCCAGGGAACTAGGGGGCCCAACCCTGGCCATCTCATCCAGTATGTCATCCTGGAGCCCCGCCTTGAAGTGCGCTAACAGGGCCTCTTCATTCCACCCCAGTTCCTGAGAGAGGAGGCAAAACTCCGTAACATAGTCCATTAAAGGCCCATCACCCTGCTGGAGCTGCAAGAGCTTCCGGGTGTTGGCTGCTTTCCTCTGTCTGTCCTCAAACATATTCGTCATGTCCTCCAGGAAACGGTCATAGTCCCTCAAGTGAGGGTGATTGCCCACCAGCATAGGTGTCACCCAACGCCTGGCAGTTCCTTCCAACAAACTGATCAAGAATGCCACTTTGGCCTCAGGAGAACCAAACTCTGCTTCCCTTACTCGAATGTACAGCATGGCCTGTGCCTTAAAAGCTGGAAACTCTTGCCTGTCCCCCTTGAATTTTGCAGGTGGTAACACAGGGGGAGGCCGAGGAGGTAGAACTCCTGCTGAGCCATGCTGTGCTTGCTGGGTGTTCACAGCAATAGTCAACTGTTCCACATGTCCTTGAAGCACCAGATTAGCTCGTAACAATTGCTGTACAGTCTCCTGCAGCTGGTCTATCTGTGCTTGTGGAGAAGGAGGAGGGGTTGTGAGAGACCCCCCAGCAGCCCCCTGTTCTGTCATACTCACAGAGCAAGAGGGTTTGTTGGCGTCTGCAATCTGTCAGGGCGACAACAAGTTGGTGTGCTGCAGCGCAGCAGTCAGGACGAGATAAGCCAAGGTCAACAGTCCAGGTCAGAAGCCAGCCGAAGTCAGGTACAGTATTGGGGTCAAGAGAAGCCGAAGTCAGAAACAGTCCAAGTCAAAACAAGCCAAGTCAGTCAGATATGAACCAGGAACACAGGAACAAGACGAGTACAGCAACCACGCGCCCAACACAATTGTTGCAGACGCAATGGAGTAGGGGAGTAGCTTTCTTAAGTAGTCGGCTCACTCCCACGCTTCCTATGAGCTACAGCTGTCTCTAATTGCCGCCTTCGCTTCTCAGCTCGGCGTTCTACAGCTGAGAAGGGAGGAAGAGAGGGGATCGGCTGATTCCGCTCTGGACTGGGACCTGCTCCTGCCCCCACTTCTTCCTCTAGCTCTGGTCTTTCCTCCTCCTCCCTATCAGATTCCTCCTCTTCTGAGGAATGCCGCCACCAGTCTTCCCCAGGTACGAATTCCTCAGATTCCTCTGTGGGTGCTGCCTTGTCAGAGGGGGCTTGCCACCACTCCTCCTCATCTGACTCGACCCTGACACCCTCCATCTTAATCATGTGACAAAGAACCACAATTTCCTCCCAAAAAATTGTAAATATTTCCAAGGTTTTATCATTACTGTATTTTACTGTATTTTAATCTTTTGTTGGAAGCCAGATGGGCGGGGTACAAATAATAAATTATCATCATCAAACGGCCTCGGTCCTGTATACTTGAAGGAGCGTCTCCAGCCCCATCATTCAGCCCGGACACTGAGATCCAGCGCCGAGGGCCTTCTGTCAGTTCCCTCACTGCGAGAAGCAAAACTACAGGGAACCAGGCAGAGGGCCTTCTCGGTAGTGGCGCCCGCCCTGTGGAACGCCCTCCCATCAGAAGTCAAGGGAATAAACAATTACCTGACATTCAGAAAATTCCTGAAGGCAGCCCTGTTTAGGGAAGTTTTTAAACTGTGATATTTTAAATGTATTTTAATGTTTAGTGGAAGCCGCCCAGAGTGGCTGGGGAGACCCAGCCAGATGGGCGGGGTACAAATAATTTATTATTATTATTATTATTATTATTATTATTATTATTATTATTATCATCGCAAATTGGCACAACTGGTAATTTACACCCATTTACATAATTTATTGCAATCGCAGAATTTGCTGAACATACAGTTTCACTTCTGACTTGTTCCAATTTTAGATGCTGCCCCATTAATCTGTGGCATTGCCCCTGGAATTTTCACTCCACTTCCTATCTCTTGAGTATCGCATATAGAATTCAAAACAAGTCAGTTTAACTTTCCCCTTCCTCAGTTGCTTGTGGATGCCTATTCCTCCTTCCACACCACGTGTGCCTGTATTTCGTATTCTGCTCAATACTACTAGGTCCCCAAACTCAAATCCAAGGATAGTTGTGACCTTATTAACAGCATAAAACAGATGCCTCGAGGCAAGAGGTTAGCTGTGGCAGTTAAATCTGCTCATTAAAAATTGTGCAGGACCTTTACAATATTCTACATTCTCGGGAGGCTGCTGCCTGAGCAACCTTTTAAGATGGCTGGCATATTTTTTTTTCCTTTGCAAAGGTAAACAAGGAGATGCTCCAGTTAGTAGATGAAAGACAGCGTTCAGATACATTGCAACAGAAGAGGGCAATTGATAATGCTGAGTGGGATGGGTGTACATTAGCCGCTGGGTACGCTTGCGTGCTTCAGTATCTCTTGTCCGGGAAGAAGCATGCTAGGAAACATCACAAGCAAGATTTCTATGGCAGATTCCAGCCACATACATATTTTTCTCTCCATAAGACACACTTTTTTCCTCCTAAAAAGTAAGGGGAAATATCTGTGCGTCTTATGGAGCGAATGGTGGTCCCTGGAGCCGAATTGCCCAGGGGCCAAAAGCAGATAGAGCTTTTTATTTTACAAAGAGAAAAAGGGGTGTTGAAAGGACCCCGCTCAGCAGCTGATCAGCAAGAGATCGGGAGAGAGATAAGAGTCCTGGCTCCCTTTCAGCCCCGCCCTCCATTGTTGAACGTGCTGCAGAGGGAGGTTGTCCCCAGCGACATGTGACTGGCTGATTAGATTATGTGTCTGGAAACTGTAGAAATGGCTCCCTTTCCTTCAGAAGCTGCAGAAATGTGAGTTGAACCCCATAAAAAATGGGGCTTTTCCTCTTTGCTTTTCCCCTTTGCAAAAAAGCTGCAAAACTTTTAGCTGATCCTCAAAAAACCAGGGCTTTTCCCTTTGCAAAAAAGTTGCAAAACCTTTAGCTGATCCTCAGAAAAACAGGGCTTTTCCCTTTGCAAAAAAAGCTGCAAAACCTTTAGCTGATCCTCAAAAAAACAACAACACAGGGCTTTTAGAGGAGGAAAACCAGAAAAATATATATATATATATTCTTGTTTCCTCCTCTAAAAACAAGGTGCGCCCTATGGTCCAGTGCGCCCTATGGAGCGAAAAATGTGGTGCATGAAATGATCACATGTTCTTCTAAGCCAGGCATAGGCAAACTCGGCCCTCCAGCTGTTTTGGGACTACAACTCCCATCATCCCTAGCTAACAGGACCAGTGGTCAGGGATGATGGGAGCTGTAGTCCCAAAACATCTGGAGCGCCAAGTTTGCCTATGCCTGTTCTAAGAATTAATGTTCCTCTCCTTCTAGCACTGTATCTGCTCGTGGTAATAATCTACAGAAGTGGCAAGTAGCCATAGAAACTGGAGAATGGCAGGAGAGGAGACTGAAAAAGATGGTGGGTTTAGTCGGGGGGGGGGGGGGATGCAGATTAGCCAAGGTAGATGAATGGCTTTTTGTATCATAGTGAGGGATTTTGAAGAGTAGAATGTAAGCATGCATTGGAAAAGTGGGGTAAAAATATTATTATTATTATTATTATTATTATTATTATTATTATTATTATTATTATTAAATTTACAGTGGTACCTCGCAAGACGAAATTAATTCGTTCCGCAAGTCTTTTCGTCTTGCGGAAATTTCGTCTTGCGAAGCACGGTTTCCCATAGGAATGCATTGAAATTTAAACAATGCGTTCCTATGGGAAAAAAGTCCGAGCCTCCTGCCGGCGAGCAGGGAAAACGAGCGGCAGAGCGAGCGGCAGAGCGAGCGGTGAGCGGGGAGAGCAAACAGGGAGCACGATCGGCAGCGGGGGAAGCCAGGAAAGCAAGCGGGGAGCAGGATCCACAGCGGGAGAAGCCAGGGGAGCAAGCGGGGAGCAGGATCCACGGCGGGAGAAGCCATGAGAGCAAGCAGGGAACGCAGGGGGAAGCCAGAAAAGCAAGCGGGGGACACGATCCACAGCGGGGGAAGCCAGAAAAGCAAGCGGGGGACACGATCCACAGCGGGGGAAGCCAGGAAAGCAAGCGGGGAGCAGGATCCACAGCGGGAGAAGCCAGGGGAGCAAGCGGGGAGCAGGATCCACGGCGGGAGAAGCCATGAGAGCAAGCAGGGAACGCAGGGGGAAGCCAGAAAAGCAAGCGGGGGACACGATCCACAGCGGGGGAAGCCAGAAAAGCAAGCGGGGGACACGATCCACAGCGGGGGAAGCCAGGAAAGCAAGCGGGGGACACGATCCACAGCGGGGGAAGCCAGGAAAGCAAGCGGGGAGCAGGATCCACGGCGGGAGAAGCCAGGGGAGCAAGCGGGGAGCAGGATCCACGGCGGGAGAAGCCATGGGAGCAAGCAGGGAACGCAGGGGGAAGCCAGAAAAGCAAGCGGGGGACACGATCCACAGCGGGGGAAGCCAAGAAAGCAAGCGGGGGACACGATCCACAGCGGGGGAAGCCAGGAAAGCAAGCGGGGGACACGATCCACAGCGGGGGAAGCCAGGAAAGCAAGCGGGGGACACGATCCACAGCGGGGGAAGCCAGGAAAGCAAGCGGGGGACACGATCCACAGCGGGGGAAGCCAGGAAAGCAAGCGGGGAGCAGGATCCACGGCGGGAGAAGCCAGGGGAGCAAGCGGGGAGCAGGATCCACGGCGGGAGAAGCCATGGGAGCAAGCAGGGAACGCAGGGGGAAGCCAGAAAAGCAAGCGGGGGACACGATCCACAGCGGGGGAAGCCAAGAAAGCAAGCGGGGAGCAGGATCCACGGCGGGAGAAGCCATGAGAGCAAGCAGGGAACGCAGGGGGAAGCCAGAAAAGCAAGCGGGGGACACGATCCACAGCAGGGGAAGCCAGGAAAGCAAGCGGGGAGCACGATCCGAAGCGGGGGAAGCCAGGAAAGCAAGCGGGGAGCACGATCAGCAGCGGGGAGAGGAGCGGGGAGGGCCTCGAAGCCCTCTCCGCCGCCGCCGCCAGCCTCCTGCAGGCTGAGCAGGTCTCCTCCGGGCGACGAGGCGCAAAGGGCCGCGGCCACCCGCCTGCAGTGGGGCAGAGAAGCGGCCCTGGCCGGAGTCTCCACGGGCTGAGGAGCCTCGGCCATGGCGGGAAACGAAGTAGGCAGCGGCGACGGAGAAGGAGAGGCAGTTGTGTCTTCCCTCGCTCGCCGCTTACTCTCCCCAAGCCACAGCCAAGAAGGGCGGCGAGAGTGGTGAGTGAGCGGCGGCAGCAGGAGAAAGCTGGGTGTGGGGAGCAGGGGCCGCAGTAAGGGAGAAGCCGAGGCTAAAATGGCGCCGGACCTACCTCCTCCCTCCCGGAGCGGTGAGTGTTCTGGGGTTTGCGGGGAGCCGAGGGCAGGCTCGGCTGCTCCACCTTGGAACTTGTGAGCCTCGGCGGTGGGAGGAGGCGAGCTGCTGCTTCCGGTTCCCGCCGCCACTGCCGCTCTCCTTGCAGCAGCAGGTTCCGGCTTTTTCTTAAAGTGGTACCGCGCAAGACGATTCGTTTTGCGAGTCACGGCCATTAAAAAATTCGTTTTGTGAATCACCTAAAAAATCGAAAAACCCTTTCGTCTAGCGGGTTTTTCGTCTTGCGAGGCATTCGTCTTGCGAGGTACCACTGTATCTTTATCTAGCACCTTTTATCCGAAGATCCCAGGGTGGGGTACAACATTAAAAGCATAATTTACATAACATAAAAATAATAAAACAATCACATAAAAAATCGTAACAACAGTCCCCCCACATTTAATATAAACTTTCACTATCTCTACTAATTATTCTGAGAAACAGCAGCAGGGAACAGTAGTTAACATTTGGAAATACGTGTTGTTTGCAAGCACATCAACACATTAGAGAAATAATTAGGACGATGCTAGACCTTGGTGTGGAAAAGGTGGGAAGATATAAAACAACATCCATTGTCACTTTTAACACCTATTAGTTGGCACATGACAAAAAGTGAAGGTCAATTTAAAATGGGGAAATGAGATCAAGCATGCACCTTCACTGTACTCTTTTGGGGGCCTGCTAAAAACATTCTTGTTTAGACAAGCCTACCCAGATGCTTTAAAAGCTGAGGTAATTTTAACCTGATATGTATTTAACTTGTGTATGTTTTAAAGTATAGTTTTATACTTGTGTATGTTTTAAAGTATAGTTGCGGGTTTTTCTCCATTTTACTGTTTGGAACTCCTGTAATCCACTTTGTGGTTTGTTTGTTTGTTTTTACAAAATGTGGCGTATAAATTTTATGAAGTAAAATAAATAAACAGGCAAATAAATAGATAAATAAAACTTAACAAAATTTACAGATTCAAGACATGGATTACTCTTTCTACATTGGGTTGGCAAACATTTTTTGGCTCGAGGGCCCTCACTGATGGGCACATGTAAGCAGGGTCCTATTCCACTTTGCCTGCTGTTTAGAGAGAGAGATTAAGAGCAGACACAGGGATTTTTATTTTTATTTTTAAAGTATCTCCAAGACTTAATGCTGAGTCCGGACAGTGTTGAGATCAGGTGATAAGCAACGCTGCCTGTACTTCACAGAGCCGTCCCTAGAGCAGGCAGAGCTCTTTCTCTCCTAACTCAGTGTTGAGATCAGGCATAGCTGTCAAGTTTTCCCTTTTTTTTAAGGGAAATTCCCTTATTCTGAATATGATTCCTCGCAAAAAAAGGGAAAGTTGACAGCTATGAGATCAGGAGACAAAGCAACAGAGGCCAGGCTATATCCTGTGGCTTGCGAGGCACATCCTGCCGATGGTCTGCCCACCCAACCGGGCCCTACATGGGATTTTTAAAAGGCTGCTGTTTCCATGTGTTTTAAAGAAGCAAGGAAGACATGGGTGAGGAGGCAGCGACAACTATGCCACACTTCTGTGCATACCTGCCAAAGACCCCATTGACAGTTGTAAGGACGTTCAGTGGTTGCTCATGAGAAATCAGCCGAACGCAGAACTTCTAAAAACTAAGTTCTTTATTGTGCAGATATTTACAGTGGAGCAAAAGTTCAAACATCCATCTCATCCCTCTGCAGAGTCCGGGAATGAACCCTTCCGGTTCTTGGTCCAGCAAAAGAGGCGCGGGATTCTAAACCCCCGCCTCCCCCTTCCACGTCTTTCCTGTCTGCGAACTCGGGGTGCGGGAACCTGTCCCTGTTCCCCGCTTCCCCCTTGGTGCTCAGGCTCTGCAATCCCTTCACAGCCCCTGTGCCGACTTCCTGCTTCCAACTCCCCCTCCCCACTGGAGGAATGGTCGCTTCCTCCGATTAGGGGGATGACGAACTGGTGAACAAAGGGGGTGGTTCCCTGTACTGCAAACGGTCCTGGGATGCTACCAGCCATGGGGAGGGGGGTTTCCTGACAACAGTGAACAAGGTCAGGCTGTGGGGCACTTGTCTGGGGGAGAACACCTGTCTCCCTTTGGCATGTAGGGATAAGACAGAAATGCCCCAAAGAAGAGTGGCAGGTGAAGATGATGGACTTTGCGGAATTGGCGAAGCTGACCGGAAAAAATCCGAAACCAGTGTGATCAAGCTTTCCAAAAAGACTGGAGCAAGTTTATAGAATACTTGAAGGACCATTGTAAACAACTAACAACACTAGCAGGGGAAGAAGAAGAAGAAGAAGAAGAAGAAGAAGAAGAAGAAGAAGAAGAAGAAGAAGAAGAAGAAGAAGAATTTATTTGTACCCCGCCGATCTGGCTGGGTCCCCCCAGCCACTCTGGGAGGCCTCCAACAGATATTGAAATACATTAAAATATCACATGTTAAAAACTTCCCTAAACAGGGCTGCCTTCAGGTATTTTCTGGATGTCAGATAGTTGTAAGGTGGCTTATAATGATAATTGTTCTTACCTTTTCATATTTATTTAAAAATTGCGATATTTTAAATGAGTGAAACGTAAATTGGGAAATGTAAAAATGCTATGCCATAAAGATGAACTTTGAAAACCAAGAGGCGGTTGGGGGGGGTGTCGTTAAGCTCTTAAGAGCAAAAGAAGTAAAGTGGGTAATGAGGGTGTGTTTAAATATTATAAAATGAAAATGTAATTTAAATTATTTTTTAAAAAGACAGAAATGCCCCAAGGATGGTGTGGGCTTGATCGGGAATCAAAAAGGAGGAAATAAGAGGGTGGGAAGATGGGGGATGCATTCCGTTCCGCTTGCAGAGCGAGGTTAGGAGAACAGAACTAAGAGGATGGTATCTACTAAAACAGCGTCCAAAGAAAGGCAATTAGGGGGAAATGGAATCGAAGGCCTGCATGTGGGGTAATTTGGAAGAAATAGTTGGGGGGTGGGGTGAATTACAGACTTGGGAGTCATTCTGGGACAAAGAGTCCAAGTGGCAAGCCTATAAGTGATGTGGTGGAAGCTCATAAGGAAAATAGTGGAAGGAAGCTGCATCAAGGACAAGGCCAGGGTAGGAAGCCACTGATGAGAAAGATGCTGGAGCAACAGCCCCATATATGTGTATATGGATCCCTCAAAGGGGATCCACTTGGTATGACTGTAACAACTAGATTTGCACACAAGCCCAGCCTTTACAATTGAGGCTCTTTGTTTTGTACCACACAGATAGACAGACAGCAGTGCAAAAATATAGCACCAAACCCTGGTCTCACTCAGTATAAAATTGATTTTCCTTCTACGGAGGGGCTACTTCGGGCAACGTAAAAAAATTGCATAGCAAGAACACTCTAATCACCAGAAAGAGCAGCAAAATAGAATTTTGTCAGAAGTGGTATTCAAGTTAGGCTTTGAATACACATCGTGGAACAACACTTGAAAATGCACATCAACCGTCAGAAGGAACTGAAGTATTTTGGTGCTGGGAAAAGAACACAGAAAAGAACACTGTGGACCTTACATGGCAACGCAGCGGGAAGGGGACACAGCATTTTGTAGGGTTGCCCTGGCAAGTTTATCCGTCATTCCAAATGAATGTGCTGCCGAGTTCAAAACCATAACGTTGAAAGAACTAAGTGGAACAATAGCCTCTGGCCTTGCCTGTGACATCATGCGTCATTGCCACCCCAGACATTTTATTGCTAGATGTTCCACGTTGTTGTGTTAATGGAAAATGAAGTCATAACGGAAAATTATGTTACAGGGGACAAATCCACTGGGAACACCAGCGAGACTTAAAAGCAGGAAAGGTTCCAGATGCTGTTACAACAAAGGCCCAACTTTGATTGGGGACCAAACTGTGGAAGTTTAGTCATCCCTTCAAAAGTCTGCTTCTGACTTAAAACTGCACAAATTTGCACCACAGACTCCCTAGTCTCAACAGGCAACCACACCATTCTAGTTGCCTTCTACCAGGCATAATGTAGTAAGGATTGCAAAGAACTGAACTTGGTAGTTCTGTGTCTTGCCTTAATCACAGTAGACCAATGCTCAGTCAGATCAAGAAATAGTCTGACCTACTATGTCAGCTTCCTATGTGTTACCAAAAAGAGACCAATAAACTACATGGCTTCAATGTTTGCAAAGTAGGATCTACTTGCTTCAAAACACAGAAATATAAGAAAGAACTGGAGTTATAACTGTAGTCTGAAGGGGGTGGAGGGCAGAAGGAATTTGTGCTAGGAAAATTTTTGGTTCGGCTCTCCAATCTCTCTCTTCTTAATAAATTGCATCAATATTGACAGTTAAAATTTTTAGAAGGGCATTCTTCCATTTTGCTGTTAAGTTATTATAACGAAAGGGAAAAGAAATGTATTTATTTAACTGTCTGGAGCAAGGGAGGAGGGCAGAAATAGGAAAGCAGGGGTGTATATTTTTGTGTGTGGAGGGAAGAGGACTGTGGGCTAACTCCTCATTCTGAAACATCTGCTGCTGAAGATTGCAGCTGTGAGGTAATAGCACTCTGCACGTGCTCAAAAGTACTTTTTGTTCCATTGAATCAGTATTGAAGATGCTCCTGGAGCAAAACCTATTGAAGTCAGAACACAAATCAGGAGGGTGTGTGTGGTAAAAGTGAATAGGCAAAGACAGCTCGACTGTCAGGAGGAATGGGGTGAGAGAAAGTATGGAGTAAAAATAACATTTTTGCTTGGAGGGGACAGAACACTTGTGAACTCTGGATGTGGTTTGCTATGTGGTTGGGACTTTTAACACATGGGAGAGGTAGACCATAGAATCGTAGAGTTAGAAGGGACCCTGAGGGTCATCTAGTCCAACCCCCTGCAATACAACCTTGTGAGCCCTGCTACTTAATTCTAAATGTGTAGAGTGACAGAGGCAACAGTAGCCTAGAGGAAGCCTCGTATTTTAAAGAATTCCATGCAATGGTTCCAGTGCTTGATCTTGTTGGGAAGAGAGGTCTGGAAGAGAGCTCCTACTGTCCAGTAGAAGAGTTAAACACAATGGCAATTGTGCCAAGCACATTAAAACTTGATTAGATCTTCATTTGCCCTCATTCACCTTTAAACAAATGTTTCCCACAAAAATGCTCAGGCTAGAATAAATCACAGACACTTAGCTTTGCAAATAATTGAATGTTTTACTCAGAGCTTCCAGAAGTTGCATCAAACAAGTCTCCATTCACTGGCAGTAAAATAAGGATGGGAAAAGGTTTCCTTGGTTTCCTTACAAAAAGGACCGTGCAAAGATGCAGGCGTTAAATCTCCCTTTTTGGGAAGATTCAGGTCATTTGGTTTTCCTTGCAGCAGGGAGCCATTTGCTGCATGGCTCCTTGCTTGTCTCAGGAAGCACCAAGCAAAAAGACTGACAGTGGGAGAGCAGAAGCTGTTGAGAGCCTGCTAAGCCACACCCACTTACAACCTGAGCTCTGGGCTCAGGTTAACCATTTCATGTATGCAAGTGTGAATCAGTAATTGTATATTACAACAGATCTTTCTATGTCTGTTATTCCTATGTCCCTGTGTTCATCTGCTGTTAAAAGAGATCAATAACCCCTAAATGAAATGAAGGCAATGCAGGGCATACATGCATCTTTTATGTACCGATTTGTTGCATAGACTATAGTTGTCTCCGTGCTTGTCAAATGGAGCACTTTTTGGATGTATGGCAGTTCCCGTTCCCACTTCCTGCTTGTGGCACATCTGAGTGTGGATTGTTTTGGCTTCACCACTGTCTGCTATGTCAGGCTACTGAGCTAAAAGACTCCATCCCTTGTCCAACTCAGTCTGGTACAGAGCGTCCCTATTTTCCATTTGTGAAATGTTAACAGAATATACAAAACTGACTGGTAGATTTTAAGATAGATTGAGGGGGAAATCATAATTTTTTCCCTTTTAAATGAATATATTCATTAGATATTAGGTTATATTGTTCAGTTTCTTTTCTATATTATTGATCTATTTTCTGTTAAAATCTAAATACTGTTGTAAATATATGTAACAAAAAGTTGACATTACAGTACTGAATTATACTCTTGGTTGCAGATACAGTTACAGATGTAGTCCAGATTAATATTACGGATTGATACTTTACATATATAGTTCGGGTATAAAACAGGCTCAGATTTAACAACAGATGAAAACGGGGGTCTTCATTAACATTTTCCATTTTGGCAATAAGAAATGCGGTTGAAACAGAAATAAACACATTGCAATGGCTGCGGCCCCATCTAAATTATGCACAAAACCTTGCTACCAAGTCTAAAAAGAAAACTTCAGAAAAGATTATAGAGGTTTCTTTTTTCAACAAACGCCAGGGTTCCTGTATGGATTGTTAACTCTAGTTAGTGTGCAGCAGCTTCCAGCCTCTCCTTTCGAGGCAGCTTTCACACTCCTGCCAGAGTGACGCAGGCCACAGGAATCCTAGCTAACCTGAAAATGCAGTGCAATGCCTTGGAACTGGAGGCTGCCAATGTGCTTGGAAGCGTTTCAAACTATGCATCAGTGCTTGGGTATGTATGCATTGGTAATTCCCACAGAAAGGCTGAAGGACTGACCAAAGGCAGAAACGAACCACCAAAAAAAACCTGACTCAACTTCTGAAAACAAGAATATCATCGAAGCCACAGTAGAATTGCCAGTAGCATGAGATTTCTTGTGGCAAAACAGGAAGTTGGACAGAGAATAGCACACTAGCTTTAATCAGGATTCTGCAGGAAGGAATCTCAGCAAAATAAGGATACCATTCTGTTAAAAGTGTACAAGTGTGCTAGAATTATTATAGCTCTTAACCGTACTAATATATTATCCAGCGCCTATTCCTTAGAACATTTTCTACAAGTGTAATTAGAAATTGCTTCCCAATAAGCCAACATATAAAACAGACCATAATCCATCCCAAAATTGCCAAAAGGATTTTCTGTGTCTAAAACACTGTATGTGGATTGGGTTTTCAGATGTTAAAAGCCACCAACAGGAAAAGATGCATCCTGGTTGCTATGAAATAAGGAAGGACAAACTACAGGGATTTCAGGAACTAGACAATGAGAAAGAAGCATGAAAGAAAAGTAAGCTAAAGGGGTTGGGAAAACAGCAGCTCTTTTGGACCCCCGGAATTTATATACTGTGTCAAGCGCAAGTAGATAAATAGGTACTGCTCCAGCGGGAAGGTAAACGGCGTTTCCGTGCGCTGCTCTGGTTCACCAGAAGTGGCTTAGTCATGCTGGCCACATGACCCGGAAGCTGTATGCCGGCTCCCTCAGCCAGTAAAGCGAGATGAGCGCCGCAACCCCAGAGTTGTCCGCGACTGGACCTAACGGTCAGGGGTCCCCTTTACCTTTATTAAATGTACTTCTTGTGAACAGTGTAGCATTGCCCACCCAGTCCAATGCAACGACAGGCAACTTTTCCCGAGTTGCAGAAGATAGATGGTAGCCAGTCATCTGGCTATTGTCCCTAATGTTAGCCCCAGCCCAAATCCAGTGCACTACTGGCAGTCTCAAAGGCAAAGGGGCTAGGTGTTAATTAATCTCCTCGGGACACAATCCCAAAGGAAAGATGGGTGCAGCATCATGCTCCATGCAGGACAGCCTGGAACGGATCCATATGTTTTGCATGCTACCCTAAGCTCTTTGGAGAAAGGGTCAAATATTTAAGGAAATCAACCTCCATATGAGTGGGTTCTAAGCCACACAACTGGTAGGACCTACATTTTGGGAGCGTTAGAAAAATTATCTTTTTAGCCTGTGGATGGCAAAATACAGAGCAACTATATGTTAGAAATCCTCCAATCAGAGGTCTAAGCACCTTATACTTGTAAAATGCATTTTCCACCACTGAACTATGCTCTATCCGTTTTCCATTTCCTGAAGTAATTCTGTGTTATTTTGTATCAGGCACGTTCTTAAAACGAAAGATTTCTCAAACGCCGATAATGTGAACGTCTAAGAGCACAAAAGTAATGAATCAAGCTTTGCGTCTTATATTCTTTCAGTAATGTGTTACATACCGTCGTACATCATTCTGGAATTAATTGCAAAGTGGCTGGGGAAGGAAAGCTGCAACTTGAAAGCTTCCAACTGGTATACATGCCAGCTGCAGAATATCCTTCAATTAAAAATAAATAAATCCCCCTAATGTAATCCTTAACCAATAATCTTAAGGGTTTAACAAGATTTCTCCCTGGAGTATTAATGTTTTAAAGCTGATTTCAGAACCCTAATCTTAGTTTCTTTCTGCACAAGTCTGTATATTCCTACATTTGACTGCCAAATACTGTAGCATTAGCGGTGTTTTAACACTCTGGATTGCTCTAACCTCCAATGAAGCCCCCCAAAATGAGAATTTTAAGCTTTCTTTACCTCGTAGAAAGCTTAAGGAACAGCTTCCTTCTGGCAATAAAACAGCAAGACCACAGGTCCACAAATGCTAGGTTGAGGTTAGATTTATTCAGTGTATACATTGCTTACCACTTAAAAAGTCCCAAAGCAATTTACAGCCAAAGTAAAAAATACAATAATAAAATTGCAAACATATTAAAAACAGATTTAACAGTGCAATGAAATATAATTGGTGCTGCCCAAATATGTTCACTATCATTGCTATCCCCACCCCAACATATCCCTTCCTTCACCTGAAATAGGTAGGTAGCCGTGTTGGTCTGCCATAGCCAAAACAAAATTAAAAATTAAAAATTAAAAAATCCTTCCAGTAGCACCTTAGAGACTTAGAGACATTGGTCTCTAAGGTGCTACTGGAATGATTTTTTCACCTGAAATGTTACACTGTGCTTCACAAATACACTTTTAACCTCCAAAGCACAAGAGAAATCAGGGGTTGAAGCCACTCCTCCTGAGAATGGAACTCTGGGAAGAGATGGAGGTATACTTAACTGACTTACTCTTATTCATATTCTTCTTAAGACAAATCAAAATTTCAAGATTGTTATACCAACAGAGTGTTCGAAAAATCTTGTCATAAGTCTTGTCAGCTGCTCTTTAGTCTTTTATAGATCTCCAACTGTTGCCTACAGAGATGGAAATACGAAACCGGCTACCCCATTGGCCACGTGGCTTTATGCCTTGGAAAAAAATATCTATGATAATCTGATATTATGACACCAGAGAAGGTGAGTCAATGTTGGTTAGAGGCCATGACACCTAGGCACCTTAGATTATGACAACAGTGTGACATTAGAGGGACTGAAATAATTGATCATATAGCTTTCGAAGCTGGGTAGCGCTGTGGGTTAAACCACAGAGTCTAGGGCTTGCTGATCAGAAGGTCGGCGGTTCGAATCCCTGCCACGGGGTGAGCTCCTGTTGCTTGGTCCCAGCTCCTGCCCACCTAGCAGTTCGAAAGCATGTCAAAGTGCAAGTAGATAAATAGGGACCGCTCCAGCGGGAAGGTAAACGGCGTTGCCGTGCGCTGCCCTGGTTCGCCAGAAGCGGCTTAGTCATGCTGGCCACATGACCCGGAAGCTGTCTGCGGACAAACGCCGGCTCCCTCGGCCTATAGAGCGAGATGAGCGCCGCAACCCCAGATTCGGACACAACTGGACCTGATGGTCAGGGGTCCCTTTACCTTTTACCTTTATGGATAAGTAGAAAGGCGAGAATAATGGGATCCTAGAGGAGGGAATGTGAGCTCCTGGGTGTTCTCTTTGCCACAGAACTAGGTGCACCCCTACTACACACATCTGGGGACATCCATTTCTAAATTTTAACCCAAATCCATAATTTCAATTTATTGGTTTTCTGTTCTGACACCAGGGAATATGAGCAATTCTGTCCTCCTTCAGACATGCCGCTGAAACTGGGCAAATATATCTAGCTCTGCAAGCCTTTTCTAATGGAACCTGCCTGTCAAACTCTTTATCATCCTGCTGTGGTTCTTTCTGAGTCATAGCCAGTATCTTCCCTGAATTGTGATGGCCACTGTGCTGACCTGCTGCACAGACGGAGAAAATCATTTCAAAGAGTCAACCCTGCCAATGTCAAAATTTCCCAAATGATTCTCCAATAATGAAAGCTTTTAAGGTGAAGATTTGTGAGAGGCAGCAGTTTTATGAACCTGTTCTAACAAAATATATTTCCTGGAACTGTCAACGCTTATCTAGTCTAGCACTTACAAATGAGTCAGGAGAAGAAATCTACCCCAGGGAAACAAACTTCACTTCCTTTATACCATTGCCTACTGTTCTGTCACTACTTTGACATGTTTTTCCAGTTGTATTTGACACACAAAATTTAACCAGCTGCATTCAAGGTACTTTTTTTTGTTTTTTTGCTACAGCAAGCATG
The DNA here is from genome assembly GCF_009819535.1 of Lacerta agilis. Classification (NCBI taxonomy): domain Eukaryota; kingdom Metazoa; phylum Chordata; class Lepidosauria; order Squamata; family Lacertidae; genus Lacerta; species Lacerta agilis. Next base: position 5,145,776 of record NC_046317.1, on the reverse strand, counting down.
GAGCCAGGTGTAATGGTGGAAACTCAGGTAGACAAGCTAGGCACCACAAGGCCCCTGAAAACTAGGTTACAGTTGCAATAACAAAAGCATATAGTCATAATCCGTCCCCACCCCAAATTCAGACACACTTCCTATTTCTTTTTTCAAAACGCTTGAACTAATATGCAAATCCCATCAGCGACGCACTGTGCACATCACATTTTTAATAGTGATTGTTAATAGGACACCACAAACATAAATGGGTCTTGGCCCCTGCAACAGTGGCCAAAACCATAAGTCATTTGAATAATTAATATTTACAAATACCAGTATGTATGTATGTGTGTATACACACACACACACATACTCTTATTAATGTTGAGTTAATAATAACTTTAAAATTGCTACTGGCACAGAACCCAAAGATGGTATGTCACAGCTTCAGCAAGTACTGCAGTCATAGTTAAGCATGTCTATTATATCAAAATTCTTGGAAGAACAGACCTAAATGGCTGTAGTATATGCTGCATCAGTCAGGAGACCGGGGTGGGGGGTGGGATGGACTAACACAGGGGGACACCACAGGGGGGGAAGCCAATAATTACTTATGGGGTAGTTTTCCGGGGGGGGGGGATCCAATTGCATTAAAAATGTTCTGATGCCTAACTTTAGAGTTTCTTTTACAGTGGTACCTTGGGTTACATACACTTCAGGTTACATACTCCGCTAACCCAGAAATAACGCTTCAGGTTAAGAACTTTGCTTCAGGATAAGAACAGAAATTGTGCTCTGGAGGCGCAGCGGCAGTGGGAGGTCCCTTTAGCTAAAGTGGTGCTTCAGGTTAAGAACAGTTTCAGGTTAAGAACGGACCTCCGGAACGAATTAAGTTCTTAACCCGAGGTACCACTGTACTTTTATTTAATAAACTGCTAGGCTTACCTATCAATTTATTTGCGATTGACTTCCATTCAGTGTTACTAATGAACTTATGAAATGAAAAAAAAATTCTGTGGAAACATAAAGCACTAAAAAACCTACTGTCCCACATCATTGATCTCAACTTGGCAAACATCTGTCATGCATATTTGCCTCTAGCTGCAGGGAGAAGTAAATACTGGGTTCGGGGTGTGCCCCAACAATTTGAACATAGTCTCTCCCTGATGCAGTGATGACTGAAACCTAGTCAAAAACAGAAGTGGTTGGTGTGTGAAACTGCATTCAAATGGAGATAACCACAGTAATGGAGGATAAACAACTGAAGGTTTAATCTGTCCTCAAATTTATTCATCTTAGGAATGTATATCCTCCCTTCTAGAAAATTTCCATGGCAGCATAAACACAGAATAAAATAAATGTAAAACATAGAAATTAAAAACACATTAAAATAAACTAAAAGTAATTTTGTTGTTGTTTAGTCGTTTAGTTGTGTCTGACTCTTCATGACCCCATGGACCAGAGCATGCCAGGCACTCCTGTCTTCCACAGCCTCCCGCAGTTTGGTCAGACTCATGTTGGTAGCTTCAAGAACACTGTCCAACCATCTCGTCCTCTGTTGTCCCCTTCTCCTTGTGCCCTCAATCTTTCCCAACATCAGGGTCTTTTCCATGGAGTCTTCTCTTCTCATGAGATGGCCAAAGTATTGGAGCCTCAGCTTCAGGATCTGCCCTTCCAGTGAGCACTCAGGGCTGATTTCCTTCAGAATGGATAGGTTTGATCTTCTTCCCTTCTATGGGACTCTCAAGAGTCTCATCCAGCACCATAATTCAAAAGCATCAATTCTTCGGTGATCAGCCTTCTTCATGGTCCAGCTCTCACTTCCATACATCACTACTGGGAAAACCACAGCTTTAACTATACGGACCTTTGTCGGTAAGGTGATGTCTCTGCTTTTTAAGATGCTGTCTAGGTTTGTCATTGCTTTCCTCCCAAGAAGCTGGCATCTTTTAATTTCGTGACTGCTGTCACCACCTGCAGTGATCATGGAACCCAAGTAAGTAAAATTTCTCCCTGCCTCCATTTCTTCCCCTTCTATTTGCCAGGAGGTGATGGGACCAGTGGCCATGATCTTAGTTTTTTGATGTTGAGCTTCAGACCATATTTTGCGCTCTCCACTTTCACCCTCATTAAAAGCTTCTTAAATTCCTCCTCACTTTCTGCCATCAAGGTTGTGTCATCAGCATATCTGAGCTTGTTGATATATGCTAAAAACTGGAAAGAAAGAGGAATCCCTACAAAAGAACAACGTCCTGCATAAACCAACAGCATTTGCAGAACTAGCAAACATGGCAGCCAAAATAAGGAACCAGAATGACAAGGGGCGAGTGGGAATGCTTTGGGGAGTATTTAAAAAGATATGGTATCAAAACCAACTTTCAAGTCAGGGTAACCTTATGGTAAAAAGGACAGCAGCTAACTACAATGAAGGAATGAAAGAGGAAAAATAGGGTGGATAAAGTATCTGATATGCGGCAAAAACAAGGTATATCTAGTATGCCTCTGAGTGTTAAGTTAGGAAGTCTGTATAGAAACAGTAGGAAAACATGATGTGTAATCAGAAAACTGGAAAAACATAAAAATAATATTAAAATTAAAACAGTAAAATCACTAGGGGCAGCAAAAAACAACAACTCCAGAGCATCTGTCTAGCCCCCCTCAAAATTGTTCCTGGTTGCAAAGACATGCTCAATTAAACACAGCCAACATCTTCAAAACTAAGAAACAGGCAAAGGCTCTTTGACTTCTCCTGCAGTTGGAACAGCAAGAAACATTTTGGCAGAGCTGCTTCACCACCCTGGCAAATGGAAATGACCAGCTGAGACAGTCAAGGAAAGGTATCTGCCATAACAGTGTTGCTGGTTACTCTCAGAAAGATTTAAAATACCATTGGATGAGAGTCAGGTAAAAAAAAATGTCACAACATATAAAAGTTACTTGCTGACCAGTGTTGTAAAAAATTAGGGTGCACTCATACAATTGACACACAAACAGAACGCCCTCTCATCAGATGTCCAGGAAATAAAGAACTACATACTTTTTAGAAGACATCTGAAGGCAGGCCTGTATTGGAAAGTTTTTAATGTTTAACATTTTACTATGTTTTAATGTGTACAGTACTGTAAGCTGCCCAGAGTGGCTAGGAAAAACCAGTCAGATGGGAGGAGTATAAATATAATTAATAATAATAATAATAATAATAATAATAATAATAATAATGAACAATGGCAAGAGATTAGGATTTGCTGCGTTTCTAAGATCAAAGTCAGAGAAGAACGGAAAACAGTTGTATGTCATTGCATGAAATCAAATTCCTCGCAACCCATGAGAAAGGTAAGGTGGAAAAATAAGGAATGATGTAAGCAGCAAGAATGATGACTACCAATGAGATAAGATGAAAAACATTAGGTCATTGGGAAAAGAGGAGACATAACTTAAGCAGCTTTAAAGCCACTAATTATGAAGATATTTACAACTCCTGGTGAGGGAATGAGCAATGAAAGGGAGGGCTGATCCCCTGAAAAAGATAATGATAAAACTGGTGGTACTGAAAAGCTTGTAATGTGTCTAGATTGAGTGAAGTCTTTGACTATAGCACACTGCTAGTGTGACGGAGTTTGGTTTCTAAGAATCTGTATCCCCCGCCCCGCCCCAAAACAGCCTGGTTCAAGAATACTAAACATGCCATTACTATATTGTTAAGAATTGTGTATATTAGTGTTGCCATATTCCCAAAAGTGAAAATCCAGACTGAGTTGTTGAGGTTTCCACCCCCTGCCAAAGTTGTTGAAAACATCTCCCCCTAAAACTTGGGTGTTTTTTTGAATTCATACATATATATATATATATATATATATATATATATATATATATATATATATATATATATATATATATACTGGGTTTAGCAAAAATCTGCCCGGATGCCATTTTTGCAGACGTATGGCAGTCCTAGTTTGTATATATCTACAGTATATTAGTGTGCATGCACACGAAAGCTCATACCAAGAACAAACTCAGTTGGTCTCTAAGGTGCTAATGGAAAGAATTTCCTGCAGTATATTAGCGAGAGAACAAAGTGTTGCTATGGACAATGTGTGGTTCAGCACTGAATGTTTTGTTCTCAATCCAGACATGTAAAATTAACTTTGCATCAGATGAATAACATTAGCCCTAAAGCAATTTAAAATTTAACGGCAAATAACCCATACTGATGACGAGACCAAACAATCCTGGGGTGGCCAATCTCACCTCTGTAAGATTGGTTGTATCCAGCAGCCTGCCAAGTGTTCAGGAGGGTTCCCTTTGTTACAGATGCATTAGAAAAGCAGGATGTAGAATGGGCCCAGACACATACCGTAATTTCTGGCATAAGAACCATGCATGTATCAAAGTTTAAAGCCCAAAATGCAATGGGTGATGCATAATCAATTGCTGTTATTTCTACAGGAGCAGCAACATGGGAAAATTTCAGCAGCAGCACAGAAGTAATAACATCTGCAACTAACTAGTTTCATGCCGGAAAAACAAGTGGCACTTCTCTATGAACATGCTCCAGCTGTGAGCCAAGCAGTGCCTTGTTCTCCCCAGCAGATAGCACAAAAGCCACAATTGTGATGATGCGTAATTATTTCAGATGCTCAGCAAAAATCAAGTTCAAAAACTACACATCAGTTGTTCTTGTCTAAACCCATGCTTTCTTAATAGCTCTCAGTACATGATTACTGCTATAAATTAATATTAATTCATAATTTTTAATAGCATGTAGGGAGCATTCAAAACATCACTGTATTTTTCAGTGTATAAGGCGACCCCTATTTTTTTGAAGCCAAAATTAAGAAATCAGTATTTTAAACATCAAACAAAACAAATTTGATATTTTATTAAATATTCAAAGCACCGGAAACCAGTGTAGCAAAACCTCCCGGCGCCTGGGACGGCAGCGGGCAGCAGCTGAGCGTGCCCCACCAACACCTGAGATCGCCCAAAGTTGTTCAGCTTTTTGGGAGAGATCGCCCAAAGTTGTTGTCCTGTCCTGGCTAATGTAGGTTAAGAGAAAGTGTGGATGTGACAAAAACACTTGGGTAAATGGAGAGAAAGCCTGGCCATCCCTCCCTCAAATTGCCCCTCTCCTTGTTCCTGACTAAAGCAATACCCCAGGCTTTGGGACACATGTGGTGCTGTGATCTAAACCAAGGGTGGCAAACTCCCAAAAGAGACTGCGGTCTACTCACAGAGTTAAAAACTGGCAGTGATCTACCCAGGGCCGGTGCTAGGGTTTTTGCGCCCTAGGCGAGACCACCTTCTGGCGCCCCCCGCCAAAGCCTGCTTTAGCGGGAGGTGAGGGGTGGTGGAGAGGCAAGCAGCACCTTCTCCGCTGTAGCAGAGAAGCTGCTGCTCGCCCGTCCCGCCCCCCCCCCCCAAGCCTGGCCAGCGCCCCCTCCATTTTGGCGCCCTAAGCAACTGCCTAGTTCGCCTTAATGGACGCGCCGGCCCTGGATCTACCCCATTTTGGGGGGTTTAGGTCAGAGTTGTTGAGCTTCTTTGGGGGGAGCCACTGATCTAACAGTAATCTATCACAGACGACCAGTGATCTACCGGTAGATCACAATCTACCTGTTGGACGTGCCTGGTCTAAACCACTGAGCCTCTTGGGCTTGCAAATCAGAAGGTCGGTGGTTTGAATCTGCATGGATTGAGCTCCCGTTGCTCTGTCCCAGCTCCTGCCAACCTAGCCGTTCGAAAGCACACCAGTGCAAGTAGATAAATAGGTTCCGCTGCGGCGCGAAGGTAAACGGCGTTTCCATGTGCTCTGGTTTCTGTCATCGTCTTCCGTTGCACCAGAAGCGGTTTAGTCCTGCTGGCCACATGACCTGGAAAGCTGTCTGTGGACAAATGCCGGCTCCCTCGGCCTGAAAGCGAGATGACGCCACAACCCCACAGTCGCCTGTGACTGGACTTAACCATCCAGGGATCCTTTACCTTTTATACCAGGCTTAGTGGCCTGAACTTTTAATTGCATTTAAAAGCCTACAAGGGACCTGTAACATGGCACTGTTTCATGGTGGCTTTTTAACTGCCTTTGTAATGGTGTTTTAGATGGGTTTTCTCAGCAAAAAAGACACCCCCAACATACACATACCATTCTCCAAATAACTGAAGTACAGCCCAATGACCTGATTTTTCCATGCATTTGCACTGTAATATCAAGGTTTTTTTCCTCTATTAACCTTTATCCCAGTATTCTAGGTATTGCCTTAAAATAAGTAAATAATACAACCAAAACTGCTTACTGAGCTCTTGATTGAATTTCAGCTTCTCAGGGCCAGATACACATTTTGAGTATACAAAACCCACTATAATGTTTCTGACAATTTGCATTTAAATAAGATTTTAATACAATTTCCAGAAGTACAGTTACCCAGGCTATTATTTCAAGCTTTGAGCTGTACTTCACCCAACTTTGCAAAAACAACTTGCCCAATTAAATACTTAGAAATCAGAAAACCGAATCTAACTCATATATGTTAAGACTGAAGTCCCAAAGGGGTTAGTCCACTATTTCCCAAACTTCTGATAGCCAAGACAAAACTTCAAAAAAAGAAGAAAAGAAATTAAAACTGGAATCATACATAACCTTTGTAGATGAAAAGGTTAATTTTTAGCGCATGAAAGCATAAGAATTATGCATCTCCTAGAGTCTGCCCTATATTTTTGCACATGTTTCTAATGCATATACACGGTTTAAAGAAGAAGAAGAAGAAGAAGAAGAAGAAGAAGAAGAAGAAGAAGAAGAAGAAGAAGAGGAGTTTGGATTTGATATCCCGCTTTCTCACTACCCGAAGGCTAACGTTCTCCTTTCCCTTCCTCCCCCACAACAAACACTCTGTGAGGTGAGTGGGCCTGAGAGACTTCAGAGAAGTGTGACTAGCCCAAGGTCACCCAGCAGCTGCATGTGGAGGAGGGGAGACGCAAACCCGGTTCCCCAGATTACGAGTCTACTGCTCTTAACCACTACACCACACTGGCTCTAAAGGTGAACCCAGAGCAGTGTTTCACGAGGAGACATATTACATCACCTCTTGAGGCAGGTAATTCTCCTGCCTCACTGTAAAAGGAGTGACTGAATGCAAAGCCATGGCAGAACTATGCTTCCTAAGCACAATCTGATTGGAAGGAAGGCTACAGCAGTCTCTCTGATGCTCATGTTCCTATATGCCTATACTGTACTCAGTGGCGCTGACTTGGGCCCCAGATTATGGGTGCCCAGCAGTGTGCGCATGGTGTCATATTACGTGCTCCAAGGCCTTGCAGGGTCTCAGAATTTGTGTCTGGCTGGAGGCCCCGCGAGGTCTCCAACACAATCTCTGAGCCCCGCGATGTGACTTTTGAGGCCTCGCAAAGCATTGGTGGCCCCACAGTGAGGGTGCCGAGCATCCACACACAAAAATTGTGGGTGCCCAGGCATCCGGGGCCCCTATAGTTGGTGCCAACACCCATAGCTAACTTCACAAACTGTTGTGGCTACCAGTCCCTATGAAGGAATTTTTACAGACATTTCCTTAATATGTGAATAAGAGAAACCTGCAAAATAGAGAGTGTAACAAGTTCAAGATACGAGGCCCTGGTTGTAGGAATGAAACAACACATATTCTTATTCAGCTGTAAATGAATGTGTTTTAATAACCAACTTTGCACCATTGTGTAGGAAATATACAAAGAAATTTCATTTAAATCAATCTGCCTTAAGGAAAGTCTTGTGCAAAGAAAAAGAGCCAACAGAAGAACTCAGTGGGACTGACTGGTTTGGAGATCCATTGACAGCCCAACGGAAAGAACTTCATAGAAACATAAACTTGTGGAATTCATACAATATAGTTTTTTATTCTCCTTTTCAAGAACCATTCTTCACACAGTGGCAGCACAACATATAACATTCAGTACAATATATTTTTAAAAAAATAGATTGTTTTTTAAAAAAACTACATAATAGAGCTATAAATGATTCTTAGTTTATCCTTAACAAAGCCTTAAACTATATGTTTTCTAAAAAGTACTATGGGATAGTCATCATCTTCATGCCCTGGCTGCTGGACTGGTGTTTGGTCTCAACGAGCAAAACAATGTTTTTAAGCTTCTGCGGGTAAAACGGACAAGTGAGATCAACAGATTTTCATAAACCGGTTCCTGCTAGTCTGTATTTCTGTCAAGTCGCGATCCATTTTTCTTTTTTTAAAAAAACTGTAGTCAGTAATGCTTACAGTTTGCCATGATGCTTAATATAGAACACACTGGTATTATACAGACTATAATAGCTTGCCACTGATAAGGTAGATTGCTAAATAGATGCATATGGGATTATTTTAAAAAACAAAACTGTATTTGATCAGAACTGCTCATTTGTAGAGGGTGATGCTTGCTGCTGTTCCCCCCACCCCTTTATGTAAGATTTTGTTTTTTAAAAAAATCAGAAGACACCATTTTAAGACGCCACTTAATTGCATTCTTGAAGGAATGCATGACATAATTAAAGCAGCAGTAATGAAATGCACACTGCAAAACTCAGGCAAGCGCTTGTCAACTTGGATCATTCCAAGTGTTTGCATCATAAATATATAATGTGGGGCTGCAGCTGCTTTGCATGTTTCACTTACATATAATTAACAATATGTGCATTGTTGTCATTGAGACACTTGGCGGATACATCCACATACTGCACAAAGTTCTTATTGTGAAGTTATTTTCCAGTAGGAAAAAAAAACCTTGAGTCAATCTAGGGGAAACTTTAAGAACAGATACCATACTAGTTGCAATTTATAAGAAATTTGCTTTGATTTGCTTCCTAGGGGATTTCCGCCCAACCCATTCCTACAGCAGCGTCTATAGCAAAAACTTGTTTCTTTAAATGGAAGCCTAAATTCTCAACATTCTGGAAAGACGTTGTGGGTTGCATAAAAGTATCTCAGAGACTGCGCACTGCCTAACCTTGCAGGTGGAGTGTTAGAACAAATGGCATAAGGCAGGAAACATCAGCAAGACAGAAGCATTCTCCTTGTGCCATCTGATCAAGGTAGTCCAATATAGGGAGTCTTAACAAACCTGCAGATGGTGACAGCAGCCACGAGATTAGAAGACGCCTGCTTCTTGGGAGAAAAGCAACGACAAACCTAGACAGCATCTTAAAAAGCAAAGACCTTGCCGACAAAGGTCTGTATACTGTATATACTTGAGTATAAGCCTAGTTTTTCAGCACATTTTTTGTGCTGAAAAAGCTGCCCTCGGCTTATACTTGAGTGAGGCGGGCGGTGGGGGCGGCGAGAAAGAAGCCCTTTCTCTCCGCTCGTGCCGCCACCCGCTCTCCCCAGTCAACCATTCCTTAAGAAGCGTACAAGAACAGCAGTTCTTTACTCTCCCCAGGCAGCTTGTTCCATTCCTGAATGGCTCGCATAAATGCAAACTTGGCAAAGGAGGAAGAGGAAGGAGCAGGCCAAAGGGCTGCTTTTGGGCTGCTCGTTCCTCCTCCTCCTTCACAGCGGCAAAGGTGAACTGGCTTATACTCGAGTCAATAAGCTTTCCCAGGTTTTTGTGGGAAAATTAGGTGTCTCGGTTTATATTCGGGTCGGCTTATATTCGGGTATATACGGTAGTTAAAGCTATGGTTTTCCCAGTAGTTTTCCCAGTGAGAGCTGGACCATCAAAAAGGCTGATCGCCGAAGAATTGATGCTTTTGAATTATGGTGCTGGAGGAGACTCTTGAGAGTCCCATGGACTGCAAGAAGATCAAACCTATCCATTCTTAAAGAAATCAGTCCTGAGTGCTCACTAGAAGGACAGATCCTGAAGTTGAGGCTCCAGTACTTTGGCCACCTCATGAGAAGGGAAGACTCCCTGGAAAAGACCCTGATGTTGGGAAAGATGGAGGGCACAAGGAGAAGGGGACGACAGAGGATGAGATGGTTGGACAGTGTTCTCGAAGCTACTAACATGAGTTTGGCCAAACTGGAAGAGGCAGTGAAGGATAGGCGTGCCTGGCGTGCTCTGGTCCATGGGGTCACGAAGAGTTGGACACGACTGAACGACTGAACAACAACAACAACAAACCTTTAATAGGCATTTTACAAGAAAAACCGCGAGAGAAAGAATCACATACAAGAACCTTAGATAAAAATATATATACAAGGAAACAACAATTAAACTCGTAGGCTGATTGTATGTGTATATATGTAAAATCTAGAATTTCCTCCTGTTAAAGTACTCCTTGAAGCACTCCTGCCAAAAACTCGGCTACCCCCGCAGTCACCCCTTGGTCAATGTCAGAGAGACAGAATCCAGCACTTCCACCCTGCTGCGGTTTCAAACCGTCCAAAAGGGGGGACAACACGCGTTCACGCAGTGCCTACTGTGTAGTGGACAATAAAAGAGAATATGTTCTACAGTGTCTGGGACATTCAGGGAACATCTACAGTATCTCTTGTTTCTGGGGATATTCTGATATCTACCCCTGACAAATGCTGAGGGAAAGATATTCAGTCGGGCCAGCATAAATGCCCTACGTTGGGCTGGTATTATTAGTTTGGTAACATAGTTGACCCTGCTATCTAAGATATTTAAATCACAGAATATGGGAGAGCAAATTTTATTCACAGCTGCCGCAATATTTTGTCTGCCGACATCCTTTAGTCTAATTAGGATATTGTGAAAGATATGTTGCTCGCTTGAATTGTACAAGGGCTCCTGAGAAACATCCCAATCGTTGCCCTTCAAAAGCAGACATTTTTACCATAGTACCATAGTATTATGGAGCTGGAAGGGACCATGATGGTCATCTAGTCCGACCCCCTGCAATGCAGGAATGTTTTACCCAACATGGGGCTCAAAACCATAACCCTGAGATTGAGTCTCATGCTCTACCAACTGAGCTATCCCAGGTAAGTTTCAATTTTAAGTTTTATTCTTATTAAGAAACAAGAAGTTCCTCCAAGCTGATGCAATTTCTTTTTCTTTAGGCAAATACAATAGGATATTGTCAACGGTGAAGTCTTAAGATGCATGAAATTAATAGATGAAGATATGAGGTGGAAAGAGGAGCCTGAAACCTGGCGCACATGTGCATGGCAAAGAACATCCACAGTGAGGGACTGAGATAGTATAGCCGAGTGTTTAAGTTATCACTGAACAGCTGAAACTAGCTACCACTGTATAATAGTTGCAGGACTTTAAAAGCACTGGGCCAGTGTATATTCTTCAGGACATCTTTGATACTGACTCTCTGTTTTTACACCTTTAACAGACAAGTTTAGAAACAAAGAAATGCTAAAAATATATTTAAACTTTATTGTTGTCTGTTAAACATTTACCTACTAAATCATTCAACATAGCCATATTGAAATGGTCAATGCAACTTCAGACAAAACACAACCATATTTTCTTACTAAAACTTAAAAGTGAAGAAAACACAGTGTTTTTAAACTAAAATCTGTGTCTTGCCTTCAGAATTAAAACATTTTAACTTCAAGATAGTTTCCCCCCATAAGCATGTGAAACAAGAAACAGAAAGCTGAGGACAGTATTCTTCAGACCTCAGCCTAAACTTAGAAATGGGGAAACAGCCTTAGAAATAGCTCAGGGGAAAGAAAAGAAAGGAGAACACGACACAAATTAATCTTTTTACCGAGATGCTGAAAAGAATCTGCAGCTGGCACAGGGGCAGTGTGTGCCAACTGCACATTCTCCAACCTCAGGCTGCAAGGACTCTGCTAATTACCTCTATTAAATGTTAGGGGAGCAAATCAAAGACAAGGCAAACAGGAAACCTATTGGAGGCCAACCAAAAGCTACAAGCTTGCCTTTTCCCATTAAAATGGACAATGAGAAGGCCTTTTAAATGATACAATTTGTTCCATAAGAGCACACAAAGAAGCAGGAGAGTGGGTGAACAGGTTCTTGCATCTGAAAGAGAAGCAAAAAAAAAAAAACTGTTCTCAAATGGAACAGAGCCTGAAAAGTTACTACCAAGCCTGTGGACTCCTCACCTAACATTCTCCCCTCCCAAGATGTCTATTTCTTTACAAATTCTGAAAATATAAGCTAGTAGCAAGATTTCATTTCTCAGCCGGTAAGAGGATGCCTTCATGCAACAGGGAATTTTCCCACTAGTCATATAAAGTAATTCTGTAAGACAGACTCTTAATAGTTCAAGTTCAATTTAGAATAGACGCATGGCATTTCTAACTGGAAACAGTTGGTCCTAGCAAGTATTAACCGATCTCAATTCCAACCTGGTAATTGCCACCTGCCCAGATTTTAACTTGTCTGAATTAATTTTAAGATGTATTTTAATGTGTAGTTTTTATGGTGTTAGCCTCTCTGAGCCAGGCCTCGGCCGGGGAGGGCAGGATACAAACAAACAAACAAATATTATTATTATTTAATAACTAATCAAGAGTCAGGGTGATGTAGTGATTTGACCCAAGAAGAGATGACCAAGAAGAAAACTTTTAATTTGTTTATTTTTTTTAATGGAAGGATTATGGGAAAAAAGATTGGAATGCTGACCAAAATGTTGAAGAGAAGGTACTGTATTCCTCCTATACACAGTCCCCCAAATTGATTTCTAAAACCGTGTAACAGGAAGTCTTTTATGTAAGACTGTGTACAGTACAGTATCAGATCATTACAATATCTGCACATCAAGGACAGGCAAGATGCGTTTCTAACTCTAAGGCGCACTGCCATTGTCACACAAAAAAGGAAGAAGGAAGCCGCCTTTGCTTCCTCTCGTCGGCATATTTGACGGATCTGATTCTGTCGCCTTGACTAGGCCTCAAAGGACTTTGAGATGAGAGGGGGAGAAACCACAGAAGAACATAACTTTATTGCCATCCGATTCATGCTGCTGCAGATCGGCTGGATCCAAAATTCAAAGGCAGAAATGTAAGATGATAGCACAGCTTCTGCATTTGACTGGATTGCAAAGGGAAAAAAGCAGCATGTGTCAGGGTTGATGCTGGAAAGGGGCTTTCAAGTGCAGGACATTTTCAGATATTTGGCCAAGGAGTGCAGTCTGGGACTCTTGTCAAACACACATCCCTCCTGCAACATGGCGGCAAGGCCATTGCACAACACAAGCTCCACGCAACTCCTCCTGCTTCTTCTTACCAACTTCAGATTCCTCCATCTTCTATAGCATGTGAAAGAAACCAGTAGGAAGGTAAACAGTGTTTTCATGCACTCTGGCTTCTGTCACAGTGTTCCATTGCACCAGAAGCGGTTTAGTCCTGCTGGCCATGTGACCCGGAAAGCTGTCTGCGGACAAACGCTGGCTCCCTTGGCCTGAAAGCAAGATGAGCGCCACAACACCATAGTCGCCTTTGACTGGACTTAACCATCCAGGGGTCCTTTACCTTTTTTTACATGTGGTCTGGAGGGTGGCAAAACGAGAAAGCGCCTTGTCTGTAGTGGCTCCCTGTTTGCAGAATGCTCTCCCCCGGGAGGTTCGCTTGGCACCTTCATTATATATTTTTAGACACCAGGCGAAAACATTCCTCTTCAACCAGGCCTTTGGCTGCTTAATATTCTACAGCGTTTTAAATGTGTCTGTGGGAAGGGGGGTGGGTATTGTTTTGCTGTTTGGTTCTACTTCTTTACTTGTTTTTATCCTGTGTTTTATTCTGTGAAGCGCCCCGAGATCTTATGATGAAGGGCAGCATTTAAATCTAATAAATAAAATAAGCGAATAATAGTGAACTCATGGCAGAGTTGAGATTCAAACCTAGAAGCTGTTGAATCCCAGTTCTGCCTTCAGGATGTCTTGTGTGTGAAATATAGCAATCCTTGTTCACTTAAAATATTTTTTTAATGCTTTATTGAGTTCTAAAACAATTACAAAAAAGAGACATAAAAATACATTTATACATATATACATAAAGTTTTGTGTGAAACAGTAAACAAAGAAAAACAAAAACAAAAGACAATCTGTGGCCCCCCCCAATATCAGCTTCCAGCCTTCATGTTATTGCGGTTTGTACTAACTATATATATATATATATATATATATATATATATATATATACACACACACACACACACACACCTATTTTTCCCCTTCTTCTTACTTAACTTACTCTTGAGACCCACTTATATATTTATTAGAAGACTGGCTCTTTCCACTATGTTTCCCATATAGGTGTACACTTAAAAACCAACCATGCAAAAAGGCCAACACAGCAGACTGCCACAAGTGACAAAAAAAAGCAAAAGCAAATGCTCAGGGCTCAGTTGGCTGAATAATGCAGATCTCCACCAGTTTCCTAATTGCATGGATTAACTACCCCATTAACACAGCAGCTACACAAAGCTTTAGGGCTACTATTGAATTGGTGGTATTTAATGTTGATACTGCTAGGGCAGGGCAGGGCAGAGGCCCACCATATGGCAAGGACTAATGAGAAGCTACCGGTATCTGTTTTTGGCAGGGATCATCTCAAATGGGAGATGTTCCCATACAGAGCAAGATGTATGATTTTGAATCAATATATTTACAGAATTCAGTAATTAAAAAAGAAAAATCCAGTTATCTCTGATTTGAAAGTTCCCACATTTTACTGTCCTACCCCTACATCATAAAAAGCCCTTTAAAAATCATTGTTTTATGTTTATGATAAAATTTTATTTTATTGTTAATTGCGCTGTTTTAAATGTGCACTTTATATTTGACTTCCTTTAGCAATGTTTTCTTTTTGAATGTTTAAGGGTTTTTTGTTAACTTTGCTGCGTTGCTTTGAATGTATAAAAGGGTAAAGGGGAACCCTGACCATTAGGTCCAGTCGCAGACGACTCTGGGGTTGCGGCGCTTATCTCACTTTATTGGCCGAGGGAGCCGGCGTACAGCTTCTGGGTCATGTGGCCAGCATGACTAGGCCGCTTCTGGCGAACCAGAGCAGCGCACGGAAACACCGTTTACCTTCCCGCCGGAGCGGTCCCTATTTATCTACTTGCACTTTGACGTGCTTTTGAACTACTAGGTTGGCAGGAGCTGGGACCGAGCAACGGGAGCTCACCCCGTCGCAGGGATTCGAACCTCCGACCTTCTGATCGGCAAGCCCTAGGCTCTGTGGTTTAGACCACAGAGCCACCTGTGTCCCAGTTAGTTAGGGAACCTTTAATCAAGGTGTATGGTATTGTGATTTGCTACCTACTTTAGACTGTAACTTTCCTGTCCGAAGCAGCATTTATATATATTCTGTCACTCATATTTCATAGATTAAACCAAGCTTTTTAATTTCTTTTTATTTCTTTGTGTGAGAGCTTCTTGTGGGCATAACAATAAGGGTCAACACACATCCATAACCGTTGCACATCATAACTCTCCAGCAAAAGATTCTAAACCTCTCAGAATTTGGATTTGATATCCCGCTTTTCACTATACAAAGGAGTCTCTTCTGATCAGCAAGCCCCTGGCTCAGTGGTTTAACCCACAGCGCCACCCGCATCCCCTTTTGAATGTATACTTTATTCATGTATACTTTATATAGTAATGCTTTACTCTGTGTAGTTTTATTTGCTGTAAACCGCTTTAAGTTTTTTCTTAAATTAAAACTTCCTGCTAATGTCCTGATGGGCAGGAAAATTACGCCCCCCCCCCAGACGATCATATTTTTCATTTGATGAGCAGAGAGGGAGCAATAACCACCCCTCAGCAGATCTGTATGGATCAGCTGAACAGGGGAGCTGTGTGGTGTGCTTCAAGCGAAAGGACTTACGGACTCCACCCATAATGTTCTGATGAAAATGTTCTGAGTGACATTGAAATTAATCCCACCCTGCATATTAGATCAGCATGTTCCTCTACTGCTCTAGACTCACTTGCAGCTTGGAGGAAGCATGGGCCTGTTTAGGCACCCACTATAATAAAGTGCAAGTGTCTCTGCGTCCAGTCCCTGTGTCCGTGGGATTGCGCTACTGCGCATGTGCCCCACGGACAGCCGTTGGGACTTGGAGCGCAGAGACTTCGGGCGGCCGGGCGAAACTGTTGAAGCGGCGGGAGTGCGCGGGCATGCGGCGGGTGCGCGCTTGCGTGGACTTACTTCTAAGCGGCAGCAGCCGCTACAAGTGGCGGCGGGCGAGCGATGTCAAGCGAGAGCTGCTTGGTCAGCTCTGCGCGTGTTCCCGATGTTGCTAGGGCAACAGGGACGCTATGCGCAGAGCTGGCTACGTCATGCGGCTTTCGCGTTATTAGGAAAAAAACCGAGATAAGCGAGAGCCGCTCAGTCAGCTCTGCGCATGTCCCCGACGTTGCTAGGGCAACAGGGACGCAGAGCTGACAAAGTTTCTATAACTAACATTGAGGCAGAGTCGCCTCTGAAATTCTGTAGGACAAACATTATTATTTTTTTTGAAGAAAAAAAAAAACCACTGGTGTGATCTATACCATAGACCACATATGTTCTAGCGCCCGTTAATTTAACGGGCTTAATGTCTATCTAGTGTTGAAATAAAGGCCTTGTTGCTTCTAGGCTACAAAACCGCACATGGTCATTAGAGTAGATCTCTTCTCCTGGCAATATTCCCAGAGTAGTTGCTGTTGAAATAGCCACATTAAGCTTTCAATGTGAATTTCCCTGTTCGGGTATGGATTATGCATCCCCTGACCCAATGTTAATTCCACTATTATTTTGATGTGAAGCTTTCAGTAGAGAGATGTGAAATACGGGGTCTTAAGTGCTGTGTACAGATGCTAGTCCTTCCAAGCACTGGTACTTCTGTAGCTAAAAAGAATTGCCTGGCTATCTCTGTGGCCCCACAATTTATTTTCCATTCATCCCTAAACTGTGCTTCCCACTCCAAATTTGGAATCGAAATTATTTGTTATTATACATGCTATCAAAAGGATGTTGACCTTATACTGTCTTGCTTCCTGTCCACAGTCCACTCATAATTTTTATCATTCAAAGGGGTTTCTAATAAGGGTAGAATCCACAGGGAACTTCTGCACAAGGCAAATAACAATGAATGATTTTGTACTGAAACTCTTTTATTTAAGTAGTGAAAACCCCCCACTGATGGTGCCCAAGCATTTGTATTTGTTTGTTTACAAAATACATATACTGATTTTTCCTAAAAGCATGCTCATTGGTTTGTAACACTAATGCATATAAGGCACCTGTCTCCAAAACAGATTTCTAGCTTCCCCTGCTTTTAGAGCATCTCTGCTTGCTGCAGTTAAAACCTAGCAGATGTTTCAGTGATTGAAATGATGTACTTAAATTATACCAAGCTGCGTTTTCTAATTTAGAGGACGAGAAGGGTGCTAAAAATGGTATTTCTAACTACCCTTCCAATAATTCTTCTCAGCCCTTTTATCAATTGGAATAAAGCAAAAAACCAGCAACCAAAAGCCTATAAAGATGTGATCTTAATAATAATAACAGTAACAATAACGAATTATTTATTGTACCCTGCCAATCTGACTAGGTTGCCCCAGCCACTCTGGGCAACTTCCAACATAATAACAGAAACACAGCAACAGAATAGAACATCATACTGTACATTAATAGTGTCCCAATAGAGGACTGACTTCAGATGTTTATAAAAGGTTGTATAATTATTTATCCCTCCGACATAGCTTGTGTGACTACCAAGAAGGCCACCTTTTGCAGATAGGGTAATGTTTAAAATTGTTAAGGCCACACAGTTCTTAGGTCATGATGCCCTTATTTGAACACAGAACTAAGCCATATTTTAGTGTTATGAGAATAAGCTGTGGCGAGCCTTGGGTTTGTATGTTCCACTTTGTCTTTACCTCCTAACCCAGAAAAAACTGTGATTAGTCTTCACCGTGGTCTGTTGAAACAAGCCTGTTTAAAAAGCTGTCTTGCTTTAACAAACCAACAAAAAGGTCCATATAGTTAAAGCTATGGTTTTCCCAGTAGTGATGTATGGAAGTGAGAGCTGGACCATAAAGAAGACTGATCACCGAAGAATTGATGCTTTTGAATTATGGTGCCGGAGGAGACTCTTGAGAGTCCCATGGACTGCAAGAAGATCAAACCTATCCATTCTGAAGGAAATCAGCCCTGAGTGCTCACTGGAAGGACAGATCCTGAAGCTGAGGCTCCAGTACTTTGGCCACCTCATGAGAAGAGAAGACGAGCTTCCGGCGGCTGACGCCATTACGGGTGGTCGTGGGATGCTTCGGCTGCGAAGCACCCAGTCCATCCCGGGGGTTAGGAGCCCTGCAGCCGCATAGCGGGGCTCCGGTTGAGGTGCGGGAAGAGCGTCCCGCACCCTGGGCTCCCCGGCTGTGCCCGTTGTGGCTCCGAACCCTTCCCCCGCTCCCCCTGTAAAGGGGGAGTGGGGGTGAAGGGACGACGGAGCCGGGCTATAGGGGACATGCCCCAACCGGGATGTAAATGCGGCGACAAAGCCTGTGATGAGCGTCTAAGTTCTACCTGTCTTTAAGGAGCTGATAAGAACCCAGAGGCTGTGAGTAATTGATTGACTCTTTGTATTCCTGGAACGATCTGGGGGAAAGAAGAAAGGCAGCCCGCCTCCCTCCCTTCGGGTGGTGAAAGAAATTAACTCTTTAAGTGACTGCTGCTACAACAATCGATAGAAAGTATTTGGAATTTGAAAACTGAGACTGTTGAGATTTCCCCTCGGGGGTTAACTGGGGAAAAAATATCTCCATTTGAAGTTTTGGTCTTTATACTCCGGCTTCGGAGAAATGGCGACGACTTGGTTTGTCGTGGGAAAAAACTGAAACAAAGGAAGGAAGAGACAGGAACTGAAATTTGATACTCACCCTCTCTCCTAAAATGCTGGACTTTGTGCTCGCACTGGTACTGAACTCTGGTTTAAAGGATGAGGAAATGCTCACTGTCTTGCAGCTGGAACTGCTTAATCGAAAACTACAAGTTTTGAGTGGAATTATAAATAAAAAGGACTTACTTTCCACAGAGGAGGCTTTTCAAAAGTTTTACACAACGGAATCAAACCTTGGCAAAGAGCTGGGAGGGGCGCTGGAAGGATGGTTTGAAATGGCTGGGCAACTCCGAAAGGAGGAGGAGCCGATTTCTGGGGGTGGCAGCCCTGGAACGGGAAAATTTACAATATCCAGACTCCGAGGTGGCAGCTCGGGGGCAAGGGACATGGAATTAAGATTTCTACAAGAAGAAGAAGAAAAAGAAACGGAGGAGCCCATGGAGGTGATGAAGACCCTGAGGCTTGATGCGGGGTTTGTTGTGGATGTTGCCTGGACCTGTGGACACTCAGAGGAAGACAATTGGAGATTTGGTTCCGGTGAAAGACAGAAAAAGACAATGGACAGAGGGGGAGTGGGTTGAAGTACTAAATGTATAATCCAAATGGTCTGCCATGGTATCTGAAATTGGAGTGTGAAGTCTGTTAATTACAAGTTTATTTTAAATAAGTAAGGAGATATTGAATCTTAAGTTAAAAGCAGCATGATAAAGGATAGAAGAAATAAGTTTAGCTATAAGAATATTTGGTTATGATTTAGGTTATAATGCAAAGATTAAGATAAGTATGTTTTCTTTTCTTTTTTAAGTAAAGTTAAATTTTTTTTTATAGAGAAAAGTTGTTAAGGAAATAGTATATTGATTTAAAACCGAAGGTGAATAGGCGGGGGAAGTCAAACGTCAAGATTTAGAACTAGAAATTTTTTTTTGTAAGGTATATAAATAAGAAGAAGAATCCTGACATTATGTGTATTTGTATTTGTTTTTGTATCTGTAGGTGTGGGGTTGGGTTTGTGTTATATTATGAAAATGCTAATAAATTCTGTTTAAAAAAAAAAAAGAGAAGAGAAGACTCCCTGGAAAAGACCCTGATGTTGGGAAAGAAGAAGAAGAAGAAGAAGAGTTTGGATTTGATATCCCGCTTTATCACTACCCGAAGGAGTCTCCAAGCGGCTAACATTCTCCTTTCCCTTCCTCCCCCACAACAAACACTCTGTGAGGTGAGTGGGGCTGAAAGACTTCAGAGAAGTGTGACTAGCCCAAGGTCACCCAGCAGCTGCATGTGGAGGAGCGGGGAAGCGAACCCAGTTCCCCAGATTACAAGTCTACCGCTCTTAACCACTACACCACACTGGCTCCACCCTCTCTTGTGGAGGGCACAAGGAGAAGGGGATGACAGAGGACGAGATGGTTGGACAGTGTTCTCGAAGCTACCAACATGAGTCTGCGGGATGAAGTAAAAGACAGGCGTGCCTGGCGTGCTCTGGTCCATGGGGTCACGAAGAGTCAGACACGACTGAATGACTGAACAACAACAACAACAGTTGAGATTAACCACAGTTCATGGTACAAGTTGCACCCTAAACGGTAGTTAATCCAAGCAAAGGTGAAAATTTATAATCTCGCGCACCTAATAAGATCAGCGGCTCACACAAAGAGAGGAGTAAAGTTGCCGCAAAGAAGCTCCATCAAGATTAGTGGGTTAATGTTGTACAGTATGTGAAAGCGGCCTATGGTCCAGTTTGCATGTAACAAGGGCTAAATATGAATGTGTGGGTATGCAAAGAAAAAAGTGTGTCAAGGATAGGGATATAATAAGCAAGGAATGAAAAGGGAGCATGGCCTTTGTTTTTAGACTTCCACACGGTCTTTCTTATCTGCTGTGGTTCTCCAAGTGGCTTATACCGCTATCAAAAAAAATAAATGCGTTCTTTAAAACCAACTCCACTCTGCAGAAACAAAATAGTAACAATAGCTGAAATAAAATAAAAAAACAAGAAGTGAGAATCAAGAAGTGAAAATAATAGGAGCAACAAGATAAACCCACTAAGATATATTTTTAGCTTATTCTTGGAAAAATAGCTTTGGTGGGAATAAACAACTGCTGTAGGCAAGAATATGCTTGACAGCATTATGTGGAAGTTTCTAAAAAATTGTCCTAAAGGCAATTTAAAAAATAGTAACCAAAAAACAAACCTGCCTTCCAGCAGATTTCTAACTTGCAGCAAAAGTGAACTTACGTTTCTTTTTGTGCAATAATGAACTGTGCTGCCATAAGTAAACTGCATCTTGTTTATTTGCTGGACTTTGTGTGACTGTATGTGCTTTGAAAATTATGCTGCAGAATATTATGCAACATTAAAAGGGATGCAAATTTCAGTTTAGGCAATGCATCTAGGCTGCAAAATATATTGGGCCAGCCCTTATGCTCCTCTACCACAGAACCCCAAGACGAGCCCGTGTAATTTAGCATGCATGTGTAGAATCAAACATACATGGATAAGCCTCTCTCATAATTAATGAGGGGAAATGAATTATCCAACCGGAATTAAGATTGCCGGAAAAAATATCAACAACCTCAGATATGCTGATGATACTACCTTGATGGCAGAAAGTGAAGAGGAATTAAAGAACCTTTTAATGAGGGTGAAAGAGGAGAGCGCAAAATATGGTCTGAAGCTCAACATCAAAAAAACTAAAATCATGGCCACTGGTCCCATCACCTCCTGGCAAATAGAAGGGGAAGAAATGGAGGCAGGAAGAGATTTCACTTTCCTGGGTTCCACGATCACTGCAGATGGTGACAGCAGTCACGAAATTAGAAGACGCCTGCTTCTTGGGAGAAAAGAAATGACAAACCTAGACAGCATCTTAAAAAGCAAAGACATCACCTTGCCGACAAAGGTCCGTATAGTTAAAGCTATGGTTTTCCCAGTAGCAATGTACGGAAGTGAGAGCTGGACCATAAAGAAGGCTGATCGCCGAAGAATTGATGCTTTTGAATTATGGTGCTGGAGGAGACTCTTGAGAGTCCCATGGACTGCAAGAAGATCAAACCTAGCCATTCTCAAAGAAATCAGCCCTGAGTGCTCACTAGAAGGACAGATCCTGAAGTTGAGGCTCCAGTACTTTGGCCACCTCATGAGAAGAGAAGACTCCCTAGAAAAGACCCTGAGAAGGAGAAGGGGACGACAGAGGACGAGATGGTTGGACAG
Source organism: Lacerta agilis (assembly GCF_009819535.1). Lineage (NCBI taxonomy): Eukaryota > Metazoa > Chordata > Lepidosauria > Squamata > Lacertidae > Lacerta > Lacerta agilis. The sequence goes on along the minus strand of NC_046317.1, from coordinate 5,123,830 downwards.
TGTTCACGAAGCTACTAACATGAGTTTGGCCAAACTGCGAGAGGCAGTGAAGGTTAGGCATGCCTGGCGTGCTCTGGTCCATGGGGTCACGAAGAGTCGGACACGACTGAACGACTGAACAACAACAACAACAAATGAATTATCCAAGATCTGTGTGCTTAATCAGAAGCATTTTAAGGCTGTAATTACATATATACTTATCTGAGAGTATCCCGCTGAATTCAGTGAAGTCTACTTCTGAGTAGATGTGTGCAGGGTTGCATTGTTAGCTTTTAATGACAAGTTCTGTATCTTGTCAAAGACTAAATTTCATCTACAAAACCATTCAGTTACTAAGTGAGAGAGGAAGCAGATTCATTTAAGAGAAACTCCGTCAGCAGGTCAGGAAGAACTATATTCCCAGTTGGCTATTTAAAGAGTATCCATTGTTTAGGGACAAAGTTCACTGAAGGGTGTGGGGACAGAACATTTGACGTGGAACAATATGCTTTGGACTTAGATCGTGGTATGGAAAACTATTGGATATATTGGAATGCTTCTGAGAGATTACTGTAGGAGAAATCAAACTCTAGGGATGTTGTCGAGATTTGGCATGTAGGAAGAGTCAGAAGTGAGTCCCCTTAGCTTGAAACACAGAGCTTATTTTAAAGCAGAGCCAAAATTCCTATTGATTTTTGGTTCAATCACTCTAACTGTGCTGTTCTACACCTTCCAGGCATGTCCAACAGGTAGATCATGATCTACTGGTGATCGCGGGGGTGTCCCAGGTAGATCGCGGTATGAAGTTTGGTGGTCGCCTTTGGCCAACCCTCAACAACTCCTGGTACAGTGGTACCTCTGGTTACGTACTTAATTCTTTCCGGAGGTCCATTCTTAACCTGAAACTGTTCTTAACCTGAAGCACCAATTTAGCTAATGGGGCCTCCCGCTGCCGCTGTGCCGCCAGAGCACCAGAGCACAATTTCTGTTCTTATCCTGAAGAAAAGATCTTAACCTGAAGCGTTATTTCTGGGTTAGCGGAGTATGTAACCTGAAGCGTATGTAACCCAAGGTACCACTATATTGACAATGGGTAGATCACAGCCAGTCTTTTTATACTGTGAGTACTGTATATTCTGGCGTATAAGTCTACTTTTTAATGCAGGAAAATCTTCTCAAAAGTCGGGGGTCGTCTTATACGCCGGGTGGAGAATCTGCGGTCAAGTATATCTCAAACTCTATATTTTAACTGGAAAAGTTGGGGGTTGTCTTATATGCCCAGTCGTCTTATACGCCGGAAAATACGGTAGATTGCAGTCTCTTGGGACTTCGGCGTGCCTGATATAGACAATACAGGCCTCGGTACTGTGCTCTAGGATTTCTCCTCCCAGAAGTAAAATCTTGGACATCACAACAACAAGAGGAGATGTTTTGTTTGTTTGTTTGGGGGTTTCTTCCCTTAAGCTATCCTTTCCAAATATCACGACACATAGATACGATCTTCTCCCTAAGGACGATGCAAGGCTTGCTAACAGCTCCCAGCCTCCCCCCCCCCTTTTCTTCTTTTTAAGTGATCCTTGAAAGACAGATGGGCAGACTGTTATTGCACATTGAGCTAAATTTATGCTGCACGAGGGGTGGGGGAGAAAAGAGACCAGCACTTTGTTTACAAAGGGAGTGCACCTATTCCAAAGGAGCTTCTTATTGTTACAGCTAACAACTTAACAAGACTTGCCAGTGCTTAAAAAGTGTGCTTAAAAAAAAAAAGTCCATCAAGCGCACAGCTAGCAGAGCAACTGGAGAGTTACCACCACAGCACAGGCTAGAAGCTCCCCAGATTAGCAGACTGCCCACAAATGGTTTCCTACAAACACTGGGAATGTAAATTAACAATTTGAATCAAAAGTATGAAGTATGGTAAAAAAATAATAATTGCCAAATCATTTTTATTAGAGTTTCCAATATAACAGAATCACATTGAAACATTCCAGATTACATTCCAAATTATTTATCCAATTATCAATAAAGAAAGAAAAGTTCCAAATCTACCAAATTATTATTATTTAAATTAATTTGGTAAAATTAAATTAATCTGGTAAAAATTTGAAGTATGGTAAGAATTAGGCCACTAACTAAAATTATAATAGTCCAAATTAGTTCATAATCATTGAAACATACTTAAATTGCATTTTTAGCCCACCCATTCTCCATGGAGCTCTGAGTGGGGTGTGCAAACTGTGCTCCGCATTTTACTCTCACAACAACCGAATGGAGTAGCTCAGGCAGAGAGAGTGCAACTAGCCTAAGGTTCGTTCTCTCTCTCTCTCTCTCTCTCTCTCACACACACACACACACACACACACACGTGCTTTGATGCCATCACAATAGCTCCATGTAATGAGACATTAATAAACCTGTGTTGTCCTGCTGCCTGAATCTCCATGCTTTCCCAACTCTCTTCAACAATCCCATTCCAAATTCTAGTAAATGTTATTTTCTCTCTGCGCCCTGTTCATCAGGGGTGCCATCTAGGTGGGGCCGAGGGGCTGAGATGCCCTCTATTGTTCAAAGTGGGGGGCCGGGCCCTCTCAATATTCCACAGCGATGGAACATCACTTGCGCATGCCGTGCACATGATATGAGCACGTTGCGCAGCACCGGCCCCCTCAGTTGCAGGGCCTTGTCCTGGAGTTAACAATTGTTGTAACTGGAATTTGTTTTATACTTTCAACAACAAAAATAGAGAAAACAATTGTTTATTGCCGTCCTGGCCTGAGTCCTTGCAACCTTTCTACTTTATTTCGTGCACATGATATGAGCACATTGTGCAGCACCGGCCCCCTCAGTCACAGGGGCAAGCTGGCATGCCTGCCATTCATTAATTTCAAATACTTTTGTTTAAATATATAGTGTTACAATCAATCAATTTATTTATTGCATTAGCCCTATGGCCATAGCACATAGTAAAAGACCAGGCAGTAGCCTGACACGATTATGCAGAGAATACAACAGTTAAAACAATTGGAAGTAAAATCAAGAAGGTTAAAACAAATAAAATAAAAATAAGAAGCACTAGCAGGCGTGATGACAGTGTCCATGTTGGGAATATACATAAGACTAAGGCTAAGGGAAGTTGGCCAAAAAGGTGGTCCTGAGTTTCAGGGCCTGTAATATGTAGATGGCCACTCCACGTGAAACCAAGGGGTTGGCATCCACCAGTAGATATAGTGTTACAAAGTTGCAAGTGCACTCACGAGATGAGGATGCTGCAGGCCCTCAAGAACTAAAGGCTATTCCTAGCAACTGCATTTGCTGCGTTCTTGGAAACTAGAGACTGATGGTTGTTTACTGACAAAGTAAAAGCAGAGTCAAATGAAAACAATAGGTCTATGGAGGGTGCTAAATAGGATGGACAACACTGAACATGTTGGCACAAGAATTTTCACATGCACCATGTTATTTGTACAATTATGTTTCGGCTTTATTTAAGAAAGTTGCCACTGATGCTGATGAAGGAGCAAACTTACTGCATGTCCAGCGACAAGTCAGAGGTGCCAACTTGAAGGAAATATCTGCAGGGCCCAGACAAGGTTGGTGATGGTGCGAGGAGGAAGAAGGGACAGCAGAAAATAAACTTGAAAGTAAATAGACAATGTCTCCCCTCCCCCACCTCTTACAGGGTGTCTTATGTGGTTGAAATTGCGACTCTGGGATGGATTTAACTGAGAGGAGCCCACAGCTGGGACTGTCAATGGGGGCTTCTCTTGCTGTTGAAAATATGTGTGGCAGACAGGCAAACACACACACACTTTACAGAAGTAGCCAGGGAATGCAAATCTCAGTTTCCTCCTCTTGTTTGGAAGTTTAGGTGCCGGGATTTCCTCTGCTTCCCCCCCCCGGCTCCAATCACAAGGGCCGCAAGAAACAATGTCAGAGGTTTTTGCCCAATCGGAGTTCCCTTGCCATCCAGCAACCCTTTTACAAGTTCCATTACACGGCTTGCTGGGAAAGTCCAAGCGTGGGGGGAAAAAAGGAAAGGCAGCAATGCCATTCAACTGGGGGGGGGGGGAGCTCAAACATTTTATGGGGAGGTAAAGGGACCTGGGCCACCAGGAAGTGCTGCCTATGGCACAAGTTATGCCCCCTTGCTTCTCAAGTTCTTAAAAAAAGTTTTAGATGTTTTATTACTGTATATTCTGGCGTATAAGACTACTTTTTAATCCAGGAAAATCTTCTTAAAAGTCGGGGGTCGCCTTATACGCCGGGTGGAGAATCTGCGGTTGAGTATATCTCAAACTCTATATTTTAACTAGAAAAGTTGGGGGTCGTCTTATATGCCCAGTCGTCTTATATGCCGGAAAATACGGTATGTCTTTGTATATGCTGGAAGCTGCCCAGAGTGACTGGAGCAACCCACAGATGGGCAGAGGACCATTATTATTATTATTATTATTATTATTATTATTATTATTATTATTCAGAACTTTCATTCTCAGGCTAGAAGAAAATGGATTGCCCTCAACCTTAAAAATCTGAAGTGCTTCTTGGAAGTAACAAAAGCAGTCTAGCTGTGCATTGCTATAAATTTTGACTCATAGGTTCTACAGAGTTCAGTAGGATTTGCTCCCAGATAAGAGTGCAACCTCTCCAAAACAGCCATTCACTCTCTTGCAGGCCTTGGCTCCCCCCGTACTTTCAATGTACACTCCTGAAACCTTTTCTATGCAGCCAAACCTGACATCGGTTTCTTACGTATAGCCTGCACGGAGTATTATAGAAGCAAATGGTAAAGTATAGGCTTGGCCTGATTAATCCTCCAGCTGTTGGCACGACTAAGGAAGGCAAATGCCACTGGCTGAATAAAAGAGAGAAGCTGCAGATAGCATATGCCACTTTCAAACTGCGGATGAGGATACATTTTAAAACATTGCTTTATAAAAGGCTTAAACAATAATTTCAGACTCCAAGGCTTCAGCACCACATTTTTAGGAGTGCAGACAACCAGGCACCTTGGGGTTTTACTAGCACTAGATACATATTTAAAACAAAATAAAAAAATTCCTTCCAGTAGCTCCTTAGAGTCCAACTAAGTTTGTTCTTGGTATGAGCTTTCGTGTGCAAGAACAAACTTAGTTGGTCTCTAAGGTGCTACTAGAAGGATTTTTTTTATTTTTTTATTTTTTTTTTACTATGGCAGACCAACACGGCTACCTACCTGTAACTAGATACGCATTTGTTTTTAAAAGTAGTAGGTTCTACTGTTAAAACTGCAAGAACCAATTAGTTTTGTCAGTTATGGTATACAAATTCAGTTTAGACTAATACTTTGATTTACAGAGCCAAAGTTTTGTGAAAGGCTACAAAAGTTATAAAAGCAGACCGTCCAAGTGTCCCTGTTTTCCAGGGACAGTCACATTTTTTAAATTTGATCCAGGAATGTCTCACCTTTCCTTAGGACGTCCCTATTTTCATCGGAGAGATGTTGGAGTGTATGGCTCCAATCCCTAAGCCATCTGATTGCAGCTCTGTTTAGGGAAGTTTTTTTATGTTTAATGTTTTATTGTGTTTTTATATATGTTGGAAGCCACTAGGGCAACCCAGTCAGATGGACGGGGTATAAATAGTAAAATTATTATTATGGACTAGGACGCTCCTATTTTCAATGAAGAAATATTGGAGGGTATGTAAAAGCAATTTAGAGGTAGGAATCTTTTTTTTACCTTAAAATTGAACACATTTATTGCAGCATAAACTTTCATTGACAACAATCCACTTCAGTGATGCATGAAGTGTTTTCTGATGTTGGCAGGCAGGCAGGCAGGTGAATAGAAGGATGGATGAGAATAGATAGATAGATAGATAGAGGTAGGAATCTTGAGAATTAGAATTTATGTTTTCTTCTTTGTATTTCAGTATACCAAAATATGAAGCACGCTTAACATCCATCTATTCATTGACAATATCAGGAGGGGGACAATCTTCAGTCAAATTAGGTGTGAGAAAGAATTCCTCAAACCACCAGGGCAATATACTGACTAAACTCCCCACTTTCACGGCAACTACAATTAGACTCTTCCTCCATGTGTTGGTTGTACTCTAAATTTACTCATCTTAACAAACTGGAAAAGTTACTTTATAGCCAATAATGTGAATAATATGCTTATTTTGGTGGCCACAACGCCACAAAAACAGTAGCCTTTCGGCTAACGAAATTCCCGCAGTGTCTAGACTGTCCCCAGACCTCCAAGACAGCATTTAGATTACAAGCACATTCTAGCCAACTGTTGTATTATAAAGACTTCTTGCATTTGTTCCCAAATCACTTGCAAGGGCATCCCTTCTGCTTGCCACTATTCTCTTCTGATAAAGACACTGAAAAGCACAAGGACTTTTGGTCTCAGACAAAAGAGCTTAGCAGCCTGAAAGCCCCCCATACAGACATGCACACAATTCACATTATGCTTTGACATCCAATGGCCCAAAGCTGCTTTCCTAAAAACTCTAAAATAAGGAGGGTGGGAACAGTAACACTTGACGAAAGGCCACAGAGCAGACCTAGACTGGCCAGGCTGTATTAGCACAAATGCAGGCAAAAAGCTATTGAAATCATTTACTGGAACTACTATGTGCAGCTGTTCTCTCCTCAGCCATACCATTTCAAGTTTAACTTCAGGCTATTAACCACAAATTTGCAGCAAATTTTCAAATCTCTTTGAAAGCAGCTAGCTGGGTAGTTCAAATTCTGACATTTAGTCTGTAGGCCTATTTCAAACATCCAGATTCTAAAAAGCAAGCACAAGCTACCGTATTTTTCGCTCCATAAGGCACACCGGGCCATATGGCGCACCTCGTTTTAGAGGAGGAAACAAGATAAAAAATATTTTTTTTCTGGTTTTCCTCCTCTAAAAGCCCTGTTTTTTTTAGGATCGGCTAAAAGTTTTGCAGTTTTTTTTGCAAAGAGAAAAGCCCTGTTTTTTTGAGGATCAGCTAAAAGTTTTGCACCTTTTTTGCAAAGGGAAAAGCCCTGTTTTTTGAGGATCAGCTAAAAGTTTTGCAGCTTTTTTTGCAAAGGGGGAAAAGCAAAGCTCCTTTTGCAAAAGGGGAAAAGCAAAGAGGAAAAGCCCCGTTTTTATGGGGTTCAACTCACATTTCTGCAGCTTCTAAAGGAAAGGGAGCCTTTTCTACAGTTTCCAGACGGATAATCTAATCAGCCAGTCACATGTCGCTGGGGGAACAACCTCCCTCTGCAGCACATTCAACAATGGAGGGCGGGGTTGAAAGCGAGCCAGGACTCTTATCTCTCTCCCGATCTCTTGCTGATCAGGGTCCTTTCAACACCCCCTTTTCTCTTTGTAAAATAAAAAGCATGATCTTCTTTTGGCCCCTGGGCAATTCAGCTCCAGGGACCACCATTCGCTCCATAAGACACACAGATATTTCCCCTTACTTTTTAGGAGGAAAAAAGTGTGTCTTATGGGGCGAAAAATACGGTAACTGATATCTGGGAAAAGGTAAAACAAAAACAAGAAGTTAATTTGGGGGGTTTGAGAACTGTCTGCTGTATATCTAGTTTTTTAATCTTACTCGTTTGATGATTGGCCCAACATTGGATGTCATCTTTTGTAAATATGCATTTATCTATCTGAAAAAGCACTTTTCTATCTTGCAAGCAGCTTTAATATTTTGGATTTAAAGCTTTTTTAAAAGTTGCCAGCAACAATAACAATCTGGAATTTTTGATATTTTGATAGACTAGATATTGTATGAAGAGCTAGTTGGCCATTACAACATGGGCCAATATATTGCTTTATGCATCTTTGGCGTGTTGAAGATTATGCAGTTATGTTCCCACTTGAGAGAACTAAAAATAGTTCCAAGAGCAAGTACTGCCTGCTCTCTATGTGGCTAAAAAAAGTGTCACATTTCCTTATACTCCAGTTAAAAGTGTAAGTAGCTTACACCGTGAAATGTAAATAATAATAATAATAATAATAATAATAATAATAATAATAATAATAATATATTTGTACCCCGCCCATCTGGCTGGGTATCCCCAGCCACTCTATGCGGCTTCCATCAAATATTAAAATACATTTAAATGTGAAGTTTAGACACCTTACCCATGTTATTTATCTTTTAATCTGAAGAGCATTACCTCTGGAATGGGCCACAGGTTCCCACATCTGGTTCAGATAATTAAACTTACGAAATCAAGGCATCCCAGGAAACTCAGTTATATTAACAGTATACAAATGAAATAAATATTTCGAAGATAAAAGCCAGTGTGGTGTAGTGGTTAAGAGCGGTAGACTCATAATCTGGTGAACCGGGTTCGCGTCTCCACTCCACCTGCAGCTGCTGGGTGACCTTGGGCTAGTCACACTTCTCTGAAGTCTCTCAGCCCCACTCACCTCACAGAGTGTTTGTTGTGGGGGAGGAAGGGAAAGGAGAATGGGAGCCGCTTTGAGACTCCTTCGGGTAGTGATAAAGCGGGATATCAAATCCAAACTCTTCTTCTTCAATAATGAGGAGAAAAAATAAACACATATTTTAAAAGGTGGCATCTAATGAGAGCTAGGAATTTAAATCCGCATTCTTCGGTCAAAGACATCATGTTCCCCCTGAGTGGCTTACCCCAAGCAACGGATCTGCCACTTGGACTCAAGAGTGAACATATCCACTCAGAGGCACCTGACAATTCATTTCGAGAGCAGCAGAGAAGTGTTCTTCTGACTGCTCCACAGCAACAGTGAACATAACCTTCCCTCCGTACCCTTGGCAACAAACCTTAAGCAATTGCTATTATAAGACATGGTTCAGTCTTCCTTTGGGGGGCAGGGATCAGCGGACTTCTAAAAGCCACTTACCATACCAGGTTAACGTGTGATCACTTGCACAAAGCAGCCTCGCACCAGGCAACAAATGGCTACATTACTAGCATGCCCAGGAAATCATGAAATCAAAATGAATGGATGAAAGCATCCAGTTCTGAAGCGTTCGGAACAAATGCTGAGTGCTCACACCCAGGACAGAGGGGACTCTCCACAAACTCACAAGATTATGACTCAGTTTTCAGCAGAGTCACTACAGAAAACTTAGTGGGAGAATAAAGGAGGGGCCTTTTAATGACCTTTCTTCCAGTCAGGCTATTGGCAGTAGCAAAAGCCATGACAGATCAAAGAGATCTGCAACTTTCTCAGTTCATGACAACAAACTACATATAGAGTCCCTCATTTCCCAATCTCCTTGCTGTTAGGGAAGTTTTTAAACTGTGATATTTTAAATGTATTAATGTTTGGTGGAAGCCACCCAGAGTGGCTGGGGAGACCCAGCCAGATGGGCGGGGTACAAATAAATTATTATTATTATTATTATTATTATTATTATTACCATCAGATCAATGCCAGAGAGAAGTTTTTCTGAATAAACATTACCCATATACTGTACTAAAATTCCATTAACCAGAATTAAAACCCTAAAATCTGGTTGTTGTTTTTAAGGGGGGGAAAATCACATCATAATAGGGATAATGAGATGCAACACAGGACAGGGTTTCTGCGCCTTTTAGAGTTGTATAGAAGATTTCAGCAGGTTCTAGATCGTTTTCCACACCATATACAGGTGAAACTCGAAAAATTAGAATATCGTGGAAAGGTTCATTTCTTTCAGTAATTCAACTTAAAAGGTGAAACTAATATATGAGATAGACTCATGACATGCAAAGCGAGATATGTCAAGCCTTTATTTGTTATAATTGTGATGATTATGGCGTACAGCTGATGAGAACCCCAACTTAACAATTTCAACTTTGGGGTTTCCATCAGCTGTATGCCATAATCATAATGGAGAACAAATACTTTATTGTATCACATTGGCATTTACAGTGTGATTCTGTATAGCAATCCTCAGGAGTCCAACTGAACTGAATATGGCTTAATCCCAGGTAATTCTGTACAAGAGTGCAGCCTCAGTCTTTATTCCTGATTTGGTCTAGATTTTCCAACACCTGGGAGCCATTGAAGATTTCAATTATATGAAGTTCGATTTTCCTACATTTCATGGGACTCTTTCTTAAAGAGGACCTACAATGGCATACAAAAGTTACGTTTTAAAAAACAACAATAAAAGAAGCAATAAAAAAACTTAAAAAGCGAAAACAAAAACAATAGACAAATATTAAAGAAAAAGCCCATTTGAACACAATGGCCCTCAGCAACATGCAAAAAAGTGGCCTATACAGTGGTGCCTCGCAAGACGAAATTAATTCGTTCCGCAAGTCTTTTCGTTTTGCGGAAATTACGTCTTGCGAAGCACGGTTTCCCATAGGAATGCATTGAAATTTAATTAATGCGTTCCTATGGGGTAAAAAAGTCGGGGCTTGTTGCCGGCCGCAGTCAGGTAGAAGCCGAGGCAGGAATTGGGCCTGGCTGGGCCCAGCTGGAGCCTCCTGCTGCCTGCCCCGAGTGAGCGGGGAGAGCGGTGAGTAAGCGGCGGCGGTGGGAGGAAGCCGGGTGTGGGGAGAGCGAGTGGGGAGAGCAGTTAGTGAGCGGTGGCGGCGATGGCGGGAGGAACCCGGGTGTGGGGAGCGGGGCCGAAGCTAAGGCAGGAATTGGGCCTGGCTGGGCCCAGCCGGAGCCTCCTGCCGCCTGCCCCGAGTGAGCGGGGAGAGCGAGCGGGGAGGGTTCTTCTTACAGTGGTACCGCGCAAGACGAATGCCTTGTCTTGCAAAGCACGGCCATAGAGAAATTCGTCTTGCGAGTCAACTAAAAAATCGCAAAACCCTTTCGTCTTGCGAGTTTTTCGTTGTGCGAGGCATTCCTCTTGCGGGGTACCACTGTATAGGAACTCCTAAAGCTGTTTTAAGCCTCAAACTTTTGAGTCGTCTTGTTAACATTTGCAGGCTGAACAAACAGGAACATACCCACAGATCCAGGACAAACTGTGCCTTTGAAACACTTACAGACTCCACTATCTGCCTGAATACTGAATCAGAACAGATGTGAGCAATTTTATCTGCCCAGTGTTTTGCAAACTGGTCGCAGCCTGCATGCAAAGGGCACCTCCTCACCCCCATAAGAGTCAAGACACCACAAGCCCCTCGCCATCTGGAATAACTAAAGGGTGATGATACACACTGCAAATGCAATGGTAGCAGCCAAGTAAGATATTTTCCCACCATTGCTACCACAGAGTAGGCCCCAAAATGTCAGTGTTCCATCAGACTCATAATGAAGCTTTCTATCTGCCATGGGCTCCATGATCTCTGCAGACGGTGACAGCAGTCACGAAATTAAAAGACTCCTGCTTCTTGGGAGAAAAGTGATGATAAACCTAGACAGCATCTTAAAAAGCAGAGACATCACCTTGCCGACAAAGGTCCATATAGTTAAAGCTATGGTTTTCCCAGTAGTGATGTATGGAAGTGAGAGCTGGACCATAAAGAAGGCTGATCGCCGAAGAATTGATGCTTTTGAATTATGGTGCCGGAGGAGACTCTTGAGAGTCCCATGGACTGCAAGAAGATCAAACCTATCCATTCTGAAGGAAATCAGCCCTGAGTGCTCACTGGAAGGACAGATCCTGAAGCTGAGGCTCCAATACTTTGGCCACCTCATGAGAAGAGAAGACTCCCTGGAAAAGACCCTGATGTTGGGAAAGATGGAGGGCACAAGGAGAAGGGGACGACAAAGGACGAGGTGGTTGGAAGGTGTTCTCGAAGCTACCAACATGAGTCTGACCAAACTGCGGGAGGCAGTGGAAGACAGGAGTGCCTGGTGTGCTCTGGTCCATGGGGTCACAAAGAGTCAGACACAACTAAACGACTACACAACAACAACAACAACAGCTGTCATTTCTGCTGTATCCATAGTCAAAGGCTAAAATGCTTCCCCTACAATCCTTCTTTACATTCTTAGCAACAAGTTTCTATGCATTGTTCGCCACCATTGGGCTTGTATAAAAGACTCAACTTATTGGAGCGGGGGGGGGCAGAGGGGGCTTGGTCGCCTTATATTTTACGACAGCTTCCTAAACTGCTGTGGACAAAGCCTACAGGGCAGAGCCGATTCAACCAAGTACCCACCACCTTGATCCCCATAATCTGAACACAGATTATTATTGTCTCACACATATTCCATCAGCCTCGGGGGGGGGGGGGGTTGATATCAAGAGTTCACAAACTGTGCTATAAGGAATATACTTAGGTGAACTTCCGCCAAGCACAAAGGTAACAAAGCAAAAACATAGCTGATCTTCCTTCTAATCGAAAGGCAGGCAAATCAAAGGCAAATGTAGGCAGCACATTCCCAGGCAGTGCTTTCTACCTCCAGAGAGAAACATACAAGAGGAGGGAAAAAATCCTCACAGAATCGTTATTGCAAATCTGTCTCTACCAGTGCTGAAGCCCTGCAAGTACAAAGGCTCTCAAAATGGCAGGTGGGTAGGGAAGAATAATTTCACAGGTCACCAAGGATTTTCCAAAGTCAACCTAAGCTCTATCGGAATACATTAATCCCAGATGGGAGGTATATTGTGTTAAACAAAATCTACAATAGGGGCTACATGGAATTCATTTGAATAATTACAATAGTCAATATGCCATCCTCCTGTATTAAATACAGTCCTAGACCTGTAAATATATGTTAGTATATATTTGGGGAAATGCTAACATAGTACAGTAGCTCTAGTAATGGGGCATTTCGTAAATATAAGTGTGTTTGGGCAGTATACTGTAATTCAACAAGGGATATATTTATGCATCAAAGGTTACCTCTTCATTAAGATAAATGTGCACGTAAGAGACTATGTTTCTATGGAAATGACAGCTGCAGACTTGGACATAAAGGCTCCGCGCATATGAAGCCCTAAAGCACAGCTTACCACTACGCAAATGAGCCACAATGAGCCTTGAGCTTGCACACGACTCCGGCCCGCATTCTCCAGTTTCCTTTAAAGCCAGCTTGCCATTTTGCTCAAACCGGGGTTTGCTGTTTATACCAACTATGGTTTGTTCAATCAAGCCAGTTTCATAACCCATGGTATGAAGTTGCATTATGCGAAAGGGACTATAGATAACAATGAACCACGATAAAGCATGAAGCAGGCACAAGGTCAAACTGAGTTTAAACAAGAACACACACACACACACACACACACCTTAAGTTCCCCTCCTAGGCAAACAGAAGGAAATACAGGGGTGCATAAATCCAGAGCTCACTGTAGCTCATTCACATCATGCTAAACCATGGTTTATAGATGCAATCACATTGCGAACAACCCCAAATTTATACACAGATTGTAGTGACTCTTCAATGACTGAAGTATTTGCAAGATGCACAGACAACAAATCCACAGGTTACCTCTTCTGTTTGTATAGAAAACCATGCGAGCAACTAACTCAGGGATGGGGAAGCTATAGCACTCCAGATGTTGTTGGGCTCCAGGTTCCTCATCTGCAGTCTAGCCATATTCAGAACACAAAAAAGGTTGTGGTATTTGTGAGAAGTAGAATTAAGCTGCCCAGGAAAAAAAAGACTACTATGTGTGAAACTTTTTTATCTGATGCCCATTTCTCACCAGCATCCTGTCCTGATTTGGTGGCAAGTTGCTAGGCAGCATGAGGACATTGCCGCCTTCTGTCTAATATTTCACAAAAGAACCCACCAAGTATTTGCTGATTCCCAAGCAAACATGGTGAGAAGGAAACATATTTGCCATTCCCAGATGCATTTCTTTGAGCAAATCCTTCTACAAGAAGCTTAATATTTACTGGTTGTCTAATGTGCATCTACTCTGAAGGGTTTCATCTTCTTCAAATGATGAATGAAACCCAAGAAACTTGTACCGGTAGCTTCACCAGCTTTGCGCAGAACTACAGCTGGTCTGAGAAATCTACCACTCATTGAACCTTCAGTTCCCTTTTCACCAGTTTCCATTTTTCTTGCTCTGCCCTGACGCATTAAAGGACATTACACGGAGTGCCAACAAATGTGGAAAACTGCTGCTAGTCAACCCTTCCAACAATCTGAATACAATCTGAATGTGCTACCCACTGGCAGCACATCTCAACTGCTGATAAAGAGATGCCAGGCATGTAGGAAGCACCTCTCTCTCAGAATAATCTCTGCCCAAGGGTGCTTCCGTTTCACTCTCTGATGTGCAACAGAGGAAAGTATAATAAATGAATCTCCAATGTACCAAAGATACAAAAATGAATCCAACTTTAAATATAAACAGAGTACTAACTCATTAACCAATCATTTTCAGTGTATTATCTGGAGGGGATGAAAGAAAAATGGATTAGCTTCACAGCATGCTCTGTTGGGGGAAACCTTGACTCCAAAAGCCCATCAGAAGAGTCAAACAAGGTAAGATATACCGTGAAACATAGCACCTCTTTCACTGTTTTCCTCTTTTTAAATATCATCTGTGCAGGAAAGAAGGGTTCATCTGGTTCTTGAATATGTCAGGTGGAAAGATGATTAACTTCCTTCCCCATTCTGTTTTCCCACCAGAAATCTCACATACAGAAGCTGCTACTTGCCTCCAAAGGGAGCGTTGCCATAAAATGGCACTACAGGGTGGAAAGTCGTAATATATTTACTATTAACTGTTACAAAAATGCAGCTTTGGATAAGAATAAGAATAATTTATTATTGGCCAAGTACATTTTCCAACATACTTGGAATTTGTTTCGGCTACATTGCAATGTAAAACATACAGACACTGTTACTCTCACAATACAAAGAAGCAAACAAACCCCACCCATAATTTACCTCCCCTTCAGCTATACAACTACGAATTTAACAATTTAATGGCACAAGGGAAAAAACTATTCTTGTGCCTGGCCGATTTTGTATATGAAGTCCTGTAGCGACATCCAGATGGAAGTAAATCAAGCAGACGATGACCGGGATGTAAAGGATCTGCTACAATTCTCTCTGCTCTCTTCCTAACTCGGGTAGCATAAATTGTCTCTATTGAAGGCAAGGTAACACCAATTACCCTTTCTGCAATTCTTACAGCTCGTTGGAGCCTTTTCTTGTCTCTCTTGGAGGCTGTACCGTACCAAGCTGTTATAGAATTACAGAGAACAGTTTCAATGATGCCTCTGTAGAATTGGATCAACACTTCCTGGGGCAATTTACATTTTCTTAATTGACACAGGAAATACAGCCTCTGGTGGACCTTTTAAATAATACTATTGATGTTGCTTGACCAATTTAAGTTATAAGAAATTAGAGAGCCCAGGAACTTAAAGGACTCTACTACTACAACCATGTTCCCAAGGTTATAGGCATAAACAAATATTACAGGATTCCAACACCTAACTGTGTGTGATCTTTCTGTTGTTACATTTATTTAAACTCTACTTCCTCAAATGGGAATAATACTGCCTCATTTCACACAGTGTTTCAGAGGAGTGTGCTATTTAAGAAATATTCACACAGTAAAAGTTTTTTATATATATAGTGCCTTTTATTTCCCCAGACAAAAAATCCAGTTACTAATTCTGACCAATACAGAGGTCATTTGGAATGACTCAGATGGCTTCACAGGGATAGATCCAAATTGCTCAACTCTTGAAAAGCCATCCAAGTTGTTTCAGCATGCAGTCAATGAAATATTCCTTTCCAAATGTAGGGCGTTTTCTCCCTTTCGGTCAAAGCATGCACAATGGTGGCAGCTTGGTGTGTTGAAACATGCAAGTGCCCTGACCCCATAGAAAAGAGAGAGATGGAAGTTAAAATTAGCAGCAGAAGGGGTGCACGGTGAGGTCTGCCGAACCCTGAACACGCCTGCTATTTCTCTCTCTTCAGCTCTTCTGCAAGTGCTTTTCAACTAGCTGAGCATGCTTTTCACTTCAGGACTTTGTTAAGGAGAAGAGAAGCAGGAGGCAGGGGTTCTTACTCCCACACACCCCATTTGCTGTTAAAATCAGATCCCCGCCCCTTCTTTCTACATAACTGGGAAGTTCTGCATTCAAAAATATAAAACTGCAACCATCCCATCTAATTTGGCCCTTCCGGAGCTGTGGCATCAGTTGTTGTTGTTCAGTCGTGTCTGACTCTTCGTGACCCCATGGACCAGAGCACGCCAGGCACACCTATCCTTCACTGCCTCCCGCAGTTTGGCCAAACTCATGCCAGTCGCTTCGAGAACACTGTCCAACCATCTCATCCTCTGTTGTCCCCTTCTCCCTGTGACCTCCATCTTTCCCAACATCAGGGTCTTTTCCAGGGAGTCTTCTCTTCTCATGAGGTGGCCAAAGTACTGGAGCCTCAACTTCAGGATCTGCCCTTCCAGTGAGCACTCAGGGCTGATTTCTTTAACGATGGATATGTTTGATCTTTTTGCAGTCCATGGGACTCTCAAGAGTCTCCTCCAGCACCATAATTCAAAAGCATCAATTCTTCGGCGATCAGCCTTCTTTATGGTCCAGCTCTCACTTCTGTACATTACTACTGGGAAAACCATAGCTTTAACTATACGGACCTTTGTTGGCAAGGTGATGTCTCTGCTTTGATGATGTGGCATCAGTACTCATCACCAAATCTGCCAGATGTCCTGAAGAATGAACTAGCCACATATAGCTAAAAGCCAAAATAAGGCTTTGAGTGAGTGGTTAGAATTGTACACGGATAGTTTCAATTCTCAAATGTATTACAGCATGGAAGAACAGGAATCAAAGAAACATTCAGCTATCAATTCAATCTTGTGGCTCCTCGAAAATATCAGTGACAAAAGGAAAATTCACAACTTGAGCATACGTTAAAAGGAAGTCGATCATGGTCAGATGCTTCGCACCACATCATTTGGAAACTTTCTCCAATGAAAGAAAATCAAAGAAAGGAAATTAAAACCAGGCTTCCAGGATTACTACATTTTTATAATTTACAACATGCATAAATTGTGCCAGGCACATGTTTATTACTGTCACGAAGAAAAAGCTTTTGTAAGAAAAGTTACAGCAGGGTGCATCAGTCTCACATGGCCTCGGGGGGAAAACAGTCAAGAGCTAGTGTATATATTGAATAGGAGGAGTCTGAGTTGGGAAGTTCCCCGTTCAAATCCCACCTCAGCCACTCTCTGGTTTTAGGCAAGTCGCTATTCTCTCAGCGTTTGCTGCCCACTAATATGTGGGATCATGTTGACAGGCCTGCTGCAGGGATTACTGAGATAATGCCTGTGAAATGATCTGAATACTCTAAAAGTACGCTATAAATCCATAAAGTCGCTTTGGGTCACTTTTGTGAGGAAAGTGACTAACAAATATGAATATATAAATGCAAAACTCACTGAAAGTACTGAATGGCAAGTTATGTATTCTTTCTCCTCTTGCATATATCATAACCCTAATAAATGGGGCATAGTGGCAAAAAGAAGAGAGAAAAGAAGCACAGGCAAGAAGAGAATCTCCGATTTGTGGGTGGTACCCCCACTGGGACATGTGGCTTCTTTTCCTCTTCTTTTTAAACCACAGTTTGGTTGTCCACCACAAGTAGTGATGGCTCTCCTATCAACATCTAGTCATGTTCACCCTACGCGGCACCATTACAGCGGACCCTCTGGATACAAATTTAATTCACTTCGGGGGTCCGTGCGCATCCCGAAAAATCTGTATCCAGAGGAGCCGCTTCTGCGCACAAGCGCGGCGCGATAGAGATCTCCTGCGCATGTGCAAGCGGCGAAACCCAGAAAAATGCTTCCGGGTTTGCGGCTTTCGCAACCCGAAGTTTACGTTACTCAAGAGTAACGTAACCCTAGTGTATTATTATTTTTGCCCCAGTGATGCCTCTAGAATGATCCTACAGCATTATGTGGCATTATTCCAAATAAGATATTGCGGTGGAACATAATGATGTGCCAGACCACCGATAACAGAGCCATCAGCCACCACACCACTTTTTTTTGCATTTGGTGGGCAGGGTGATTGTTATACTAAAATGTAAGTAAGTAAGTACTTTATTACGGTCAACGACCAGCACACACACACACAAAAAAAAGACACATACAGAATCAATAATAAATGCAATTTAAAATTGATCTGAGATTTGATCTAAAAGGGGTTGGCCGTATTAAAATTAAAGTACATTAAAATTAATCATTATTGCTTTAAAAGAATAAATTTAGAAATTAATTAAAAGAATCAACAATTCAGATTTTTATAATACTTAAATCAAAAGAAGGATCAGGAGCCACCTAATTGTGCGGACCGAAGCTTAATAGCGACAGCACAGAACTTTGCCACCGCTGCTGTGACCTTAGGGTTGGCATCTGAGAGGAGCCAATGGGCGTAGTGTTCTTCGGGACAACCAGGAGACTCACATAATAGCGGAGAGATAAGTTCATTCCATAAAGCCCTATACTAAAATGTATATGCCACTTTTCTAAGCAAAGGCCAACTCAAAGCTGCTTTCAAAAACAAAATTTAAACACAACATAACCCATAGAAAAGGATTTTCAAGGACACACAAGAGGCAGAGGCCAGTTAGTTCGCAGTCCAAATCACATCATATCCATTTTGAAACATCAGTGGCTCCCTGTTTGCTTCCTAAGCTTGCCTGGTATCTGCTTTGGTACCATTTCAGCACCAGGAAAAAAACTTTTTTTCATTTCCTAGGGTTTTAAACACTGCTAACATTTTTCTTAGGCTCTCATCGATTGGAGTTTGGAACCTATGATATTGTCATATTGTTCTATTTGTTTAGTAATACTGATCAATATTGATTTTTTGTATGCTGCCCTGGGAACAATGATAGGTCATGAGCAATAAATTTTATAAGTAAACATAAATGTATTATTAATGCAGAACAGAGGGAGACCTAAGCAGTGTTGCTTTCTCTCTTTCTTTCAAAAAGGTCTCCTCAACTAACCATCCTACTTGGTCTCATTTCAGGTCTTGCCTAATTTACAGGACAAGTGGATCACCCACCATTATACTCCAATGCCAAGAACATGAAAACTATTACTTCCTCTTAGAAAAACTATCTATGGAAGTGCTATGCATTTTAAATCAAGCCACTAGGACAAAGCTCATTAATGAAGGCATAAACTTTGAGGTGCATATGTACTGTATATTCTGGCATATAAGACTACTTTTTAATCCAGGAAAATCTTCTCAAAAGTCGGGGGTCGTCTTATACGCCAGGTGGAGAATCTGCGGTCGAGTATATATCAAACTCTATATTTTAACTGGGAAAGTTGGGGGTCGTCTTATACGCCCAGTCGTCTTATATGCCGGAAAATGCGGTATTCTTCTGCAAATTTACATCCAATACCACAGACACATCTGCTCAAGAAAGTACAGTGTACTCTATTCCCACAGTATTAGTCAAGCATGTGCCAGCACCTGCAGAATAAAGCTGGTTTTTCAAAGGGTGCTCAGTCACAAACATTACATCTCACTGTTGAGTCTAAACTTGATGGTCCCACATCATCCCCATAGTATAGACTCCCGACTATTTTTGGATAGTTAAATATTTTTTAACACTATTTTCCATAAACTATAGTGATAATCTCAACAGCCTTGTGATCAACTAACAATGGTTCACAAAAGACAGCAATGAAAGCAGAGTTAATTCATGCTGAATTTAGAATTATACCATTTGAACGGCAACCATGACAAGAAAATGTGTGACTAGGTTATGATCCCATTTCTTTTTTCTTCCAGTGGTTTAAACATAGCAAATAACACTTAAAAAGAGGTAAAAAGTTTGTTTCACTGAAACTTTAAGAAGGCAGTTACAGGTTGGTAGCCGTGTTGGTCTGCCATAGTCAAAACAAAATAAAATAAAAAAATCCTTCCAGTAGCACCTAGAGACTAACTAAGTTTGTTATTGGTATGAGCTTTCGTGTGCATGCACACTTCATACTAAATGCAGATCAACATATTGGTGGCCTTTCAGTACGCTAAGCAGAGAGACAAGAAAAAAATTCAGCTTTAAAGATGAACTCTAACACTTGTATGTCTTATATGGATTAAGCTTAAAGTTGCTTGAATGTTCTCTGTGGTTCATCCTCTTAAAGACACAAGACTAATTACTTCTATACTTAGAGGCATAAACAAAGAACAGTAATAAAAGGAAACCAAGCAGATCCAGCCAGGAAGCATAATAGATCATGCCAGAGTTTTCAGTACACAAGGAAAATTAGGTAGCAAACAGAACAAAATAAAATAAAAAATTCCTTCCAGTAGCACCTTAGAAACCAAGTAAGTTTGTTCTTGGTATGAGCTTCCGTGTGCATGCACACTTCTTCAGATGCACACTTCTTCAGATCTGAAGAAGTGTGCATGCACACGAAAGCTGATACCAAGAACAAACTTAGTTGGTTTCTAAGGTGCTACCGGAAGGAATTTTTTATTTTATTTTGTTTTTACTATGGCAGACCAACAAGGCTACCTACCTGTAACTGTAGCAAATAGAAGACACTGTTAGTTTTCCTAGATTTCAGAAGGCTGACCAAAAAAAAAAAGTTAAAACCCTACTCTTGAAGCATCATAGCCCAATAAACCAATCTAGCTAGATGTGGAGGAACTGTCCAGTAAATGAGCATGGCTAGAAGAGCATCCATGAACCACATATTTATATTCTACAACCCTATTTGTGAGCTTTGCTAAACACTACTTCAGCCTAGATATGGACCCATAAACTATATAATTAACTTTTTTCTAAAACATTTACTTGGAAATTAATCTCCCCTCTTCTGCATCAAAGGATGTGATTCTGAACATAACTTGTGACACATAGAAGCAACCGCTCCTTGCCAGCCAGGTATGTTTATTTTGATTTGTGTTAACCCAGTGCTTAGTGCCTGGCTACAAGACAGTCAAGATGCATGTGTGAAAGAAATATAAAACATTGTTTTTAGTCTGGTGCTTCAATCACGACTCATTAGGGCATAAAACAACTGTGGACCTTCCACTTAATTTGAGAAATCAGAAATTGTCAAAATTGGAAGCAAATTGGATTTTTATTTTTTATTTTTTTGGTTGTGTAAGGTTTTCAGTGGTTGCTCATGAGGAATCAGGCGGACGCAGAACTTCTAAAAACTAAGTTTTATATTGTGCAGCTATTTACAGTGGAGCTAAAATAAAGATGTCCAGCTCATCCCTCTGCAGTGTCCGGGAATGTCTGTTTCCGGTTCTTTGCCCAACATAAGAGGCGCGGGATCCTGAACCCCTGCCTCCCCCCTCTACGTCCTTCCTCTCTGCCCAAACAGGGCGACGAAAAGGGTTCCTCTCCCCCTCTTTCAGCTTGGTGCAGAGGCTCTCCATCCCTGCCACAGCCCCTGCTCCGACTTCCTGTCTCCATCTCCCCCTCCCCACTGGAAGAGCGGTCGCTTCCTCCACTCGGGGAGGATGATGAACTGCTCAGCGGAGATGCGGGCTCCCGGTACTGCAACCTCTCCGGGATAGCTTGCCGCTCCGGCGGGGGTGATTTCCTGACAGGTTGCATGGATAGTTTTGAGCTAATGGGCTCACTCAGTCAATCCTTAAATTGGCAAGGGAGGTTCTTTCTCACATATGCCCATTTGAGCCAACTGTACTACTTTACCAAGGTATTCTCCATGACTGAATAGGCAGTGTTACTTCTAGATCATCCCTCTATAATCATGGGAGTCTAAGAATATTTGTGTGTATGTTCAGTTACTATATCATTGATTTTCTGCTCTATAAAACATTCTTTGATAATATAATTGAATTATTTAAAATATTTTTGCATATTCCCCTTATTTTTGCATACTCTCCTCCCCATAAATGCCAACAGAACTCCGAGAAGTTGCATCATATGTTGGTTTTGTAATACAAACATAAAAACAATCCTGAATCCAAAAAATACAGGGTAAAATTTGCCAAAATATCTCCACAAACTTCACATCAATTGGTGGGAGCATGAATGGTGAAGTTTTCAGGTTTGTGTGTGATTCAAACATTTCAGAGAGCAGGGTTCAGGAATTACTTTCATGTTTTGGGTATTCCCCTTGCATTGTTGCAATCTGGACAAGGCTTATATGCATGAATGCTTCTGAAAGAGACTTGGTGTGGCGTTTGCCTTTCTAGGGAATACACAGGAGAAGGAGTAAGTAAGGGGTTAAGTGGCTGGCCCTAGGCTAACCAATAAACAGAGGGGGGGAGGAGCTAGGGGCAGCTGAAGAGAGTCAGTTAGAGCTAGAGAGCGGAGAGTTAGAAGGGAGTTGTTGAAGAGCAGTTGATGGAGGGAGTTGGTTGTTGATTGTGAGGGTTGGTGGTGAGGTATAGTGGTGAGCGTAGGCAGGGTTGTAACCAATTTCTTAAGTTGTTGAAGTTTTTAAATAAACACTTATTATTTTGTTTAAAATTGCACCCTGACTGTGAAAGTTATTACCAGGGAGGGGATCCTGGTTGGTGGCAGCAAAGCGTCGTGGTGGCACAGGGATCAATAGTCCGTCAAACGACCGGGGACCCTGTGTGATCGCCACAAAACTGGCGGCAGCGACGGGATAAGATCAATACGCCGGCAGGAGACATCAATAAGCCCGTGGAGGGATATTGAAATCGTTGTGCCTGTTCACCACAAAATTGGCAGAAGCAGCTGGGGTTAAACAATACACCTGGAAGGGGAAGGGTAAATCTGTGAAGTGATAACCTAGCCCGGGGGTGTAGTTGTGGGTACCCAAGGACGCTGCAAGGCTAAGATAACAAAAGGAGAAAAGAGAGCTCACAAATCTGTTCTGGCAGGGGGTTTTGACTTGGGGTCCGAGGAAGTAAGCTTAACGGGTAGAGAGAAGACCCATAGCAGAACTTTGAGACCCGAGTCTGGAGAAACCTAGCCAGGGGGAACAGTGCTGAGAGGAGATTTCTCTTATTTTGTTAATTTAACTGTCAATCCTCAATCACACAATATGCCACCTAAAAAGACAAAGAACCCTGTGAGGGAACCAGCTCAAGATAGCTCTGAGGGGGAGGAAAATGGGAATCCTCTGAGGGAAGAGCAGAGCTTAGAAGATGCCACTAATATTTTACCTGAGGCGAGAGAGCCACAAGTTTCTATAGAATTAGAAAAGTGGAAACTAGAACAACAATATAAATTTGAATTAGAAAAAGAAAGAATTAGAGCTCAGCAAGAGAGCGAAAGAATGCAATTTCAGTTGGAAATGAGGAAACTAGAATTAGCAGCAATGGAGAATCAAAACAATAGTAATAACACCGGTAGTCAAACACCAGGGAAGGTGGATTTAAAGCGATTCCCTGAGTTCAAGGAGAAAGATAGCCCAGAGGCTTTTCTGATATCATTTGAGAGAGCCTGTAAAGATTTCCAAGTGAAGGATGAGGAGAAAATGGTGATCTTAAGGGCTAGAATTAGTGGGGTACTGGCAGAAATATACGCCCAAATGACAGAAGAACAGTCAACAGACTTTGAGATGTTTAAACAATTAATTTATACGAGGTTTGGAATTACCTCAGAACAACTAAGAAAAAAATTCAGGAGTGTGACAAAGTTGAGGGAAGAAACGTATGCTCAGTTGGGGGCAAAAATTACAAATTACCTCAAAAAATGGTTAGAGCAGGAGGGTGCGGATTCAATTCAAAAAATCAGAGAGGTTATTGCGTTGGAGCAATTTTATGCCACCATAACTGGGGAGCTGAAATATCTTGTAAAGGAAAGAAGTCCTAAAACCATTCAGGAGGCAGCATCCATAGCTGACCAAATTAATGAAATTAGGGACCATGGATTTGATAGTCCAAAATTTGGCGGGAAATTGTGGGGGAACCCCAGAAACCAATTTCAATATGCTAAAGGAAGCTCTTCTCCGGCAACAAAAAAGGGAAACATACCACAGTCAAAAAGCCCAAGTGACGTGGGCCAAACTAACACCCATACCTCTGAGGTAAAAGAAAATAAATCTAATTATACTGGGGGAAGAGATATGAGGTGCTGGTCGTGCAACAAACTGGGCCACAGAAGCTTTGAATGTAAGACTGGTGAACAAGTTAAATCTGGGAGCACAAACACTCAAAAACACTCTTATTGTATCCACTCAGTAGGGCAGGGTGAGGCTAAGCAGGTTGCCACGGAAACCGAAGCTCTAGCTAGGCCGGAGACAGAGGAGATTCCTGAGGCCTCAGTAATACACTGTTACTTGATTAAACAGAATGATTTGCTCTTGAGAAAGTCAGGAGAAAATATTTGGATTGAAAACAAAAAATATCTAGGGTTAAAAGATACTGGATCCCAAATCACAATTGTTCATCCTGAGATAATCAGTCCCGATAAAATAATTCCAGGAAAAACTATAGAATTAAAAGGAATCGCCAAAGAGCCAGTTAGACTCCAAATGGCTGAGGTAAACATTAAGTTACATGACTGGAGTGGAAAGTGGCAAGTGGCCATTTCAGAGGAAATCCCCACTGCGGTGCTTGTCGGTTGGGATCTCCTGGAGCATGTGCAGAGTGCATTTGGTATTACCCGCTCCAAGGGGGGCCCACTGTCAACTGATACTGAGGGAAGCGAAACAGTTGCCAATGAGGGCAGGACTCAAAGTCCTCAAGTTGAAACTTTGAGTGAGCCAGGCTTCCTAATACCTTTTAAAACTACTCAAAAGACTAGTTTCTCTCAGGAACAAAAGAATGACATGGGACTAAATGGCTGTTTTGAGGCAGCAAAATCTACTGTTCCATTAACCCCTGATTGCCCAGAGAGGTTCTGCTTAGAGGAGGGGCTGTTATATCGTGAAGCCCTTAGCACACCTTATAAAGGGGGAGGAGGAAACCGCAGACAACTAGTGGTTCCTCACATGTACAGAGAAGAAATCATAAAACAAGCCCATAATAGTATTTTTGGGGCACATATGGGGATAACTCGGACCAAACGAAGAGTGGCACAAAATTTCTATTGGCCAGGAATGGGGAAGCAAATTAGAATGTATTGCCAAGCCTGTGACATTTGCCAGAGTTTAGGACACGACGTGGCACAACCCGTGCCTAGAGCAACTAAAAAGGGGAATGAAATGCAACTAGCCTGGGAGGAACCATCCCAAATCGTGTCCAAAATAAATAATGTAAACTACCTTATCCAGCAGGGGGATGAGGGGCGCAAGGTAGTTCACATAAACATGATTAAGCCTTACCAGAGAAATGAAAGCTGGGCTCTCTGTGCTATCCGAGAGGACCCAGAAGAAGCAGAAATATCATGCTGGGAGGGGAGAGGGGAGCAAGAATGTAATATACAAGAAGTTAAGCTAGCCCCTACCTTAACCCATTCACAGCAGGAAGAAATGAGAAACAACCTACAAAAATTTAAAAGGATTTTCAGTAATACTCCAAGACTAGCAAAAGGGGTAGTCCATCACACTGACACCGGGATTGCAAAGTCTTGTGATTTCATATTTGTTATGCCGTACGATGAACAGAGTCAGGTGTGGTTGCAATGCAAAGCCAGAGCCAATGCTCCATATAACCACACCATAATGGAATATGAAAAATACATTCACATGGGCATTAATCCAAAGAAGATGGTGATGAGTGTTCCATGGTATGGCTATGATTATGCCTGTCTAGGCTCAATTAAGGCCCGTATTCGTTCAATTGCCAACGTTCCTTTCCGAGGGGCTCCATGCAGTGATATGGCAGGACGTCAGCGCCCATATAAAGTAAACATGGATCTAGTAAACAGTTTTATTTCCGGGATCCTGTGGGATGAGGAACAGGAAGCCCCATATTTAGAATGCAAGGTCTTTATATTTGACATTGGGGGGCAGGCCTGGAAAGTTTATGACTGGTCACATATTACCACAGTGGCGATTTGTGGAAAATATGACCCTGAGCTTATGGGTTACGCCCATTCAAGAGGAGTCAGAGTTGTTTTAAAAGGAGACCTATCTGTGAGATCAGTTAGAACAACTATTCAAAGTTATGATAAACCATTCATCAGTTGGAAATATAGAAAGAAAAACATACTGAAAGTTATAGTTGCCAGGGTGTCCCATCAACTTTTTATGAAAGTGAAAGTGTTTCCTACACTAGAGATTGTGTGGTGGGAAGTTGGGTACCCTGCTGCTCATGCAACACAAATAAATGCCCAAGATGAACGTGGTTACACAGCATTAACGTGGCCACCACGTCAAAGACATAAAAAAGTAGTCTTCAAATTGCTTGAAGTGGGAACTGATAATTCAATACAGACCAAAGATGGACTGACAGCTAGGGAGATTGCTAACAGCAATAGGCAATCAGAGCTTTTTAGTCTACTTTCATTGAGTAAACACGTTTGTCCAAAAAGCTTCAGCAAGCTGACTAAAAAAGAAGCTATCCACAAACTTCTGAAAGCAGTTCCCAATGAATTCAAAAGCCAGACAACCAGTTCTTATGCAGCTTTTGGTGACATGGAGACGTTTGTACAAGACCTCAGGCTTCAACACTTAACAGAGATCCTGAAGGAGAGAGAGGGTGACCCAAGAGAGCTTTTGACCCTGAGAAACAAAGACTCTACACAGCTTGGAATCCACAATAGTTACAGACGCATCGACTGCAGGGATCGGAGTGGGACTGTGTCAACTTGCATCCAACTTGCATCCAATCACGTGTGGCAGAGAAAAGACTGGTGCCCAGAGAAAGACACTTCTTGTGGCGGTTAAGGACAATAAGGAGCGTGAAAGGATCCTGGACATCGTTGCAGATGCCTTATCACGAAGACCCGAAGGCAAAGATTAAAATGGACAGTTACAAATTTTCTTGCAGTTAACTAAAGGTTTAATATTGCATGATCTATTGTATATAATGTGGGAAAAAACAATTATTAAGCCAGTATAAGATGAGGAGTTAAGGTTAGTAAACATAGAAAATGTTTGTTTGAATTAATGTGTCCCGCAGTTTGATCAGGAGTATAACTCTGTGCAGTTATCCCTCCTGAATCAAACTTATTTAAGGGGGGAGGTATGTGGCGTTTGCCTTTCTAGGGAATACACAGGAGAAGGAGTAAGTAAGGGGTTAAGTGGCTGGCCCTAGGCTAACCAATAAACAGAGGGGGGGAGGAGCTAGGGGCAGCTGAAGAGAGTCAGTTAGAGCTAGAGAGCGGAGAGTTAGAAGGGAGTTGTTGAAGAGCAGTTGATGGAGGGAGTTGGTTGTTGATTGTGAGGGTTGGTGGTGAGGTATAGTGGTGAGCGTAGGCAGGGTTGTAACCAATTTCTTAAGTTGTTGAAGTTTTTAAATAAACACTTATTATTTTGTTTAAAATTGCACCCTGACTGTGAAAGTTATTACCAGGGAGGGGATCCTGGTTGGTGGCAGCAAAGCGTCGTGGTGGCACAGGGATCAATAGTCCGTCAAACGACCGGGGACCCTGTGTGATCGCCACACTTGGGTTGTGTGGAAAATCCAGGAGCTGCTTCTTAACTATCAGAAATATAAACTTTTTTTGTAAATCCTTTCTGTGCTTGCTTTGTAGATACAGAATTTGCGTAAAAATGCAATTTCTATTAGATAGTGATGGCTATCTGTTTTAGCATTAAGCATCTAGTTGCAGACTAGAAGTACATCCATTCCATTGATGTGAAGCTTATGAAGATATTCTGCCAAATTTTACTCTGCGTTGTTTTTTTTAACAGTTATCTAGAATTTCCTCTTTCCTATGACATCTAAACAGATTTTTCCAAACCTTGGAGGAAAAAAACAGTAAGATTTTTAAGTATTCAAAATCATACTCATCAGCCAGTCATTTGTGTATTCAATCACTGGCAGCAATCATGCAAAGTTCGGAAAAAATAAAAGAGCGACTGGCAAAATGGGAAAACATGTTTAGTTGATTTAGGGCTCCCACTGAAGAGAGAGCAGGCAAAGACCTTGGAATCACATTGAAAGCACATCCCATAGTGAAGCCCTTCCTTTGCACACACACACCGCAGTCACACTGCCGGCCTATCACCGCAGCTGGTTATTATGATGCATTATTTGCAAATCCGCTTCCCAGTGCCTACAAATACAAGCTGTATAGCCTCTATAACTGGAGGAGTCCCTGAATGAGCTCCCCGGACAGATGCAAGCTGAAAAGCACACAGTACCTAGCACATACACAAGATTAATCAGTTCTGAGAATTGGCCAACAATTACATTTCAGATTAAGTAACTGCTTCTTCTGACCATACTATTTTTGAGCAAAGTACCTTTCAATTGCAACAACTGGGAAATCCACTCTCTGTATCTGTATGGACACATGGGGGAAACTGAACCATGGGTGGCTATTATATTAATGGCTCCCCTGACTGCAATGTTAGAAGAGTGGTGCTTAGCATTTCTTACACCAGATAGGCTTCCCCTCCAGAGTCATTCATGGCATAGAGTGGTGTGAGCCATTTCCAATATTTACTGGGAAATACAGATCGCAAAGGTCAGACTTAGAGCCCATTTCCCTTTGCTCAGTGGGCATACTTACTTACTTGCTTGCTAACTACAAAAAGCTCCAGAGTTCTATAAATATCTACATACCAAAAACTACATTTAGTTGTACACCAGCATGGAATTGTTTCGATTTGATTACTAATGCACAGAAACATATCCAGGTCACTCGATGCAAGGCAAAAACAGGATTAAAACGATCTGAATATATATATATATACTTCAACCTAATTTAAATAAAACAAAATACTGTGGAAAGGAAAGGAAGCATATACTTTTATTTTCCCCTAAACAACTGAGCTTGCCATTTCTGTAGTTCATTTTGATATTAACCAGAAATAATTACTTGTTGACTTTGGCTTACCGAATCACTTCTTAGCCCAATCATGCTCGAAAAATCACGTGTATTTTTTTCATAGTTTTTAAAGTTGAAATGTTTTTGTATCTGCACAGCTTACATCAGCAACCTTTATCTTCTGGTTAGCTAATTGCAGTCCATCGCTGAACAAAAAACCTATGACTTCATCAACATTTTACATGTAGCCAACTCCCTATGTGGATTCTCAGTGTTGCACCCTAAAACAGACATATTTGTAAATGCCTCCGTTTTATTTACTGTATATGTACATATTAGCCTAGGCGCGTGTGCACCTACAAACTCATCAAATATACAGATTGTCATTTCTGTTTAACGTATTAGGAAGCAGGAAGGACTCAGACTTTATAGTGACCCCCCCCCCCCGTGCAAAGAAACAACAATTAAAGCTTCCTCAAGAAAAACTAGGACATTGCCCGACAACCCACATTCTTGCTCACAACAAAGGAACGTATAGCCAAAGCACAAAGGAAAATAGAGGAAACTGAGCCTATGTAAACCTACAGCATGCTACTAAGGCCCTAGGGAGAGAGAATCCCAGTGATAATTAACAGAAGGAATAGGAAACCCTGTATTCTGAGCACTGTGAAGAGGTATGAGGATGCAAGGTCCGTGGGGTGGTTGCTCGCGAGTAACCAGGCAAGACTCCGAACAGTCTTTTAAGAGGTTTATTGTGCATGCTATTTACAGTGCAGAGCTACAAGTTCATGTCTGTATCAGTCACTTGCAGAATCCGGGAGTGGCCCCTTCCGGCTGTGACCCCAACATAAGAGTTTCGGTATCCCAAATCTCCGCCTCCCCTCCTTCAGTTTCACCCCTCTGCGCACTTGGAAGTGGCGTGTCTCCCTCCTCGCCCGCTGAGCGAGGGGAGTGCAGGGTTTCTCCAACATCCCCAGAGCCTCTGTTCTCAGGACCCAGAGCTACCTGCCCTTCCCCACTGGAGACCTCGCTGTTTCCTCCGCTGGAAGAGGAGGCGCTGGTGGTCAGGTGGGGCCAGGACTCTCTGTAACATCCCGAGAGCCCTTCCACCACCCTACGTTGTGCCGGGGACAGTTACCTGACAAGAGGAGAAGATACATTCTGCGTTCAGACCCACATGGTGATAGAAAAAATAATGAGGAACAACTTGTGCCCACTCTGGCGATTATGCAAACCTTAGTGTGAAGGGTTTTACTTGAGAACATTTGTTCTACTCAAGAGAAGCTCCAGGCTGTTTCTTCTTATGGCACACTCAGATAGGAACTGCACTGGGCTTTCGGTGTAGGGGATACACACATCGCTAGAGGAAACACCAAACATAACAATGAACCAGAAACTGAGACAATGAACTTCTGGGCAAGTAAACACCCTGCTGATGCATGAACCCCTCAGAGCTCATCTCCTTATTCTTCTTTCAGAGAAGGAGTGTGTGGCACCAACCAACCTCTTGCAAGACAATGAAGGGAAAGGCAGTAATTGCATGTCTTGAGTAGAAGACAGCTTTTGTCCCACATACTCTGCATTTTTGATAACAGTACCCCTACTTCATAGGGGACACGGGTGGCGCTGTGGTCTAAACCACAGAGCCTAGGGCGTGCCGATCAGAAGGTCGGCGGTTCGAATCCCCATGACGGGGTGAGCTCCTGTTGTTCCGTCCCAGCTCCTGCCCACCTAGCAGTTCGAAAGCACATCAAAGTGCAAGTAGATAAATAGGTACCACTCCAGCGGGAAGGTAAATGGTGTTTCCATGCGCTGCTCTGGTTTTGCCAGAAGCGGCTCAGTCATGCTGGCCACATGACCTGGAAAAACTGTCTGTGGACAAACGCCGGCTCCCTCGGCCAGTAAAACGAGATGAGCGCCGCAATCCCAGAGTCATTCAAGACTGGACTTAACTGTCAGGGGTCCTTTACCTTTACCTTTTTACCTCTACTCTGCTACTAACTTGAGTTTGACCAAACTGCGGGGGACAGTGGAAGACAGGAGTGCCTGGCGTGCTCTGGTCCATGGGGTCACGAAGAGTCAGACACGACTCAACAACAACAACACTACTTTTCTCCATGTATGTAAATGGAAGCCATTTTTTTAAAGAGAAAGGTGCTGTGATGTCCAACATTGTGAAGCTGAAACCTCAACCCTTACACAAATGACCTCAACATCAGGTCTTCCCCTAACTTAATGCCAATCACTTACTGCAGTGCCTTAACTTTCCTCTACAGAAGTCAACAATGGCCATTCACTTTTTTGTAATAAAGTGAACTTTGTCTGCTATAGTGATGGGCATTTTACAGATTTATTAGGAGGCAGTTTGTCTAGCAGCCTATATCATTTCAGCACACTGTCTAGCAACATTTATCCTATTAGCACACAGTAACAGAAGCCAGTCCAATAAAAATTATCAGCTTACCCATTTCATCTTCCTCATTGTCTATGGCAAACTTGGCAACAACAGTCCACACTTCAGTTTCAAATTTGCCTAGAAGCCCAGCAACATTTAAGTGCTCAGCAAAAGATCTTTATTAGTTAACTATTAATTGACAACGAAATCAATAGCTCACTGAGAAGCAAAATACTACCCAGTATAATGATACTTTAGAATAAAATATGAAGGTACAGAATAACAAAAAAAAAACCACCCCAACCCGACTGCTGTCTTGTTTTAAGACTGAGTCACAATATATTTCTATAATAGAGCACACAGTATGGCTAAAAAAAGCTGAGTTTGGGAATAGGCAAGGCGTACTGATACAGATTTATTTTGGGAGGTTACATACCAAGGAGGATTTGAAAAAAGAAATAGGAAATAACACTGTGTCTTGTACATCAGCCAGATCACTAAAGAATTTAACATCCTTTTTCCAGGCTCTCATCAACCTTTACTATAAATAAGGATGCCAGTTGAATGCACGTCAGTAAGTACAAAACCACAAGATGAACAATGTCAGTATCTTCTAGCAACTCATTAATAGTCATCCAAAATCCAGCTGGAAAGGGAAGAAAATGAGGCTCTACTCACACTGCTTCTCTTCTTTACTTCTTGAAAGCACAAAGGACTTAAATACCGATTACAAAATGATAGCATTCCACATCTAGATCCTGGGGTGCTTTCAACTGAGCATCCTGTACTTGACTTATTCAAAACTAGTACAAAGGGCAGTTTGCTAATAATTATCAGTTTCTTAACATTTTAGAATACATTGAATAATCACAGAGGAGTGTTTCCTGTCATATAATCAAAGAACCGTTGAGTTGAAAGGGACCCTGAGAGCCATCTAGTCCAACCCCCTGCAATGCAGAAATGTTTTGCCCAAGGTCTGTCTGCACATGTGTTCAGGTTACAGGCTTGTGTTTTTTTTTAAAGTCTACGAATTTAAAAACAAATAAGCCACTATTTAGGCTGCAGTCATGCAGTATGCACACTTACCCAGAAGTAAACACAACTGAACTTACAAGTAGGTAGCCGTGTTGGTCTGCCATAGTAAAAACAAAATAAAAAATAAAAAAAATCCTTCCAGTAGCACCTTAGAGACCAACTAAGTTTGTTCTTGGTATGAGCTTTTGTGTGCATGCACACTTCTTCAGATATTTTCAGTGTATCTGAAGAAGTGTGCATGCACACGAAAGCTCATACCAAGAACAAATTTAGTTGGTCTCTAAGGTGCTACTGGAAGGAACTTTTTTATTTTTTTATTTTGTTACAACTGAACTTAATGAGCTTATTTCTGAGTAGATATCCAACTTTAAAACTGGTATTAGTCATGTGTTCAACCATAAACAATTCAATTGTGATTGCAATTTCCCCAAGTTCAGAGTGACGTGAACATGAGATATTTTTGCTCATTTATCAGTATTTCAACATGCCGCTGGGTCTGTTGGAATAAATCCCCAGAGATCAGACAATGGGGCTGTATGCAACAGCACATTCTGCAACCTAATCTGTTCTTCTGCAAACATGATTTCTGAAATTAACTGGTCTGCTCTTTCTAAAAGGGTGGAGAGGAAGCTAGGAAGAAGCAATGCCAGTGGGTGGGTATCTCTCTCACTCTCTCTCACACACTCCTAAGAAGTTACTTTGTTTTATCTTTTTATTTCCATAAAAAGCAGATTCCACTAAGGAATTCTCTTAACCCTTTGGTTGGTGATCAGTTCATGTTCTGAGGCAGTAATATGCAGTCAAGCCAGTACCTGCACAGAGGAAAATTTTCATGGGCACAGAGAAATGAGTACATCCGTAATAATCACAATGCTTATCAAAGACATTATTGGATATTGTCACAAGGAAGGTAGAGAAGCAGGCTTCATACAACAGGGTTAGCAGTACAGAAGTTCCAAACAAAATTTTGCCATAAGCAACCATGGGAAGATATGAAGTATGAAGGTCACTACTCAGCCCAGAAGTATGATACAGAATAAAAGAAGCATCACTATTAGTAGCCGGTCAACATTTGTCTTAAGCAACCTTGGGGCAACCTTGGGGCAGATACAAAAAGGAGCTGTCTGAAAAATGGAAAATAAAAACATTAGAAAGACGGTGCCGGGAAAGAGCTTGGGGACCATGAGGCAAGTGTTTCCAAACCAGTGGGTTGAAACCTGACAGTTGCCAATATCAGGATCAGCGTTGCCCTCCATAGCATTAAGAAAGGTGGTTTTTAAGTCCAGGAATAAGACTCACATACGGCCCTAAAAAGCAAAGGCACATCATCTTTAATAAAAATGTTTCAAGGCATCCCATGCTGCTGAAGGTGGACGCACAACAGCTGTTTTGTGCTTATGAGAGGGAGAAGATACGATTGGGGTGGGGGGTGTCAATGCAAAAAAAAAAAGGGTGCAGGGCGTGTGAGGGGTTTGGTTAGCGGCACCCTGGAGTCGCACCTTGAAACACACCTGAGATAATAGACGGGGGGGGGGGAGTGCGTCTCCAGGTAGATCGGCGCCGGAGTGCCAACTCTTCCATCTTTTAAACGAAGCAGGGGGCGGCGGCTGTATACTTTACCTGACGGCACTCCACAATACGGGGCTACGAATGGGGTGCGTGATGTGGATAGCCGCGGGGGGGGGGAGAAAATATAGTATTTCCCCGGGTCCAGAACCGTGAGTCGGAGTGTGGCAGAAAGAGAGAGGGAGAAAGGTCGCATCCAGCCGGAGAGGAAGGGGGGGAAACCCACCTTTTAGGCGGGAGAACCGGGAGGAGGAGGAGGTGGCAGGAAGGAGGGTGGGCGGCGGCAGGATAGGTGATGTTGCTGAAGGAGGTATTTTTTTTGGGGGGGGAAGGCGTCCAGGAAGCGGGGAAGCCGAGAGGAGATGCCGAAGGGGGCGTGTGAGGGGCTCGGTGGGGCCGGGGCCCCCCCCCCCCCCCGCTTCTTACCGTAGACGCGGAGCCAGCCCTGCAGCTGGCACACCGACTCCCTCAGGATCCTCTCCAGCGTGCTGGCCGCCCCGGCTAGGTCGGCGGGCCCCGGCAGGGAATTCTTGAGGCGCTCCAGGCAGCACTCCGCCGCTTCCGCTGAGGGCGCGCCGGGCTCCATCCCGCCGCCGCCGCCGGCTGCTCCCCTCCGCCGATCGCCCTTGTTGCCCGGCCGGGACGCCTCGCTCCTCGGTCACTACACGCGACCCCGAGCCGGCTCCATCCCGTGCCGGGCGCCGCCGCCTCCCCGGGGCCCCTCGCTCGCCTCCCGCTCCCTCCGCCGCAGCCCGGGCTCCTTCGCCGCCGCGACCGCCGCGACCGCCGCTTCTCCCTCAGACCCGGCGGCATCGGCGGGCGGCATTCCCAGGGAGAGAGGCGCGAGCAATGGATCGCCGAGCCAGCCGGCCGGGCTCCCCCGCCTGAGGCAACGGCGTGGGCAGGCAGAGGACGGTCGCGAAGGCGGGTGAAGGGGGGGGGGCTCGGCCAGGCGCACTCAATCGCCCATCGAGGCGCACCTCCCTCGCGCGCGCGCACCCACAGCCCTACACACACACACCTCGCCTTCTCCCGGTTAGAGGCCGCTGATTGGTTGTATGCAAATGAAGGAGGGAGCCCTGGGCGGGTGGATTGGCTGTATGCAAATAACGGAGGGCGCCCGGGGACATTGTTGGTTCGCCGCGGTTGGCGGGCGGCGGAGGCTGCTGTTGCTTAGCGGGTATAATTTATTTATTTCGTGGAGATTTATACGCCGCTTGGTTGTTAAAAGGACGGTTTACAAAAAGGCGAGGCGGTAAAAGCAGAGGATGAAACTTCACAGCCCTCTTTTAAAACACACACAAAAGTTCAAATGCTGCTGCGCGCGAGATTGTAGGGAGATCCAGGCAACGCTTCTCTGTTTCCTTTCAGAGAGGAGGAGGCGGCTGTCTTTATGACAGGCATCCCCAAACTGTGGCCCTCCAGATGTTTTGGCCTACAACTCCCATGATCCCTAGCTAACAGGACCAGTGGTCAGGGATGATGTGAATTGTAGTCCAAAACATCTGGAGGGCCGAAGTTTGGGGATGCCTGCTTTATGATATGTGGTTGATTTGTGCATCTATAAAATCTTAACAAAATAAAATAAAAAAATTCCTTCCAGTAGCACCTTAGAGACCAACTACGGTAAGTTTGTTCTTGGTATGAGCTTTTGTGTGCATGAACACTTCTTAAGATGCACACGAAAGCTCATACCAAGAACAAACTCAGTTGGTCTCTAAGGTCCTACTGGAAAGAATTTTTTTATTTTGTTATAAAATTTTAGCCAGCCATGGAGGGGCTCACGGCATCAACACCCCAAAAGGCTCTTCTTTCTCCCACAGCCTTCTATTCGAACAGAAATCAAGCATCATCATCATCGCTTTTAATTTGTATACCGCCTTTCTATCTTACAATACTCAAGGCGGTTTACAAAGCTGAAGAAACAAAGAATGTACACCTTGCAACAATCTAATGCAATACAAAAATGTGATAATAAAACATAGCTTTAAAATAAACAACCTACATCAAATAAAGTAACATTCAACAATCATTAGAATAGTATAGAATAATAATATCAGCATATAAAATTAAACAGAATTCCACTCTTAACAATTACAATAAATTATTTCTAAACTGCTCCGGCTTGCTCCTTTCCCTCTAATTCATGTCACACCCCTAAACTCTGCTTCACCCGCCAGCTAAGTCTTTCTAAGGATTTCTTAAATTGAGGGAGGGGCCACACCCATTTGTCATCTGGCACAGAGCAGCCGTTCCTTTGTTCTCTTCATAGCCCAGCACCCAAGGGATCACCTCAACACAAGAAGCCAGCCTGGGGCTTATATTTTAACACTTGCTGGGGGTCCAGGGGTTAGAGGAGTCTCAACTTCCGCACCCCAAACTCATAGCAAAACCAAAACAGATTATAATCACCTCAGATTTCTGGGCATCTGGATAGGCTTGCCTGTAGAAGAACATTTTTTAGAAGGCACTGAAGGGAGCACAGTGCTTTTCACTACCTGGGTCTCAATGCAGATTACAATTATTTAAAAAATGTGATTTAAAACATCCATCTCAAAAATTTAGAACCTCAGAAATTTAAAATCTAAATAAATTTCACAAAACCCCCAAGAGAATTTAAAACAGAGAAACATTAATAAAGCAAAGACCTCCTGAAAAAAACATGGTTTTAACTAAGTGCCGAAAACTCAGCAGTTTCTTTCAGTTGATACCATGTTCAGGGTTCAGCAAGGACAAAAATGGGATACCTGAGGGGTTTCTTTTATAATTATTTACAGCTCGTTTTATTTCTTAGGGTGGATTTCTTAGGGTGAATAACAAACTTTTTATATGCCCTGTACCTATTGTTACTTACAAACCTGTATTTTACTAATTGACCAAAGTAGTCCAGATTGCATTGCCTCAGAAGCAGACACAAAGCTTCAGTTGTTCAATTAATGTCTCTCTTGTGGCAAGTAACATGCATAGTTATTGACCCTTTGTTGCAGTAGCAAACAGAAATTTGTTTAGCATCAAGCCAAGGGTTATCTAATTAAGAATACACAACTCTTCCTACACTTCATCTTAAGTGTGTTGGAAAAGCTTGCTCTTGCATTTGTGACATTTGGGTTGTTTCTACTGTGGCTTTGGGGATTTCTGGCTTGCTGAAATCAATGCCCTCTTTGACATACAGAGCAACACCCTCTCTGTTATATCCTTCCCTGCCCTTCCTATAGAGTTTATAACCAGAGATAACTGTGTCCCACTATTTCTCTTCATTCCATCAAGTTTCCATTATGCTCACTGTATCAATGCCATCATATATGACTGAACACTCCAATTTACTTATCTTGGCTTGGAGTCTTCTACCTTGCTAAAAAGTGGGATTTTGGACTGGGAGATGTTTGCTTGTGTGGCAGTCTCAATTAGCTCACTAATTGCTTTCTGTGATTACACCCATAACCCACCCACCCAGATGGTGGAACCTCAGTAGCTCGACTATGGAATAAAGACCCTCCAACATTTCTCAAATGAAAATAGGGACGTCCTAAGGAAAAGCGATTGGGACCCAGGTGGCGCTGTGGGTTAAACCACAGAGTCTAGGGCTTGCTGATCAGAAGGTCGGCGGTTCGAATCCCTGCCACGGGGTGAGCTCCCGTTGCTCGGTCCCAGCTCCTGCCCACCTAGCAGTTCGAAAGCACATCAAAGTGCAAGTAGATAAATAGGTACCGCTCCGGCGGGAAGGTAAACGGCGTTTCTGTGTGCTGCTCTGGTTCGCCAGAAGTGGCTTTGTCATGCTGGCCACATGACCCAGAAGCTGTCTGCGGACAAATGCCGGCTCCCTTGGCCTATAGAGCGAGATGAGCGCCGCAACCCCAGAGTCGGACACGACTGGACCTGATGGTCAGGGGTCCCTTTACTTTACCTTTAAGGAAAAGCGGGACATTACAGGATCAAATCCAGGACTGTCCCTGGAAAATAGGGACACTTGGAGGGTCTGTGGTAAGGGGTATTTCTTTAATGTGGTTAGTAGTTTTAACCCTTGTGTGATTTCCCTCCTCTGCGATCTATGAAAGCTAAGACTTCAAGCAACATTAGAATATAGTCTTGGTAGTGGCCACCCCAATCTCTGCCTAGCATTGCACAAGATTCCAAGGGGCCTTGGCACTCAACCAGGGTCTGTGTTCCTGTGGGGAAAATGAGACACAGTGGAGTCTGCAGTGCCTTTGAAATATGATTTATTTACACATATTTACACCTGAAGCTTTCAATGGAGAGCTCACAGCATTCATATCTCAGGAGGAGCCCGTTCTTCACAGCAGCCCAGCATTGGATTCTGATAAATCTCTGTGCCTCTTACCTAGCCTGCCTCCAGCCAGCTCGCTAAGATGGTTCTGGCCTTCACAGCAGCTCATGGAGGCTTCTTCCCCCAACTCAAAATTTCAAAAGGACACATTTTTCCTGTGTGACATCATGCCCTCCCCACCACTGTCACACTGATGGGTTAATTACTTGCTTTATGTTTTTTTTTTTTTAATTCTTAAAAGGACTTCTATGACAGGTGGGGTCCTAGTCTGGAAAAGAAGTTTAGCCTGTATTTTTCACTGGCCTGACATCTTCACTTCAGTAATCCACATACTATCTAGCCTACATTCCACCATTTAATTTCTAACATTCACTAACTCTAGCAGTTATGGGTGCCCCTGCACCCTGAGTCTATTACTTCAGATCTGTAACAGTACCATATGTTAGAGCCTGGTACGTGTTTGACTGTCTTGCCTATAGTGGCACGAGGGGTGGAGTGGAGTAGTATCAGTACCTAAATAGGTTGACATATACTGAACATCAAATGTTAAATATCATTGACTGCCAAATGCCCTTGCATTTGTGATCTCACTATACTTAAGGGAGACAGCACATTTTTGTGTGGCGCTGTGGTCTAAACCACTGAACCTAGTGGGGCTTGCTGATCGGAAGGTCGGCGGTTCGAATCCCCGCAACGGACTGAGCTCCCGTTGCTTGGTCCCAGCTCCTGCCAACCTAGCAGTTCAAAAGCACATCAAAGTGCAAGTAGATAAATCGGTACCGCTCCGGCGGGAAGGTAAACGACGTTTCCGTGCGCTGCTCTGGTTTGCCAGAAGCGGCGTAGTTATGGTGGCCACATGGCCCGGAAAAACTGTCTGTGGACAAACGTCGGCTCCCTCGGCCAGTAAAGCGAGATGAGCGCCGCAACCCGGGAGTTGTTCACGACTGGACTTAACTGTCAGGTGTCCTTTACCTTTTTTACACCTTCCTTGACTCCTTTTATAATGGAACAAGGGTCAAGCGGTGCTTTGAACTTTAAACTCAGAATGGAGTCCTGAATGTGCACATATTAATCTCCATTCCAAAACCAACAAGGCAAGTATAACTTTACAATATATTTTGCTTCCCCTACTCCTTTGAAAACAAGTAGGAATTGGCCTGGCATTTGAACTTGGAATGTGTCCTGCATTGTGTGTATCAAATTTTATGTTGATATTTTGATCTTTGAAGCACAAGATGGAATACTGAACAGGTGAGCTAAACTCAGCCAGAAAAGTTGACATGGTGTTACAACAATATTATCGCAGCTTTGCAGGCAGATAGTCTGGCACACATAGCTAGAGCTGGAGTAGCTGCCTTCTTGGTCAGCTGCTTCTCTCAGGAGCAGCTGTGTGGAACAGCTTAGAGGTAGCTTCAGGGGGACATCCTGGACTTGCTGCAGGCAATAGTTGAAGGAAGGACATTGCCAATGTTGAGCTGCTCTCAAAAGAGCATGAGCTCAGTTTTGAAAAGCCTCTTATTTCTGCCACTGAGCCCTGGGCCCTTGCCAGGACACCAATTATGTAAGATTAGATTTGAAAACTGCCCTGCCTTGCCAAATCAGCACAGTTGGACACTGTGGAGCTCATAAACCAAATTTGTTTTTAAAAAACTCTATGATGCATGTCAGGGAACATCTTTCTCTTTTTCATCTGCAGGTGAGGCAGTGGAAGTGCTGGACCAACGTCTTGCCTGGGTAATGGACTGGATGAGAGCCAACAAACTGGATCTTGGTCCAGATAAGACTGGGGCACAGACCAGATGGCTGGGAGGTTGCCTGTTCTTTATGGGATTACACTTCAGCTGAAGGAACAGGTATGAAGCTTGGGGGTACTCCTGGATCCACTGCTGTCACATAAGGCTCAGGTGGCCTCAGTGGCTCAGAGTTCCTTCCATCAGCTTCAGCTGGTGGCCCATCTACACCCCTACCTGGACAGGGATAGCCTAAGTACTCTTGTCTATGCTCTGGTAACCTCTGGGTTAGATGACCGCAACACACTATATGGAACAACCTCTGAAGGCGTTTCCTCTTTTCAAAGCTCCAGGAGTGGGGAATTGCTTTTATAAGCCTCATGTTACATAGTAATTTCCTAACACAGCAGTGGGGAAACTGAGGCCCTCCAAGTGTTGGGCTGCAGCTTCTGTCAGCCATGGCTGCCATGCAGTGGCGGAAGATGTCCGGTGGACCTGGCAGGGCTGCCAGTCATGGGGTGTGGCCAGTGAAGTTACAGGGCCATGGATAGTCCCTTTTTTCTTCCCCATCCTCATCACTTGCCAAGACTGCCATTGTTCAAGTACTAGAAATAAAGTAGAAAGGTTGCAAGGACTCAGGCCAGGACGGCAATAAACAATGGTTTTCTCTATTTTTGTTGCTGAAAGTATAAAACAAATTCCAGTTACAACGATTGTACAACTCCAGGACAAGGCCCTGTTTCGTTTATTTGTGTACACACTCGGTACACTTTGACCATAAAACTAAGAAACGATTGCTGATGAAGAATAAACGAAACAGGGCCTTGTCCTGGAGTTAACAATCGTTGTAACTGGAATTTGTTTTATATTTTCAACAACAAAAATAGAGAAAACCATTGTTTATTGCCGTCCTGGCCTGAGTCCTTGCAACCTTTCTACTTTATTTCCTGTATTCTCCAAGGACTCCAATTTTCTAATTAACTGTTCAAGTACTAAGCACCTAACTTACCACTAGGTAAGGCTTACTTTCCTGCATCCATTGCGCCCTCAATAAATCAGCCAGCAGAGCTCTTCGGGGTGCTCCGTAAGCTGTTGATGCCTATATCAGTGGATATCTGGGACACCTCAAATACCCTCTGTGAGTTGCTTGCTAGGCATTTTGAGGACAATCTCCGTAGTGAGCGAGATGTCATGACCAATGCGATCCCAAGTGAGGTTTCCAATGCTCCATCAAGCCCTGCGTTGTGCGATCGGTTTCAGTTTTTGCAGCCTGGTGACGTTGGCAGGGTTCTTCTGCTGGGCATGCATCCAGTGACATGCCCTTTGAACCCCCGCCCTTCACAGCTAATTAAAGCTAGCAAAGGAGGGTATTGGAAATATGCTCTCCTAGGGAAAGGAAATATGCTCTCCTAGGGTTCCATGATCACTGCAGATGGTGACAGCAGTCACGAAATTAGAAGACGCCTGCTTCTTGGGAGAAAAGCAATGACAAACCTAGACAGCATCTTAAAAAGCAAAGACATCACCTTGCCGACAAAGGTCCGTATAGTTAAAGCTATGGTTTTCCCAGTAGTAATGTACGGAAGCGAGGGCTGGACCATCAAGAAGGCTGATCGCCGAAGAATTGATGCTTTTGAATTATGGTGCTGGAGGAGACTCTTGAGAGTCCCATGGACTGCAAGAAGATCAAACCTATCCATTCTCAAGGAAATCGGCCCTGAGTGCTCACCAGAAGGACAGATCCTGAAGTTGAGGCTCCAGTACTTTGGCCACCTCATGAGAAGAGAAGACTCCCTGGAAAAGACCCTGATGTCGGGAAAGATGGAGGGCACAAGGAGAAGGGGACGACAGAGGATGAGATGGTTGGACAGTGTTCTTGAAGCTACTAACATCAGTTTGGCCAAACTGCGGGAGGCAGTGAAGGATAGGCGTGCCTGGCGTGCTCTGGTCCATGGGGTCACGAAGAGTCGGACACGACTGAACGACTGAACAACAACAACAGGGAAAAGACTTGTGTAAGACAAGACATTGCAAGACATGAAATGGCTCTTCAACCAGAAATGCAAGGCAGGGAAAGGAGAGGCTGTCTGTCTCCAGCCCACCGTCCACCTTCCCTGGGAGTCGCCTCCTCCCCCCTTACCTCAATTCCACAATTTGCTTTCTGTACCTGCCGATGGGTTGTGCTGCTATTCCACTCCTTCCTTCCAAGTCGGATTTTGTTTGCATTAAGAATAAAGATAAAAGCTAAAATGGGGAAGCATGGGAATGCCCCAGAATGATTGTATTGTGTGGAGCCCGTTAATTATAAATTAATTATAAATTACCAGGCACAGGGTTTCATTGCAAAACTACGGTAAATACTTCATCTGGAAGTGGCCCCACATAGGGATGTTGCTGTTAACCTACATTTATCCAAATTGGTGGTGTCTTCCAGCAAGATAACCATGTTGTTTTGCCTGCTGTCATAGCCGCTCTCACTTTGTGGGCTGAAATTGTTGTGTTGGATAATAAAGAGCTATCATGACTATTAGGCTTACTGTCCTGTTTTACACCTCTGTATTTAATAATTGTGGTAATTATTATTTTAGATAACCCATTATTATAGAATGCTTTATGCTGTAGTGACACAGGAATGGCTCGACTACCCATAGTTTGACAGATTAAAAGATTGCAACCCATTAGATATATAAAATACACCTGGTTTATTTATATTTCATTGATGTTGACTTTTTTTTGCTCCTTTGTTTCTGCAAAGTGGTTGGAATTGAACCCCTCCAGTCAAATCTGGTGCATTATAACCCAATATAAACCTCAATGTAAAAGAATACGGCACTAAACTTTACTAGATTAGCATAACCCTAGTGAGTAGGATCTCCATTTGTTTTAAATTGTTAGGTTGCATTTTCCTCTCCATATTTTATTTTTGGTTTGAACAAAAAACTTTCGAACACCTGTGCTTCATACATATGTTAATATACAGATTAGTTGATCACATAAGCATTGTAATTTGCAACTTTTAAAGAATCAAATTAAATTTGTACAAAAAACAGAAGGTGCCTGGCCCCTTCATGGGTGCTGGAGCACCCAGGGCCCCGGGGCCCATGCTAACTTCAGACTAAGCCCCCTTAGTCTGACTTTCTTCTGAGCAGACATGGTTAGGCTTGTGCTGCTGTGTGCATTAATTTCAGTGGGTTTACCCTGAGTAAAACGTATTTGAATACCAAACCTGCACCTATTAAAGTTCTATTAAAAGACTCCATTGTGTGCTCAATTATATCCCATTAAACATCACCATCTTGAAATTAGGTAGCATGGTAATTGTTAGCAGATTTAAAAAATCAAGTGCTTATTTTGTTCATATTTTCTGGGGAAGAACTAAACTCAGGACTCATCTCACTATGGCTGAAATCCTATACTTAGGTGGGATGCATGTATCTGAACCAGTTGGACCTACTTCTGAGTAAACATTCATTGTACTACATATCTGCTCCCTTAAAACGATGATTCCACATACAATTTAATTCTGGGCCATACACTAGATCTGGATTTGGTTCCTCCTATGCTTTGCCGGAATGCTACCAGGTCAGACTGACAAAGGCAGTATTTTCAGAGGAAGGTTGTAAAGCATATCATTGTGCTATAAATCAAGGTAGCATGCTTTATTTTCATGAAACTGCTCTATATATTGCTGCCAGTGAACAATTGCAACAGTAATTATTATTATGATTTTGAGAAAGATATAAACAAAGGCAAATATTTTGAAAGCGCTGACCTTGAGGCTGTGAGGGACACGATGGCATGAGGATGGTTTAGAAATTGGAGAGGCTATGGCTTCATTATTCTGTGCTCAACTGTCCTTTTGCCCTGGAGGTCCACCACACTGCTAGAAACAAAGTGGGGAGATTCAGGCAGCTCCCATTTATAGCTAAGCAAGCGACATGCCTGAGATTCTTTGAATGTAAGAAGCAAAAACTGTCCTGTTCACATATCCAACATTTTCATCAACCAAATCCACAAGCAGCT
This sequence comes from Lacerta agilis, assembly GCF_009819535.1. Lineage (NCBI taxonomy): Eukaryota > Metazoa > Chordata > Lepidosauria > Squamata > Lacertidae > Lacerta > Lacerta agilis. Next base: position 5,080,150 of record NC_046317.1, on the reverse strand, counting down.
ATTGCCCTTAGAATGTGGACTGTCCACTGTGAGGACTATGTTGTGTTTTTTTCTTATTACTGTACGTATTAGTGTTTGATTATAGTGTGGTGCTTTGCAGAGTAATATCGGGGCAGGGTGAGGAGTCTCTTCTACAAAGCGATTTCAGTTTCAACAGTTCGATATGTCAGACTTGGTTCATTTCAAGTAGCAAGTAGGAAACTAAGGTGAGTTGGGAAAGGTTCAAAGAGAAGCAGAAATTTAAAAAAAAACCACAGTTATTATTCAACAGTGGAATTTGCTGCCAAGGAGTGTGGTAGAGTCTCCTTCTTTGGAGATCTTTAAGCAGAGACTTGACAGCCATCTGTCAGGAATGCTTTGATGGTGTTTCCTGCTTGGCAGGGGGTTGGACTGGATGGCCCTTGTGGTCTCTTCCAACTCTATGATTCTATGATTATTATTATTTTTTAAATGCAACAATCAAATTCCTGAATGTCTGCTTCCATGTGCCCTAGCTTCTGTCTCTTGAACACCAGCCGGCCAGGCAACATGACAAACCTCTCCTGAATCTGAGGAAGCTTCCCAAAGAAGTTTGTGATGTGACACATTCAAGGTCAAAAATCCCTTAGGCATGCTCAATTTGCTCTCTGGAGCCAGGCTGCAAAAACGTGTAAATCAGTTTTGGTAAGGAACTGTTGGAGGTCTGTTGCTAGATATTGTGAAGGTGATATTTGACAAGCAATGTGTTTAACCGAATTAAAACAGTTCCTAAGTTTCCTAAGCTGCTTGTTCTTTCTAGCTACTTTCCATCCCAATATCTGTGGCAGAAGTTATTTTTGCAGTGAATGTAGTGTAAAGGAATGGATCTTGCAGGAACTAGGGTCTGGACAATGGGCCTTCCACTTGCTTTAGGACTCTTAATTCCCATCAGCCCCAGCCCCAGGAGTCGGGAAGAGTGGGAGTTGCAGTCCAGCAAAATCCTGACGGCACCATGTTGCTTACCACTGGTTTAAAGTAATGGATCTTGAAGTCTCTTCCAGGAGATGCTATTTTAAGTAAGTCAGCAATTCCCCATCACCAACCCCCTCCCTTTACACCTTTACACTTATTTATTTCATAAAGTTTATGCACTGCTTGAGTGTAAATAAATTAAACCCTCAAAGCTTTTTGCAGAATGATAAAACATTGAGGAAAGACTCACAACCATGTTTTAAAACATGCAAAGGTTAAAATAGTATAACAGATTAAAATTACCTAAACTTTCTAAGCATCTGGGCAGGCTTGTCCCAACAAGAACATTTTTAGCAGACGTCAAAAAGGGTACAGTGAAGGCACCTGCTTGATCTCAAGAGGCGGGGAGTTCCAGAGTGCAGACGCTGCAATACAGTAAAATTAAAAATTAAAACCAGTGGATACAGTAATAGCTGCTAGTAAGTATACTGAAATATCTGCACACCAGGCAAACCTCCCAGGGCACCACGACTGAACTGTCTCTACCTCTGGCCACCAACTGGCTACATCCCAAAAGCTGGATAGTGATTGATGCCTCAGATGGTGAACGCAACACCTGGACAGGTCTAAGTGAAGCAGTTGACAGAATGTGAAGTCAGTGGCCTCTCCCCACCCTATATGACAGTAATATGTAGAAATACCTATTTTTACGTTTCATTCTTATGCAACCAGTGTGACATAGGATTAGGATCCCATCAGGATCCCTTTTACTGAAGACTGTATGCACAAATAGACCTTGAATGCTATTTGATGGTAGCGACGCACAGCATCCATACTTTTTTGCAGCAGGACTTATATCACCCGGGACGTGGGTGGCACTGTGGGTTAAACCACAGAGCCTAGGGCTAGCTGATCAGAAGGTTGGCGGTTCGAATCCCCGCGACGGGGTGAGCTCCCGTTGCTCAGTCCCAGCTCCTGCTCACCTAGCAGTTCGAAAGCACGTCAAGTGCAAGTAGATAAATAGGTACCGCTCCGGCGGGAAGGTAAATGGCGTTTCTGTGCGCTGCTCTGGTTCGCCAGAAGCGGCTTTGTCATGCTGGCAACATGACCCAGAAGCTGTACGCCGGCTCCCTTGGCCAGTAACGCGAGATGGTTGGCGCAACCCCAGTTGTCCACGACTGGACCATATGGTCAGGGGTCCCTTTACCTTTACCTTATATCTTTACACCTTCAGCCTTTGGGGTTTGCTGTTCAGCGGCACCTTCTTGCCTGCAAGAGACCCACAAAGCACTGCAGCTGTCAAATTACCACCATGCTTGTGTTAAAGTAACCGGTCATTAGGCTGCTGTTGTGCTAGCTTACTATTTCAGAAACATCTCAAGAGTGTTCCCTAGAGAAAGATTAGTGACTAGCAGAGCTGTTTCTGGAACCTTTGGACTCATGAGTTTCTTGGGAAGTCAGTCACAGATATTAGTCATTCAACGAGGCATTTGCAGACAGAGCGTGACTTGAAGACCAGGATACCAAGGTTTCCCATCTCCAAGGGGAGATGAATAGCTTCTTTGAACAGGGGTGGAGGCTGATGTGGAGCCCCGCTGCTGGCAGAGAGGGTTAAATATTTAAAAGCTAAGTCACTGCCATTGCTGCTGCTCTGCCCCTTCATCTCTTGCCAGCTGTCTGCAGGATATATTCTCTGACATTCAATTTCTACCTCTCAAAAGAGGCTGCCGTGTGGCTTTGAAACTCATCGCCGTTTGCTCTTTCCAGCTTCCTCTCCAAATGCCGGGGGGGGGGGAGAGGAAAAGAAATGTGTATTTCTTGACAAAGCGGCCTCTGAAAGTTTATGGCACTATATAGTTGTTAGTTTTTGAGGCACTGCCCACTGGGCTCTGTTGTTTTTGCTACCACTGATGAACATGGTTACTCTGATTAAAGTTACAGGTTAGTAGCCGTGTTGGTCTGCCATAGTCAAAACAAAATAAAATAAAATAAAAATCCTTCCAGTAGCACCTTAGAGACCAACTAAGTTTGTTCTTGGTATGAGCTTTCGTGTGCATGCACACTTCTTCAGATACACTGAAACGGAAGTCACCAGACCCTTAAATATAGTGAGGGAGTGGGGAGGGGTATTGCTCAGAAGGGTGGTGGGAATGGGTGATCAGCTGATAGGTGTGGAAAAACCTGTTGACCGTTAACGACTGCAATTGGTCTTACAGGGAAAGGCAAGGGGTGAGATGGCTAAAGATAGCTTTGTCATGTATAATGAGATAAGAATCCAATGTCTTTGTTCAGACCAGGTTTCTCCATGGTTTTAAGTTTGGTGATTAGTTGCAATTCAGCCACTTCTCTTTCCAGTCTATTTCTGAAATTCCTTTGTATTAAGACAGCTACTTTGAGATCTTTTATAGAATGTCCTGGGAGATTGAAGTGTTCTCCTACGGGTTTCTCTGTCTTGTGATTCCTGATATCAGATTTATGTCCATTTATCCTTTTGGCGTAGGGTTTGGCCTGTTTATCCAATATAGAGAGCTGAAGGGCACTGTTGGAATTTGATTGCATACACAATGTTGGATACACAATGTTGTGTATACAATCAAATGCCAACAGTGCCCTTCAGCTCTCTATATTGGACAATCAGGCCAAACCCTAGCCCAGTGTTTTTCAACCACTGTTCCGCGGCACACTAGTATGCTGCGAGATGTTGCCTGGTGTGCCGTGGGAAAAATTGAAAAATTACTTTATATATAGTCAATATAGGCACAGAGTTAATTTTTTTAACATTTTCTAATGGTGGTGTGCCTCGTGATTTTTTTCATGAAACAAGTGTGCCTTTGCCCAAAAAAGGTTGAAAAACACTGCCCTAGCCAAAGGATAGTAATGGTAAAGGTAAGGGGACCCCTGACCATTAGGTCCAGTCGCGGACGACTCTGGGGTTGCAGCGCTCATCTTGCGTTACTGGCCGAGGGAGCCGGCGTACAGCTTCCGGGTCATGTGGCCAGCATGACAAAGCCGCTTCTGGCAAACCAGAGCAGCACATGGAAATGCTGTTTACCTTCCTGTAAACTCTCTCATAGCTCTCCCTAGTCAGGTAAGTTGTTTATTTTATTTATTTATTTATTTATTTATTTACTAAATTTATATACCCCCCTTCATCCGAGGATCTTAGATAACTGAAAAACTGATAGATTCACATATGAGTCTTGCTTTCAGACATGCATGTTGTACATCCTGCTGGCTTCAAGTACCAGCATTTTCAGGCAATAACAATTTTATTCCTCCGCCTCCTTGCAGACGGTGGGCAAATCAGGGACTGCATCCATTGGGGAGATTTAATTGACTAGGATTTCTCAACTTCTCTGCAGCCACATGCTTTGCATACAGACACAGGAGCCCAGCCGCAGTCTCTGCCTCTCCATTCTAAAGGGATCTCAGGTATCAGGGCTGGAAGAGATCTCTGCTTTCTAAGATCTTGAAGAGCCACTGCCACACCAGACCAAACCGGCCAAGTAAAATAGCCCAGAGCTATTTCCTGGGCAATTTTGCGATTCTTTTTCACCGATGGGGCCCTTCACATTCCATCAGCGCTGAAATTGTTCAAGGCCAAGGTGATTCCGACAATTGCGTATGCCATCTCAATTTGGGGGACTTTTGTTAATCTATCTTACCTAGAGGTTATTCAAAACCAATTTCTAAGAAGGTTATCAAAATTACCCAACTGTGTAAGTAATACTGTGATACGCACGGAACTTAACACTATATCATTAGAAAATGCCTTGTGGAAGCTCATTCTATGCCACTGGTTATCACTATGGCACAATCTCCCAAACCTGTATTTGATACAATGTATGTGGGGGGATGATTTCCAGAGCCCGTGGGTAAAAAACATTACAACTGAAAATCATGGCAATGGGAATCTCCCCTTTTAAACTACTGGAGCCTCAGTTGTTGTTCAGTCGTTCAGTCGTGTCCGACTCTTCGTGACCCCATGGACCAGAGCACGCCAGGCACGCCTATCCTTCACTGCCTCCCCCAGTTTGCCCAAGCTCATGTTAGTAGCTTCGAGAACACTGTCCAACCATCTCATCCTCTGTCGTCCCCTTCTCCTTGTGCCCTCCATCTTTCCCAACATCAGGGTCTTTTCCAGGGAGTCTTCTCTTCTCATGAGGTGGCCAAAGTACTGGAGCCTCAACTTCAGGATCTGTCCTTCTAGTGAGCACTCAGGGCTGATTTCCTTAAGAATGGATAGGTTTGATCTTCTTGCAGTCCATGGGACTCTCAAGAGTCTCCTCCAGCACCATAATTCAAAAGCATCAATTCTTCGGCGATCAGCCTTCTGATATAGTTCCTGCTAAAAGAACAGTAACAGGTAGATTAGAGGAGATGGACTTGCAGCAGACAATGGTGTTGGGTAATGGTACCTGTTCACCTCTAAACCTTGGTTTACTACCCCCCTAAAACTCCCAAATTATTCCAAATTATTTGAATTCCTTAACTTCCTCAGCTCATAGATATGCCTTTATAAAGGCAAGATTTAACACCTTCCCATCCTACGTGTTGGGAAATAGATTCTCCAATGGACAAATATCGCTCTGTAATTGCGGAGCACCAGAATCGTTGTATCACATAATCTTTGATTGTGCTCTTCACTCATCGTCCAGGAGTAAGTTTCTTGCTCCATATTTAAAGGCAATTGCCGATGACTCGAACGAAGCCAAACTGAAATAACTACTGAATGACGAAGACCCTCCAAGATCACTTACAGTTGCCAGATTTCTGATCACTGTCCTATCTCAAAAGAAGGAAAACGGACTTCTGGGCGGATTGGACATTCCTTTTAAATCATGACTCATGATGTAATTATGTGATACCTTAATTGTTTTTTTTATAATTTTATAAATAGGGGGTGATGTTTTATGTTTTAAATGTACTGCTTAGTCTGTTACTTTAAAGTCCTCTCGAAGTTCTAAGTAGAAAGGCTAAGTATATATATATATGTTGTTTGAAAAATTGTGCATTATGGGCCAATGGCCGTAATAAAATATCAATCAATCATATTTGGGTGCTTGAATATGCCTCCCTTTGACATTGCAAAGTCCCCCACAGGAATCCTCCTGCCGGAGGTGGCCTTGCGATCCTTCTACTAATCTCTCCGGACCATTGCAAAATCTGGGTGATGCGGGAGATCCGTGAATTAGGATCCCATTTATTTGCATTTTTAAAAGGTAGGGCTAGCGTCAAGCCGGATCGAGAGCGCAGCTCCTGGATGAGAGAGTGGGCGGGGGACCCAGAAAGATCGGTCCTTGGCACCCATATTTGCAAGGCTGGGTAGGCGGTGTCCGCTCCTGGGGTGGGAGGGAGAAAGAAGCGTCACCCCCTCTCCAGCTGCCGCCAGGGGACATTTCCTCCTCTCCCCGTCGGGGAACGGGAGGCTTCTGGTGCGGAAGGAGAGCAAGGCTCCGTCCGATCCGCTGGATTCAGGAAGAGGAGAAGGAAGGAGCGAAGCAGCGCCGGGAATCCGCCCGTCGGGCAGGCGCTCAGCTTGCTCCGCAGCGCGATCATGGCGAGGGCAAGCGGGTCCGCGGGGCTGCGCCTGCGCTGCTTTGCGGGAGCCGGGCGCGCTCCCGGGCTGCAGGGCGGCAGGTGCGAGCTCGGGAACCCGCCCTCTGTCGTTTTCCTTGGCCCCGCAGAGGGGCCGCTGGATTGCGCAGCTTGCGCGCGGAGTTTGCGCTTTCATTCCCGGCTGGGACAGGAAGATCCTCGGAGCCCCCGGGCCGGCATCCAAGCCAGATGGATGCCCCCCCTTCCTTAGCATCATCCCTGCACCCCTCCGTGAGAGAGTTCGGCTGCCCAACCCCGTGAGCGCCCCTCTGAATCCCCTCCAAGGAACTCAGGGTGGTGTACAGGGCTCTCCTCTCCTCCTCCCCATTCCAGCCGCACAACAACCCTGTGAGGTAGGTGCGTCTAAGAGATGGTGACTGGCCCAAGGTCACCCAGGGAGCTTCATGGCTGAGTGGGGATTTGAACCCTGCTCTCCCAGATCCAGGTCCTACATGTCTGACACTCTCTTTTACACACACACACACAATTTTTATTTATTTTCCATTTTATAATATATGTTCACATCATAACACTCCTCAGAGCCTGTCAATTTCCTTCCCTCCAACTCAGAATTTTAAATAAAGATAGAAGGGTAGAAAATTTCTCATTACAAGACTTCAGACAACCCTGCTAGCGGTGTTAATTGCTTACAATAATCTTTCAGATATTGTATAAATTTACTCCAGTCCTTTAGGGATGCTTGATTTTGCTGGTTTCGGATTTTTCCTGTCAGCCTCGCCAGTTCTGCAAAGTCCATCATCTTCACCTGCCCCTCTTCTTTCGTTGGTACTTCTTGTTTCCATTTTTGGGCTAGACCTGTCTGACACTCTAAACCACTGGACCACTCTGGCTCTCCTCTCCTCAAGCAAGTCTCACTAGCGGAAACCCATGCAAGGACGTCCGCTGTTGGCCCAACAAGGTGTAATGAATCAGATCTAAGTTAGGGGATGTTCAAAAACCCACGGTGTTTTAGGAGTTAATGGGCACCCCACTTTGAGTGGCAGATCCCCCTTGGGAGGCGGGACATTCTGCTCTTTAAAAGGAGGGAGCAGCCGTTAGAGAATGAGAGTGGTGACTGGAAGAAGGAGGGTGTGGGGCCAGGTTAGGTTTAGGTTAGGTTAGGATCGTTGAAGATGTGTATATGTTGCTGAAAGAAAGAGTTTACACTGTTATGAAACTAAGCTTATGAAGCATTACTGAAACCATTATGTTCTGTAAGAAATAAAGACCTCTTATTGTTGAGCTCAGAAAATATCGTTGTTCATTTGGTCCAGCAAGTTATATAGGCTCTTGAGGAGGTGAACTCAGGGAAAGGACAAAACTAACCTGAAGGGGGATAGTTTGTGTCTTGGAGTTCCCTCAGGAGGAGCTAGCGGGCGGAAACCCTGGTATTGCCACAGAGTTGCTAAGAGGGCTTAGCTAACTGATATAGTGAGGGGATCTAATAAAGAGAGACCCCGAACTGTAGGCAAAGGAGAGGTTAACCCCTGAAGCCCAGAGCAGAGGATATAACCGGCCACGGCCGCTGGACAGGAAAACTCCCGTTACTAAGAAATTCCCAGATTATTAATCAAAGGGAAGTGAAATAACAGACGGACCTCAGAGGGACAGGTGGGGTGCATTGTAATTTGACCCAAAACACCTGATTAAAAATTCACTTAGTAACGAGGGGAGAGTCTGAAGTGGAGGTTCGTCGCACAAGGCTCCTCCCCCTCTTGTCCCCGTGTGCCCACAGGTTGGCTTGGGGGCTTTGAGGTCATCATTATTTGGAGGCCTCGCTACTTGCTTCCCTTCCCATTTATTTGGTGCGTGCACGATGCAACGCAAGGGAGCCAGCCCCACTACAACTAAGGGCCCTCTCATCTCTCTTCAGAATGCAGCCAGGCAGTCAGCTGCTCTTAAGGCACTCAGTAGAGCATGAGGCACTTAATTTCAGGGCCCCACATTGGGATCCCGTCTCTCTGAGCAGCCTTGTCCCCTGACAGCCCCAGAGAGGACCTACCAAGCAGCGCTTTGCACTGAGCTGAAAAAGCCTCTGGTTGTCAGGGACACCCCGCCTTCTTCACTGCAACCACGTGAGGTAAAGGAGCAGCAAGGCTTGAGGCATTTTCTTACAGGTACTTTGGCAGGTTGTTCAGGTGAAGAGAGCTCTGAGATATCAAAGGGTGTTCCAGCTTGTGTAGATTTGTGTAGATTTAGGGTTATTATCTGGAACCTCCAAGGGGCAAAAGGCATTCGCCCTATTGAAACAGGATACTGATCTCTGTTCAAAGTCATTCTCTGCTTTCTCAGGCAACTCTGCTTCCCACTCACCCCTGCTTATAGGCTCGGGTTCTGTTCATTTCCAGCTTTCCTCAAGCCTCTTATCAGATGTCGAAACGAGAAACAGATTTGTTATCCCACCTTCGCTGACTGCCTTAAGCAAGTTCTCTGGGCGAAAAAATGTGATAAGTGTTGTTTAAGTTTCCCAGCTGGCCTCCCTAGGGGTGGCAATCCTACAATGGATGAGAGTGTGTTTGCGTCATAGGAAGTGCTTTTGCAGCAACCTTGAAAACAGGCCAAAGAATCTGCTAGCCCACACAAATAGATACTAGCCCACCCATAGCGTGGTGCAGGGATAGCCTGAACAAGGGAACTGGGTGTGGAAGAGTCTTTTCTTCTTGGGTGTGGAAAGATTTGCTTGCCTAGTTGCTTTGACGTTATTAGCTCTCAGCCCAGGTGAGTAGGCATATGTAGACTGGATTTACTATGTGTAAATAGTAAAGCCGCGTGAACTGTCTCTGAAGGTACAAAGAGAAGACCGAAACCTTTTTATTTCACATGAGTCTCTAATTTACCTAATAAATAACATACCCTGGTCTAATCCCAGAGCCGGAATCCCTGCGGAGATTTTTGGGTTAGATCGATGTACTGTGTGCATGGCTTGCTCTGTAGCGAGATCACAAACTCTGGTGTCACTGCAGCCGCACAGGTAAGAAGGGGCACAATCGATTGTACAGGTGAAACTCGAAAAATTAGAATATCGTGGAAAAGTCCATCTATGTAAGGAATTGTTTTAATCAGCTACTGGAGTTTAATATATGAGATAGACTCATGACATGCAAAGCGAGATATGCCAAGCCTTTGCTTGTTATAATTGTAATGATTATGGCGTACAGCTGATGAGAACCCCAAAGTTGAAATTGTTAATTTGGGGTTCTCATCAGCTGTACGCCATAATCATCACAATTATAACAAATAAAGGCTTGACCTATCTCGCTTTGCATGTCATGAGTCTATCTCATGTATTAATTCCACCTTTTAAGTTGAATTACTGAAAGAAACGAACCTTTCCACGATATTCTAATTTTTCGAGTTTCACCTGTATACGCCAGGGGTGGGCAGACTTCAGGCTCCTGAGATCCACTTTGTTTTCTTACTACAACCTTGACATCCACCAAGCCGAGCCTGATGCAAAGGACAGAAGACGTTCCTGGGCTCAGTATTATTTAGCTCTGAGTAGGCCTACTAGAACTGACTGAGGCTGGTGGTTCTTCAGCCATGAAAATCCACTCCTGGTACCTCCCCTTCTTCGTTTCAGCAGCAGAACTGGGAGGGATATTGTTTTGTTGGTATTGTTAGGTCAGCGTCTGGAATATTTGCTGATTTCATTCAAATCTCCCAGAGACTGACCACCACTGCACCCACATTAACCTCCCACCAGCCACCACATCCATCTCCCCGACCTTGAGCTACCTTCTGCCCATAATACACTCGTTATTTCCACACTTGGATCTTTGCAAAAACACCTTACAAAAGTGCCCCTGTAGCTGGGAAGCATGTGGTGCAAATGTACCAAACCCAGACCGTCATTCTTGACAAGGATAAACCAAAATTGGCTGCCCTGTGAAACACCACTGAACACCAGCTTGCCTCCCACAAAATGCAAAAACATCTTGCAGCTGAGAATATCAGACAGTGGTTTTCCTTGCAGTTCAAAATAAACAAGTGTGTATGTTGGTTATATGTTCCAAGTTTACCATTCGTTGGGCTTTGTGTGAGCTAAAAATCCAGATTGTTTTACGTGGTTTAAAAAATTGGACTGTCAATTGGGCTGTTGCTGCAGAGAGAGCATTTTCACTGCCAACACACTATGAGATTATTCTGCATGGCTTTCTAAAGCATGTATATCCCTGGGTATTCCGGGAAAGTGCTGGACTTTCAGTTGGCAACTCACAGACCTTAGAGGTTTTTTTTGGGGGGGTGGTGAATTGTGAGGGTCTGATACATGTTTTGATTCCAGTGGTCAGTATAGGCCTGTGGGATATGGATCCAGGCCTTCTTTCAGGTGATGGGATCAGAGTAGAACTATGCAAGTCTCTTGCAGAGTCCCATGGACTGCAAGAAGATCAAACCTATCCATTCTTAAAGAAATCAGCCCTGAGTGCTCACTAGAAGGACAGATCCTGAAGTTGAGGCTCCAGTACTTTGGCCACCTCATGAGAAGAGAAGACTCCCTGGAAAAGACCCTGATGTTGGGAAAGATGGAGGGCACTAGGAAAAGGGGACGACAGAGGATGAGATGGTTGGACAGTGTTCTCGAAGCTACTAACATGAGTTTGGCCAAACTGCAGGAGGCAGTGAAGGATAGGCGTGCCTGGCGTGCTCTGGTCCATGGGGTCACGAAGAGTCGGACACGACTGAACGACTGAACAACAACATGCAAGTCTCTGTTCATCCCTTTGTAAAATGGAGAAGGAAAAAAAACTTTTTGGGAGGAGGCATTGATGTTTCCCAGTATAGTGTGGGCTTCTAAACCTTGCTAAGATGAATAGAGTTTTATAAGTATTGCAACTGTAGAAATTTTCCTGAGCTGCTGTTTCTCCGGCTGAGGCCTGATCCTCATCTAGCCTAGTCAGCATCTGAGCTACTGCAGCAACATCCAATCCTTCTGCACTGCTGTGGGAAACCCTGGATACGCCAGTGACGGCCCATAAAAGTATTGGCACAGTTTCCTAAGGGTTAGCACTGGTTTGGGGAGATGCTGCCGTGAAGGCTCTTCTCGTGTGGTCCAGGGCTTTTCGTATCATGCAAGGGTGAGGAAAAGATAGTCATTGCCGTGGTTTCCTCACTCCTGCAATAACAGGAGTACCTTCACCCTGTGCTTGTGAGTTCTCTACCTGTGGAACTCAGATTACAAACCGTCCAAAGGGTAGTCACTCATCCGTAATAGTGCTTTGAACCCTGAACAGTTGAAACAGCACCAGGGTTGTGAGTTAGTGCTGTAATATTAGCCCTGTGGAAAGATAACATTTCGCTAATTCCTGGCTGAAAATCAATATAGCATGAGATGAGTGAATATTAAATAGTATAAACAAAATAAAAAATAAAAAATTCCTTCCAGTAGCAGCTTAGAGACCGGGAGGAAGACCATTCATCGCCTACCGAAGAAGAAGAAGAGGAGGAGGAGAAGGAGGAGGAGGAGGAGTTTGGATTTGATATCCCGCTTTATCACTCCCCTTAAGGAGTCTCCAAGCGGCTGACATTCTCCTTTCCCTTCCTCCCCCACAACAAACACTCTGTGAGGTGAGTGGGGTTGAGAGACTTCAGAGAAGTGTGACTAGCCCAAGGTCACCCAGCAGCTGCATGTGGAGGAGCGGAGACGCGAACCCGGTTCCCCAGATAACGAGTCTACCGCTCTTAGCCACTATACCACACTGGCTCTCAGCCACCCAATCTTAAACAACTCCTCACCCACAATAATACAACAACAGGACTTACATTCTATACAAGACCTCAAAGTATCTGTCTTGCTACAAAGGAATTTCAAAAATAGACAGGATACCAAGAACAAACTTAGTTGGTCTCTAAGGTGCTACTGGAAGGAATTTTTTAATTTTATTTAGTTTTGACTATGGCAGACCAACACGGCTACCTACCTGTAATTAGATAGTATGTTTGTGCATGTCTGAGGGGCTGGTTGTGTCCCCACACCAGGGTAAGCCAAACCATGGCAGTGCAAATTCATGAATGTGTTGGTTCCTGAGGAGGAGATTGGGGCTGTGTTGCTGCCCCACCCCTGGCTTTTTTGGTTTGGTCCAAACCTGGGATCATAGTTAGGGTCTCTCCTCCATGGCCACAATGTGTAGCCAAGGTTTTCCTTATAGTTACAGGTCTTGGTTTAGGAGTCGTGATGGCAAGCTGGACTCCGGTTCACCTTGATGTGCAAACCAGGTCAGTGAGTGAGCAGATGGAGAAATGAGTAAACAACAACAATAACAACCACAAACCACCAGATTTTAAAGCAACATTTTCTACAATCATAGATTTGCTAAAGCAAGATTTAACGCGTTTCCATCAAATGTTATGAGCCATCGGTTTTCAAATGGCAAAATTTCAGTCTTATGTACGGGCGATAACAAATCAATAGAGTCGCTCCATCACATATTATTTAAATGCCCATTATACTTCTTACCCCGGACCAGAATTTTGAACCCAGTTATTTTGGAAATTGCTGATAATCCTTCTGAAACACAATCGGCTTGCTTGTTGCGAGATACGATTCCCCCAAAGAACATCACAGGTTGCTAGATTCTTGATTTCAGTTATCTCATACAAGACGCCATGGAACACTCCAAGAATATTGACATTGTATTATTCAATAATTCCAGCTTAAATGGCCTTGTAATACAGGTAAAATGATGACAATAGTAAAATTGAGAAGACTGGGTTTATTAGTCTTTTAATTGCTGTGTTGATGTTCATAATGTGTTTGCTTTTGTAATCTGAATGTATTTTATTTTATTTTATTTATTTTACTCCTGTTGTGGGCTTATAGCCGAATAAAGATATCTATCTATCTAACATTTTCAACAATAATTTTAATTCAACGCTTCCCCTTCTCCCACAAAACCCACACACATTCTAGGTCATTATGTACCTCCGGGGCAACTGCCAGCAGCTTAGGATAGGGCATGAAATAATGAAGTCAGAAGAAGAAACACAGGAGAGGAGGCTTAGGTTACACACAGAGTGTAAGAAACATCCTAATAGCATCCTAAGAGAGTGCACTAGCCGGATAAGATTTTTGCACCAAGAAAACTATGAAATAGGACTGCCAACTGACCAGAAACTAACAAAGACTGCCTTTTCCTTGCGGCTCCCATTGATGGTTGATTCATAGGAATCAGCCGGTGGCACTTTTTGCTTTTTCACAGCATGGAGATGAGTACTATCTCCTGCTAAAGCCTGCTGATTAAGCTGGTATGGGAGCAGGGGAGGGTTAAAAAAAAAAGCCTCCTGCTGAAAGGCAGAAAAAAAGGTCAGTGAAGCTGCAGTCCCATGCACACAAGTACCGGTAAGCCCTATTGAACTTGAAGTGACTTATTTCTTAGTCAGCATGCACCGGATGAACAGACTCCATGACAGTGAGTAGCTGCCTTTGCAACAGTGGTGGCAAAGATCTGCACTTATTTCTTGAACACAAATGCTGTTTGTTTGCACTGGGGAGGCAATATGACGTTGCTTTCCCAGGCTTGTGATTGTTGCTCACCCAATTTTAGCGCTTTATTCGCTTACATATTTAGCCAGAATGGAACGATGATAACTTCAAGCAGTACAACATGCTCCCCATGGGAGCTGTGAAATTTTTTTTTAGGGCTTGCAGGAATGTTTGGACAGATCTTAGTCAGCATTTCTTCAGTTGTAGAAACTCCAGTCCTGAATATGTTATATTGCTTATAAGAAATCAGTGGGATAGGATATGAGCCAGCCTTGCAAGTAAGATGACAAAAGTTACTAGCCAACTAATAATAATAATAATAATAATAATAATAATAATAATAATAATAATTTATTATTTGTACCCCGCCCATCTGGCCGGGTATCCCCAGCCACTCTGGGCGGCTTCCAGGAGCACATCCGCCACGACCTGAAGCAACAGGGGTTTGAGGGAGGTAGCAGCTCAGAGGCAGATGGGAAAATCTGGGAGAGCCACAACAACGCCTGGCTGACATGTTGTCATTAGAAAGCATTCCAGGCCATCCATCTCCCAGAACCCGGTGAGCCTTAAAAGTAGGAGAGCAAAGAGCTCAAAGACAGAGGGCACATAGCAGCACCCATAGGAGAGACGATGAGAATGACGAATGAGGAAATGGGAGAGATGGGGGTGGGGTGGGGGTGAAAAATCACTTGGGACAATGCGATTATCCAAGATGCTGGGTTCTATAGCCTATCTCTGTATACTTTCCTGGGCAACCAGTCGGGAGCCGCTGACGGCATCCTGACATTAGGTGACAATATGGAGGGAATGAAAATGGAGGGAGAAACCAAATACATGCCCCCTGACTTCTATGGGACACCATTTTTCTTCCAGAGAGAGGGGCTGCAACCACCGCATGCCTCATCTCAACAACCTTTAGGAAAGCTCTGTAAAGTAACGCACCATTTTCGCCCTCCAAATTGCAGGGGTGGGGCAAGTTGGGGGGTGGGGGTGGAGGTGCTGAGATAATGGTGGCTTGCCTGTGCTGTGGCCATCTTGTGAGGTCAATGGCTGAGGTGAGACTTGAACCGTGGATTTTCTGCCCCTTGCTCTTAGGGCAGAAAAAGCAACTATTATCAGCAAGGCCAGCTGTGGCTATGTGTACTTTAGCAGCTTATCACATTTTTACATTGTTGCAGAAAGTGAGGAGGAATTAAAGAACCTTATAAAGAGGGGGAAAGAGGAGAGCGCAAAATATGGCCTGAAGCTCAACATCAAAAAAACTAAGATCATGGCCACTGGTCCCATCACCTCCTGGCAAATAGAAGGGGAAGAAATGGAGGCAGTGAGAGATTTTACTTTCTTGGGCTCCATGATCACTGCAGATGGTGACAGCAGTCACGAAATTAAAAGACGCCTGCTTCTTGGGAGAAAAGCAATGACAAACCTAGACAGCATCTTAAAAAGCAGAGACATCACCTTGCCGACAAAGGTCCGTATAGTTAAAGCTATGGTTTTCCCAGTAGTGATGTATGGAAGTGAGAGCTGGACCATCAAGAAGGCTGATCGCCGAAGAATTGATGCTTTTACCTGATGCATATTACTTGATTTGTTTCCTTGTGCTTCAGCCCCCACCAAGGTCTGCTCTGGGTGGAGTGGGGATTAACCTTCTTCCATTTCTGAAAAACTTTGTTCAACATTCTCTTTATTGTGCTTGTAGTGACATCTTCTGGTCATTCCTCAGCACTGATTTCTATTAAAGTTGTGTATTTTGTGATATGCCCAAGCATATGTGTGTGTTATAATTTGCAATACTGGGAGCCAGGAAATACTGGGAGGGATTATTTCACCTGCGTTATTCACTGTTAGCACCTGTATTCTGTATATTCCGTTCGTTGAATGAAGCTCACAGTAGGTGCAGAAGTAACAGGTAAAATATGCAGCAAATTCTATGCCTGATGCTCTCTTTTTTAGGAATGGAGTTTTCTGGGGATGTGATGGAGACTGGTGAGACTGTCAACAGACTAAAGGAGGTAAGAGGAATTCATTGGGGCTGGAAGTGTCAGAGAATTCTGGCAGAAATGACTAATGTTTCCTTATTTGTCCCATGTCTGGAATGGAAATCAATTCACCAGACTGAATCCAGGTCCACATTTTTAATCTAGTTTTTATTTTTATTTTAAGGAAAGTTTATCGAATGCTGTTCTTTAAAATTGTTTTTAGGGAAACGGCTTAACGAGTTTCAGTACATTAAGCAATATTAGCCTGACATTAAATAAATAAGTAATATCTGCGCAACAGTTTCAGTCGGGGCGGACTTCACTCTGTCGCACTTAAGGAGGCCAGAAGCAGAGTCATGCAAGGCAAAAGTATCAAACAGTTCAGGGCCCCAGATGCTGCCCTGGATGCGGCTCTTTGCACAGATCCTGTTAGCTCCCATATCCCAGTTTGCCATTTGGATTAGAGCGAGGGGGATTGGCAAAATGCTTGCAAAGTTGCTGCTGTCAGGTCAAGAGCACTGTTTTCAACATGCCTGCATGTTTTATTGTTTTGTGGGGAGGAATGGTTGGGAATCGCTTTATCTCGTGTGTTGATAGCTTTCCATTGATGGCTTTTGGACTAGGGGGATCGTGTAATGGGTGTGGCCAATACCAAAGCTCTGGCAGAGGAGTACATTGCAGATCAAAAGGTAAGTGAAAACAGGACATTTAAGGCTACAGTAATGCCAGAAGTTAGTTTGAAATAGGATATAAGAAGCAGTTAGAAATGTTAGGTTTATTTTTATTAGGATTAAGATTAGAGTTATGATTATTGGTTATAAAGATTAAGATTAGATGAGAACGAGGATTTTACAATGTTACTAAAGAAGATTAGAAATGAACGCAGAAGAGAGGATGTGAGGAGGTCCCTAAATAATGTGATGAATAAGATAAGGATAGTTACATTAGTGTTAGTTGGTTAAGATTCATGTATTTTTGTAGTTTTGTAGTTTTTTCATTTGTTGTTGTTGTTGTTGTTGTTGTTGTTTTGTTGTATTTTGTATTGTGTGTGTGTTTTATTGTGAATATTTAATAAATTCCTTATAAAAAACAAAAAAACAAAAGGTAAGTGAAAACAAGCCCCAAAAGTATCGTTCTGTAGGGTTGCAGCGTGTAGACGTCTAATCCATCAAAATATCGGCTGAAGCTACATCACTTCTCCAGATGTGTGGTTCCCTGTGCCAGTGTGGTGTAGTGGTTAAGAGCGGCAGACTCGTAATCTGGGGAACCGGGTTCGTGTCTCCGCTCCTCCACATGCAGCTGCTGGGTGACCTTGGGCTAGTCACACTTCTCTCTGAAGTCTCTCAGCCCCACTCACCTCACAGAGTGTTTGTTGTGGGGGAGGAAGGGAAAGGAGAATGTTAGCCGCTTGGAGACTCCTTCGGGTAGTGAAAAGCAGGATATCAAATCCAAACTCTTCTTCTTCTTCTTCTTCTTCTTCTTCTTCTTCTTCTTCTTCTTCTTCCTTCCGGTTGGCATTTCTGGGAATTCTCATCATGACATTTTGGACGGCACTGAGCCGTGTTGTATCCCAAATCCAGCAAGTGAGGTTAATCTTCTGGCCGATCTGCTGATGAAAAATTTGCTGTGAGTGTTCTTCTCATGTGCATGTATTTGAAGACAGCCAGGACTGCTTCAACTGCATGAAAATTGCCGTATTTTTCCATGTATACAACTAGATTTCCCCCCGAATAAATTATCTCAAAAATTAGGGGGCGTCTTATACACGGATAGTGCTGAGGCCATTTTCTTAAATCTGAGTCCCCCAAAAGAGTCTTATACATGGGGGCGTCTTATAGACGGAAAAATATGGCACTCTGTGACCTCTGCTACAGTGCCCTATGAACAAGTGTGTGGCTGTAACACCCTGGACCTCTTTGTTGCTGAAGACCAGGGTGACATACCATAGACAGCAACCTTGGACTTGTGATTACCTATTTAGAAAGCCCTAACCTAAAGCAAAATAAACATTCAAAACAAAAAACCAGAGGGGTGGAAAGGCCTTGGAAAGAAAGACCTTTTTTTTTTTTGAAGTTTGGTATTTGTGTTTGTCTCTTTTGTGGAGCTCCTCTGGATGATCCCATCTGGAGTGGCTTATGAAGATGCTCCCACTCTGCCCGTCTCCTACGGCACAGCCGTTCTGGCCCTTGAACGGAGAGCAAAGACACAGTCAGGATGAGTGGAGGAGGCACAGAGATCAGCGTAATTAAACCTTATTATGACTGGCCAACAAAATTCTGTTTCCTGTTGCAGTTGCTCACTGCCTTGAAACATCCCCTGGTGTATGATGGGGGGATTAACCAGATAAGCACAGCATTTTGAGTAAAGTTCAGGGTTGTTGCTCTATATTTCGAATCTTTTGCTGATACAGTCATACTTCGGGTTACGGCCGAACAGCTATTTTGGTGGAGGAGGATCAAGATATTAACCGATATGCATGAAATTTCATATATAGCTATATAATCCCTAGTATAGTAAGATAAGACCTTCGGAGCAGGCATTTAAAAAAAAAATTCAATTTTTTTTCCAACCCCCCCCCCAATTGTTCCTTGGTAATTTGTCACCCCCTCCATTATGGAAACCGGGGTGGAACGCCCCCGCCCCCTTGCTACGCCCCTGCTTTCAGCATATACATCACATCAGTCCAGCACATGGCAATCTGGAACCCATCCCTGGACATCTGGTCACAAGGATGTTTTCTCTTCTGCATGAGCAATGTGCCTCGTGAGATTAAGCAAAAACCGGTAGTAGTTTGACATCAACTGAAAACGTTTTGTTAGGTTTCCTCCACATCACCCAAGCCCTCCTCTGGTTCCTAAGCCGTCTTCAGAAGCTATTCTCAGCCATCCTGAGATTTAGGCCTGTGCTTAGTTTGAGGATGCCAATTTCTGTATACCGGTATTTTAATGTGTGTGTTTGTGTTAGATGTGCTGCAGTGGTGTTACACAGAGAAAGACAACACCTCTCTCCAATTTTCCCCCCCTAAGCTGCCAAGAATCTAGAGTTTTGGTCTTTAAACAACCACCAAGCTGCACGTGAACTGTTTGTGGTGTGTTTTATTCTCATTTTAAACCAATCTTAAAATTTAAAGCAATCCAATAAATAATGCACCCTCTTGAATTATGGATATTCCAGGGCCATTGTCTCTTGGCTATACTATATAGCCCAGAGGAACATTTTTAATTACAGAGCCCATGGCAGAGTGGATAGGAAATGCTTTGTTTTCTGCTCCGTCAATTAACAGAAGTGTGCCTTTCCACTAAAGATTCAGACGAAAAGTCGTGCACAGAGACCAAGTGCTCAGCCAGTGTGAAATCGCTGTAACTCCTCCATTTTGCATGCGGCCGAATGAGGTGGCGGAATATAGAGGTGACAGAGCTGACTTTAGGTGGAACGAATGCTCCATCATGTAATAAAACAATTAAAGGTAAAGAGACCCCTGACCAGGTCCAGTCGCGGACGACTCTGGGGTTGCGGTGCTCATCTCGCTTTACTGGCCGAGGGAGCCAGCGTACAGCTTCCGGGTAATGTGGCCAGCATGACGACTAAGCCACTTCTGGCGAACCAGAGCAGTGCATGGAAACGCCGTTTACCTTCCTGCCAGAGCAGTACCTATTTATCTACTTGCACTTTGATGTGCTTTTGAACTGCTAGGTTGGCAGGAGCTGGGACCGAGCAATGGGAGCTCACCCCGTTGTGGGGATTCGAACCACCGACCTTCTGATCGGCAAGCCCTAGGCTCTGTGGTTTAACTCACAGCACCACCCACGTCCCTTAATAAAACAATTACCTGCAAGTAAAAAGCTAGCTCCTCAGGTGGAAAGGGTCTCTCCAGCCTCCTCCTTGCTTGGTATCTAAGGAAGTGTGCATGCACACGAAAGCTAATACCAAGAACAAACTTAGTTTGTCTCTAAGGTGCTACTGGAAGGATTTTTTTTTATTTTTTATTTTGTTTTGATTATGGCAGACCAACACGGCTCCCTACCTGTAACTCCTCCTTGCTATGTTAGTTTTTAATTTGGCTGGGAGTGTTTTCATTCATCACAAAAGTGATGCAGAACATTCCTGTCTTCCACATCAGGATTACATGCTTAAAGGGCACGCAAATGTTTCTGCTCTGAAACACTTCCCGCTGCAGCATTTTGTTGCACGGTCCCACATGCTAATAACAGCATGTGTGCAGCCAAAATGGCATTTTCCATGCAGAGGATGCTAGCAGCAGGCTTGGTGTTGCAGAACTACAAAAACGTTGCAAGGAACGGCCCGATACACATTGCGCCTGCAAAGGGAGGTGCGGAGAGGGGGAATAGAGTGGCTCAAATGCTGAAGAGGCAGCACCCTGCACTGCAACGTTTTGTTACAGGTTCCACTTTTTCTCATGTATTTGCATACAGGAGTGCAAAATCCATAGCTCCTACAGCGCCCCGGGATCTTCGGATCAAGGGCGGCATGAAAATGTAATAAATAAATAGCAGTAACACGGCAAACAACTTTCCAAGGGGGAAAAACTGCTCCCTTTTTAAAAAAAAACAGTTGTCTCAAGACATGGCTGACATATACTGTATACAGCTGCTTTGATGCCTGGAACGATTAGCGGCATTAAATCGCTTTGCAGAGGCGCCCAGCGATTTCCTTTGTCCAGTAGCGAAGTGACCTTCTCTATATGGCGATGTCAATGCGGCCGCCTAACTTTTCCCTTATTTGTAGTGTGCGTAAAATAACGTTCCGTCGGCGAGCAGGAATCACAGCCAGAAGGTTCCGACTAGCTGACGTGGCGGGGATTGCCTGTGGGCGTGGCTATGCTAATAAGCCAGACAGAAGCACAGCTTGTTGTCATGATGGGATGCAGAGGCACAAGCAAAGACTTTGTTTTAGTGATAGGTGGTGTAAGTAAACCTTTTTTTTTTTAAAGCATTAGAAATAAATAAAGGAAGTCATTTCAAAGAATAAGGCAAGCAAGGGGGCGGGGGCAATTTCAAAAATTGTAAAGACAGGGGAAAAAGCAGGATGCATGAAATGCAAGTTGTTAACGTATTTAGCAAACTTGCTCACTCTTGGGAAGTAGGCGGGTAGCCTTTGGGTCTAATAATTCTTCTTTTGTATGTTAAACTCACTCGCAGGCTGGTTTGTGTTTTGTTTCAGCTGCACCCCCAAGGAATTAACCCTCTCAGGAATTGTGCAAGACTTTGCTCTAAAGTGCTTAAATCAAGTTGGCATGTTGGTTGGTAGATTTTTAAGCACAGAAAGGTCTAGCTGGGGGCAGGGTGTGTGTGTGTGTGTAAGCGCCAGTTGTTTAAATAATTACATTAGTGAAGATGGGGGCGGGGGGAAGGATGGAAACTTTTTATGTTTTTATGAGACTTTTTATGAGACCTCTGGATATAGGGCGGTTGTTGTTGTTGTTGTTGTTCAGTCGTTCAGTCGTGTCCGACTCTTCGTGACCCCATGGACCAGAGCACGCCAGGCACGCCTATCCTTCACTGCCTCTCGCAGTTTGGCCAAACTCATGTTAGTAGTTTCCAGAACACTGTCCAACCGTCTCATCCTCTGTCGTCCCCTTCTCCTTGTGCCCTCCATCTTTCCCAACATCAGGGTCTTTTCCAGGGAGTCTTCTCTTCTCATGAGGTGGCCAAAGTACTGGAGCCTCAACTTCAGGATCTGTCCTTCTAGTGAGTACTCAGGGCTGATTTCTTTGAGAATGGATAGGTTTGATCTTCTTGCAGTCCATGGGACTCTCAAGAGTCTCCTCCAGCACCATAATTCAAAA
Source organism: Lacerta agilis (assembly GCF_009819535.1). Classification (NCBI taxonomy): domain Eukaryota; kingdom Metazoa; phylum Chordata; class Lepidosauria; order Squamata; family Lacertidae; genus Lacerta; species Lacerta agilis. The sequence continues at coordinate 5,058,357 of NC_046317.1, read as the reverse complement.
GCATCAATTCTTCGGCGATCAGCCTTCTTTATGGTCCAGCTCTCACTTCCGTACATTACCACTGGGAAAACCATAGCTTTAAATATACGGACCTTTGTCGGCAAGGTATATTAATTATATAGGGCGGTATATTAATTCAATTAATAACACAACAGCAGCAGCAGCAGCAACAACAACAACTGCAAAATACAATGTGGACAAAATACAATGTGAACACCCCTTAATAAAACAATTACCTGCAAGTAAAAAGCTAGCTCCTCAGGGGGAAAGGGTCTCTCCAGCCTCCTCCTTGCTTGGTATCTGAGGAAGTGTGCATGCACACGAAAGCTAATACCAAGAACAAACTTAGTTTGTCTCTAAGGTGCTACTGGAAGGAATTTTTTTTATTTTGTTTTGTTTTGTCGAAAAGATGTCAAGGGATGACACGCTAAGTCTGATAGGGCTTTCTTCCTCTGAATGGGCCAAGCATGGTTCAGAGTGTGCTGTTAGTCCTGCAGCATGCAATGCTTTTTCACCAGTGGCTGCTGCAAATTGCTTTGGAACAGTTTCTTTCAGGGAGGGGAATCCTCTGTACAGCTCCTTCTCGGAGCAACTTACTTTTCAGTATCAAAGAAGAAGTTTTTTTAAAAAAAAAAAAAATTAAAAGGTTTTTATTATTGTTATTGTGAATCCATACATAATCCTTAATACAAGTGCATTGTTGATTACTTACATTTTTTTAAAACAAAACCAATTTACATCTTTGTATACACATGCTTTTGTTTCTTTCTCAATATATTTTATGGATTAAACTAATTTCTATAAAGTACAAATAAGATTATAATAGATACAAACGAATTATAAAGAAGAAGAAAATTATATAAAGATAAAATAAAACAAAAAGAAAAGAAAAAAAGCCAAAACAAAGAAACAAGCAAGCAAACAAACAAACAAAAACCAGACTTCCAATCATTTCCTGACATATTTCACATCTGTAACATTGAAGGTACTTACATTTCTTACCCTATTTCTACTAGCATTTCTTGTACTTTCTTATAGCAAGTCATACCATAAATCCTCATTTAACCATACATAATTTACTTTAAACATGAGTCATTCTAATGCTGCCATGGAGATTATGTCATTATTACTTATTTGTAAATATTTCTTGAACATGCCCCATTTGTTAACGAATGATTGCTTTGCATTATCCCTTAAAATATATGTCAGTTGAGCTAATTCTGCATATTCCAAATCTTATTCTGCCATTCCTTTATAGTTGGAATTCCCTCCCCCCCTTTCCAATTTGAAGCAATCAATAGACGAGTGGCGGCTGTTGCGTACAGAAAGATCTCTCTTATATTTTTTTGAATAACGCTGCTTAAGATTCCGAGTAGAAAGGCCTCTGGTTTCTTTGCGAATGTTAATCTAAAAATCTTTTCCATCTCATCATAGATGAGATTCCAGAATTCTTTAATTTTCCAGCAAGTCCGCCACTTATGGTACAAATCTCCTTTTGTTTCTCCGCATAGCCAACACTTGTCCTATATGCTTGGAGAGTTTTGATGGTGTAAGGTACCACCTGAATTGCATTTTCATCATATTTTCTTTAATTGTGTAACATGCCGTAAATTTCATATTAACCCTCCAGAGGGCTTCCCATTCACTCATCATAATAGTACGTCCGATGTCCTGCGCCCATCTAATCACTGCTCCTTTCACCTTCCCAGTCAAGGAGGAGGCGGTACATTCTGGAGATAACTTTGGTGTTATTGTTTAGCAGTTCTTTTTCTAGTTTAGAGGCTTGCTCATTAAAACCATTTTTTTTAATCTTTCTTGAACGAGAATAAGTAGTTTTGGGCCCTTGTCCCTGCGGAAGGATGTTTGAAGACGTGAGGCAAAAGACTGTGGTGTAAAGAAAGAAAGAAAGAAAGAAAGAAAGAAAGAAAGAAAGAAAGAAATGCTGAACATTATTGCCATCACTATATTGGGTTTTCAAATTCTCCTGCTCCCTGGTATTTTTACATACGGAAAACTCTCTTGCCTTTTTTTCTTTGTTTGTTAAGGATCCCCTCTGCCGTTTACAAACAGCCACAGGTACGTTTGTCTCTGAGCAAGCAGGCCAGGTGCCCTTTGCCCGGCTTAATCAGTGCTATGGAACCGGCTGGGACTTTGGCACAGGGGGAAGCGTTGACCCAGCGCAGGCTCAGAGTTAGTGAGCCATCGACTGATGTGGCAGGCGGACTTTGGCAGCTGCCTTTGGGGACGAGAAGGACTGAGGCCGGCATTTAGAGCTGTGGTTGGTGGTCTTCTCACATTTAAACAGGTGTGGTGTGTGTGTTTGTTTTTGTGTGTGCGTGTAAACAAGCTCATGTGTTGGTGGGAATATTGTTGCTCACCCCAGGATTTATCCTGGAGCATCCCACTGAAACTCGGTTTGCTCTGCCTAGGATGTGGGTGTGAAACAAAAGCAAAAACAAGCTGAGTCAATGCCATTTGTGTAGGGTCAGATGTTAGGACTTGCCGCAGCTGGGTTGACAAAGATGAGTAGTGCAAAATATAGGGGGCATGGGTTACTTAAAAAAAAGGAATAAAATAAAAAAATTCCTTCCAGTAGCACCTTAGAGACCAACTAAGTTTGTTCTTGGTATGAGCTTTCGTGTGCATGCACACTTCTTCAGACCAACACGGCTACCTACCTGTAACTTTAAAAAATGGGCACACCTGTTGGGGGAAGAAATACCTTTTGCTCTTACAGAACATGGCACTTCAGATTTCTTCGCAGGTGTGTCTTGAATACAGCGATGTACTAGTTGAGAGAGCAAATAGGTGTTCAATTCAGTTCTCACTTCAGTTATGAGTTTATTAGTTGGTCGTATGCCAGCCACAGTTTTGCAGGACTGCTGGAAGATGCTGAAATAGTGTATGCGAAGTCCTCTGAGGACTTAGAAAAAGTGCTTTGTAATTCTTGTTGTTAAATGTTGAGATCAGTCATGTTGAATGCTGTCCATTCAGCGTTCCTAGCTTGTCAAAACTCTGTGCCTAAAAATGCCAACCTCTGAACAAACCCAGTGTTCAAAATAAAGCAAAGTAAAATACGTGTTTACATAGACCCATCTTTTGCACCAAGTCGTACAATTTTAGTGCATTTATTTAGACACCAGGTATTTAACCTGTGACCAGCCCTGCTACTGAGCTTGTCAAAGGGCTTCCTGCTTTTTACCCGGGAGCCCTTTGCAGGCTACTTACCCATGTGCTCTAATGCGTGTCTGCAGAGAATCATGAGGCATGGAAACCTTGGGAATTTGTGTCACCTCTCTTACAATTATGCTTATCTTTGCAGGAAGCCGAAGCAGGTTTGGTAAGCAAATCTGAATGAAAGCAGGACCTGCAGAAAGTCCAAGATGGACCCTAGGGTTCCACTGCAACAGCCCCAGCCACAAGGGAGACATGCTCCCCAGATGGAAGGCTATGAGACGGGCCCATGGAGGGCAGTTTCCCATGGCGCTCCACCGCCTCAATCGAGACACAGCAGTGAGTGGCTGTACCACCATGAACCCTGGGCTAGGCCTCAGCCTTGGCCAGATGCTCGAGTAGAATACCACCATGCTGCCTATCAACCGAGACTCCAGGACTATAGTAGGCCAAACTCCAGAGCAGAGTATTATGAAATTGGCTATCCCAACCGGTCATATTCAAGGTAAGACTTGAGAAAGATAACACTCAGAAGGATTGGGGGTATTAAGTAGTGGGTGGACATAGCAGATGATGCAGTGATTCTCCAAGCAGCTCTCTTTATTCTCAGGCTGGAACAGAACTGAACTGAAGGGCTCAGCCAGCCTGCTTATATAATACTCAGTAACATGCAACAGTAACAGCTCTCTTTAGCTACCCAATCCGTGAATGGCACTCTCAATCCTTCATTTGCATGTTGTGGACCTGAGTGAGAACTGCAGCCACGGTGGGCAGAGTGAAACTATATACACAACACCCCTAGTGGCCTAGGTTGAGAACTTCAATACAAAACAGGGGGACTTTGCAGAGAGATCAGCAGAGCCTCTTCTTCCATATAGTCTCCTAGCCCTTCTCTGTTTCATACAGAGGGCCTCAAACATTCATTTATCACTTCAATTCCATTTTTTTAAAAAAATATTAATGCAGCTGCGTGGAACTCCAAATCAGAGCATTTAATCAAAGTAGTTCCAAAGGAGGAGGAGAGGGATAACTATCTCCTCACTTGCTGGATCCCTCTAGTAGCTTTCTCTTTCTCTGTGTGGGAAATCTACTGGATCTGCAAATCTTTTCTGCTGGGGTTAAAGAAGGAGATTGTGTGTGGGATTTTTAGTTGGAAAATGCCCAGGTAGAAAGAATTACGCAGCCCCTTTCCTGCTGCACTACTACAAACTAATTTGGAGCTCCCTATGACATCAGTAAATAATTTTAAAAATCACTGAAAAAACAACGGTCTGATTCAGACATTGGATAACTATAGGCATTTGCAGCATGGATGATGTTGGGGTGCACACTTGGGTCCCACATAGGCTCCTCTTTAGACCTTTGTGCAATTAGCACAAATGTTGCAGAGCATTTATTAGCGTCTTTTGTTGAATGTGCTTAGTAATCTCCCTGTGACCAGGATCTCTTCTCTTAGGGGGGTTTCCAATTGCATGTTCAACCAAATGCATAAGATCTTTGAGCTAATTTGACAGAGGTCTAAAGAGGAGCCTGTGCGTCTGAGGATGCTGGGGGGGGGGCGAGGGTGGGTCACTGTTCACGTTTAAGACCTCATGTGTTCAGGCCTTATATTTTCCCGGTATATGAACAAGCTGTGATGGGTTTCGGCTGTTCTCTCCTTCCCTAATGCATCTGCAGAGAGGTTGGAAGCTTTCACTTCCAGTTTTACACAAACCACGGTTCTCAGCGCAACTGTTGTTTGTTTAAACCAGGGTTAGCCAACATGGGGCCCTACAGAAGTTGCTGAACTACAGCTCCCATCATCCCTAATCACTGGCCATGCTGGTGGGGGCTGATAGAAGTTGGAGTCCAACAACATCTAGAGAGCACCATGTTGGCTAACCCTGATTAAAACTATTGTTCCAGAAAACAAACCTGAAATCACGGTTTGCTCCCAACTAGTTCTCACTAAACATAGTCTAAAACAAACCACAGTTCCCTGAATTTGGATGCTATGGGGAACCTTGGTTAGTGCAAAACTGAAATTGAAAGCTTCTGGCCATCTCTTCACCGATGTGAAAGAAGAGGAGTAGGCTATACAAACATTTTGCTTGCTGCACTTGTTTACATAGCAAAAACCATGATTTCCTGCTTTATCTGATTTGGTCCTATGTACCGTATCTCCTATATCACATCTACTGTTGTCGTCACACTGCTTCTTTATCCTGTAACTTGCTTCAGCTCTCATTCCTAATCTCGTTTGCCTTGTCTTGTCTCACAATTCACCCTGGTGAATTATAGACAGGCTAGCTATTCACTGCATCAGTGAGGTAAAGTAAGTAGATTTATTTGTGGCCTGTATTCATATTTTTCAGTGATCAAATACAGAACTGGGAGTGGGAGAGAAGGTCATTTCAATTACCAAGTGGTCATTATAGCCCATTTATTACCTTCCATAGCAGTTTTTGGAACTGTTTCTGACAGCATTTCCCTCCTGAATTTTCATGCTCACAAATAACGAGGAATGTAGACAGTTACCCAAAGCAGCTTCCTCCATCTCCCTTTCTGCTCTCTCCCCTTTGGGCCACGCTTCAGGCAAGGTTATGAAGACCCTCATCGGACCTTTGTGGAAGATTATGTGCATGGCGACTACCAGAGATACCCCCAAACCTGGCAGAGTGAGAGAGGTACTGCATTCTCCACAGAAACAAAAGTGGTTTAAAAATACTTGGTGGAACTGGGTTGAAGAGGAATTCTGGAACTCTTTCTGGTGGTGTGTGTTTGTGTACATATTCAAAGCCTTCCTTACGCCATGTTTGTTGTCTGCCTCTGCCTCTCCTTCATGGCTCTGTGTTGTAAAGGGCCATCGGCTGTGTACACACCACACACTGAAACCACATTGAATCCCCATTATTTTCCCCACCCCAGAAAATAAATTGTGTGAACTGTGGTTTACCCCTAAAATTCCAGGCACCACTAACAAACTACTGTTCCTAGGATTCTTTGGGGAACTCATGTACTTTAGACGTGCCTTAAATGTATGCAGCCCAACAATGATCTGTGGTTAGATTTACCATTGACTCATTTGCTAAGTTCAATGACCCTCCTCATTTGATAATTTTTTTTTTGAAATCAAATTCTGGATTTAAAAAAAGAAAAGAAAAAAGAAGTCCATCTTAGCAAGAATGTGATTTTTTTTTGTCTCTCAGGCTCAAAATTCTCAGTACTTTTTCAGAACTAGTTCTGATCCTAAATGTCACCCCATTTCGTGGGCCCCATTTGCAGGCCCTGAAAGTCCCAGATTTTTTTTTTTTAATAATGCATTTATACCTTGAGTTGTACAGGAATTCTAAGAAACCAAAAAATATGCAATTTTAAAATTGGTGGATAGAATCTAGAAGTTTTGAAAGGTTCAGCCTGTTATCTTGATTTAAAATGATGTTCAATACTATCCAAACATAGGCAAATATTCACTCCTTAATCTCAGGAACCATCATGCACAATTTGGATACAATATAGTAAGACAAGGGTTGCCAACCTTTTTGGATTAGTGGGCACATTTCAAATTTTGAGAGAGTGCTAGGGGTGCCAGTCACAAAATGGCTGCCATGTAGCGGGCATGGCATAACACAAAATGGCTGCCACTGGGAGCATGTCATGACATAGAGTTAGAGAGACAGCTGCCCCTGGCAAATTTATACTTACCATGGGAAATCATCTTATGTTCTGCTGGTCCTGATTATGGAGATCACTCTCTCAGAAAAAATAAACGTGGTAGCCAACAGAAATTGTTTAGAAAGTACCGGCACATTTTGCTGCATAACTTTCTTTCTAGGAGGGCTAGAGACTGGCTGCATGCAAGTGGTAGGCAGAACCAGAGGCAAACGTGGGTGGGGCATGAGTGTGAATTTTACCTTTACACGGTAGGTTAGTTTCCACCCACACCCACCCTTCTCCATCCAGGCAGGCAAGCAAAAGCATGATCAGAGTCCAAGGACACATTTCAGTCTGGCAAAAAACGCTCAAGGCGGGCGTATATCGGGGGCGGTGAGGGGGGAGAGGGTGTGGCTTAGGATGGGGCGTGAACTTGGGCCAGATGGAGAGGAGAACGCCATTTTGCCCCTGGCAGGTTTCAATCTTACATAGACTTTTCTTAATCTGAAGATAGATTTTGACTGAGCCTAACAAATTATAAATGTTCCTCCGAGCATTTGTGAGTTGATAATACTGGTGCCTGGGGTGTAACTGACTGTTCTACTGTGGATTCTGCCACATTTTCATATGGTTTTATTGGAATTGCTTTGTATTATAGTGAACAGACCTTGTATCATTGATGAGGGGGAATATAGAAATTTTAAGAATGAACAAAAATTTGTAAGTTCCAGTGTGTAAGTATGTGCACACATGTTGCCTATGTTTGTGCATTCACATGTGTAAAAAAAAAAAAAAACCCTTTAGTGTACATGACTTTTAATGGCCTCCTGTAGTCAGATGTACTTTGTTTCTAAGCACAGCCCTTTGGACAACAAAAGGCAACCATATACGGCATCTCCAAGGTAGCATTATCAGTTTTAAAATGTTGCAGATGCCTGGAAGTAGAGCTGCTCCTTTTTGTTTTCTCTGAGTATGTAGATCCAAGACAGAGGGATACCTGGGGTGAAGGTACAAATCACTGGGACCAGAACTATTACAGAGATCATCATTGGGTAGAAAGCAGTGGCTTTGCAGAGCGTCATAATGGAACTCCAGTTCGGTAAGGAAATCCCGTGAACTGACCCACCCAACTGGGAAATAACTAAGATCTCCTTAACCCAGTGTCTGTGAAGGACACTCGGTGACTCTCTGCTCTTGCAGTGTGCCTCAGGGAAGCACGTTTCCCCACAGGAGGCCCCTGAGACCTTTGCCAGGTGAGTATAGTCCCGGGATACCCATCCCTCAGGCTTCTTTGTAGGTCCTGGAGAACTAGATATGTTGCCCTGTTATTTGCAGCAAACCAGAAACCCAACCATTGCAAACATTTCAATAAAGAAAAGTTAGGAGGTCATCTTTAATAGATCAGTTTTTGTCTTTCACTCAGAGTAAGACCCTGGAACCCAAACAACCTCAAAATATGCACAAATGTGCCCTTAATGCATAACTGTGCTCTCCTTTCAGAGAGCCAGTGTGGAGTAGTGGTTAAGAGTGGTAGACTTGTAATCTGGTGAACCGGGTTCGCGTCTCCGCTCCTCCACATGCAGCTGCTGGGTGACCTTGGGCTAGTCGCACTTCTCTGAAGTCTCTCAGTCCCACTCACCTCACAGAGTGTTTGTTGTGGGGCGGGGGACGGGGGCAGGGAAGGGAAAGGAGAATGTTAGCCGCTTTGAGACTCCTTTGGGTAGTGATAAAGTGGGATATCAAATCCAAACTCCTCCTCTTCTTCTTCTTCTTCTTCTTCTTCTTCTTCTTCTTCTTCTTCTTCTTCTTCTTCTTCCTGTGGGGAGATGCATGAGCTCTCTGTAAGAGTGCAGCCAACAGATTTGTAAACAACCTCTCTCCCCCCCTACCTTTTGCTACCCTTCTTCAATAAGGTCTAAGAGGCACGAGCCCTACGAAGACAATTACGTTTCAAAGAAAGATGGCTCCTATGATACAAATTACAGTTACCCTTTGCAACAAGGACAGATTCAGGATGAATTCCAGTGGAACTTCCAGGAGAACACCAGTGTTCCAGGCATTGAGGTGTGAGCTTTGGGACTTGTCCAGGGTATCCTTTCTTCTTCCCTCATCCCAGCTGGCACTACTTTTTTAGGCCTGAAAGCCTTAGAAAGCAAATGCCAGCTTTAAACTTCTTTGTGAAGGGTGTTGCAGTTCATTTCCCCTTTGCTTTCGTCAAGACCATCGTCCCTTCCATTCCGCCTCTTCCCCGCTCCTTTTCTCCACTGTAGGTTCCATTGCCTGAGGAGCCAAGCATGCTCCAAAAGTATAAGGAATCGGGCCTCAGCTCGAGTAGCTATGAGCTTAGCCAGTACATTTACGATCCCTCCAGCCACTACGAAGCAGCTCCCTCCAAGGACTGGAGCCCCATTCAGGCAGGTAAGGTATTCCAACACCAGGAACATCTGGTGTACGGGTGACCAAGGCATTTGCCAACAACTCAAGGCTAGCATCAGGGCCACCACTGTGCTTTCTTTATTTGCATGGATTCCCCCCCCCCCATCCTTCCAATCTATATAGGTTTTTAATCTGGTGTTGTTATTGCGCACGTTCAGCCCTTTTCTTTTCAACGTTTGCATTGTAAGACACCTTGTGAGGGGATGCCCCAAAAGGCAGGGTGGAGATACGTTAAATAAATGATGCTATTGGTGTGTGTCTAAACATGGGAGTGTTCCCATCACCTAAAAGAGGGGTGAGGTTCGAGTTTAATGGGGATTTTATAAAGGCTGACTATAGCACTCTGACACTAGAGGGAAAAAATGGACTATGAGATGGAAGAAATATTTAGGTATTTGGTAATATGTGTTGATTTTTATATATTTGAAATTGGAATCAGAAGAAATATAGGCTACAGCATAACAAAGTTAAGTGAAGAGAGGATAAAAGAAGTGGAGATGTGGAATTTGATGTTTTATTTGATATGAATAAGATTTAGGATTTAAGATATGTGGATTATAATTGTAAGATTAAGATTAGACATAAGAAAGTAGATTTTACAATGTTACCAAGTTACTAAAGAAGATTAGAAATGAACGCAGAAGAGAGGATGTGAGGAAGTCCCAAGCTTAGGATTGGAAAGAGGATAAGGATGAGTAATTAAGTGTTTTCTTTGTGTGTATTTTATGTGGTTTTTGTAGTGTATGTATTTGTGTTTTGTGTATTTTTGTTATTAAAATCCAATAAATTCTTTGAAAATAAAAATAAAAACTGAAGGATGGTGCAGGAGCAGATTTGGACAGAACCCTCCATCTTGCCCGTGAATTACCTCTTAAGTTCTTTTCTAACTCTGGTGTCAGAGCTCAGCTGAAGATGAAAACTACGATGGAGAAAAGCTGTGGGGAGGTTTGGCAGGAGTAGCGATCTGTACTTCTCATCCATGTACCCTTTTTGCTTGTAAAATCACATCCTCCTGTGAGACCGAGTCAGTTCTTTGTTTAGACACATTGAACGACAGGCATCCTTCTAGTCTGGGGCTCAGAGTCTGGCAGGAGGCATGTCAAACCAAGGCTGACTTCAGCCACTTACTGGATGGCCACCGTCTTTGAGTGGTGGGGGTCCTGGCTGTGTATCTTCCCCCTTCCCCGTGGATCTAAAACAAGGAAGGTATCACCTGTAGCCATCCAGATGTGGTTGAAGCACAACACACAGCATCACTGATCATCGGACACACTGGCTTGGCATTGATGGAAGTTGTAGGAGTCCAACAAGATCTGGAGAGTGTCAGTGTGCTGGCCCCAGAGGTTTGTCCGTGAAGCGAGGTCCAAGTCTAGTCCTGGGTCTAGGGGTCCAAAGGAGGTCAGTCTGGCGGGGAGCGAGGCAGGGAGCAGGTCAAGGTCCAAGGCAGGTCCAAGGCACGAGGTTGCAGGTCAAGCATACGTTTGCAGCTAAGTTGCTCACGCAACTTGGGCTGGGGCTGGCTGGCTTTTATCTGGCCCTATGCTTAGGGCGGCCCCGATCCTCCGGAGACTCGCCTCTCCTCTGGGCCTGGAGGCGAGCACTCCTCCTGTAGGCACTTAGCTCTCTTTGCCTCTCTGTCCTGAGCCTCTGCAGCTCAGGAGAGGCTGGTGGGTTACTGGACCCAGGGGCCGCCTCAGCTTCCTCTGAAGAGGCTGGGAGTGGAGCCCCTGCAGGCAATGGGTCCTCCCTCCCATCAGGAGCCAGAGCAGACTCTGCTGATGCCTGCTCCTGGGGATCCAGCACGGGTGGGGATCCTTCCGGCTCAAGTCCTGACTCAGCTGGTTCTGGAGGCGGGGAATCCTGTGCAGGCTGGGATCCCTCAGGTTCAGCATCTGAGTCTGACTCCCAGGCCATCACAGCCAGATTCCACAGCCCTGATCTACAATAATGTGTGATACAGGGGCCACACTTGCCTGTAAACACAAAAGCCCCCACCTTTCCAATGCAAAGACTGCAGCTGCCCAACATGTGTCTGGACTTAGCCAAACTCTTTTTGTGTTACCCCATCAGCTTCCCCTATGTCTTTCCTGCTTTCTATTGTTGAGCTGAGTTGAGTTCTGTTCCCTTCACTGTCACCCTCTATGACAAGGCAAAACAAAATAAAAAATAAAAATAAAATCCTTCCAATAGCGCCTTAGAGACCAACTAAGTTTGTTCTTGGTATGAGCTTTCGTGTGCATGCACACTTCTTCAGATACACAGACAAGGCAGTTATTCGTCCTGCCTGCTTTCAGATTTACAGTTCACCGAGCAGCTTATTTGATGTGGGTTTTAGCTGCCTTTCTTTCTTTCTTTCTTGTCAGTCTGGGGTCAGCCTGTGGCCTAAGCCAATGACAAGTCACTAACGGTCCCGGTCTTGTCATTTAGCAGAAGACTTGCCATTTCCTCTTCACCCTGTGGCACCTCTGAAGTTTCGAGTTCCCCATGTACCTGTGTGCTTTGGAGCTGGGGGGCAGCTGGTCCGAGGATGTCCTAACTACCCAGCAGATGGGCAACCTGCTCTTGTCGAAATGCACAGCCTGGAGGTAAACATTAACTTGCCCCTTGGAAGTGAGGTGGATTGTTGCAAATCCGCCCTCCATTGCTTTGACAGTTCTTTCTCCTGAGTCTTGGCTTCACTCTTTCATCCCTGCCTCGCCTCTCTCATTGTTTTATTTTGCTGTCAGTCAGCTATGAGCCTTGTTTTAACAACTCCTTTATCTATGGATTTGGGAATGCCTTCTTTGTGGTGGCACCTCCCAGCATCAGCCTGTCCCCTGATGTTTGCTTAAAGCGTCTTCTACACACCCTCTGATTTCCAGCTGTTTGGCAGAAACGCCCAACATCCATTTCAAGGTTCATCACAATCAGTAGAAACATTCTTTTTAAAAAGAAGAAAGCGGAGATTCTGCAGGCAGCTGGAAGAATTTATATTGCAGGCCCTATTCTGTGATCCCTTTAGCTACGGGGATTCTTATGAAATAGCTACTCTAGTTGTTAAAGGTAAAGGTAAAGGGACCCCTGACCATTAGGTCCAGTCATGTCCGACTCTGGGGTTGCGGTGCTCATCTCGCGTTACTGGCCAAGGGAGCCGGCGTACAGCTTCCGGGTCATGTGGCCAGCATGACAAAGCCGCTTCTGGTGAACCAGAGCAGCACACGGAAACACTGTTTACCTCCCCGCCGGAGCGGTACCTATTTATCTACTTGCACTTTGACGTGCTTTTGAACTGCTAGGTTGGCAGGAGCTGGGACTGAGCAATGGGAGCTCACCCCGTTGCAGGGATTCGAACCGCCAACCTTCTGATCAGCAAGCCCTAGGCTCCGTGGTTTAACCCACAGCGCCACCTGGGTCCCTTACTCTAGTTGTTAAGGGGCCACAAATATCACTGTGTTCAAATCTCTCCACCATAAATTTACTAGGTTGCCCCAGATAAGCCATTACCCTTCAGCTTCAGCTGATTTATTGAATATTTACTAATATTGTTAGGGCTTGTCTACAGAGACATTTGCTATGTGTTTGTAACTGTTTTTATTTGCATAGCCCGCATCCCTCGATGACACCAGTCTCCGTGCTTTGCCCCTGTATATTTGGGTTTACCTGATATGGGGACGATTTGATAAATTGGGGAAAACTGGGCTCCAAACAACTCCTCTCAGGATTGCGGATTATTTGTTTTGGTGTTTTGGGGCGGGTGGGTCAGTTGTCACTTTCTGGTATTCCTCTTTCCAGGCCTACTGCTTCTTTATTTCTTTTCTTTTTTAATAATAATTTTTATTATTTTATACTATACTACAACAAAAAAATCAAACATACATTCACATACATATTCCAGTTTTGGCTAACATAGCCGTGACTTCCCTCAGACCTTCCACATGCCTTTCTAATTTATCTCTTGATATTATACTTCTTTAATCAACCATTGCTTACATTATCATAGATCTCATACATACTCTAACTATCATATTTACAATAATATTTCTACACATTAACTACAAAACTTCTTGAAGTCCTATTAGCGTATTCAATTGCAAATTGTCTTTCAAATAATTCGTAAACTTTAACCAGTCTTTGATGAATTTCTGGTCCCGCTGTTCCCGGATTCTTCCCGTCATTTTATCCAGTTCTGCATATTCCATCAATTTCACTGTCCATTCTTCTTTCGTCGGTAATTCTTCTTGTTTCCACCTTTGTGCTAGCAAAATCCTAGCTGCAGTCACTGCGTATTGGAAAAGCTTTATATCCTTTTCTTCAATGTCTGTACCTACAATACCTAATAAAAAGGCTTCAGGTTTCTTAACAAAATTATATTTCAACATTTTTCTTAACTCTTGATATATCATATCCCAATATACTCTCACCTTCTTGCACTCCCACCACATATGATAAAAGGTACCGACACTTTCCTTACATTTCCAACACTTATTATCAGACTTATACATCTTTGCTAGTTTAACTGGGGTAATATGCCATCTTATTTCTTTTCTTTTCAGGTTGTGCTTGTAACTATTTCCTGTGTGTTTCTGAATGGAAGAATATATATTTCCCCTTTTGATCCCTCAGATTAGCACGAACCCGGAAAACTGCAGAAGCCAATGGCAGCGCACATGCGCGCACACACACACACCTGATCCCTCAGATATGCATAAAAACCAGAACGCCGCACAAGCAAATTTGCAGTTGCCTGATTGTGTGCCACAGGAAGAGAGACAAGGGCAGGGAGATGTTCAAAGAGTTTATGCAACCCTGGATGACTAAAACAAGCACGCCATAGCATACTTTCTACTTTAGCTACAGTGAGTGCAGGCAATTATCCGAATCCCACTCAATGACTCTTTTCCTTGTTTTCCAGTTGATCCTACATGATACAGCTGAGCAGGAAGCCTTGAGAATCTTCCCAGGACCTCTGATCAGGTACATGACCTCTGAAAGAGTACAACTTGAGGTGTTTTTTTGTCTTAATTTTTTTTTATTAAAGATTTTCTTGATTTACAAAAGTGTGTGCAATGTCTCTCTCGTATTTTTTCCATGTAACGTTTTTACAAATCAGTTTTGGTTGTTGAGACATTAGGGAGAGAAGGGGGAAAGGAGGTGGTGGGATTGGGGAATGGGTGAGGTGAGGTGACAATGTTTCTATTTTCCTTAATATATATAGGGTTTGGTGTCAGTGTTGATTGTGTTGGTTCTCTGTTGTTCGCTTGTGTATCTTTGGCAGTGAGAGAGGTCGGGATTGGTGTAGGGCGTGATTGTTCATTTGTGGTTGGCTGTGGTGATCTTTGGTTTCCTGTGTGAGTGGGGTTGGTGGGTGTTTTGGATCAGGTTAGCCATATTGATTTGTATGCTGTTGGTAGATTTTTGTCATTGCATTGTTGGGCTGTGTGTGTGATGAAGGGGAACCATACTGGGGTGAAGGTGTCTTCTTCTGTTTGTCCCCGTGTCAGTTTCAGGTTACTGGTTAGTTTTTCTAGTAGGGCTGTTTCCCATACTACTTGGTACCATTGGTCCATGTTTCCAGTGAACCACCCCAGAATTGGTCTTACTAAACATCTTCCAAGACAATAATGCCCACTTACAACACAAAGAACTCATAATCCATCTACTCTCAGCAGCCAGAAACAACTTGAGTTTTCATTCTCCATCGTAGCCCCGAGGCGGCCCTACACTGAAGCAAGCTGAGACATCCCAGGCAACAGACTCTGGATGTTATTGATGGGTAGCAAAATGGGAGTCAGGGGGTCTGACTCATGGGGCGCTATGTACCAGGGTGTTCAGCTGTGCAAGCCCCACTGAAATGAATAGGAGCTGTTCTAGAGCACACTAACCCTCCTTTGCAGCTCTTCTTTGTTTTCTTCTGACAGGGAAACTGCCCAGTGAATTATGTCCTTTGTCAATCAGAGGAAGGGTGCCGGTTGGATTTTCTGTTTCAGGCATTAGAGTAGCCTGAAGAAAGTGTTTCATTTCTGCCATTTGGGCTGCAGGAGGCTATTTTAACATGTTGTACAGGTCACAGTACAACAACTGAGCGTCCTTTCGGCTTTGGCCCAGCCGCATCATCAGCTCTGAATCTACTTGTACTTGTCCTCCGCTCTTCCCCAGTAGCATGTTGGACGCCTTCCGACCTGAGGGGCTCATCTTCCAGCGTCATATCTTTTATATGCCTGTTGTCTTTGTCCATGGAGTTTTCTTGGCAGGGATACTGGAGTGGCTTGCCAGTTCCTCCTCCAGGTGGATCACGTTTGGTCCAAACTCTCCACTATGACCTGTCCATCTTGACCTGTCCATAGCTTCCCTGAGTAATTCAAGCCCCTTCGCCACGACAAGGCAGTGATCCATGAAGGGGCTAATTATATGGGATTAGAATAAAAAGTTGAGGGTGAGGGAAGGTGGAAATAAAAGCCTCCCCCCAGTAGTTATCATGGTGAATGCTCTCTTAAACTGTCGTTCTTATTTGATTCTCCTCACACCAGCACCTGGGCAAAAGCCAGAGCGTTTGCTTATGCATTCAAATTATTGCATTGAATGCTGAGTTGTCGAGAAGGGTGCTCTGTCACTGTTTTCAGGACAGATTCAGTCACGTAGCTACACATTCAGGTTGCACAGTTACAGTTGATTAGGAGGTCTTGCACAGTGAGCCAACTTACCTGCAGAATTGGACTTTTTGCAGTAAGGAAAGTGACGGGGAAAACACCCCGGAAAGTTGTGGGATAATACTTGCTTCAACAGGAGTGTGTGGGTGCGTTCATTTTGGAGGGGTCACGTCAAAACCTTTGGAAATGTTATATAGCAGGGATGGGGAATCTTGCTCTCCACAGCCCCCCAAACCTCCAAATCTACCCAGTCCTCGAGATCTGGGCCACCTATGGATCTAAAAGTCCTTGCGCCCCTTTCTGCTCTTCCAGGGAGGATCTGCACAAGGTGGACGTAATGACGTTTTGTCAGCGCAGAGCAGCTGTGGGCTGTGACCTGGACTCCAGCCGAAGCAGAGATTCCGCCCTGCTTTGGAAACTTCTCCTCCTCCTTTGCCGGCAGAACGGGGTGTGTATCTCCTACGGGGCGAATCTTTGCGGAGAGAAGTTAGATAGCCTGGTTAGCATACCCCCTTGTGGTGCAAGATTTCACCGACTTCCTCTGCTTAGACTTCACCTTTATTCCCCCCAATTACTTTTGCAACTGATATCTGATGTCTTCCTTGGTGTTGGAGTCTGTATGTGCAATGTGGACCCAGACCTCTGGGAAGTGAGTGCAGGTTCCCATCGATTTTGGGAGGATTTCTCAATGTTTGGTGTCCTTAAAGGTAAAGGTAAAGGGACCTCTGACCGTTAAGTCCAGTCGCGGACAACTCTGGGGTTGCGGCGCTCATCTCGCTTTATTGGCCGAGGGAGCCGGCTTTTGTCCAAAGATAGCTTCCGGGTCATGTGGCCAGCATGACTAAGCTGCTTCTGGTGAACCAGAGCAGCGCACAGAAACACCGTTTACCTTCCCGCTGGGGTGGTACCTATTTATCTACTTGCACTTTGACATGCTTTCAACTGCTAGGTGGGCAGGAGCTGGGACCGAGCAACGGGAGCTCACCCCGTCACGGGGATTCGATCCGCCTACATACTGATTGGCTCAGTGGTTTAACCCACAGTGCCACCTGGGTCCTTACGTTACCCTTATTTTCCCAAAAAGCATAGAAGAAAGAGCATGGTATTTGCTCTTCCTTCTCAAGTGTTCAGCTTTGAGGTCTGGCAGACCTTTTGGCCTTTTCCGGTAAAACCTGAAATAAATTTGAATCGTGTGCAGCATGAACTTGAAACTGTCGATCCTACGTTTTATATTCAAAATGTCAGAAGTGTTCAAATGTCACCTTTATTTCCATTTTTTAAGGAGAGGGTTTGACGTAATTGGCACCATGCAATATGCATGTCTATTTAACAATCTATCCTGCTCTTCACCGGTCAAGACCCATAAAACATTATGCAAATAAATAAAATAAATCAAAGATGCAAGCTGTTCAGAAAAGAACGCATAGCAGTTTGAGAATTGGTGTAGGGTCAGGACACAAGTTTCAGGAGTTTGAGCTGTTTGTTGTCCAACTAGGTAGATTTGTAAAATTTGCAATGTTTGCAATTACGCCTGAATCCTGTAGCTGCTGTGCTTTCTCCTCGACCCTTTGCAGTCTATGGTGGGCTCTGATACAGCTGAGCTGCTGATGCAAGACAGCCGGTGTCGGGAAAGGTACAAAAGGCAAGAGCCAGCAGCCAACCTGATCAACCTGACGGATGAGGAGTGGCCAGTACAGGGCTGTGGGACTCCAGACCTTCTCACTGGGGAGATTGTCCCAAGTGCCGGCACACCAGAGCAAATTGTGGAGAAGTTCACCAAACTCCTCTTCTACGGCAGGAAAAAAGTAAGCTGAAAGCTTATGTCTTCTGCGGCAAGTTTTGTGGGTTTAATGCACAGTAAACGGCCTGGATCGCACGCATACACATATCCCATTTGCATCAAATGATCTGTGTCTGAGCCATCACACATTAATGCAATTCTGGGCTGCATCAATAGGAGTATAGCATCTAGATCAAGGGAAGTAATAGTACCACTGTATTCTGCTCTGGTCAGACCTCACCTGGAGTACTGTGTCCAGTTCTGGGCACCACAGTTCAAGAAGGATACTGACAAGCTGGAACGTGTCCAGAAGAGGGCAACCAAAATGGTCAAAGGCCTGGAAACGATGCCTTATGAGGAACGGCTTAGGGAGCTGAGTATGTTTAGCCTGGAGAAGAGAAGGTTAAGGGGTGATATGATAGCCATGTTCAAATATATCAAAGGATGTCATATAGAGGAGGGAGAAAGGTTGTTTTCTGCTGCTCCAGAGAAGCGGACACGGGGCAATGGATTCAAACTACAAGAAAGAAGATTCCACCTAAACATTAGGAAGAACTTCCTGACAGTGAGAGCTGTCCGACAGTGGAATTTGCTGCCAAGGAGTGTGGTGGAGTCTCCTTCTTTGGAGGTCTTTAAGCGGAGGCTTGACAGCCATCTGTCAGGAATGCTTTGATGGTGTTTCCTGCTTGGCAGGGGGTTGGACTGGATGGCCATTGGGGTCTCTTCCAACTCTATGATTCTATGATTCTATAATCACTGCAGCACAGAAGCCGCTTCTGCTACAGCAACATTCACACCAGAAAAAAATCAGTGCATGCCCGTTACTTTTCAGTGGTGGCCTCCCTTACAGCGTTGCTTGGAAGTATCATTGAAAAGCAAAGCACTGTGTAAAAACGGTTAACTTTGGTTGTGCTTTGTGTACAGAATGCCCCGGGTTCTCTTCTTGGCACCTTTTACCAAGGATTTGAGGTAGCAGAGCTTGGAAATACCTCTCTCTGAGACCTTGGGTGTAGTGTGGTGAAGTGGTTAAGAGCGGTAGACTCGTAATCTGGGGAACCGGGTTTGTGTCTCCACTCCTCCACATGCAGCTGCTGGGTGACCTTGGGCTAGTCACACTCCTCTGAAGTCTCTCAGCCCCACTCACCTCACAGAGTGTTTGTTGTGGGGGAGGAAGGGAAAGGAGGATGTTAGCCGCTTTGAGACTCCTTCGGGTAGTGAAAAGCGGGATATCAAATCCAAACTCTTCTTCTTCTTCTTAGAATCATAGAATCATAGAGTTGGAAGAGACCACAAGGGCCATCCAGTCCAACCCCCTGCCAAGCAGGAAACACCATCAAAGCATGCCTGACAGATGGCTGTCAAGCCTCTGCTTAAAGAGGCTTCTTCTTGGGTAGCCGCTGGCAGTCAAAGCAGACAACCCTGAGCTAGAAATACCCAATGGCCTGATGCCCAACGACATCTTCATAATTTGTTAGCTTGTTTTGTAAATAACTCTCTTGTTAAATTTTAAGAAGCACTTACGTTTTTACATCTATGAAACAGCATCTGTTTACAATTATGCGATACAGAAATAATAAAGCAAAAAGTTATTAAATACAGAAAAAAGGGCGCTGGTCAGAGCACATTATACAGTTTTTATGAAGAGAAGATTAAAGCATTGTATGTTGAATAGACATATTGGTGTACATAGGAAATGGAGGAGGCAGATACAGGGATTGTCAAATGTATTTTATTGAATCATCCCTAGTCTTTTGGGTGCTGGATGTGGATTTAAGTTATGTGAATCATTTTTAACATACATAATAAAATTGTACCACATCACAAATAATTTCTGTTTTGCTTTGCCCTCTTGCCACTCTTAATTGGTATTTTCCAGTAAGGCTATCTCCCACGCTTTGTTGAAGCATGATAAAAGGTTAGCCCCAACTAAGTCTTTCCAGTGTCTGGTGATAACAGGCCTGGCTCTCTACAATGAGAAGGTACATCTCCATTTCCAAATAAATTTGTAAGTGCCGTCTGGGGAGAAAGAGTAAATGTATACTTGTCCCTTGAAAAATTAAAATCCAGAATGCTTGTATTTTGGCACAGGGCCACCACAAATGCATGTGGGTACCTGTTTATTGGCATTCACGTTAGCATCTTGGCGAGGAAGAGGGAGCCATGTATGCCAGCTTCATAATTTCATATGAAGGAGTGGACATAGAGCATTCCAGTCTTTTCCCAGTGCTTCTCTTGGACTTTCTGTCCATCATTGATGCCCCTGCCTCAGGTCGACCAATGTCTTCTCTGTGGAACTCAGTGGTGGCCTCTGACCTCTAAGCTGGGGGAATGTTTAGGAGTGTGGATGAGTATATATTATTTTATATATATCATCCCAGCTTGTGTGAGCAAGCTCCAAACTTAGCAGAGTCACATTCCCTTTTAAAACACAGCAGAAAATGGTTGCATAGGCTTGCTAAAGCCTCTATAAGAAATATATATTCCTGGTATATTCCCCTTGTTTCCTCTTAAAAGCAAAGACACAACAAAGTACTGATTATAAGATATAAAAGTTTACTTACATTCATCCATGAGTTACAGTACAGGCTCAAAGAGGCAGATAAGCTTAGATAAATATATTTACATGTGGTGAAGCTGATTCCATAGGGGAACAGGCTTCACCTCTGCTTCTCTCAGCTGCAAGCTGCAAGCTGAGAGAGAGCACCCTGCTTGTTCAAAAGACGAGGCAAAATGGGGAGTCTTCTTTGGGTTCTTGTTCCCAGGTAAGACCACACCTACTTCTGGTTCCTGTAACTCAGTCCAGGTAAACAGGAAGTTAAGCCTGGAGGACTGAGTTACCTTCATGTCCACTCTAGCAGTGTTGTGTTTGGCTGCTCTGTATTTACATCCCACATAAGCTAGCCCTTCTCTGCACAGTCCCTTCTACTGGCTTCTGTTTCTTAGCAATGCTGGAGTGTGTCAGAATACAGGGGAGTTTGCTGGAATGTCGAGAGCTGGCTGTTTCTTGTTTCTTGCAGGAAGCTCTGGATTGGGCCATGAGAAACCATCTGTGGGGCCATGCTCTCTTTCTATCAAGCAAGATGGACCCGAGGACCTATAGCTGGGTCGTGAGTGGGTATGTAGCACCCACTACCACAAAATCGTATCAGTGCACTTTTCTCGGGATTTCAGCAGGGCCGGCCCTAACATTAGGGGGAATGAGGCAACAAATGCTGGTTTGTGCAGAAAAGTGCTGGGACATGTTGGAGGACAGAGGCCTGCTCTGCATCTTGTAAGCTAGCTGTTGTCCTCAGGTGTGGTGGAAAAGCAATGCAAAAGTTCAACTGTCAGTCAACTTCAGTGTGTGTGTGTGTGTGTGTGTGTGTGTGAATGAGGGCAACACCTTGTCCGTCAATTCAGGCAACAGAATGTCTTAGACCAGCCAAGCATTTCATCACTTGCCAAGTCTATTAACAGGTGGGTAGCCGTGTTGGTCTGCCATAGTCGAAGCAAAATATCAAATTCTTTCCAGTAGCACCTTAGAGACCAACTGAGTTTGTTCTTGGTATGAGCTTTCGTGCGCATGCACACTTCTTCAGATACACTGAAACGGAAGTCACCAGATCCTTAAATATAGTGAGGGAGTGGGGAGGGGTATTACTCAGAAGGGTGGTGGGAATGGGTGATCAGCTGATAGGTGTGGAAAACCTGTTGACGACTCTTAACGGCTGCAATTAGTCTTGCAGGGAAAGGCAAGGGGTGAGATGGCTAAAGATAGCTTTGTCATGTATAATGAGATAAGAATCCAATGTCTTTGTTCAGACCAGGTTTCTCCATGGTTTTAAGTTTGGTGATTAGTTGCAATTCAGCCACTTCTCTTTCCAGTCTATTTCTGAAATTTCTTTGTATTAAGACAGCTACTTTGAGATCTTTTATAGAATGTCCTGGGAGATTGAAGTGTTCTCCTACTGGTTTCTCTGTCTTGTGATTCCTGATATCAGATTTATGTCCATTTATCCTTTGGCGTAGGGTTTGGCCTGTTTGTCCAATATAGAGAGCTGAAGGGCACTGTTGGCATTTGATTGCATACACAATGTTGGAAGATGAGCAATTAAATAGTCCTGAGATGGTATGTTTGATGTTGTTGGGGCCAGTAATGGTGTTGTCCGGGTTTATGTGGCAGCAAGTCTATTAAAAATGCTTTCTTCCATCTTGTTGCAGGTTCACTAGCACTCTGGCCTTCAACGACCCCCTACAAACGCTTTTCCAGCTCCTGTCTGGAAGGATACCTCAGGCATCCCTGGTACTGATTTCAGCTGCCTTTTCTGCCTAAGTATCTTGTCTGCATCTAGGATCAACCATCTGAACCTGTCAGGGCTGGTGGTCCAGGATAGACAACCCCAGGGCAGTTTAGACTAAGGAGCCAAGCCCCAAACAGCGGCTTGATAGGACCAGGTGGAAACCTCTTTGGTCCCTTGTGTCACCTGATCTTTGCTGAACTGGTAGCTAACTACCTACAGCAGTAGCAGTCTAGCAAAGCGGAGACCAGGACAGCAGTTCTGGGTGGCTTCCAAGTGCTGTGTGTTGCTTGTTCCTGTTTGCTAGGGTCGCTGCTTTGAGACCCGCTGGCAAGCCCAGTGTCAGCTCTGGGTGAAGACCCACTCCATTTCTAAGGAGGTTTATTCTAGAGAAATTATTGGCCAGTTTCCCCCCCCCCACACCTCTTGTGTGCTCCTCTGCTTTGCCCCTCCTGCTGCCTCTGAAAAGCAAAGGCTGCCACCTGAAGGTGCTTTAATTCCATAGTCCAAACAAAATAAAAAATTCTTTCCAGTAGCACCTTAGAGACCAACTGAGTTTGTTCTTGGTATGAGCTTTCGTGTGCATGCACACTTCTTCAGATACAGTGTGCATGCACACGAAAGCTCATACCAAGAACAAACTCAGTTGGTCTCTAAGGTGCTACTGGAAAGAATTTTTTATTTTGTTTCGACTATGGCAGACCAACACGGCTACCCACCTGTAACTTTAATTCCATAGTTAGGAGCTGTTATTGTTGCCCGCATGCCATTCAGTTAAGTGTCCACAAGACTCTGCTGGCACAAAAAGGTTGCTGTTACAGTGTATGAAAACCAACCTCCCACCATTCACTGTAAGGATACCTGCATTTTAGCTGTCTGGGTAGATGGAATCTAGCTAATTTCCTAGATTCCATCCATCCATCCATCTATCCTAACAATCAATTAAAATGCAGGTATCCTACGGGTGAATGGTGATGAGCTGGAATGTGATGTTCTGTTATGCGGTGGAAAGAAGAGGAAGGGCATGGGAAGAGCTCAACGGGCAAATTTAATTCACCTCATGTGCCAAAACCTGACATTCACACAAGGGGGATTGTTTGCTTATTGTTTATAGTTTGCGTCCTGGCCAAAGCTCTTTGAGCATTTAAGAATATCATTTTTATGCAAAACCACCAGCTGCAAAATGCTGTTCTGTAGATCAGTCGATCGACAGCACCGAGGCGGGGCTACAGACACTTATTTCCCAGCTTCTTCCAGCCCAGGTTAGGAATCCGGATGGGGCAGGTTGGCATTTTGCAGGTGTAGGTCCCGGAAGCCAATTACTGGGACTAGGCACTTGAGCAGGTGCCCACCAGGCAACGCACACTGCTTTGTTGACCAGGCAAGTGCGGAAGGACAAGGCTTTTCTGCGCGTTAGAAAAATCTTGGCTAACGAAGAAGAAGCTTCGTTTTGCCCGCCGGTCCTACGATCTGATTCTGCACTTGCAGCCCCCTTCTGTGCCTGAGGAGGGGTTCCACGCCTGCATGCACACAGTCTCATGGCCCAGCCCCAGAAGTTGCCAGTCCAAGCTCCAGCATCCGTGGGAGGGCGACCTGATCCAGATACGTCCGGTACAGCATTCTGCCTGTAGACATCTCCCATCTTCCTTTCTGCTGGAACCGGTGGAAAGGAAAGCGCAGCACACTGTTGTCCAGGCTTTGTCTCCTCTCCCATGGCAGGGCATGGTTCCACAAAATCGCTGGTGGTGGAGATAGAGACAAACCAGGCAGGTAGGCCCAAGAACCTTATCCTAAGGGCCAGGATGCCTTGTCCCAAGGTGAAACCCTGACTCAAGTCTGTAGCTGCAGCTTGATTGCTAGGCATGGAGAGCAGCGCTGCGTAATGTGAGGGATGACATTTTGACATCCGTTTATGGTTCTCTTGCTGAGGCATAAGCCTATGTGGAATAGACAGTGGGGGCAAGCAGTTGGCTTTTGTTTTGGCAGTGCTTCCTTTTTGCTCCTGGGGGGCGCTGTCATGCGCCGGCTCCACCGCCCGATTTGCCTTTGCTGCAGAGTCTAAGGGGAAGATCCAGCTGTTCCGGGCAGCAGGTTTCCTGGCAGCGTTCTGAAGCTTCTGCCCTAGGCCTTGTCTCATGGCAGGGCCTGTCCTGCGAAGGAAAGTCCCACAGAGGCGCAAGTTTAGTAACGATGTGCTGACGGCGTTGCACAAAGTTCTTCATCTGTTGGATGCTAGCATGGAGGCAGCAGTGTGGGTATATATGTTTATAGCTACAATATTCTCCTAAGGACAAAAGCCTTGGATTTGCTCCAGGACTCAAGCATTTGAATCCTTTCCTTTTCCATTCTCTGCTGAACTTGTGAACTGAAGCGAGGCAAATCTCCTGAAAAGGCAATCTCATGTGGAAACGTCTATTCTGTTTCTTAAACGTTGAGCAAAGTTGAATGCATTTTAATGTTTCATGCATTTTGCGTCCTGATTTTTCCCCCTCCCTTTTTTCCTCCCTCCCCTCTTCGAACGCAGTGCTGCGCCGATGAGAAATGGGGCGACTGGAGGCCACATCTGGCTGCTATCCTGTCCAACCGAGTGGGAGAGGCGGATCTGAACTCCAGAGCCATTGTCACCATGGGAGAGACGCTGGGTGAGGAGACCCGCCAAGGACCAACAATGTTCTTAAGCCACGAGAGCAGGGCGGCTGCTTCCCACTCCGCTCCAGCTTCATAGGAACGGAGGGATCGTGAGGAAGCGGTGGGGGCCACTAGGGAAGAACCACAGGGACAGGGCCCAGGCCTAACTTTGGATACTGGAAAAAGTGGAAAGGTTGCAAGGACTCAGGCCAGGACGGCAAATTCCAGTTACAACGATTGTTAACTCCAGGACAAGGCCCTGTTTTATTTATTCTTCTTCAGCTATCGTTTCTTAGTTTACAATTGTTGTAACTGGAATTTGTTTTATACTTTCAACAACAAAAATAGAGAAAACTATTGTTGATTGCCGTCCTGGCCTGAGTCCTTGCAACCTTTCTACTTTATTTCCTGCATTCTCCAAGGACTCCAATTTTCTAACTAACTTTGGATACTAGCACCATTCTTCCCATGGGAATCCCACCTATCCCATGTTCTCCCTCCATTTCTCCCTCTATTGTTCATTTATATAAAATTTGGGCTGGTGTGGCGATTAGCATTGTTGGAGAAACTTATGCGGCAAAACAGGCTATGCAGGGTTAATGATGAAAACCGACAACACTTGCTAGGAGGGTTATAACAGGAGACCACTGGTCTCTCAGCTCCATTATTGGACTGGTTGGAGACACTGACTCAGGACCGCTATAGTCACCTTGGGCAATATTTAGCCATAGCCGCATTGGGTCCTGCTTCCCACGGTGGATTTTGACGCTAACATTCCCCATGGAGTTTGCGAACTGGGTGTTGTGCTCGTGTTTTATCTGTTAGAGATTTCAAAGTGCCTACGTGCAGAAACTCAGCTTATCACCTCTGTAGCAATTACCAGTTGGCTCTGTAGCAATTACCAATTGGCAGAAAGCCAATTTCTGCTCTCTCTCCAGACCCTTAGCAACGGCCTGTGATTGGTCAATGAGTTCCTAAAGAATGAGCTCTGTGTGGTTGGTTGGTTGGTTGGTTGGTTGTTAGTGGTGTACTGAAGGTTGAGAGAGAGAGACAGAGAGGAGAGATTTTATGTTTTGTTTCTTTGATTTGTAAAGTCTGTACATAGTAACTTATGGATACTAGTTGCTTCAATAAATACTGTATATAGTTATCCAAGTGAGTTCCTGAGTTCCTGTGTTGTGCTGTCCAGTTAATGCTCAACAGCCAGAAGCTTCCAGAAAACCTGCGGTTAACTCTGCTGTGTCCAGGACTACGTTATATTCCTGACACTAAATCTTAAGATTATCAGTGTTAGAGATGTAAGGGAGGGAAAACCCTTTTCAAAAACAAAACCTCATATTCCCTGTATTACAGCAGGGGTAGGCTGCAGTGCTTATGATACAATGCATATTGTAATCTATAATAATAATAATAATAATAATAATAATAATAATAATAATAATAATTTATTTATACCCTGCCCATCTGGCTGGGTTTCCCCAGCCACTCTGGGCAGCTTCCAACAAAATATTAAAATGCAATAGTCCGTCAAACATTAAAAGCTTCCCTAAACAGGGAACCCTGTTGTCCTTCCATGATGCAATATGCTCCTCTTTTTACCTATCCAGCTGGAAAAGGATTAACAGAAGCTGCTCACCTCTGCTACCTGGTTGCAAACGTCCCCTTTGGCCACTACGGAGTCAAAACAGACCGCATGGTGTTGCTGGGCAGTAGCCAGAGGTGAGTGAGAACGGAAAGGTCCAACTTAATCAGCAGCGCTTGGCATCCCTGTAGCTCACTTTAGGCATTCAAAACGGCACATTAGCTCAGCGTAACAATGCTGCTCTGAAGCCAGCCAAGATTCCTCCTCTGTTGCAGGCCGGGGGTTCAAAAACAGGAGAGCAGGTGTGTCCTTAAGCCCTTCCAGTGAGGGCATGGCTGTGAGATGAGACAGGCGAGGCAGAAGGACTTTGCAATGTCATGTTGGGTACCGTATAAGGCAAGCTGCTGCTTGCCGAGGGATTATCCGCTATGCTCTTTTGCCAGGCTAACTGATTTTTACTGCATGGTGGCAACTGATACGATAATAGAAGGGATGTAGGAACTAGCTCCAGGCTGCGGGTGGCGCTGTGGGTTAAACCACAGACCCTCCAGGGCTTGCAGATCAGAAGGTCGACTGTTCGAATCCCCGCGATGGTGTGAGCTCCCGTTGCTCGGTCCCTGCTCCTGCTCACCTAGCAGTTTGAAAGCACGTCAAAGTGCAAGTAGATAAATAGGTACCACTCCGGCGGGAAGGTAAACAGCGTTTCCGTGCGCTGCTCTGGTTTGCCAGAAGAGGCTTAGTCATGCTGGCCACATGACCCGGAAACTGTACGCCGGCTTCCTCGGCCAGTAACGCGAGATGAGCACCGCAACCCCAGAGTCGTCCGCGACTGCACCTAATGGTCAGGGGTCCCTTTACCTTTAGGAACTAGCTCCAGCAACCCGTTTTTTAAAGAAAAGAAATCTTTCTGATAGGGTTGAGCGGGAGGGCTAGGGCTATGCATGTATAATTACAGCACAATGCCTGTGCAAACCTACACTCGTTCATTATTTTTCAAGTTCCTGCCCCAAGGCCTAATGCGACATTTCCATCAATAGCCAGATATATGGGCTTGTGTATTGTGGAAATACCAGCTGTGGGCGTGGAGTGCAATGCCTGACCCTGGCCACACGAGGTCACTGTAGCTCTAAACTAATCTTAAATTACGGGATGAACTAAAGCTCACTCTGCCCGCTGTGCAGTATTTAGGAGCCTTGCACGGGAAACTAGATTTACAGCATTTGGCTTATTCCGAAGCTGAGCAGTAGCCAACCAGCAAATCCTGAGATGCCCGTGGTCTACTTGCCATCAACATTCCCACAGCTGTACCAAAGTTACTCTCGCTGGAGTCAGAGTAGAACCAAAACGAAATTTTGCAATATGCTTAAAATCATTACCACCCCCTTCCCCGAATGTGAACTCAACATTTGGCGATTTAACCTTCCTTCCTATTGGGGGGCCCTGTTTCTGATACTGTCAAACTGGTGTACGCACAATAGCGCTGCCATTTATTGCACGTCACCTGTCAAATCTTGTATTTGTTGAGTGTGACACATAAGTCACAGTCCAATTTGACAGTCCAGTCTGCAATTTGATGATTCTCTGTACAAGTGCTTCCATGACCAGTGAGACAGACAAGAGGTTTGGGTTTTCTGCGTCTCCTCAAGTGCCCCACTGAAGCCAGCTTCTCGTAAGTTG